>NC_134401.1:25889825-27089825 GCF_050003625.1 Haematobia irritans
TATATATATATATATATATATATATATATATATATATATATATATATATATATATATATATATATATATATATATATATATATATATATTATATATATATATATATATATATATATATATATATATATATATATATATATATATATATATATATATATATATATCTATATATATATATATATATATATATATATATATATATATATATATATATATATATATATATATATATATATATATATATATATATATATATATATATATTATATATATATATATATATATATATATATATATATATATATATATATATATATATATATATATATATATATATATATATATATATATAGAAATAGAAAAATCGTTTTGAAATGTACTTCAATAGAAAATTTGGTAAAAATTTTATTCCTACAGAAATTTTGTCGAAATTTTATTTCTATAGAAAATTTTGTCACAATTTTATTTCTATAAAAAAATTTTGTCAAAATTTTATTTCTATAGAAAATTTTGTCAAAATATTATTTCTATAGAAAATTTTATTTCTATAAATAATTTTGACAAAATTTTATTTCTATAAAAATTTTTGACAAAATTTTATTTCTATAAAAAATTTTGACAAAATTTTATTTCTAAAAAAACTTTGACAAAATTTTATTTCTGTAGAAAATTTTGACAAAATTTTATTTCTATAGAAAATTCTGTCAAAATTCTATTTCTATAGAATATTTTGCCAAAATTTCATTTCTATAGAAAATTTTCTCAAAATTTTATTTCTATAGAAAAGTTTTATTTCTATAGAAAAACTTTTCAAACTTTTATTTCTGTAGAAAATGTTTGGCAAAATTTTATGTCTATAGAAAATTTTGTCGACATTTTATTTCTGTAGAAAATTTTGTCAAAATGGTATTTCTATAGAAAATTTTATCAAAACTTTATTCCTATAGAAAATTTTGTGAAAATTCCATTTCTATAGAAAATATTTCCAAAATTGTTTTCCTATAGAAACTTCTTCAAAAATTTTATTTCTACAGAAAATTTTTTCTAGAAAATTTTTCCAAAATTGTTTTCCTCTACAAAATTTTATTTCTATAGAAACTTTATCCAAATAGAAAATTTTGTCAAAAGTTTATTTCTATAGACAAATTTGTCAAAATTCTATTTCTATAGAATATTTTGCCAAAATTTGGTTTCGATAAAGAGTTTTGCCAAAATTTGATTTCTATAGAAAATTTTATCAACATTTTATTTCCATCGAAAAATTTTTCAAAATTTCTTAAGAAACATTTTCCCAAATATATATATATAGAAAATTCGTTTTGAAATGTATTTCTATAGAAAATTTTTCAAAAATTGTATTTCTATAGAAAAATTTTCCAATTTTTTTTTTCTACAGAAAATTTTTCCAAAATTGTCAAAATTCTATTTCTATAGAATATTTTGTCAAAATTTTATTTCTATAGAAAATATTTCCATAAGGAGTTAGCATAAAGGGCCCAAAATTGAGTTATCTCTCCCTGCCAGATCTATACTAAAGGCTGTGGAAAGGTTCATTCGCCCGAACCGAAACATGTACAGTTCAGGCGTGTATAGATTTGTATCTGGCGTTTTCTTGTCAATGGCTCTATTAACCATGTTCCTTAATCTATCTGTCCATAAAGCTCGAAAAATAATTGTATAATTAGATTTCCAAAATTGTTTTTCTATAGAACCTTTTTCAAAAATTTTATTTCTACAGAAATTTTTTTTTAGAAAAATTTTCCAAAATTGTTTTCCTATAGAAAATTTTATTTCTATAGAAACTTTATAAAACCAGTAAATTTTGTCAAAATTTTATTTCTATAGAAAAATTTTACAAAATTCTATTTCTACAGAATATTTTGTCAAAATTTTATTTCTGTAGAAAATTTCCTCAAAATTTTATTTCTATAAATAAAAAATGTTGACAAAATTTTATTTCTATAGAAAATTCTGTCAAAATTTTATTTCTATAGAAAATTTCTTAAAACTTCTTTATACCGTCTTCTAAATTGTAAGTAAAAAGGACGATTAAATACGTATATAATTCAGTTTGACAAAATTTTCTATAGAAATAAAATTTTGACAAATTTTTCTATGGACCAGTTTTCGTGGGATTGGCGATCGGCTATATATAACTATAGACCGATATGGACCAATTTTTGCATGTCAGTTAGCGGCCATATACTAGGCCAAAATTTCCCTAATTTCAACAGAATGGGATGAATTTTGCTCATGCAAAATTCGGAGGTCACATCTGTGGATCGATTTATATGAGGGCTACATATAATTATGGACTGATATGGACCAAATTTTGCTCATCCATGAGGCTCCGGAGGTCAAATCTGGAGATCGGTTTGTATGGGGGCTATATATAATTATGGCCCGATGTGGACGAATTTTTGCATGGTTGTTAGAGACCATATACTAGCACCATGTACCAAATTTCAACCGGATCGAATGAATTTTGCTCCTCAAAGAGGCTCCGCAAGCCAAATTTAGGGGTCGGTTTATATGAGGGCTATACGTAAAAGTGGTCCGATATGGCCCATTTGCAATACCATCCGACCTACATCAATAACAACTACTTATGCCAAGTTTCAAGTCGATAGCTTGTTTCGTTCAGAAGTTAGCGTGATTTCAACAGACGGACGGACGGACTGACATGCTTAGATCGACTAAGAATTTCACCACGACCCAGAATATATATACTTTACGGGGTCTTAGAGCAATATTTCGATGTGTTACAAACGGAATGACAAAGTTAATAACCCCTATGATGGAGGGTATAACAAGTAAGCAAAGGCTAAAGTCGGCTAAACAAAAAAACGTTTATTTAAAAATTTTTGATACCATCTTAACTCCTTCAAATTAGGACAAAATTTTTTAGACTTTTACAAAATTTCTAGGACTCAAAATTTAAATCGGCTAACGCTCTGGGATAAAAACAATATTCGTAAAAAAATATGGGAAATATAAAGTTGGAGCAATTTTAATGCAATTGTACAAAAGGGCTTTCATTATTTATCAGGCGATACATATGTATTCGAGATATAGGTCAATTTGAGTAATATCTCTATCTATTGGCACACTTAATGATACTATTAAACGTACTTCTTGTGCAAAATTTGAAGCAAATTTGAGCCAAAGTAAAACCCTATGGCAAATTTGAGAACGATCGGACTTAAACTGTACTTTGCACACAAAATTACATATACAGATAGACGGACAGACGGACAGACACACAGACATCGTTAAATCGATTTTGAATTTAATTCTAAGACGATTGGTATACTAAACGATGGGTCTCAGACTTTTCCTTCTTGGCGTTACATACAAATGCATAAACTTTTTAGACCCTGTACCACAGCAGTGGTGAATGGTATAAAAATTGCTACAAGATCTGAAACGTAGCACTGTGATATTCAGTAAAAACAGCTAAAGCTGTTTTGGTTTAGTGTTACTCATGAATAAAGTTTTCGTTTTTTTTTTGCTTCAAATTTTCTTTGTTGCGTCTATCGTAGCAGGCCTTGGTACTTCCTTGCGGCAAACTTTGCCATTGTCAAGTCAGAGCAGATGGTGTGATGTGTTGTCATCTTGTTAAGAATTTTCATCGTTGCTTTTGTAAACTGCTGTTGCGGGTGTTGCAACCCCCTGTTTTTTACTAGTACTATCAGCTATTGTCAAGAATTTATGTTGTTTGGCAGAGAAATGTAAAACCAGAAATAAGTAACTTATTCCGGTAAAATTTGGTTTTCTTCCCCATTGTTGGTAATTCAAGACCCTTATAATGGTTTATACTTTATGAAATAATGTAAACACACCATGGTGAAAATAAAAAAAAAAAATTTGAAATAAACAAATATATACGGACATTTCTTGATACAGAGACTACATCGGATTCTAGATTTGAAAGAACGTTTATTTACTGGGGTTTAGAGGAATCTTAAACTTCGCCTCTAGCGTGCAAGAAAATTCCGTTTAAAAACACCTTTCATATGATTCGAAATCTATATTCTCTAAATTTTTATCTCAATTACTCTAAAGAGCACGGGAAGAAAACAATCGAGAATTATTATTTCTAGTTTCACACAATTTGGTTAGAAAAATCAACTTCTATCTCCTCAAGGAGTTCAACCGGGAGACTAATGTATATGAGGGCTACATCAACACATACCAATATAAATCAATTTTGTCAATGGATCCAAAATACCTCTACACTGATAACAAACTTGCCCAGTTCGAATGATAGACTCCAAGATAAAGAAGCGTAGAATTGAAGTAAGGACACATTTAAGATACAATTTTCTTTAAATTTGAGTTTTGCCTACTTGATGCTAGGAAAAAAAATGAATTTGTCCTTTTTTTCTCAACATATGATTCCAAGTCTTGTATTTCTACTTTCGGACAATATTAATGATAAGTGCGACTTCTATTCCCTCCAGGAGTGATATATTGGGAGACTAGTATATGGTATGTGAAGGCTATATCGAACTCCTATCAATATAAACAATATTTTACACAATCCTAATAGATAGATTTTGAAGTTCTAACAACTTGGATACAAATTGCCCAAAAAGTCATTCTAAGAAAATTTTAGCAAAAATCTACTAAATTTAAAAAATCTTATTTTGAAAAATTTAATCAAATTTTTGTGGTTAGTATGAGAAAAAAATTTTTTTTTTCGAAAAAAATATTTTCTTTTTGTATTTTAGCACTTTATTTCAATAGTTGCAATATTATCTATTATGGTCCTATTAGCTACATTTTTTTTGTGGTACATTAATACCCCTTGAATTGTAAGAGTTTTGAATTTTAAACGTTTTAACGCTTTTAGCTTGCAACAACAAGGGAAAGTTATTACTTCTACAAATAGAGATAACTTATAAGGGATGTTGATAGTATGACCGAAATTAAAAAAAAGCATATTGAAAGATATTTAATTTATAGACAAATTTGTCACAATTCTATTTCTATAAAAAATTTTGTCAATTTTTTTTTCTATAAACAATTTTGTTAAAATTTTATTTCTACAAAAATATTTTGTTAATGTTTTATTTCTATAGAAAATTTTGTCAAAATTTTATTTCTATAGAAAACTTTGTCAAAATTTTATTTCTATAGAAAATTTTGTCAAAATTTTATTTCTATAGAAAATTTTGTAAAAATTTTATTTTTATTGAAAATTTTGTCAAAGTTATAATTCTATTGAAAATTTTGTCAAAATGTTATTCCTATAGAAAATTTTGTCAAAATTTTATTTCTATAGAAAATTTTGTAAAAATTTTATTTTTATAGAATATTTTGTCAAAGTTATAATTCTATTGAAAATTTTGCCAAATTTTATTTCTATAGAAAATTTTGTAAAAATTTTATTTTTATAGAATATTTTGTCAAAGTTATAACTCTATTGAAAATTTTGTCAAAATTTTATTCCTATAGAAAATTTTGTCAAAATTTTATTTCTATAGAAAATTTTGTTAAAATTTCATTTCTATAGAAAATTTTGTTAAAATTTTATTTCTATAGAAAGTTTTGTCAAAATTATTTATTTCTATAGAATTGTAAGTCTGTTGAGTTTTAAACATCTTAACGCTTTTAGCTTGCACCAAAAAGGGAAAGTTACTACTTCTACAAAACTTCAATAGAAAATTTTGTCAAAATTTTATTTCTATACACAATTTTGTTAAAATTCTATTTCTATGGAAAATTTTGTCAAAATTTTATGTTTCTTCACAATTTTGTTAAAATTCTATTTCCGAAGAATATTTAATCAAAATTTTATTTTTATCGAAAATTTTGCCAAAATTTTATTTTTATAGAATTTTGTCAAAATTCTATTTCTATAGAAAATGTTGTCAAAATTTTATTTCTGTAGAAAATTTTGCCATTTATATAAAATTTTATCAAAATTTTATTTCTACAGGAAATTTTGTCAAAATTTTATTTCTATAGGAAATTTTGTGAAAATTTTATTTCTATAGGAAACTTTGTGAAAATTTTATTTCTATAGAAAATTTTATTTCTATAGAAAATTTTGCCAAAATTTTATTTCTATAGGAAATTTAAACATCTTAACGCTTTTAGCTTGCACCACAAAGGGAAAGTTACTACTTCTACAAAATTTCAATAGAAACTTTTTTCAAAATTTTATTTCTATACACAATTTTGTTAAAATTCTATTGCTATGGAAAATTTTGTCAAAATTTTATTTTTACAGAAAATTTTGTCAAAATTTTATGTTTCTTCACAATTTTGTTAAAATTCTATTTCCGAAGAATATTTGGTCAAAATTTTATTTTTATAGAAAATTTTGCCAAAATTTTATTTTTATAGAATTTTGTCAAAATTCTATTTCTATAGAAAATGTTGTCAAAATTTTATTTCTGTAGAAAATTTTGCCATTTATATAAAATTTTATCAAAATTTTATTTCTATAAGAAATTTTGTCAAAATTTTATTTCTATAGGGAATTTTGTGAAAATTTTATTTCTATAGGAAATTTTGTGAAAATTTTATTTCTATAGAAAATTTTTTCAAAATTTTATTTCTAAAGAAAATTTTGTCAAAATTCTCTTTCTATAGAAAATGTTGTCAAAATTTTATTTCTGTAGAAAATTTTGCCATTTATATAAAATTTTATCAAAATTTTATTTTTACAGGAAATTTTGTCAAAATTTTATTTCTATAGGAAATTTTGTGAAAATTTTATTTCTATAGAAGATTTTGTCAAAATTTTATTTCTATAGAAAATTTTATTTCTATAGAAAATTTTTCCAACATTTTATTTCTATAGGAAATTTAAACATCTTAACGCGTTTAACTTGCACCAAAAAGGGAAAGTTACTACTTCTACAAAATTTCAATAGAAAATTTTTTCAAAATTTTATTTCTATACACAATTTTGTTAAAATTCTATTTCTATGGAAAATTTTATCAAAGTTTTATTTTTACAGAAAATTTTGTCAAAATTTTATGATTCTTCACAATTTTGTTAAAATTCTATTTCCGAAGAATAGTTGGTCAAAATTTTATTTTTATAGAAAATTTTGCCAAAATTTTATTTTTATAGAATTTTGTCAAAATTCTATTTCTATAGAAAATGTTGTCAAAGTTTTATTTCTGTAGAAAATTTTGCCATTTATATAAAATTTTATCAAAATTTTATTTCTATAAGAAATTTTGTCAAAATTTTATTTCTATAAGAAATTTTGTCAAAATTTTATTTCTATAGGAAATTTTGTGAAAATTTTATTTCTATAGGAAATTTTGTGAAAATTTTATTTCTATAGAAAATTTTTTCAAAATTTTATTTCTAAAGAAAATTTTGTCAAAATTTTATTTCTATAGAAAATTTTGTCAAAATTTTATTTCTATACACAATTTTGTCAAAACTTTATTTCTATATAAAATTTTTTCAAAATTTTATTTCTATAGAAAATTTTGTCAAAATTTTATTTCTATAGAAAATTTTGTTAAAATTTTATTTTTGTAGAAAATTTTGTTAAAATTTTATTTTTATAGAAAATTTTGACAAAATTTTATTTCTATGGAAAATTTTTTCAAAACTTTATTTCTATACAAAATTTTATCAAAATTTTATTTCTATAGAAAATTTTGTCAAAATTTTATTTCTATAGAAAGTGTTGTCAAAATTTTATTCCTATGGAACATTTTTTCAAAATTTTATTTCTATAAAAAATGTTGTCAAAATTTTATTTCTCTAGAATATGTTGTCAAAATTTTATTTCTATACAAAATGTTGTCAAAATTTTATTTCTATAGAAAATTTTGTCACCATTTGATTGTGTCAAAATTGTTTTTCCATAGAAAATTTTGTCAAAATTTTATTTCTATAGAAAATAAATGTGCCTCTAGGTTGGAGAAATATATTTTGCAAAATCTATCAAAAAATCACGAATTTTACCAATCTACCAAACAGTAAAAAATCGACCATTTTGGGTAAAATTCTACCAACTATAGCGACCATGATACCAAGTCATGGATCAATAGACATCATGTCCAGCACACCCATTTGTGATTCAAAATAACACAAATGTTTATTTGCATTTGTAATTTTAAGTCTTGTGTCTAGAAAATTAATAAGTCAAATTGTGAGATGGGTCTACAAGGTGGCTGATATGTAATGCAACAAATTAAAGCGCTTTATTTTTAAATTTTTTTTTTAAATTTTATTGTTCAAAAACGCAAAATGTCGGATGTGACATCAAAATTTTGAATCAGTATAGATTTGTTAGTATTGGCTACCTTTGGTACAAATTATGGCCTTAAAAGATTGACACAGCCATTGCACGGGGTTCGAAAGGGACTCTGTGATATTTTAACTCACTTATAAATAATGTGCTCGTACAAGTTTTATATAAAAATTTGCATTAGATATTTTGTGGCATATTTTTTTTTCATATCATTTCTTAATATTTTTCCCATTCACATTAGTATCTTGCAAATTGATCAAAGCCATCAAATATTTCTTATTTCCTTTCATATGAGTAATATAAATTTCCAAGCCACTCATACGCCCCCGAAATTTCCATTGAGGTGAGGTTGAAAACTTTTTTTATGTTTTTATAACTTTTTTGTTTACATATATTTCTCTTATTAAAATCAAGGTTTTTTCTTAGCATCCATTATACGAAAACTTTTTGAAAGTTTGCATTTTGCCTTTCCTGAAAATTTGGTAGAAAAAAACGCCAAACAATGGACAAAGCAGAAGGAAAGTTCATCTCAAGAGAGTTTTCGAATAGAACCGGAAACTGGCCCTAAATAAAGAAACGGAAGTTAAGTTTAACGTATGTTTTCATTCGTCCTTTCTTCAATCGCTCTCCTTAGCAATATTGAGCGTAGTTTTGAAGCACACATACAGTCATACATACACACACAAATGTATGAGTGGCCTTTTGTTAATGTGGAAAATGTGCACTGAGACTGGCTATGGTCCCAAGGACCTATTCAAAGACCAAACGAAAAATTATTTTTTATTGAAATTAATTTTATTTCGTTTATCTCTCTCTCCTCATTCGTCTACACTTCCTTGTCTCCTGACTTGTATTTGGCTGTAGAAAACTTTCGTTACGATATTTTCGTTTATGGACATGGGTCATATCCCTGGTTCAATGGTACAGGCAAAGGTTGCTTGTGAAAGGTCGCAATCGTCGAGAAAAAAAAAACCGAAGATGAAATGTAATCAGAGAGGAAAAATATCTTTACAAATCTTATTGGTTTTTGGATAATAGAATACACAAGAACTACAACAATAATCTGAGATTATATTATTGAGTAAAGATCTTTGGTAAGTAACCAAATATTTACACTCAACGAAATCATTTTGGACACGGTTACTCAAATTTACTTTAAAAGCAAGAAAATATCCTTTTGTCGGGAAATCCTTTCCTGGCACAATATAATTTTATTTCTATAGAAAATTTTGTCCATATTTTATTTCTATAGCAAATTTTGTCAAAATTTTATTTCTATAGAAAATTTTGTCAAAACTTTATTTCTATAGAAAATTTTGTCAAAACTTTATTTCTATAGAAAATATTGTCAAAGTTGTATTTCTATAGAAGATTTTTGTCAAAATTTTATTTCTATAAAAAATTTTGTCAAAATTTTATTTCTGTCGAAAATTTTGTCAAAACTTTATTTCTATAGAAAATTTTGTCAAAATTTTATTTCTATAGAAAATTTTGTTAAAATTTTATTTCTATAGAAAATTTTTTCAAAATGTTATTTCTATAGAAAATTTCTTTTAAAATTTTATTTCTTAGAAAATTTTGTCAAAAATTTTTTTTTCCATAGAAAATATTGTCAAATTTGTATTTTTATAGAAAATTTTGTCAACAAATTATTTCTATAGAAAATTTTGTTAAAAATTTAATTTCAATAAAAAAATTTGTCAAAATTGTATTTCCATAGAAAAATTTGTACAAATTTTATTTCTATAGGAAATTTCGTTAAAATTTCATTTCTATGGGAAATTTTGTTAAACTTTAATTGATATAGAAAATTTTGTTAAACTTTAATTTATATAGAAAATTTTGTCACAACTGTATTTCTATAGAAGTTTTTGTCAAAATTTTGTTTCTATAAAAATTTTATATCTATATGAAATTTTATGAAAATTTTATTTCTATAGAAATTTCTGGCAAAATTTTATTTCTATAGAAAATTGTATTTCTGTAGGAAATTTTGTTAAAATTTCATTTCCATGGGAAATTTTGTTAACATTTCATTCCTATAGAAAATTTTGCCAAAATTTTGTTAAAATTACATTTCTATAGAAAATTTTGTTAAAATTTTATTTCTATAGAAAATTTTGTCAAAATTTTATTTCTATAGAAAATTTTGTCAAAATTTTATTTCTATAGAAAATTTTTAAGAATTTTATTTCTATAGAAGATTTTGTCAAAATTTTATTTCTATAGAAAATTTTGTAAAAATTTTATATCTATAGTTTAGTCAATGTATGGTTTTAAGCTGAAATAAAAAAAAAACAACAATAATGTTTAAAGAACAAAACCAACAATAACAAAAAAACGAATGAAAGAAGGAAGAAGGAAGCACGCTCAAAATGAAACCCAGCCAACTGCACTCAAATCGATGATTTGACGGTGGCAAAGGAAAAGAGATATATTTGTACGAATTTATTTCGGCATAAGCCGGCTTTCAATGTAAATCCTTTTTTCGGAAGGTTCAAGTGTGGTTCATTGTTGGGTTTAATGAACTGCCTGAGTTTATTCCGATAATTGGTTGATAGTTTTGCTGCAAGTAGATGCTGATGAGGAATATGGTAATTCCGAATCGTGCGTCCATCCAACCATCTTGTAGTCTATAGGGTTTTGCCCAAATAAATTTGACAAACATTCTTTTCCTCTGTTGGTTAAGCTACCCTTGTAGTTTATTCAATGTATGGTTTTAAGCTGAAATCAAAAAAACAACAAAATTTTATTTCTATAGAAAATTTTGTCAAAATTTTATTTCTGCAGAAACTTTTGTCAAAACTTTATTTCTATAGAAAATTTTGTCAAAATTTTATTTCTATAGAAAATTTTGTCATAATTTAATTTCTGTAGAAAATTTTGTTAAAATTTTATTTCTGTGTAAAATTTTGCCAAAATTTTATTTCTTTAAAAAATGTTGTCAAAATGTTATTTCTATAGAATATTTTTTTAAATTTTATTTCTACAGAAGATTTTGTCAAAATTTTATTTCTATAGAAAATTTTGTCAAAATTTTATTTCTATAGAAAATTTTGTCAAAATTTTATTTCTACAGAAACTTTTGTCAAAACTTTATTTCTATAGAAAATTTTGTCAAAACTTTATTTCTATAGAAAATTTTGTCAAAATTTTATTTCTATAGAAACTTTTGTCAAAATTTTATTTCTGCAGAAAATTTTGTCAAAATTTTATTTCTATAGAAAATTTTTCCAAAATTTTATTTCTATAGAAAATTTTGTCAAAATTTTATTTCAATAAAAAATTTTGCCATAATGTTATTTCTATAGAATATTTTGCCATGTAATATAATTTTTATAATTTTATGTGGTTTTGTAATGCTCTCTAACGCTTATCTGAAACGTTTTACTTCAAGTATTTTCAAAAATTGGAAATTTTACTAGAATTAATTTAAATAACTTATACCATTTTATTAATTCCTACTCAGTTTTTAGCCTATTTGAAACAAAAATTTATATAAAATTAAATAAATTTATATAAAAATTTAAACAAAAGAGCTTCCTGTGTTGTTAAAATAAAGAGCCTCTTTGGGAGGAAGCGCTTTTAAAGTTGTACCTTTACAATAACTTCCATTTTTTTAGCCTATTTGAAACAAAAATTTATATAAAATTAAATAAATTTAAATAAAAATTTAAACAAAAGAACTTCCTGTGTAGTTCAAATAAGACCAATAACTTCCATTTTTTTGCTGGATACTCCATATATAGTATATTCTCCATTTATATTACCTTCTCTCAATATGTCCAGACAAATTTTTATGAGTGTTACAAAATACTTCATAGTATATGATTAACATTTAGAAGAGAATAAATAAATTTAATTAAATTGATTAGTAAATATATACGTATATAATCATAGATTGAAGTGGATACGACATGATGTTGTGTTTTTTTTTGCTATTATTCTCCTTACAGATAATTTGAAAGTAATGAAATTGAACAAAGATATTTCGTTTATTTTTTTGTATTTTCTTTCCATTGTATTTAAGGTAGAAAATTCAATGAAAATTCTATTAAGTGCATTTGTTGTGTATGTGTGTCATACAATATTCGATTTAAATATTTAATCAGACAATTTACAGGATAAACGAAAACAAATGAAATAAAATATCCCCGATTCTATTAAACAATTCGATGGACCGTGTGAACAATGCCAAGGACACTGATGAGATACATGAGGAGGTCATGATTGTATTTTTTAATGGGTATCAGAAAGACGATTTATTTAAAATTTGGAAATTTACAAATTTGTAAAAATTGGATACAGCCAAAAATTTGAATTGTTAAGAGAACACATATGTTCATTTCATTCCCCTTTCAATTCAAAGTTGAATTTTCAATTTTTAATTAAATATCGATTGTTCTATTGATTTTGGAAGAAATCGGTTTAGATTTATATATAGCTCCCATATATATCTTTCGCCCGTAATGCACTATATGGCCCCAGAAGCCAGAGTTTTTCCCCAATTTGGTTGAAATTTTGCAAAAGGAGAACAATTAGTACTACAGTGAAGTATGTAAAATTTTATTGAAATCGGTTCAGATTTAGATATAGCTCCCATATACATATATCTTTCGCCCTATATTCATTTATATGACCCCAGAAGCCAGAGTTTTACCATAATTTGCCTGAAATTTTGTACAAGGAGAACAATTAGTACTATTGTCAAATATGCCAAATTTTATTGAAATCGGTTCAGATGAAGATATAGCTCCCATTTATACTAATCGCCCGATTTAGACACATTCAAACACAGAGACATAAGTTTTACTCCGATTTACTTTAAATTTTGCACAGGGAGTATAATTAAGGTTCTTGTACATGCTAATGTTGGTAGAAATCGACTTAGATATAGCACTCATATATATCTTTCGCCCGATTTTCCGTCATATGGCCACGGAGGACAAAGTTCTAAACCGGTTTACATGAAATTTTGCACAGGGAGTAGAATTAACATAGTAACTAAAGGGTGATACGGTCAAAATTTGGTCAATATAAACTTGACGTATTTCTTTCAATTTTGCATTTAAAAAACCTGAACACCCCTCATTTTGAAGGTGTGTGTGTGTAGAATTTTGCTCCTATTTTGATTTTGGAATTCACTCTTCAGCTGTCAAAATGCCGTCCAAGCAAGAAGAGCAGCGTATCAAAATTTTGCACGCGTATCGCGAAAATCCGAGCTACTCGCACGCAAAGCTGGCAAAATCGCTAAAAGTTGCCAAATCAACCGTTACAAATGTAATTAAAGGGTTTGGGGAACGTTTGTCGACAGCCAGGAAGTCTGGATCGGGGGGAAATCGAAAACCGGAAGCCGCTGAGACGACAAAGAGAGTTGCCGGTAGTTTCAAGCGAAACCCTAACCTCTCTCTCCGAGATGCCGCAAAAAAGCTGGGTGTATCGTCTACAACCGTGCATCGAGACAAAAAACGAGCCGGACTATCGACTTACAAGAAGGTAGTGACTCCAAATCGCGATGATAAACAAAATACGACGGCCAAAGCGCGATCCCGGAGGCTGCACACGACGATGCTGACGAAGTTTGACTGCGTGGTAATGGACGACGAAACCTACGTCAAAGCCGACTACAAGCAGCTTCCAGGAAGGGGAAAGGTAGCAGATATTTTCAAGCACATAAAACTGTCAAAGTTCGCAAAGAAATATCTGGTTTGGCAAGCCACCTGTACCTGTGGCTTGAAAAACAGCATTTTCATAGCTTCCGGGACTGTCAACCAAGAAATTTACGTGAAAGAGTGTTTGAATAAACGTCTGCTGCCTTTTCTGAAGAAACACGGTTGTTCCGTACTATTTTGGCCGGATTTGGCATCTTGCCATTACGGTAAAAAGGCCATGGAGTGGTACGCCGCCAACAATGTGCAGGTGGTTCCCAAGGACAAGAACACTCCCAACACGCCAGAGCTCCGCCCAATTGAGCGGAACCTAAAGAAGACCAAAAAAACTGCTAAGGACGAGCAGCAGTTCAAGGCAAACTGGCTTTCTGCGGCGAAGAAGGTGGACAAGGTGGCTGTACAAAATCTGATGGCAGGTGTCAAGCGTGAGGCCCGGCAATTCGGATTTGGAAAAGCGAAAGCCTAACTGAATATTTTTCCTGAATTTTATACTAATTGAACTTGAAAAAGAAATTTAATTTGATTTTTTAAATAAACGATTTCACCGATTTACACGCGTTTTCCCTTGACCAAATTTTGACCGTATCACCCTTTATGCATGCTAAATTTAGGTTCAGATTTCGATGTAGCTTCCATATATATGTTTTTACGATTTGGGCAAAAATGGCCAAATTCCCCCACATATTCCTTATAAAATCGACACTGCTAAGTCGAAAACTTGTAAAAATTACTCCAATTTGCCTATACTTCTAATACATATCTATCGACCGATAAATCATAAATACACTTTTACGAAGTTGCCTCAAAATTGGTTCAGATTTAAATGTTTCCCATATTTTTTTAGTAACATTATGTTCCACCCCACGGCATTAGTCGACTTAAATTTAAAATCTATAAATTGTGTAGAACTCTAACAAATTTTGTTCAGATCGGGTCAGATTTAAATATATGTACATGGGAACATACTCCTTTACATATAGAACCCAACACATTGGACGGATTTGATATGCTATCGAAAATGCGTATCTACAAAGTGGTGCAGGGTATAATATAGTCGGCCCCGGTCGACTTTAGATATTCCTTACTTGTTTTTTTTATACCCTCCATTAACTTTGTCATTCCGTTTATAACACATCGAAATATTGCTCTAAGACCCTATACATTTTTTATATATTCTGGGTCGTGGTGAAATTCTGAGTCGATCTGAGCATGTCCGTCCGTCCGTCTATTGAAATCACGCTAACTTCCGAATGAAACAAGCTACACCCAGAAAAAAGGGGCTCTAATGCCAACTGAACTTTATTTTAGTTCATGAAGATTAGTTGATTTTAGTTAAATTTTGCACAATATGAGTAAATGTTCCTTAGTTGAATAATTTTTTGCTATCTTTAATGACATGAACTAAAAATAAGAAAAAAAGTTGAATACAAATATAGTGCACAATTTTACTAAAAAATAAAATAGTTCATATTTTCCTAAAATGGCTGCAGTTTGCTTAAATTGAGTTCATAAATCTCTCAAATGAGTAAATTTTACTAAAATTGTAGCTGTCATGAACTTCGTATAGCGCTAAAGACATGTTAACAATTTTTAAATCCAATTTTTTCTTTCAACATATGAAATTTTCTTAAACAAGAGAAAAAAATTAATTATTTTTAATAAATTTTCTTCAATTTGACAAAAAGTGTTAACTTATTTGTAACATGTTGCAATTAGAAAACAATTTTAGTTAAAATTTTCTAAAATAAACCTACATTTTCTTCCACGCTGGGTTCACTTTTTTTTGGGTGTATCGACTTGAAACTTGTCCCAAGTAGTTGTTATTGATGTAGGTCGGATGGTATTGCAAATGGGTCATATCGGTCCACTTTTACGTATAGCCCCCATATAAACGGACCTCCAAATTTTGCTTGCGAACCCTCTAAGAGAAGCAAATTTCATACGATCCGGCTGAAATTAAATACATGGTGTTAGTATATGGTGTCTAACCACCATGCAAAAATTGGTGCACATCGGTCCATAATTATATATAGCCCCCATATAAACCGATCCCCCGATTTGGATTGGTACATGGTGTTAGCATATCGTCTCTAACAAGCGTGCAAAAATTGGTCGACATCGATCCATAATTATATATAGCCCCCATATAAACCGATCCCACGATTTGGCTTGCGTAGACCCTAGGAGAAGCAAATTTCATCCGATCCGGCTGAAATTTGGTACATGGTGTAAGAATATCGTCTCTAACAAGCGCGCAAAAATTGGTCCACATCGATCCATAATTATATATAGCCCCCATATAAACCGATCCCCTGATTTGGTTTGCGGAGCCTCTAAGAGAAGAAAATTTCATCCGATCCGGCTGAAATTTGGTACATGGTGTTAGTATATGGTCTCTAAGGACCATGCAAAAATTGATCCACATCGGTCAAAAATTATATATAGCCCCCATATAAACCGATCCCCAGATTTGACCTCCGGATCCTCTTGGAAGACCAAAATTCATCTGATTCAGTTGAAATTTGGTACGTGGTTTTAATATATGGCCTCAAACACCCATGCAAAAATTGGTCGAAATCGGTCTATAATTATATATAGCCCCCACATAAACCGATCCCCAGATTTGACCTCCGGTGCCTTTTCGAGAAGCAATATTCATTCGTTCAGGTTGAAATTCGGTACGAGGTGGTGGTATATGATATCTAACAACTATGACAAAATTTGTCCACATCGGTCAATAATTATATATAGCTCCCATATAAACCGATCCCCCGATTTGGCATGCGGAGTCTATAAGAGAAGCAAAATTCATCCGATTCGGTTGAAATTCGGTACATGGTGTTAGTATATGGTCTCCAATAATCATGCAAAAATTGGTCTACATCGGTCCATAATTATATATAGACCCCATATAAACCAATCCCCCGATTTGGCTTGCGGAGCCTCTAAGAGAAGCAAATTTCATCCGAACCGGCTGAAATTTGGTACATGGTGTTAGTAGAAGGTCTCTAATAACCGTGCAAAAATTGGTCCACATCGATCCATAATTATATATAGCCCCCATATAAACCGATCCCCCGATTTGGCTTGCGGAGCCTCTAAGAGAAGAAAATTTCATCCGATCCGGCTGAAATTTAGTACATGGTGTTAGTATATGGTCTCTAAGGACCATGCAAAAATTTATACACATCGGTCTATAATTATATATAGACCCCATATAAACCGATCCCCAGATTTGACCTCCGGAGGCCCTTGGAAGAGCAAAATTCATCCGATTCGGTTGAAATTTGGTACGTGGTGGTAGTATATGATATTTAACAACCATGCCAAAAGTGGTCCATATCAGTCCATGATCATATATAGCCCCATATAAACCGATCACCAGATTTGACCTCTGGAGCCTCTTGGAGGAGTAAATTTCATCCGAGTCATCTGAAATTTGGTACATTGTGCTAGTATTTTATATGGCCGTTAACAACCATGCCTAACTAGGTCCATATCGGTCTATAGTTATATATAGCCCTCAGATACATCGATCCCCAATCACACAAAAAATTGGTCCATATCAAGTTCATAATTGTATATAGCCCCCATATAAGCGACCGCCATATTTCAATTCTGGCTCTCTACGTACCGTGCAAAAGTCCATATCGATTCGTAATTATTTGTAGACGTACCTATACATACCTTTTTTGTCTAATATATACCACGTATGGACTAACTCACAATTTAGAAAACGATGTTAAGAAGTTTTAAAATACCACAACCCAAGTAATTCGATTGTGGATGACAGTCATTCGTGGAAGTTTCTACGCAATCCATGGTGGAGGGTACATAAGATTCGGCCGAGTATATACTGGCCGAACTTACGGCCGTATATATTGTTTTTTTTGCCTTTTGAGCATTTCAAAGTTTTCCAATTGTCACCACTGTACTTCCTGACCCTATGCTTTGCTAGTGTCAACAATTTCGACCCCAGCACTTTGACCAGCACCAAAGTCAAAGTAAAGATAAACAAAATGTTGTCAACAAATTTTCCTACAAAAGCTAAGAAAACAGCGATTCAATGGCAATGGAATTTCAATCAAATTGCACTTAAAAATGCACAAGTGGATTCGTAATGAAAAGTCCTCTCCAGCAGAAAAAAGTACTTAGATACCTATACCCACACATTTCACAACATCCCGCCCTAAGGCAGCCACAAATGAAAGCCATGAAAACTAAATGAGAATTTTCAGATGGTGTATTCTCCAAAAAAATCTATTCAATTTATTTTGCATTTTTAATTAGTTACAAAATGAAATTTAATTGATTTCATTTTTTCCCCCTCACCGCTATTCATACAGACTAAATGCAATCTCTCGAGTCGAAGAAAATATTTTACCCTTATTGCTTAAGTTTTCCACTTCATTTCATGGAGGAAAATGTCAATATTTTATCATTTACCATTTGAAGAACGATTTCAATTTGAAAACTTGGTAAGAAGAAAAAAAAAACACTCTAACTAGCATCCCCAAAACCACACAGGATATAGGAGATGCCAGACATCTACTAGCATTGGTAGAAAATATGGCCAGGACCAAGTTTTTGCCCCCCCCCCATAAAACAATTTTGAAGAAGGGCCATAACAATAATCATAAAATATCTTCTCGTTGTCAACAAAAACAAGTTTAGTCATCGAGAAAAACGCAAAAGGAAATGACATAAATGCGTAAATGGGCAAAAAAGGAAAGAGTAAATCATGAGTACAGTATTCATTGTTTTCAATTGTCTTCTTAACGGAATTTCAACTTGAAACTGATTTTTAAGTCGGTTTCTGCAAAAGAGAGTATGCTGTTTTACGACTTTTTTATAAGGATGTGGTAAATGTTATAGATGAAGAGATATCCGGTATGTTTTGAACCTTAATCCCACTACGAAGATTATTGTTTACTCTGTACTATTTTTGTTTACTTCGATGTATGCATTGTGTTCTGTCTCCTCATAGGAATACGTCCAGTCTAGGTGTATTTTTCCTGGCCAGTTTTTAATTTGGCAAAACCTTGTTGTAGAAAATATCTTGTGGTCACATTGTAAGTTCTACCGTCTGGCTCGTTTATTGACTGTCGCATATCTCTCAACGAGATAACAGAGCAATTCATCGCTGATACTTATTGAACGGGCAGATACAAACAAGTACATACGGCAAGATTGGCCGAGTCGTATCTTAAGTACCTACTACCATGGATTAAATATAAAAGTTTTCTTTGATTTAGGGATTTTATGGAAATATGTAGTGTTTCAGGTTTATTTGATGACTTATACTCTCCTAAGCATATCAGTTCTCGAAGTTAAATTTAAAGTTTTGATGTATGGAGAGTACATTTGATATTGGATTTACAAGAACCATTCTTGAAGAGTGTATATACGCATATGAGGCCAAAAGTTAACAGCAGTCGACTGTATGCGTGTTTCAAGATGAGTCAAATCCAACTTAGAAATTTAGCTCAGAAAATTTGAATGAAAATGTCAATTTGATTTTAAGATTGATTGTACAACTAATCTCAATATCATTCGAACAACTTCAAATTGGTTTTATAATGGATAATTGTCCGCCGCCGAATAGACAAAATCGCCGTAGCCGTTAAGCCACCGGCGAAGGCAAACATTCAGTGTCAGCCGTCGCCTGCAAAAATGGGTCGGTTTCATTCTCTGATTCTGACAAAACCATTTGTTTGCCAGTTGTCTTCCAAGAAATCAGGAAAACTGCCGAAAATAGATCACTCTTCATCAAGATAATGGGAGCCCTCACAACTGTATTTTGAGCACTCAAATATAGATTTGATTATATATCCGCGTTAAGTTGTGTCTTGGGACATAAGTTATTTGGTTTATTATTGCGAGGTCAACCTTTTTGCTACACCTTAAAAGCGGTTGTTACGTTCAGAATGTTTGTTCCAGAGTTCATGCCTGTGGAGTCGGAGCCTGAAGATTTAACTGCTTGAGAGTATAAAAGGGATACGGATTATGCAAGTTGCACAAAATAGAATAGAAATTTTTCCATTTCCCATGCAATATTGAATTATGGTGGTCTCACTAATGCCTAAATCTCACGATAGGTCACATGACAATCTTACAATATCAGTTGGGAGCCACCGTGGTGCAATGGTTAGCATGTCCGCGTGAGTCGTGGGTTCAAACCCAATTTCGACCAAACACCAAAAATTTTTTCAGCGGTGGATTATCCCACCTCAGTAATGCTGGTGACATTTTTGAGTGTTTCAAAGCTTCTCTAAGAGGTTTCACTGCAATGTCGAACGCCATTTGGACTCGGCTATAAAAAGGAGGTCTCTTGTCATTGAGCTTAACATAGAATAGGGCAGCACTCAGTGATAAGAGAGAAATTCACCACTGTGGTGTCACAATGGACTGAATAGTTTAAGTGAGACTGAAATATCTGGCTGCCATTATACCTAACCTATCCTACAATATCAGATGGAGCACATTATCAATGGTTTCCGGAACAACAACTTCAACGTCAAAAATTGAATTAGGTTCTTCGATGCATTGTTTTCGGGTTATATACGCCCGTAAGTTCGGTCAGGCCGAATCTTATGTCACCAGCATTACTGAGGTGGGATAATCCACCGCTGAAAAACTTTTTGGTGTTCGGTCGAAGCAGAAATCGAACCCACGACCTTGTGTATGCAAGGCGGGCATGCTAACCATTGCACCGCGGTGGCTCCCGAAGAAGATTTGAAAGATTTTGCAAATTATTCCTCTTCAACTACGAAATGGTTCACAAATTTTCTATGGAAAAATTTTGACAAAATTTTCTATAGAAATAAATTTTTGTCAAAATTTTGTATAGAAATCATATTTTGACAAAATTTCATATAGAAATAAAATTTTGATAAAATTTTCTATAGAAATATAAAATTTTGACAAAATTTTCTATGGCAATAACATTTTGGTAGATTATTTTTGGCTCTTAGAGCTCCGCAAGCCAAATCTGGCCTATATATAATTATGAACCGATGTAGACCAATTTTTGGCATGGTTGTTAGATACTGTATACTAACTCCATGTACCAAATTTCAGCCGGATCGGAGGCTCCGCAAGCCAAATCTGGTGATCGGTTTATATGGGGGCTATATATAATTATGGACCGAGGTGGACCAATTTTTGCATGATTGTTAGAGACCATATACTAACATCATGTACCAATTTCAACCGGATAGGATAAATTTTGCTCCTCCAAGAGGCTCCAGAGGTCAAATCTGGGGATCGGTTTATATGGGGGTTATATATAATTATGGATCGATGTGGACGAATTTTCAGCGTTATCGGATGAAATAGGCTTCTCTCAGAGGCTCCGCAAGCCAAATCTGGGGATCGGTTTATATGGGGACTATATATAATTATTGGCCGCTATGGACTATTTTTTGCATGGTTGTTAGAGGCTATATACTAACATCACGTACAAAATTTCAGCCAGATCGGAGGAAATATGCTTCTCTTAGAGGCTCCGCAAGCCAAATCTGGGGGTACGTTTATATGGGAGCTATACATAAAAGTGCTCCGATATGCAATACCATCCGATCTACATCAATAACAACTACTTGTGCCAAGTTTCAAGTCGATAGCTTATTTCGTTCGGAAGTTACCGTGATTTCAGACGGACGGACGGACGGACATGCTTAGATCGACTTCGAATTTCACCACGACCTAGAATGTATATACTTTATGGGGCCTTAGAGCAATATTTCGATGTGTTACAAACGGAATGATAAAGTTAATATACCCCTTATCCTATGGTGGAGTAAAACTTGGTGGTATAAAAATTTGTGATATTTTTCCAAATAAATAATTTTTATTATTTTGATTTCAAATGCATTAACAAATTCCCAATTTTTCTAAATTGAATTTAGCATTTTTTTTTTCGACAAAATTTAAATAATTGGCTCCATTTTGTAAATTACAACTCTGTTTTTGACATATGTGAAACAAAAAATGTTAAAATTACCCATTAACCCCCATTTTCAGGAAGCTCCGTTAGTGCTACGTTAGCTAACCAACTTTTAAACCGTACTATGGACATGTCTGTCATCTTGTCTATATATTCCATTTGCCAGTTAGGAACTTAACTGCTAAAAAATTTTCAGTTAAAGTTAACCGGAGAGAAGATATTTCGACTTTACTTTCTGTTAACTGGGGGTTAAAGTCTAACGGAGATACTTCATGTATGGCCGTAAAACTATGAATAAGCGAGTTATAAAAAATTAGTTAAAATAACTTCCGGTGTATTTTTATTATATTTTTCGAAGAACATTTTTGGAAGCTTTTTTTCTAAAACGGGCTTTTAAGGCCCGAAAAAAAAATCCAGCAATTTTTGGAATTGTTTTTAAAGTTTTGCCTTTGGAAGAACTTCCAATGTATTTGTCGTACAAAGTAATAGCACGAAAATGTTCACGATTTATTTCAATTTTTTGGGCAAGATGAATCTCTTAAATTGCTCTTTCAAACAACACTAATAGCACACGTATGTCAAAAAGCTCTGAGTATGTATAGTTTCACAAATGTCAAACTTTATAATAGAACTCTCAGATTGCAACACTAGGGTTGCAGGATACCGAAATATAAAAGCAAAACCTCTTTCTGATTTTCATTTATATTCAAAAAATGTATAGTCCTCTTGATATGAAAAACATTCTCAAAAAATGGTTTCCAAATAAAATTTTAATATTATTTTCATGTTATTTTTAACATCTTTTATTAATTTTCTACTCTTTTCTAGTACATTTGATTGTTTAAAAATATTTTTTCACTTAAATTGGCCACTAAGCGAATCCGAAAAAGCTTCATCGGAAGTGGAAACAAGTATATATGGCCGTAAGTTCGGCCAGGCCGAATCTTATGTACCCTCCACCATGGATTGCGTAGAAACTTCTACGAAAGACTGTCATCCACAATCGAATTAATTGGGTTCTGGTATCTTAAAACTTCTTAACATCATTTTCTAAATTGTGAGTTAGTCCATACGTGGTTATATTACACAAAAAAGTTATGTATAGGTAAGTCTACAAATAATTATGAATCGATATGGACTTTTTGCACGATACGTAGAGAGCCAGAATTGAAATATGGGGGCCGCTTATATGGGGGCTATATACAATTATGAACTTGATATGGACCAATTTTTGCGTGATTGGGTATCGATTTATCTGAGAGCTATATATAACTAAAGACCGATATGGACCTAGTTAGGCAAGGTTGTTAACGG
The DNA here is from genome assembly GCF_050003625.1 of Haematobia irritans. Lineage (NCBI taxonomy): Eukaryota > Metazoa > Arthropoda > Insecta > Diptera > Muscidae > Haematobia > Haematobia irritans. The sequence continues at coordinate 25,912,991 of NC_134401.1, forward strand.
CCATATACTAGCACACTGTACCAAATTTCAGCCGGATCGGGTGAAATTTGCTTCTCTTAGAGGCTCCGAAAACCAAATCGGGGGATCGGTTTATATGGGGGCTATATATAGTTATGGACTGATATGGACCACTTTTGGCATGGTTGTTAAATATCATGTACTAAAATCACGTACCAAATTTTAACCGAATCGGATGAATTTTGCTCTTCCAAGGAGCTCCGGAGGCCAAATCTGTGGATCGGTTTATATGGGGGCTATATATAATTATGGACCGATGTGGACCAATTTTTGCATGGTTGTTAGAGACCATATACTAACACCATGTACCAAATTTCAGCCGGATCGGATGAAATTTGCTTCTATTAAAGGCTCCGCAAGCCAAATCTGGGGATCGGTTTATATGGGGGCTATATATAATTATGGACCGATGTGGACCAATGTTTGCATGGTTGTTAGAGACCATATACCAACACCATGTACAAAATGTCAGCCGGATCGGATGAAATTTGTTTCTCTTAGAGGCTCCGAAAGCCAAATCTGGGGATCGGTTTATATGGGGGCTATATATAATTATGGACCGATGTGGACCATTTTTTGCATGGTTGTTAGAGACCATATACCAACACCACGTACAAAATTTCAGCCGGATCGGATGAAACTTGTTTCTCTTAGAGGCTCCGAAAGCCAAATCGGGGGATCGGTTTATATCGGGGCTATATAGAATTATAGACCGATGTGAACCAATTTTTGCATGGTTGTTAGAGACCATATACTTACACCATGTACCAAATTGCAGCCGTATCGGATGAAATTTGCTTCTTTTATAAGCTCCGCAAACCAAATCTGGGGATCGGTTTGTATGGGGGCTATACGTAAAAGTGCTCCGATATGGCCCAATACCATCCGACCTACATCAATAACAACTAGTCGATAGCTTATTTCGTTCGGAAGTTAGCGTAATTTCAACAGACGGACGGACGGACGGACATGCTTAGATCGACTTTGTAAATTATTTTGTAAATTACTACTCTGTTTTTGACGTATTTGAAACAAAAAATGTTAAAATTACACATTAAAACTATTAAAAAAGCGAGTCATAAAAATTTAATTAAAATAACTGCCAGTGTATTTTTATTATATTTTTCGAATAACAGTTTTGGAACCTTTTTTTCAAAAACGGTCTTTTAAGGCCCGCAAAAAATTCAGCAATTTTTGGAATTGTTTTTAAAGTTTTGCCTTTGGAAGAACTTCCAATTTATTTGTTGTACAAAATAATAGAAAATGTTCACGATTCATTTCCATATTTTTTAGGCTAGATGAATCTCTTAAATTGCTCTTTCAAACAACACAAATAACACTCGTATGTCAAAAAGCTCTGAGTATGTATAGTTTCACAAATGTCAAGCTTTATAATAGAACTCTCAGATTGCAACACTAGGGTTGGAGGATAGCGAAATATAAAAGCAAAACCTCTTTCTGATTTTCATTTATATTCAAAAAATATATAGTCCTCTTTATATGAAAAACATTCTCAAAAAATGGTTTCCAAATAAAATTTTAATATTATTTTCATGTTATTTTTAACATCTTTTATTAATTTTCTACTGATTTCTACTACTCTTTTCTAAAAATAATTTTTCACTTAAATTGGCCACATAGCGAATCCGAAAAAGCTTCATCGGAAGTGGAAAAAAAGGATTCGTCTATCAACTTAAAAACAACAAATGTTTGTGAAGCATATTCCATTTTGTTGTACTTTTTTTTGGGAATATTGTCTAACCCAATTATTTCTTCATAATCAAACGAACTTAATTAAAATGTCCTCTTTCACGCGGATGTTCCCCAAAATATTTTTGCGAAAGTAGCAACTGTCATTATACCTTTCAGCATATGGTGACATTTAATGTATTTACGACCACCTAAAATACAATAGAACTTTTGTCCTTAGCCATCATTAGTGCCGTAACCTACCTTCAGTTATTGTTTCACATAATTTTCTTGGATAACAGAGGTCTTATTGGGAAGTTTTTCAAATAGGTTGGAAACACAAAAAAAAAACTTGCAAATCACTTAAATCATTTATAGTTTATTTTCGTGTTTCGTGGGATTCTCAGATCTAAGGGGGGGCAGGGGAGATGGAACTATAGTTGGCTAACATTAGTTCTTCTTCTAGTTAATGCATAATACTGGAATTGTGTGGCATTTATCGTTGTTTATTTAAATATCGCGTTATTATAATGATCACACATTATAATATACGACCGTAATGTTGTCAAATAGTTTTTCGCGTGTTCTTAACATTTTTAGGGTTTTTATTTATTTTTTATTTATGGTTATGCCAACATTCCTACATTTATCCTTCATAGACCCTCTAGGCCATAGCTCCTACCATTTGGCTTATTTTGGGAATGATGTAGATGATGAGGGAGCTTCTGTCGTCGCTTTTATGGTCTGATTATAAAGTCATATAAATGTGAAAATGTGAAACAAGAAACACGAATATCCAAAAAAATATACTCCTATATAATATTTTTTTTTGCTACTCAGGAAACAATAACCCCCAAAAAATGGAAGTAAAACAATAGATCTATTGTTACATATATTTATTAAATATTAGTACATCATAAAAATGAAAATAAATAACATAAAATAAAATAAGGGGAAAATATTAAATAATTTTATTACAGTCATAAACACATCATGCATTTCATTAATGCTATTACGTTGATGTCCCATGTTATACTGATTTCGATTATGACGATTATTGCCATTATTACAAATAATGATATTCTAAATGGTAATAATAATAAACCTTTAGACTGTTTAGAGTTGCGAAGTTTTTAGTAGATCCATAAATTCGTTTTTTTTTTTATTGTTTTATAGTTCAATGTTTTATTGTGCTTATATTTATGAGGTTAGTAAATATATATGTGGTATATGATATTTATTATGGGAAACTAAAAATTCGTAATGGTTCTCGTTGTTAGTTCCTAAAGATAAGGGCTTAGTGAACACAAGTATAAGTTGAATTTCGGGCTGGGCCGAATCTTATGTACAATCCACCATGGATTGCGTAGAAACTTCTACTAAAGACTGTTATCCACAATCGCATTATTTGGGTTGCGAGAACACTTGCCGATGGCAAGGTATCTTCAAACTTTTTAACACCGTCTTCTAAATTGTAAGTTAGTCCATACGGGGTATATATTAAATAAATAAAAAATGACCGATTAAATACGTATACAATTCAGTTTGACAAAATTTTCTATAGAAATATAATTTGGACAAAATTTTCTATAGAAATAAATTTTGACAAAATTTTCTAAAGAAATAAAATTTAGACAAAATTTTCTATAGAATTAAAATTTGGCAAAATTTTCTGTAGAAATAAAATTTTGTTAAAATTTTCTATAGGAATAAAATTTTCTATAGAAATACAATGTTGACAAAATTTTCTATAAAAATAAAATTTTGATAAAAATTCCTATAGAAATAAAATTTTGATCAAATGTTGTATAGAAATAACATTTTGATAAAATTTTCTATAAAAATAAAATTTTGATAAAATTTCCTATAGAAATAAAATTTTGCTAAAATTTCCTATAGAAATAAAATTTTGACAAAATTTTCTATAGAAATAAAATCTTGGTAGATTATATTTGGCTCGAGTGGCAACCATAATTATGAACCGATATAGACCAATTTTTGTGTGATTGGGGATCGGCTGTATCTAAATATAGACTGATATGGACCAATTTTAGCATGGTTAGGTTAGGTTAGGTTAGGTTAGGTTAAAGTGGCAGCCCGATTAAATTTCAGGCTCACTTAGACTATTCAGTCCATTGTGATACCACATTTAACTAAAAGTACCTTTTACATATGGGCACTTCTAGTCTTAACCACTGAACCTTCTCTATTATTTATTTTTGTTGAACCAACCAGATTGCTCCAAAAACATTAACAAACGGGTTAAGTTAACGTTTTTCAGGTCCGCCAGTAATCTAAAGCTATATGCTCCTAAAATTCGCTTACGACTTACACAAAAAGCAGGACACTCACACAAGAGGTGTTTAATTGATTCCTTTTCCTCCACGTCATGACAGCTTATACAATAGTCATTATACTTCGCACCTATAGTTTTTGCAAATTCGCCTATCAGGCAGCGACCCGTTATAGCAGATATTAGGAGTGCTATCTGACGCCTTGAGAACACTAGAATATCTAGTGTGCGGTTTAAGTTTAAATGGGGCCATATTTGCTTGGTGTCGTTACAACCCTTGCAATTTTCCCATCGAATATTGGCCATCATAACAGCCTTCTCACGCAGTAAGAGCTTGCAGGTGGCCAGAGGCATACCAACAGATTCTAGTTCCCCTGGAATATGTAAGGTAGTTCCTAGCCTTGCTAACACATCTGCTTCACAGTTCCCCGGTATGTTCCTATGACCACACAGAAAAAAATTTCACGAAAAATTTTCCAATTAAAATTTTAATTGAGTTTTAAAAAATATTCAATTAAAAATTTAATTGAATCAACAATTTTTTTAATTGAAACAAAAATCAATCACAAAAATTAATAGTATCAATTAATTTTTTAATTGGATCAATTAAGTTTTTAATTGACCTTCAATTAATTTTTTAATTGATACTATCATTTCTGTGATTGAAGACATTTCCATTAAAAAATTTATTGGATCAATTAATTTCGTGATTGAATCAGAAATTTTTTTTTTGTGTGCAGGCACCCATATTAGGTGAATATTGTACTGCTCAGCCATCTCGTTGAGAGATTTGCGGCAGTCTATGGCCGTTTTTGAGTTAAGGAACACAGAGTCCAAGGATTTTATTGCAGGTTGACTGTCTGAGTATATATTAATGCCAATATTTGTTGGAACATTACTTCTCAGCCAATTCACCACCTCTCTTATTGCCAATATTTCAGCCTGAAAAACACTACAGTGATTAGGTAATCTTTTCGCTATTCGAATTTCCAGATCTTTAGAATATACTCCGAACCCCACTTGTCCATTCAATTTGGAGCCATCAGTATAGAAATCTATATATCTTTTATTCCCCGGGGTCTGTGTACACCACGCCTCACTGTTGGGAATTAGAGTTTCAAACTTTTTGTCGAAAAGTGGTTTTGCCAGGGTGTAATCCACTACGTTAGGCACATCTGGCATTACTTTGAGGACCGAACTATGACCGTACATTTTTTCCGACCACAGCGATAGCTCGCGCAACCGCACAGCCGTTGTTGCAGCTGACTGTTTGGCCAAAATGTCTAAAGGCAATAGATGTAGCATGACATTAAGGGAGTCTGTTCCTGCCTTACTAAATGCGCCTGAGATACATAAGCTCGCCATACGCTGAACTTTATCTAAACAAGTCGGTTTCTGAAGTGCCGGCCACCAGACTACAACACCATATAGCATTATAGGTCTAACCACTGCCGTGTATAGCCAATGCACAATTTTTGGTCTTAGTCCCCACTTTTTCCCTATTGCCTTTTTGCACGAGTACAAAGCTACCGTGGCTTTTCTCGCCCTCTCTTCAATATTAAGCCTAAAATTCAGCTTCCTGTCCAAAATAACGCCAAGGTATTTTGCACACTCACCAAAGGGAATTTCAGTACCCCCTAAGGAAATGGGCCTAACCGTGGGAGTTTTGCGAACTTTGCAGTAGCATGGTTGTTAGCGGCCATATGCTAGCGCAATGTACCAAATTTCGACGGAATCGGATGAATTTTGCTCCTCCAAGAGTTCCGCAGGTCAAATCTGGGGATCGATTTATATGCGGGCTATATATAATTATGGACCGATATGGACCAATTTTTGCATGGTTGTTAGAGACCATATACTAACAGGTTGGCTGATAAGTCCCCGGTCTGACACATAGATCGCTAGTATTAAATGCATATTATTTTTATATAGTACCAACCTTCAAATGATTCGTGTCAAAATTTGACGTCTGTAAGTCAATTAGTTTGTGAGATAGAGCGTCTTTTGTGAAGAAAATTTTGTTATTGTGAAAAAAATGGAAAAAAGGAATTTCGTGTTTTGATAAAATACGGTTTTCTGAAGGGAAAAATACGGTGGAAGCAAAAACTTGGCTTGATAATGAGTTTCCGGACTCTGCCCCGGGGAAATCAACAATAATTGATTGGTATGCAAAATTCAAGCGTGGTGAAATGAGCACGGAGGACGGTGAAAGCAGTGGACGCCCGAAAGAGGTGGTTACCGACGAAAACATCAAAAAAATCCACAAAATGATTTTGAATGACCGTAAAATGAAGTTTATCGAGATAGCAGAGGCCTTAAAGATATCAAAGGAACGTGTTGGTCATATCATTCAGCAATATTTGGATATGCGGAAGCTCTGTGCAAAATGGGTACCGCACGAGCTCACATTTGACCAAAAACAATAACGTGTTGATGATTCTGAGCGGTGTTTGCAGCTGTTAACTCGTAATACACCCGAGTTTTTTCGTTAATATGTGACAATAGATGAAACATGGCTCCATCACTACACTCCTGAGTCCAATCGACAGTCGGCTGAGTGGACACCGACCGGTGAACCGTCTCCGAAGCGTGGAAAGACTCAAAAGTCCGCTGGCAAAATAATGGCCTCTGTTTTTTGGGATACGCATGGAATAATTTTTATCGATTATCTTGAGAAGGGAAAAACTATCAACAGTGACTATTATATGGCGTTATTGGAGCCTTTGAAGGTCGAAATCGCGGCAAAACGGCCCCATATGAAGAAGAAAGTAGTGTTAGTCCACCAAGACAACGCACCGTGCCACAAGCAATTGAGAACGATGGCAAAAATTCATGAATTGGGATTCGAACCCACCCACCGTATTCTCCAGATCTGGACCCCAGCGACTTTTTCTTGTTCTCAGACCTCAAAAGGATGCTCGCAGGGAAAAAATTTAGCTGCAATGGAGAGGTGATCGCCGAAATTGAGGCCTATTTTGAGGCAAAACTGAAGGAGTACTATCAAAATGGTATCAAAAAATTGGAAGGTCGTTATAATCGTTGTATCGCTCTTGAAGGGAACTATGTTGAATAATAAAAACGAATTTTGACAAAAAAAAATGTGTTTTTCTTTGTTAGACCGGGGACTTATCAGCCAACCTGTTATTTCTGCAAAAAATTTTCCAATATTTTTTTCAGTAGAAAATTTTTCCAAAATTTTATTTCAGTAGAAATTTTTTTCAAAATTTTATTTCTATAAAAAAATTTTCCAAAATTTTATTTCTATAGAAAACTTTTCCAAAATTTTATTTTTATAGAAAATTTTGTCAAAATTTTATTTCTATAGAAAATTTTGTCAAAATTTTATTTCTATAGAAATTTTTGTAAAAATTTTATTTCTATAGAAAATTTTGTCAAAATTTTATTTCTATAGAAAATTTGGTCAAAATTTTATTTCTATAGAAAATTTTGCCAAAATTTTATTTCTATAGAAATTTTTGTCAAAATTTTATTTCTATAGAAAATTTTATTTCTATAGAAAATTTTGTCACAATTTGATTTCTATAGAAAATTTGGTCAAATTTCTATAGAAAATTTTGTCAAAATTTTATTTCAGTAAAAAATTTTTCTAAGATTTTTTTTCAGTAGAAAATTTTTCCAAAATGTTATTTCAGTAGAAAATTTTGTCAAAATTTTATTTCTATAGAAAAATTTACCAAAATTTTATTTCTATAGAACATTTTTTCAAAATTTTATTTTTATAGAAAATTTTGTCAAAATTTTATTTCTATAGAAAATTTTGTCAAAATTTTATTTCTTAGAAACTGTTGTCAAAATTTTATTTCAGTCGAAAATTTTTCCAAAATTATATTTCGGTACAAAATTTTTCCAAGATTTTTTTTTTCAGTAGAAAATTTTTCCAAAATTTTTAAATGTTGGTAAATATACAAAGTGAAATTGGCGATTTTTTTCGTTTTTAGATTTCTTCATTGAATTGATCTTCCAATGCGCAACTTCTAAAGCAATGCAAAGGATCCGAAAGCGAAGTACTCCCGTCATATTATGACAAGCCCATGTAATATTTCATGTAATATTTATTGGAGATGGTCCAAGTTTGCACTACTTCAGGATCACAAGTTGGGGATCCAAACTACTTTTTTGGAAGCTCCTATTTTGCTGGGTTGTGTTTTCACATTTCTCTACTAAACCCAACGAAATCCTATAACATAACTCATTTTCCCTTCAATTATGTGTATCGGCCAATAACCTTAGATCATGAAAACTATATTGCCTTGAAATTTCTAATATATATATTTTTTTAAGGATTCATGTCTCTATATAGAAAATATTTATTGCCTTATGTCACCGACCAACCTTGCAATTAGAATTCAAAGACGACAAAACCTTAAGGCCTATCTGTATACCTAGAACAAGAAGCAAGAAACTAAATGTACGAGTATTTCAGCACCGATGACAGTATTGATAATATATGTGATTTTAGTTGAGTTTGTTGTTTACGTGCCAAAAACTATATTTTCGCCTGATATCTGCATCAGGAGCAACACTCGCATGTTTTTTGGGTAAAAGTGGTGCGGTGGTGGTGGTGGTGGTACTACCAACCAGGTGAAATATGTAACTGACTTGGTGGATTTGTATTTGTAAACTCAACACAAGTTCATATAAAGTTATCCTAACGATAACAGAAGGGAAGGAGAAATATTTGGATGAGCCTAGCATAGTTTTCATTGACCCTAGTTCATTTGTCTCTGTTTTCCCTTTGGCAAATATAGATGTCCTTTCTATGCTAACGGAGTGTGGGAGGAATGTCTCTAAGTTTGTCTTACTGGTATTAAAACTTAAAAGATATGACAATGTAATGAATTATACAACAATTCTTTTTGGCCATATACCTAACTAAATGAACAAAAAGTATAAAAACGAATAAATATGGGACATTCCAGGAAATATCCAGACAAGGTAGGGTGAATGATCTCGAAAGGAAATAAGAAAAAACAAAGTAAGAAAAATGTAAACTTGGGCTCAGCCGATTATATGGAATCCTGCACCATTTTGTAGATCTATATTTTGGATATATGCATATGGGAGCTATATCTAATTCTTAACCGATTTTGATCAAATTTAGCATGTATAGCTATAAAGTTAATTCTGCTCCCTGTGCATAATTTCACGCAAATTTGATGTCTTGAGAACATTCATAAATCATGTATCTATATTAACTGTAAATTTCGGCAATATTTTTCACATAAATCTGAATAATCTTACGGGTTCCGTGGTCATATGAGTATAAATCGGGCGAAATATATATATGTGGGAGCTATATCTAAATTTTAATTGATTTCAACTAAATCTGACATACATAGTAAGAATGATAATTCTACTCCCCGTGGGCAAAATTTCATGTGAACCGAAAACTTTTGCTTCAGGACCAAATCGGGCAAAATATATGTATGCACAGAAAATAATATTATAATTTTTGAGCTAACAATAAATTGTTGTTACAGAAAAATTTTAAGATCAACAAAATATTTGTTGATATAACAAAATTGGTTGCTAAAGTGACTAAAATCGTCATTGTATTTACAAATTACGTTGTTGGCTCAAATTTAAACATAATTTTAATTGTATTGACAATCAAATTAATTGATATTTTTTGTGTGTGTGAAGTTGAACAGATATCAACCACATTTAGCACACTTTATGATAATATCAATTGAACTCCTTGTGCAAAATTTAAAGCAAATCGGGGTAAACCTCTGCATATTGGGCAAAAGATGTATACGGGAGCTATATCTAAATCTGAATCGATTTCTACCAAAATCAATATGGTTTATTCTAACCCAAAACATATACTTGGGCTACATATGAAGTCGATTGGACTAAACCTGGGATCTAACAGACGGAACGACTGACAGACAATCATGGCTAGATCGACTCAGGGGCACGGTTGCCACAGTTGATAGAATTCTACCAAATTGGAAGATTTTTTACTGTTTGGAAAAATTCTTGACATTTTGGGGAAATTTGCAAACTATTCCTCTCCAACTAAAAGGTACTTTACAAATTTCCTCTAGAATAAAATTTTGTCAAAATTTTTTATAGAAATAAAATTTTGACAAAATTTTCTATAGAAATAAAATTTTGACAAAATTTTCTATAGAAATAAAATTTTGACAAAATTTTCTACAGAATTAATATTGTGACAAAATTTTCTATAGAAATAAAATTTTGACAAAATTTTCTATAGAAATAAAATTTTGACAAAATTTTCTTTGAAATAAAATTTTGACAAAATTTACCACAGAAATAAAGTTTTGACAGAATATTATGTAGGAATAAAATTTTGACAAAATTTTCTATAGAAATAAAATTTTGACAATATTTCCTATAGAAATAAAATTTTGATAAAATTTCTATAGAAATAAAATTTTGACAAAATTTTCTATGGAAATAAAATTTTGACAAAATTTTCTATAGAAATAAAATTTTGACAAAAATTTCTATAAAAATAAAATTTTGGAAAAGTTTTCTATAGAAATAAAATTTTGGAAAATTCTTTTTTTAAGAAATAAAATTTTTGCAAAATGTTCTATAGCAATAAAATTTTGACAAAAATTTCTATAGAAATGAAACTTGGACGAAATTTTCTACAGAAATAAAGTTTTGACAGAATATTCTGTAGGAATAAAATTTTGACAAAATTTTCTATAGACATAAAATTTTGACAAAATTTTCTCTTCAAATAAAATTTTGACAAAATTTTCTATAGAAATAATATTTGGACAAAATTTTCTATAGAAATAAAATTTTGACAAAATTTTCTACAGAAATAAGATTATGACAAAATTTTCTACGGAAATAAAGTTTTGACAGAATATTCTGTAGGAATAAAATTTTGACAAAATTTTCTATAGACATAAAATTTTGACAAAATATTCTATAAAAAATTTTTTGTCAACTTTTTTCTATAGAAATAAAATTTTGACAAAATTTCCTATGGAAATAAAATTTTGACAAAATTTTCTATGGAAATAAAATTTTGACAAAATTTTCTATAGAAATAAAATTTTGACAAAATTTTCTATGGAAATAAAATTTTGACAAGATTTTCTATGGAAATAAGATTTTGACAAAATTTTCTATAGAAATAAAATTTTGACAAAATTATCTATAGAAATAAAATTTTGACAAAATTATCTATAGAAATAACATTTTCTAACGAAATAAAATTTTGACAAAGTAGTCTGTAGAAATAAAATTTTGACAAAATTTTCTATAGAAATAAAATTTTGTGTTTGTTTTTAATATTGTTGACCTTTTTCTTTTAATTTTTATGATTTTTTATCTCATAATCTCGGCTATAGGTCTATAAATTAAACTTGAAATTGTTGGTTTCTTGTTTTTTTATTTTCCGATATTTCGGTTGACTTCGTCAGAACCGTTTACAAGGATTTTCTCCGCTGTCTGTTTTTCTACTGAAAATAAATAAATAAATAAATAAAAGTTTGACAAAATTTTCTATAGAAATAAAATTTTGACAAAATTTTCTATAGAAATAAAATGTTGACAAAATTTTCTATAGAAATAAAATTTTGACAACATTTTCTATAGAAATAAAATGTTTACAAAATTTTCTATAGAAATAAAATTTTGACAAAATTGTCTATAGAAATAAAAATTTGACAAAATTTTCTATAGAAATAAACATTTGACAACATTTTCTATAGAAATAAAATTTTGGCAAAATTTATAAAGAAATAAAATTTTAACAAAATTTTTTATGGAAATAAAATTTTAACAAAATTTTCAATAGAAATAAAATTTTGACAAAATTTTCTATAGAAATAAAATTTTAACAAAATTTTCTATAGAAATTAAGTTTTGACAAAATGTTCTATAGAAATAAAATGTTGACAAAATTTTCTATAAAATTTTGACAAGATTTTCTATGGAAATAAAATTTGACAAAATTTTCAATAGAAATAAAATTTTGACAAAATTTTCTATAGAAATAAAATTTTGACAAAATTTCCTATAGAAATAAATTTTAACAAAATTTTCTATAGAAATACAATGTTGGCAAAATTTTCTACAAAATTTTGACAAGATTTTCTATGGAACTAAAATTTTGACAAAATTTTCAATAGAAATAAAATTTTGACAAAATTTTCTATAGAAATAAACATTTGACAAAATTTGCTGTAGAAATAAACATTTGACAACATTTTCTATAGAAATAAAATTTTGACAAAATTTTCTATAGAAATAAAATTTTGACAAAATTTCCTATAGAAATAAAATTTTAACAAAATTTTCTATAGAAAAAAAATTTTGACAAAATTTTATATAGAAATAAAATTTTGACAAAATTATATATAGAAATAAAATTTGGACAAAATTTTCTGAAGAAATAAAGTCTTGACCAAATTTTCTAGAAATAAAATGTTTACAAAATTTTCTATAGATATAAAAATTTTACAAAATTTTCTATAGAAATAAAATTTTCACAAAATTTTCTATAGAAATAAAATTTTGACAAGATTTTTTATGGAAATAAATTTTTGACAAGAGTTTCTATGGAAATAAAAAGTTGATAAAATTTTCTATATAAATAAAATTTTGACAAAATTTTCTGTAGAAACAAAGTTTTGACAAAATTTCCTATAGAAATAAAATTTTGACTAAATTTTCTATAGAAATAAAATTTTAACAAATTTTTTCTACAATAATAAAATATTGAATAAATTCTCAGTGACACTCTATAACACTTTGATAAAATTTTCTATAGAAGTAAAATTTTAGTAAAATTTTCTACAGAAATAAAATTGTGATAAAATTCTCTATAGGAATAAATTTTTGATAAAATTTCCTACAAAAAAGAAAATTAAAAAAAAGCGTCTGTAGAATACAAATTTGACTTAATTTTCTATAAAATCATGTCAACCGTGCTCAGGAGCCGATCCTAAGCATTATTGCCGAATACAACATGTGTCTACCTCGTCTACCTCATTTAGGAGGGAACCACCGTGGTGCAATGGTTAGCGTGCCCGCCCTGCATACACAAGGTCGTGGGAACACCAAAAAGTTTTTCAGCGGTGGATTATCCCACCTCAGTAATGCTGGTGACATTTCTGAGAGTTTCAAAGCTTCTCTAAGTGGTTTCACTGCAATGTGTAACGCCGTTCGGACTCGGCTATAAAAAGGAGGTCCCTTGTCATTGAGCTTAACATGGAATCGGGCAGCACTCAGTGATAAGAAAGAAGTTCACCAATGTGGTATCACAATGGACTGAATAGTCTAAGTGAGCCTGATACATCGGGCTGCCACCTAATCTAACCTAACCTACCTCGTCTCCTATTGCGTATTGAAAACATATGCACTTACATATAATACCCAGATCTTAGTGTGGTGCGGCATATACAAATATAAGGAGAAGCAAAAAATATTCACATTTAAATGCAGAGGGCTCTAGAGTGGTTTTCTAGTCAAATATAAAGCAACAAATAAATTTATTTCAGAATGCAATCGATCAAAATGTTCTTGTAAGCTTGTAAACAATAAAATTAACTGTCACTGGCAAAAAATCTTTCCGCTGTAATACGTGCGGTTTAGAAGTGATTTGCAATACATATCAGTCACCCTGTATTTTTCTCCTTATAGAACGCGGATTAACCCATACAAACGTTTATATATAGGTATGTGCCTATGTGTAATGTTTGTGACTATGACTCCAAAAAAACATAAAATAAATAGTAATAAATTCATAATGTCAACTGTCAACAGACCATATATTTCATAAGCTTGTAATATAGATCTACTGCAGATATATTTCCTTTTGCTACTTTGACATTGCTAGACCGTGTTTGCCAATTCCGTTTCTTATGCTTACCTACTTAGAAGGCTACACGTATATGTATTGTATGAAATAATAGCGTACAAATAAAATGGCAAATGTTTATTAACCTTCAAGGATTGTTGAAAGTACAACAAAAACAGTAAAATAGATATTAAGATAAACCTGTGTGAATATTATGAAGTCAAAAAGGTGTTTACGAGTCATATACTTCGTGAAATGATGTCATAAATTTTTGCATGTTTCTTCTTGTTTTGATTTTATACAAAAGCATGAAAATTTTGACGATTTTTATAAAAATTTTGATTTTTTGAGGATGGTCACGAATTAAGGTCATTTTAGCTCTAGGACGCATATTTAAGGAGTTGTGGTCAAAATAAGTTTTTCATATAAAAGTTTTGTTTTTTTTTATGGATTTCATCAAAATTTTGTTTTTTTTTTTGTTTTTGGTGGTCACGAATTATGGTCCTTTTGGCTGTAGGACGCATATTTAAGGAGTTATGGTAAACAATTTTTTTTTTGAGGATGGTCACAAATTAAGATCCTTTTCGCTCTAGGACGCTTAGTTTAGGAGATATGGCAAAAAATTTAATTTTTTTTTTTTGAATTTGGACGGATTTTCAATGTTTTGAGGGTGGTCACGAATTATCTCCTATTCGCTCTAGGACGCATATTTAATCAGATATGGCTAAAAGAAGTCTTTCATATGAAAATTTCAATGTTTTTAAGATCCTGGTGAATTTTTCAATTTTTTGAAGGTGGTCAAGAATTTAAGTCCTTTTGGCTCTAGGATGCTTAGCTAGGAGATATGTCCAAGACAAGGTTGTCAAATGAAAATTTAAATTTTTCGGGATTTGGATGAAATTTTTATATTTTGGGGGGTGATCACGATTTAACGTCCTTTTGGCTGTAGGACGCTTAGTTTAGGATATATGGCCAAAAAAAAGCTTTTCATATAAAGACTCTTAGATTATCTGACCAAAAGAAGTTTATCATATAAAAATTTGATTTTTTTAGGATTTGGAATTAACCCCATTTTCATTCTTAGTTCAGGAGATATGAGCCAAAAAATTTTTGATTTTCTAAAATTTAAAAATTTTGCCACAAAGGCTTCCATCGTGAACTTCATATGGCGAAGATCACGATTCCACGCCACATTAAGAAAGCAAGACTTTGCATAATCAACATAAAACCTTAATTTAAAATATAGAGTTGCAGTATTCAATAAAAATCATACAAATTACAAAAGTTCTGCATATATCACTTTTATTTTTGTCCTAACCAATAGGTAGTTATTTTAGTGTGGTATATCAGTAATGCTTGAGCTTTCCTTGAAAACACACAAAAGAAAAAAACAAAACATCAAGCGCTCTTACATGGACAGTGATGCCAACTCCCGAAAGGCAAAACGCACCACCTCCCACAACAAAAACTACTGAAAATTCAATGCACTACTAAAAAAAAAAAAAAAACAAACCTGCCAAAGATATCGTATAGTATACATTTTTATACCCTCCAACATAGGATGGGGGTATATTAACTTTGTCATTTCGTTTGTAACACATCGAAATATTACTCTAAGACCCCATAAAGTATATATATTCTGGGTCGTGGTGAAATTCTGAGTCGATCTGAGCATGTCCGTCCGTCCGTCCGTCTGTTGAAATCACGCTAACTTCCGAACGAAACAAGCTATCGACTTGAAACTTGGCACAAGTAGTTGTTATTGATGAAGGTCAGATGGTATTGCAAATGGGCCATATCGGTCCACTTTTACGTATAGCCCCCATATAAACCGATCCCCCGATTTGGCTTGCGGAGCCTCTAAGATAAGCTAATTTCATCCGATCCGGCTGAAATTTGGCACATGGTGTTAGTATATGGTCTCTAACAACCATGCAAAAATTGGTCCATATCGGTCCATAATTATTTATAGCCCCCATATAAACCGATCACCAGATTTGACCTTCGGAGCCTCTTGGAAGACCAAAATTCATCTGATTCAGTTGAAATTTGGTACGTGATGGTAATATATGGCCTCAAACACCCATCCATAATTATATATAAGCCCCATATAAACCGATCCCCAGATTTGACCTCCGGAGCACCTTGGAAGAGCAAAATTCTTCCCATTCGGTTGATATTTGGTACGCGATGTTAGTATAGGGTATCCAACAACCATGCAGGAATTGGTTCCTATCAGTCCATAATAATATATAGCTCCCATATAAACCGATCCCCAGATTTGACCTCCGGTGCCTTTTGGATTCAACAACCATGTGAGTTGAAATTTGTGTGACAGTCTTTCGTAGAAGTTTCTACGCAATCCATGGTGGAGGGTACATAAGATTCGGCCTGGCCGAACTTACGGCCGTTTATACTTGTTAATTTTATTAAATTATGATCCTTTATTCAAGTGTACACCTTGATCACTTTGAAAGCTTTCAACAAATTCTACATAATGGTGAGTATTAAGTTCGAGTTTAGCCGCTAAAATCGCAATTTTTTCACGATTACTTTTCATTAATAATACTTTTCAAGGAATACAAACTTTGTGAAAACTTGCTTTGGGCTATTCCCCATAGAGTTATAATAAAATCTGCAACAAATATGTATAATTTTATTCCTTTTTTTACAAATTTAGTTTTCACTTTAGTGAAAAAACTCGAACTTAATACCCACTTTAAAGGAGAAAAACATTTTTTCGACATTAAATTTGGAAATATTAATATTTAGAGCGAATCTTCTTATTTCACTTATGAGTGCTTTTGTGAATTTAATACAAACGTTTTTAATTACATCTTCCTCAATTTCAGAAATTCGGTACCCTTCGCTAGACATTTCCCAGCAAAAACTCCTATTACCAGGTATGAGTTTAAGTATAATTATATATAAAAAAAAATATAAGTGAGAGTCAGAAACCACAATTTTGCGGGAACTTCATTTCTTTATGAAAAGCAACAGAAAAACATCCAAAAACATATCTCATATCATACAAAAAAGACAGATGTACATTTTTCGAATAATTTTCGAACCCTTTTCTCGAAAAAATAATCGAGAGAAAGTCTTTATCGATTTACAAACACATTAACATACGAGTATATCGAAAAGAAAAATGGAATTAGCCTAGCAGTACATGCTTTCTAATACTTCTAGGTATAATTAACTGGTCTACTAATAAAAAAAAAAAAAAAAAAAAAAAAAAAAAATTAAAAAGCAAACTTACTCACCTCGGATTACAGCCCAGAAAATGGTCGATTTTAAAATTATTGCAATTTAAAACTGTAAGAACTCCATGCCAATTATTATCATCCATCATTTTCTTTCCATATTTGAATATAAAATGTAAGCACTCTGGTGTAGAGTTCAACCTTGCAAATAAATAAACCACAACATATAAAAAATCCCATAACCAAGACGGATTTAAAGAAAAATTACGACGGCACTGTACAAGAGTATAACTTCGATTTTGCTTCGTATAAATTGTTAATCTCATTATTATGCACATTAATAAAGCCCAAGACACAACACATAAACATTCAGTTAAGCGTAAAATAACATTAACACTCACATAAAAGTAAACATTGAATTTCTCATGTAGATATCCAATAATAACCTGTTGAGTAAAGAGAGGACGCGGATATAATTCACATTCAACGCAACTGGTTAGAAACGGAAACTGACTTAGTTTTAGTTTGTGGGGATGACAGCAGAGATAGAGAGAGAGAGTCATTGAAGTATATGTACACCAACAAGAGTAACAACCGTAAGCTTGCACATACCCTAAGCCATTTGCAACAAATACAGATTCGCGCACACCCAATAGAACACAATTTTCATACGAAAAGTATACATGTAGATTACTATTGCACAGAATGAACCGTATTTTGTATTTTGCAAATAAAGTAGAAAGCAATCTTCTTCACTTTTCTTAATTTCTTTCCAACGAATTGGGATTTTTTGCAAATCCATAAAGCACAAAAACACCTAATCGAAAATGAGAGTAACCCGACAACCATCTGCACCACACGAAAGTAAACACCGAACTACTGGTCTCTTGACTGGATGTACAAAATTAACCGGTTGAGTAAAGAGAGGAAGTGGATATAATCCACTTTCAACTCAAATGGATAGAAACGGAAACTCAATTAGTTTTACTTTATAGGGAGAGAGAGAGAGAGAAATGTATACAATATTCAATGCTCCAAATTTAGATGTCAATGTGTTGGCAGGCCTCTAATAGAGGTGAGA
Source organism: Haematobia irritans (assembly GCF_050003625.1). Lineage (NCBI taxonomy): Eukaryota > Metazoa > Arthropoda > Insecta > Diptera > Muscidae > Haematobia > Haematobia irritans. The sequence goes on from NC_134401.1 coordinate 25,931,092, forward strand.
GTCAGAATCCACAATTTTGGCGAGATCTTTATTTCTTTGTGGAGAGAAAAAGACAAACAACCGTAAGCTTGCGCATACACTAAACCATTTGCCAAAAAAAAAAAAACACAACATTCGAGTACACCCGATGTAACAATATGTCCATACAAATATGATACATGTACATTGATTACTATTAGATAGAATGAACCGATTTTTTGCAAATAAATTAGAAAATAATTAACTTTTTAAATTCTTTTCGAACGAAGTTGGATTTTTTGCACTATTGGATATAATTTGCAACTCCATAGAGCACGAAAATGAGATTAACCCGACAACCGTCTGCGCACTACGAAAGTAAAAACCGAACTACTGGTTCTTGACTGGATACACAAAATTAACCTGTTGAGCGAAGAGAGTATGCGGATATAACGTGTAATCAACACAGATGGATAAACAAGGAAACTCCGATAAGCTTGAGCTTGTAAGCAAGATAGAGAAAGAGCACAAAAGTAGAGTATTTTCACACTTGTGCTCGTATTTGTTTTATATTATTGTCTTTTATATGTTTTCTGGTGAATTTTTCTTTTATGCAAACAATTTCTGGGACGATAAATATAATTGATTTGTTCTTGTTTGTTATGAACGTCCCTCAAATAATTGAAGTTTCCAAATTTCAGGCATATGGGAGAACCGATTTATTCGTTCGGCGTAAGAAATACAATTTGGTTTGTACCAGGCCAATCTCTCGATTTGATTGTTTGAGGACATGGAAGCTGCATATATACCAAGCAAAAAAATTTGGAAGTTCTTCTCAAGGCACAACTTTAAAAGAACTTCCAAAAATGCTCTCCCAAAAATGTTCTTTATTTGAACTGCACAGAAAGCTCATTTGAGTAAAGTTTTTATTTTATAACCCGCTTTTTTCAAGGGAAAATTATTTGTATTTCTTTCAAATAGGTTAAAAACATACTAAGAATTAATAAAATTGTACAAATTATTTAAATTTAGCGGAAAAAAAATTTAAATCCTTTCTAGAAAAATTGCGAATTTTTGAAAATATTTGATGACCAACGTTCCAGACAAGCGTTATAATGCATTAAAAATCATAAAAAAATTAAAAATTATTTATTTGTCAAAATATCACAAAAATTCTTAATTCACATCCAAAACACTGAATTCACCTCACACCTTAAGAAGTGATGCAAATTCAGTACAGCGGCTGTTGAAATGTTGGACATCCGTTCTATGACAAGCCCATGTTAAATTCATCGCTTCTGCGTCAATTTGGCACCACTTCCGGATCAAAAAAGAACATTTTCACTACTTTTTTGGCGACGCTTTTTTTGCTAGGTACTTGATATATCATTGGATGTTTTGCACGCTTAGACTAAATGCTTAAGATTTCTATAAAATTCGATCTAAAATGTTTTTTTTTATAAATCTAGAATGTGACGTAGTCACCATATGTAGGGTAGAACAAGTATATACGGCCGTAAGCTCGGCCAGGCCGAATCTTATGTACCCTCCATCATGGATTGCATAGAAACTTGTACTAAAGACTGTCATCCACAATCGAATTACTTGTGTTGCGGTAACACTTGCCGATGACAAGGTATCTTAAAACTTCTTAACACCGTCTTCTCAATTGTAAGTTAGTCCATGCGGGGTATATATTACACAAAAAAAGGCCGATTAAATAAAAAAATAAATTAAATAAAGAAATAAAATCTTTTGTATTGTAATACAATTTTGACAAAATTTTCTATATAAATAAAATTTTGTTAGATTTTTTTTTGGGAATCGGCTATATATAACTATACACCGATATGGACCAAGTTTGGCATGGTTGTTAGTGGCCATATACTAGCGCAATGTACCAAATTTCATAACGTACCAAATTTGTTTTATATTATTGTCTTTTATATGTTTTCTTGTGAATTTTTCTTTTATGCAAACAATTTCAGGGACCATAAAGATAATTGATTTGTACCTTTTTTATTTTGAACGTCCCTAAAAAATTCAAGTTTCAAAATGTCAGGCATATGGGAGAACCGATTTATTTGTTCGGCGTAAGAAGTAGAATCTGGGTTTGTACCAGACTGATCTCTCGATTCGATTTCTTGAGGACATGTAAGCTGCAATTTTTATTTTTTTTTTTCCTTGAAATTCGAAACTAAAAGTATTTATTTTCCATAAAGATAAATGTCAAATTTGGTATACATTATTCCATGTTTTCACATAATTATCCCTTATCTCCCGATTTGATTTCTTGGGCCCATGAAAACAGCAAGTTACACCTGATATGTTGGAACTTAAAAAACACTAAATATAAAGAATATTAGTGTTTATTTTGATTTAGCCGACATGAAAATTAATTAAAATTATCCATTTGGATCAATAACCATCTACTGTATAAATCTACAGAATTTAGTCTCGAAAATCATATTTCCATACGATTTCCTTGAACGCTTATATATATATTTAAGATTCCCTCTAGAATTTATACGAAAAATGTTGCTAAAATCTAATGTTACAATTTTCAAATTTAAACACGGAGACTGTACCATTTAAATCGATTGGCTTGAGATAGTGGTCTATATTAAAATAAAAAACTATTGCGTGCCTTCCATGAAGCTGGGTATTTAAGATTCGGCCTGGCCGAATATTTGATCATATATATTTGTTCTACCATCGGATATTTCTGCATGCTTAGAAGAGATTCTTAAGAATTCTGTAAAATTCAATCTAAAATGTTTTTATAAATCTGATGTAGTCTCCATATGTAGAGTAGATAAAAAATCAAAATAAACTAAATAAGGGATGTTACATGATCTGCCTGCCTGTAAGCTGTCCTTTAAACAAAATACAAGATTCTACTTATTCCACATCCGTTAATATACAAATAGGAAAAGCTTTATCTTAAGATCCAATCGAAGCCACCGTGGTGCAATGGTTAGCATGCCCGCCTTGCATACACAAGGTCGTGGGTTCGATTCCTGCTTCGACCGAACACCAAAATGTTTTTCAGCGGTGGATTATCCCACCTCAGTAATGCTGGTTACATTTCTGAGGGTTTCAAAGCTTCTCTAAGTGGTTTCACTGCAATGTGGAACGCCGTTCAGACTCGGCTATAAAAGGGAGGTCCCTTGTCATTGAGCTTAACATGGAATCGGACAGCACTCAGTGATAAGAGAGAAGTTCACCAATGTGGTATCACAATGGACTGAATAGTCTAAGTGAGCCTGATACATCGGGCTGCCACCTAACCTAACCTAAACCTAAAATCCAATCGTTGCCAAAAGTTATAATCCTGCATCCTAAGACTTCGTACTGTTATGGAAAACTTGCAACCGGTTTGATATTCTCTATTCGGTTCACAAACCACATATTCGTTAAATATGAATAAATAACGCTTTTAAACCAAGTGTAATAAACTAACATCCTAAAAGTAGGCATCGGAATTACAATCTGTTTGTCTTATCTTGCAACCATCATTAAACTGATCTACATTTTCGAACATTTATACTACGTTCGCACAAGACACGAAATCCTCGTAAACGAGTATTTTGGTCGGAATCTTCCTAGATCTCAGTAGATTTGCAATAGGCAAATATCAGCTGGCTCCTAGAGGATTTCAACAAAATCTCTTTCAAAATCCCCTATACTGCCTTGTACAACTGTGGTTTTAGTACTAAAAATGCGCTTTTGAATGTGTGTGTGCGTGTGCACATACGGGTTTGTGTTTTATTGATATATTTACAAACAGCTGATAAATCCTCAAATCAATGAAATCTCGTCATTTTGCCAGTCCGAACACTTGAGATTTGTAAAGAGATTTGAGCTCTAAATAGCGAGATTTCGTGCCTAGTGCGAATGTAGTATTAAACAAGTATATACGGCCGTAAGTTCGGCCAGGCCGAATCTTATGTACCCTCCACCATGGATTGCGTAGAAACTTCTACAAAAGACTGTCATCCACAATCGAATTGTGGTATCTTAAAACTTCTTAACATCGTTTTCTAAATTGTGAGTTAGTCCGTACGTGTTATATATTAGATAAAAAAGGTATGTATAGGTAAGTCTACAAATAATTACGAATCAATATGGACTTTTGCACGGGATCGGTTTATATGGGGGCTATATATGATTATGGACTGATATGGACCAATTTTTGCATAGTTGTTAGAGACCATATACTAACACCATGTACCAAATTTCAGACGGATCGGATGAAATTTTCTTCTCTTAGAGGCTTCGCAAGCCAAATCGTGGGATCGGTTTATATGGGGGCTTTAAATAATTATGGACCGATGTGGACCAATTTTTGCATGGTTATTAGAGATCATATACTAACACCTTGTACCGAATTTCAGCCGGATCGTATGAAATTTGCTTCTCTTAGAGGGCCTGCAAGCCAAATTTGGGGGTCCGTTTATATGGGGGCTATACGTAAAAGAAGACCGATATAGCCCATTTTCAATACCGTCCAACCTACATCAATAGCAACTACTTGTGCCAAGTTTCAAGTCGATAGCTTGTTTCGTTCGGAAGCTAGCGTGATTTCAACAGACGGACGGACGGACATGCTCAGATCGACTCAGAAGTTCACCACGACCCAGAATATATATACTTTATGGGGTCTTAGAGCAATATTTCGATGTGTTACAAACGGAATGACAAAGTTAATATACCCCCCATCCTATGGTGGAGGGTATAAAAAAAAATAAAATGCATATATATTTTAGGACCGATATGGACCAATTTTGCATGATTGTTAGAAGCCATATATGTACTAACATCACGTACAAAATTTCAACGGGATTAGATGAAATTTGCTCATTCAAGAGTATCCGCAATCCAAATCTAGGGATCGGTTGATATGGAATCTGTATATAATTATCAGAGATGGTCCGAGTAGCAATTTTTTGGGTTTTCTACTGTCAAAATTGTGAAAATGTTATTAGTTTTTTTCGAAATTTTCGACATCTCAATAATATCTTACTGCCTAAAACATTTTATGAACTCAATGACTATACTCATAAGTTCAATATGAACTAAGTCCCCAGCTATTTTTTACGAAAATATGTTCCATAAGGCAATAAAGTTAAAAAAGTGATATTTATTTACTTTATTTTCTAACTATTTTTTTCACACTGATACACAATTCAATTTTTTAACATTAATAATATATTGCTTTCACGAAAAGATGTTTGATGTGATCCAGTATTAGGCTAAGTAATGCCGCAACATACCGCAAAACACAAAAATCTACTTATTGCCTTGCAGTTTAAAAAATTGCGCCATCTGTCGAACGGTGATTTTTTTATTAATATTTTTTATTAATATAGTGTGTTGCCTACTTGTAGGATGTTAGTTATATTACAACCATTTTTTATTTTCATTCAACGAATGTTTATGCGGTTTACGCGCAGGATAGTGTACATCAAACCGGTTGCAAGTTTTCGATAAGTATGGAAATTTATAACTTTTGGCAACTGTTGGATCTTAAATTAAAGTTTTCGTTATTTGAATTTAACGGAAAGTGTGGAATAAGTAGAATGTTGTATTTTGTTAAGAGGACAGCTTACAGACCGAACATGTAACATCCCTTATTTAGGTTGTTTTGACTCCGTTTTTTCCTTAAACAATAGGATGGGGGATATATTAACTTTGTCTTTCCGTTTGTAACACATCGAAATATTGCTCTAAGACCCTATAAAGCATATATATTCTGGGTCGTGGTGAAATTCTGAGTCGATCAGAGCATGTCCGTCCGTCCGTCTGTTGAAATCACGCTAACTTCCGAACGAAACAAGTTATCGACTTGAAACTTGGCACAAGTAATTGTTATTGATGTAGGTGAGATGATATTGCAAATGGGCCATATCGGACCACTTTTACGGGCTATACGTACATATATACATATAAACCGACGCTTAGATTTGGCTTACGGAGCCTCTTGGAGGAGCAAAATTCATCCGATCCGGTTCAAATTTGGTACATGTTGTTAGTATATGGTCTCTAACAATCATGCAAAAATTGGTTCACATCGGTACACAATTATACATAGCCCTCATATAAACCGATTCCCAGATTTGACCTCCGGAGCCTCAAGTATGAGCAAAATTTATCTGATGCGGTTTAAATTTGGTACATGGTGTTAGAATATGGTCTCTGACAACCATGCAAAACCCGGTTCACATCGATCCATAATTATATATAGCCCCCATATAACCGATCCCCAGATTTGGTTTGCGGAGCCTCTAAGAGAAGCAAGTTTCATCCGATCCGTCTGAAATTTAGTACATGGTGTAAGTATATAATCTCTAACAACTATGCAAAAATTGGTCCACATCGGTCTATAATTATATATAGCCCCCATATAAACCGATTCCCTGATTTGACCTCGGGAGCCTCGTAGATGAGAAAAATTCATCCGATTCGGTTAAAATTTGGTACGTGGTGTTAGGATATGGTCTCTAACAACCATGCAGGAATTTGTCCATATCGGTCCATAATTATATGAAGCCCACATATAAACCGATCCCCTGATTTGACCTTCGGAGCTCCATGGAAGAGCAAAATTCACCCGATCCGGTTGAAATTTGGTACGTGGTGTTACGATATGGTCTCTAACACTCATGCAAAAATTGGTCCATATCGGTCAATAATTCTATGTAGCCCCCATTTAAACAGATCCCCAGATTTGACCTCCGGAGCTCTTGGAGGAGCAAAATTCATCCGATCCGGTTGAAATTTGGTACATTGCGCTAGTATATGGCCGCTAACAACCATGCCAAACTTGGTCCATATCGGTGTATAGATATATATAGCCGATTCCCCAAAAAAAATCTACCAAAATTTTATTTCTATAGAAAATTTTGTCAATATTTTATTTCTATAGAAATTTTATTACAATGCAAAATTTTGTTAAGATTTTATTTCTATAAAAATTTTTGTCAAAATTTTATTGCTATAGAAAATTTTATCAAAATTTTATTGCTATAGAAAATTTTGTCAAAATTGTATTTCTATAGAAAATTTTGTCAAAATTGTATTTCTATAGAAAATTTTGTCAAGCTGAATTATATACGTATTTAATCGGCCTTTTTTGTGTAATATATACCCCGCTGGACTAACTTTCAATTGAGAAGACGGTGTTAAGAAGTATTAAGATACCTTGCCATCGGCAAGTGTTACCGCAACCCAAGTAATTCGATTGTGGATGACAGTCTTTCGTAGAAGTTTCAATGCAATCCATGATGAAGGGTACATAAGATTCGGCCTGGCCGAACTTACGGCCGTATATACTTGTTCTACCCTACATCAGATTATAGTTTTATAAAAACATTTTAGATTGAATTTTACAGAATTCTTAAGAATATCGTCTAAGAATGCAAAAATATCCGATGATATAACAAATATATTACCGAATATTCGGCCATGCCGAATCTTAAATACAATAGTTTTTTATTTTAATATAGACCCCTATCTCAGGCCAATCAATTTAAATGGTACAGTCTCGGTGTTTAAATTTGAAAATTGTAACGCTAGATTTTAGCAACATTTTTCGTATAAATTCTAGATGGAATCTTAAATATCTATCTAAGCGTTCAAGGAAATCGTATGAAAATATGATTTTCGAGACTAAATTCTGTAGATTTATACAGTAGAAGGTTATTGATCCAAATGGATAATTTTAATTAGTTTTCATGTCGGCTACATCAAAATAAACACTAATATTCGTTATATTTAGTGTTTTTTAAGTGTCCAACATTTCAGGTGAAACTGGTGTTTCCATGGGCCCAAGAAATCAAATCGGGAGATAAGGGAATTATATGAAAACATGGAATAATGTATACCAAATTTGGCTTATATCTTTATGGACAATAAATACTTCTAGTTTCGAATATCAAGCAAAAAAATTATTTAGCTGATGGCCTCAGGTGCTTTTTATATCTTTATACTAATATTATATTTACTATAAATTTAGTATCAACTATAAATAAATAAATAAAAATTGCAGCTTCCATGTCCTCAGGCAAATTGGGAGATTGGCCAGGTACAAATCCAGATTCCTCTTCTTACGCCGAACAAATAAATCGGTTCTCCCATATGCCTGAAATTTGTGAACTTCCATTAATTGAGGGACGTTCATAACAAACAAGTACAAATCAATTATATTTATCGTTCCTGAAATTGTATGCATAAAAGAAAAATCCACCAGAAAACATATAAAAGACAATAAAATAAAACAAATACAAGCACAAGTGTGAAAATACTCTACTTTTGTGCTCTTTCTCTATCTTGCTTACAAGCTCAAGCTTATCGGAGTTTCCTTGTTTATCCATCTGAGTTGATTACACGTTATATCCGCATGCTCTCTTCACTCAACAGGTTAATTTTGTGTATCCAATCAAGAAACCAGTAGTTCGGCTTTTGCTTTCGTACTGCACAGACGGTTGTCGGGTTAATCTCATTTTCGTGCTCTATGGAGTTGCAAATTTTATCCAATAGTGCAAAAAATCCAACTTCGTTCGAAAGGAATTAAAAAATTGAACAAGTGAGTTATTTTCTAATTTTTTTGCAAAAAAATCGGTTCATTCAGTCTAATAGTAATCAATGTATAAGTATCATAATTTGTATGGACATATTGTTACATCGGGTGTACTCGAATGTTGTGTTTTTGGTTTTTTGCACAAATGGTTTAGTGTATGTGCAAGCTTACGGTTGTTTGTCTTTTTCTCTCCACAATGAAATAAAGTTCTCGCCAAAATTGTGGATTCTGACTCTCACCTTTATTAGAGGCCTGCCAAAACATTTACATCTACATTTGGAGCACTGAATATTGCATACATATGTCTCTCTCTCCCTACAAACTAAAACTAATTGAGTTTCTGTTTCTATCCATTTGAGTTGAAAGTGGATTATATCCACTTCCTCTCTTTACTCAACCGGTTTATTTTGTGCATCCAGTCAAGAGATCAGTAGTTCGGTGTTTACTTTCGTGCGGTGCAGATGGTTGTCGGGTTACTCTCATTTTCGATTAGGTGTTTTTGTGCTCTATGGATTTGCAAAAAATCAAAATTCGTTGGAAAGAAATTAAGAAAAGTGAAGAAGATTGTTTCTACTTTATTTGCAAAATACGGTTCTTTCTGTGAAATAGTAATCTACATGTATACTTTTCGTATGAAAATTGTGTTCTATTGGGTGTGCGCGAATCTATATTTGTTGCAAATGGCTTAGTGTATGTGCAAGCTTACGGTTGTTACTCTTGTTGGTGTACATATACCTCTATGTGTCTCTCTCTCTCTCTCTCTCTGCTGTCATCCCCACAAACTAAAACTAAGTCAGTTTCCGTTTCTAACCAGTTGCGTTGAATGTGAATTATATCCGCGTCCTCTCTTTAGTCAACAGGTTATTATTGGATATCTACATGAGAAATTCAATATTTACATTTATATGAGTGTTAATATATTTTACGTTTAACTGAATTTTTATGAGTTTTGTCTTGTGCTTTATTAATGTCCATAATAATGAGATTCACTATTTATAATCAGGGTTTTACTCTTGTACAGTGCCATCGTCATTTTCCGTTAAATCCGTCTCGGTTATGGGATTTTTTATATATGCTTTACTTATTTTCTGAGTAGAACTCTACTTAAGCGTGCAATTTTTTTTTTCAAATGGGGAAAAATGGTAGATAATATCAATTGGCAGAAGCTCTTGGAGTCTTTATATTGCAATAATTTTAAAGTCGATCATTTTCTGAGCTCTAATCAAAGGTAAGTTTGCTTTTTAATTATTTTATTGGTTTTTATTAATAGACCAGTTCATTATGCCTGGTAGTATTTTGAACCGTTTTTACCAAACAAATACCCACCTGACCACAATGTTCGATATCGTAGTCGATAAAGATTTTTTCTGGACATTTTACGAGGAAATTAAACGAAAACTGTCTTTCGAAAATTAAAGGGTGATACGGTCAAAATTTGGTCAAGGGAAAACGCGTGTAAATCGGTGAAATCGTTTATTTAAAAAATCAAATTAAATTTCTTTTTCAAGTTCAATTAGTATAAAATTCAGGAAAAATATTCAGTTAGGCTTTCGCTTTTCCAAATCCGAATTGCCGGGCCCCACGCTTGACACCTGCCTTCAGATTTTGTACAGCCACCTTGTCCACCTTATTCGCCGCAGAGAGCCAGTTTGCCTTGAACTGCTGCTCGTCCTTAGCAGTTTTTTTGGTCTTCTTTAGGTTCCGCTTGACAATAGCCCAGTATTTCTCAATTGGGCGGAGCTCGGGCGTGTTGGGAGGGTTCTTGTCCTTGGGAACCACCTGCACGTTGTTGGCGGCGTACCACTCCATGGCCTTTTTACCGTAATGGCAAGATTCCAAATCCGGCCAAAACAGTACGGAACAACCGTGTTTCTCCAGGAAAGGCAGCAGACATTTATTCAAACACTCTTTCACGTAAATTTCCTAGTTGACAGTCCCGGAAGCTATGAAAATGCTGCTTTTTAACCCACAGGTACAGATGGCTTGCCAAACCAGATATTTCTTTGCGAACTTTGACAGTTTTATGTGCTTGAAAATATCTGCTACCTTTCCCCTTCCTTTTGCCGTATAAAACTCCTGTCCCGGAAGCTGCTTGTAGTCGGCTTTGACGTAGGTTTCGTCGTCCATTACCACGCAGTCAAATTTCGTCAGCATCGTCGTGTACAGCCTCCGGGATCGCGCTTTGGCCGTTGTATTTTGTTTATCATCGCGATTTGGAGTCACTACCTTCTTTTAAGTCGATAGTCCGGCTCGTTTTTTGGCTCGATGCACGGTTGTAGACGATACACCCAGCTTATTTGCGGCATCTCGGAGAGAGAGGTTAGGGTTTCGCTTGAAACTACCTGCAACTCTCTTTGTCGTCTCAGCGGCTTCCGGTTTTCGATTTCCCCCCGATCCAGACTTCCTGGCTGTCGACAAACGTTCCCCAAACACTTTAATTACATTTGTAACGGTTGATGTGGCAACTTTTAGCGATTTTGCCAGCTTTGCGTGCGAGTAGCTCGGATTTTCGCGATGCGCGAGCAAAATTTTGATACGCTGCTCTTCTTGCTTGGACGGCATTTTGACAACTGAAGAGTGAATTCCAAAATCAAAATAGGAGCAACATTCTACACACACACACACCTTCAAAATGAGGGGTGTTCAGGTTTTTTAAATGCAAAATTGAAAGAAATACGTCAAGTTTATATTGACCAAATTTTGACCGTATCACCCTTTAATCGAAAACTGTTTTTCTGTCGTTCTTTTAGAGGTTTCCTTGTATAGACATCAGGGCAGCATTTTTGTCAAATGAGTGGTTTCTGGTATGTGCTATGTGTTTGTTTGTTTTTCTGTTGCATTTCATAAAAAAATGAACTTCCCGCCAAACCCTGTAGTTTTTGACCCGCACTCTAATTTTGTTTTCCAAAAACAGAAGTGAGTATGCCATAGACAAAAAAAGCGATCGACACTATACTAAAATATCGAATTATTGGTTGGGAATTGAACTGAATTAAAAAGCTTAAGTGGCATACGCAGAACATTTGTACCGTTGTTAATAATGTGAAACATTGGATTTTTGTTAGATCTCTAATGCAAAATAATTTGTATGATTTTGCCACTCTATAAAGAATGAATCAACAACAAATCTCTATTTAAAAATAGATTCATTGGGGATTCATTTTCTCTCTAGTACGCTTAGTATAGGAAATATGGCTAAAACAAGTTTTTCATATAAAAAATTCATTTTTTTAGGATTTTTCAATTTTTTGGGGGTGGTCACTAGATAGGGTCACGGCCTACAGGAAAAAAAAGTTGATTCGGTCACCCCCCAGTTTTGTAGCATATTCGAAGACAAACACCAAAACTTTTTTTTTTCCGTGCACCCTACGACCCCCCCGAAATACAATTTATTGTGCTGTGCCATCATTTGAAGTCCGATCGAAAAGAAACGCATATCGTTGTTCGTGGTTGATCAGGGGCTATATTTCGTGCATTGGTTATTTTTGACTCCGACGTCAAATTTGATTTTTAATTTTTTTATTTCGCTTCGTATACCCCTATGTTGCCCATTTCTGATGACCATTATAAAGATCTTAACAAAATATGAAACTTTTGCTTTTAAAGTATTTATTTTGGGTTTTGGGTGGATTTTTCAATTTTTTGGGGGTGGTCACGAATTAAAGTCCTTTTCGCTCTAGGACGCATATTTAAGGAGATATTTTTTTTTTAGGTTTTGGGTGGATTTTTCATTTTTTTGGGGGTGGTCACGAATTAAAGTCCTTTTCGCTCTAGGACGCTTAGTTTAAGAGATATGGCCAAAACAAGTTTTTCATATAAAAATTTAAATTTTTTTAGGTTTTGAGTGGATTTTTAAATTTTTTGGGGGTGGTCACGAATTAAAGTCCTTTTCGCTCTAGGAGGCATATTTAAGGAGATATGGCCAAAACAAGTTTTTCATATAAAAATTTCAAATTTTTTGTGTTTTAGGTGGATTTTTAAATTTTTTGGGGGTGGTCACGAATTAAAGTCCTTTTTGCTCTAGAACGCTTAGTTTAGGAGATATGGCCAAAACAAGTTTTTCATATAAAAATTTCAAATTTTTTGGTTTTTGGGTGGATTTTTCAATTTTTTGGGGGAGGTCACGAATTAAAGTCCTTTTCGCTCTAGGACGCATATTTAAGAAGATATGGCCAAAACAAGTTTTTCATATAAAAATTTCAAATTTTTTGGGTTTTGGGTGGATTTTTCAATTTTTTGGGGGTGGTCACGAATTAAAGTCCTTTTCGCTCTAGGACGCATATTTAAGGAGATATTTTTTTTTAGGTTTTGGGTGGATTTTTCATTTTTTTGGGGGTGGTCACGAATTAAAGTCATTTTCGCTCTAGGACGCATATTTAAGAAGATATGGCCAAAACAAGTTTTTCATATAAAAATTTCAATTTTTTTAGGTTTTGAGTGGATTTTTCAAGTTTTTGTGGGTGGTCACGAATTAAAGTCCTTTTCGCTCTAGAACGCTTAGTTTAGGAGATATGGCCAAAACAAGTTTTTCATATAAAAATTTCAAATTTTTTGGGTTTTGGGTGGATTTTTCAATTTTTTGGGGGTAGTCACGAATTAAAGTCCTTTTCGCTCTAGGACGCATATTTAAGGAGATATGGCCAAAACAAGTTTTTCATATAAAAATTTCAAATTTTTGGTTTTTGGGTGGATTTTTCAATTTTTTGGGGGTAGTCACGAATTAAAGTCCTTTTCGCTCTAGGACGCATATTTAAGGAGATATGGCCAAAACAAGTTTTTCATATAAAAATTTCAAATTTTTTGTGTTTTAGGTGGATTTTTCAATTTTTTGGGGGTGGTCCTTTTCGCTCTAGGACGCATATTTAAGGAGATATTTTTTTTTAGGTTTTGGGTGGATTTTTCAATTTTTTGGGGGTAGTCACGAATTATAGTCCTTTTCGCTCTAGGACGCATATTTAAGGAGATATTTTTTTTTTAGGTTTTGGGTGGATTTTTAAATTTTTTGGGGGTAGTCACGAATTAAAGTCCTTTTCGCTCTAGGACGCATATTTAAGGAGATATGGCCAAAACAAGTTTTTCATATAAAAATTTCAAATTTTTTTGGTTTTGGGTGGATTTTTCAATTTTTTGGGGGTAGTCACGAATTAAAGTCCTTTTCGCTCTAGGACGCATATTTAAGGAGATATGGCCAAAACAAGTTTTTCATATAAAAATTTCAAATTTGTTGGTTTTTGGGTGGATTTTTCAATTTTTCGGGGGTGGTCACGAATTAAAGTCCTTTTCGCTCTAGGACGCATATTTAAGGAGATATGGCCAAAACAAGTTTTTCATATACAAATTTTTTGGGTTTTGGGTGGATTTTTCAATTTTTTGGGGGTAGTCACGAATTAAAGTCCTTTTCGCTCTAGGACGCATATTTAAGGAGATATGGCCAAAACAAGTTTTTCATATAAAAATTTCAAATTTTTTTGGTTTTGGGTGGATTTTTCAATTTTTTGGGGGTAGTCACGAATTAAAGTCCTTTTCGCTCTAAGACGCATATTTAAGGAGATATGGCCAAAACAAGTTTTTCATATAAAAATTTCAAATTTGTTTGGTTTTGGGTGGATTTTTCAATTTTTTGGGGGTAGTAACGAATTAAAGTCCTCTTCGCTCTAGGACGCATATTTAAGGAGATATGGCCAAAACAAATTTTTCATATAAAAATTTCAAATTTTTTAGGTTTTGAGTGGATTTTTCAATTTTTTGGGGGTGGTCACGAATTAAAGTCCTTTTCGCTCTAGCACGCATATTTAAGGAGATATGGCCAAAACAAATTTTTCATATAAAAATTTCAAATTTTTTGGGTTTTGTGTGGATTTTTCAATTTTTTGGGGGTGGTCACGAATTAAAGTCCTTTTCGCTCTAGGACGCATATTTAAGGAGATATGACCAAAACAAGTTTTTATATAAAAATTTCAAATTTTTTGGGTTTTGGGTGGATTTTTCAATTTTTTGGGGGTGGTCACGAATTAAAGTCCTTTTCGCCGTAGGACGCTTAGTTTAAGAGATATGGCCAAAACAAGTTTTTCATATAAAAATTTCAAATTTTTTGGGTTTTGGGTGGATTTTTCAATTTTTTGGGGGTAGTCACGAATTAAAGTCCTTTTCGCTCTAGGACGCATATTTAAGGAGATATGGCCAAAACAAGTTTTTCATATAAAAATGTCAAATTTTTTGGGTTTTGGGTGGATTTTTCAATTTTTTGGGGGTGGTCACGAATTAAAGTCTTTTTCGCTCTAGGACGCATATTTAAGGAGATATGGCCAAAACAAGTTTTTCATATAAAAATTTCAATTTTTTTAGGTTTTGAGTGGATTTTTCAATTTTTTGGGGGTGGCCACGAATTAAAGTCCTTTTCGCTCTAGAACGCTTAGTTTAGGAGACATGGCCAAAACAAGTTTTTCATATAAAAATTTCAAATGTTTTGGGTTTTGGGTGGATTTTTCAATTTTTTGGGGGTAGTCACGAATTAAAGTCCTTTTCGCTCTAGGACGCATATTTAAGGAGATATGGCCAAAACAAGTTTTTCATATAAAAATTTCAATTTTTTTGGGTTTTGGGTGGATTTTTCAATTTTTTGGGGGTTGTCACGAATTATAGTCCTTTTCGCTCTAGGACGCATATTTACAGAGATATGGCCAAAACAAGTTTTTCATATAAAAATTTCAATTTTTTTAGGTTTTGAGTGGATTTTTCAATTTTTTGTGGGTGGTCACGAATTAAAGTCCTTTTCGCTCTAGAACGCTTAGTGTAGGAGATATGGCCAAAACAAGTTTTTCATATAAAAATTTCAAATTTTTTGGGTTTTGGGTGGATTTTTCAATTTTTTGGGGGTGGTCACGAATTAAAGTCCTTTTCGCTCTAGGACGCATATTTAAGGAGATATGGCCAAAACAACTTTTTCATATAAAAATTTCAAATTTTTTAGGTTTTGAGTGGATTTTTCAATTTTTTGGGGGTGGTCACGAATTAAAGTCCTTTTCGCTCTAGGACGCATATTTAAGGAGATATGGCCAAAACAAGTTTTTCATATAAAAATTTCAAATTTTTTGGGTTTTGGGTGGATTTTCCAATTTTTTAGGGGTAGTCACGAATTAAAGTCCTTTTCGCTCTAGGACGCATATTTAAGGAGATATGGCCAAAACAAGTTTTTCATATAAAAATTTCAAATTTTTTGGGTTTTGTGTGGATTTTTCAATTTTTTGGGGGTGGTCACGAATTAAAGTCCTTTTCGCTCTAGGACGCATATTTAAGGAGATATGGCCAAAACCAGTTTTTCATATAAAAATTTCAAATTTTTTAGGTTTTGGGTGGATTTTTCAATTTTTTGGGGGTTTTGTGTGGATTTTTCAATTTTTTGGGGGTGGTCACGAATTAAAGTCCTTTTCGCTCTAGGACGCATATTTAAGGAGATATGGCCAAAACAAGTTTTTCATATAAAAATTTCAAATTTTTTGGATTTTGGGTGGATTTTTCAATTTTTTGGGGGTGGTCACGAATTAAAGTCCTTTTCGCTCTAGGACGCATATTTAAGGAGATATGGCCAAAACAAGTTTTTCATATAAAAATTTCAATTTTTTTAGGTTTTGAGTGGATTTTTCAATTTTTTGGGGGTGGCCACAAATTAAAGTCCTTTTCGCTCTAGAACGCTTAGTTTAGGAGATATGGCCAAAACAAGTTTTTCATATAAAAATTTCAAATGTTTTGGGTTTTGGGTGGATTTTTCAATTTTTTGGGGGTGGTCACGAATTAAAGTCCTTTTCGCTCTAGGACGCATATTTAAGGAGATATGGCCAAAACAAGTTTTTCATATAAAAATTTCAAATTTTTTGGGTTTTGGGTGGATTTTTCAATTTTTTGGGGGTGGTCACGAATTAAAGTCCTTTTCGCTCTAGGACGCATATTTAAGGAGATATGGCCAAAACAACTTTTTCATATAAAAATTTCAAATTTTTTAGGTTTCGGGTGGATTTTTCAATTTTTTGGGGGTAGTCACGAACTAAAGTCCTTTTCGCTCGAGGACGCATATTTAAGGAGATATGGCCAAAACAAGTTTTTCATATAAAAATTTCAATTTTTTTGGTTTTGGGTGGATTTTTCAATTTTTTGGGGGTAGTCACGAATTAAAGTCCTTTTCGCTCTAGGACGCATATTTAAGGAGATATGGCCAAAACAAGTTTTTCATATAAAAATTTCAATTTTTTTTTGGTTTTGGGTGGATTTTTCAATTTTTGGGGGGTAGTCACGAATTAAAGTCCTTTTCGCTCTAGGACGCATATTTAAGGAGATATGGCCAAAACAAGTTTTTCATATAAAAATTTCAAATTTTTTGGGTTTTGTGTGGATTTTTCAATTTTTTTGGGGGTGGTCACGAATTAAAGTCCTTTTCGCTCTAGGACGTATATTTAAGGAGATATGGCTAAAACAAGTTTTTCATATAAAAATTTCAAATTTTTTAGGTTTTGGGTGGATTTTTCAATTTTTTGGGGGTCGTCACGAATTAAAGTCCTTTTCGCTCTAGGACGCATATTTAAGGAGATATGGCCAAAACAAGTTTTTCATATAAAAATTTCAAATTTTTTGGGTTTTGGGTGGATTTTTCAATTTTTTGGGGGTGGTCACGAATTAAAGTCCTTTTCGCTCTAGGACGCATATTTAAGGAGATATGGCCAAAACAACTTTTTCATATAAAAATTTCAAATTTTTTAGGTTTTGGGTGGATTTTTAAATTTTTTGGGGGTAGTCACGAACTAAAGTCCTTTTCGCTCGAGGACGCATATTTAAGGAGATATGGCCAAAACAATTTTTTCATAAAAAAATTTCAATTTTTTTGGTTTTGGGTGGATTTTTCAATTTTTTGGGGGTAGTCACGAATTAAAGTCCTTTTCGCTCTAGGACGCATATTTAAGGAGATATGGCCAAAACAAGTTTTTCATATATAAAAATTTCAATTTTTTTTTGGTTTTGGGTGGATTTTTCAATTTTTGGGGGGTAGTCACGAATTAAAGTCCTTTTCGCTCTAGGACGCATATTTAAGGAGATATGGCCAAAACAAGTTTTTCATATAAAAATTTCAAATTTTTTGGGTTTTGTGTGGATTTTTCAATTTTTTTGGGGGTGGTCACGAATTAAAGTCCTTTTCGCTCTAGGACGCATATTTAAGGAGATATGGCCAAAACAAGTTTTTCATATAAAAATTTCAAATTTTTTAGGTTTTGGGTGATTTTTTCAATTTTTTGGGGGTGGTCACGAATTAAAGTCATTTTCGCTCTAGGACGCATATTTAAGGAGATATGGCCAAAACAAGTTTTTCATATAAAAATTTCAATTTTTTTTTTTGTTTTGGGTGGATTTTTCAATTTTTTGGGGGTAGTCACGAATTAAAGTGCTTTTCGCTCTAGGACGCATATTTAAGGAGATATGGCCAAAACAAGTTTTTCATATAAAAATTTCAAATTTTTTAGGTTTTGGGTGGATTTTTCAATTTTTTGGGGGTAGTCACGAATTAAAGTCCTTTTCGCTCTAGGACGCATATTTAAGGAGATATGGCCAAAACAAGTTTTTCATATAAAACTTTCAATTTTTTGGGTTTTGGGTGGATTTTTCAATTTTTTGGGGGTGGTCACGAATTAAAGTCCTTTTCGCTCTAGGACGCATATTTAAGGAGATATGGCCAAAACAAGTTTTTCATATAAAAATTTCAAATTTTTTGGGTTTTGGGTGGATTTTTCAATTTTTTGGGGGTGGTCACGAATTAAAGTCCTTTTCGCTCTAGGACGCATATTTAAGGAGATATGGCCAAAACAACTTTTTCATATAAAAATTTCAAATTTTTTAGGTTTTGGGTGGATTTTTCAAGTTTTTGGGGGTAGTCACGAATTAAAGTCCTTTTCGCTCTAGGACGCATATTTAAGGAGATATGGCCAAAACAAGTTTTTCATATAAAAATTTCATTTTTTTTTTTGGTTTTGGGTGGATTTTTCAATTTTTTGGGGGTAGTCACGAATTAAAGTCCTTTTCGCTCTAGGACACATATTAAGGAGATATGACCAAAACAAGTTTTTCATATAAAAATTTCAATTTTTTTTGGTTGTGGGTGGAATTAAAGTCCTTTTCGCTCTAGGAAGCATATTTAAGGAGATATGGCCAAAACAAGTTTTTCATACAAAAATTTCAAATTTTTTGGGTTTTGGGTGGATTTTTCAAGTTTTTGGGGGTCGCCACGAATTAAAGTCCTTTTCGCTCTAGGACGCATATTTAAGGAAATATGGCCAAAACAAGTTTTTAATATAAAAATTTCAAATTTTTTGGGTTTTGGGTGGATTTTTCAATTTTTTGGGGGTGGTCACGAATTAAAGTCCTTTTCGCTCTAGGACGCATATTTAAGGAGATATGGCCAAAACAAGTTTTTCATATAAAAATTTCAATTTTTTTGGTTTTGGGTGGAATTAAAGCCCTTTTCTCTCTAGGACGCATATTTAAGGAGATATGGCCAAAACAAGTTTTTCATATAAAAATTTCAAATTTTTTGGGTTTTGGGTGGATTTTTCAATTTTTTGGGGGTAGTCACGAATTAAAGTCCTTTTCGCTCTAGGACCCATATTTTACAAGTTTTTCATACAAAAATTTCAAATTTTTTGGGTTTTGGGTGGATTTTTCAAGTTTTTGGGGGTCGTCACGAATTAAAGTCCTTTTCGCTCTAGGACGCATATTTAAGGAGATATGGATAAAACAAGTTTTTCATATAAAAATTTCAAATTTTTTGGGTTTTGGGTGGATTTTTTCAATTTTTTGGGGGTAGTCACGAATTAAAGTCCTTTTCGCTCTAGGACCCATATTTTACAAGTTTTTCATACAAAAATTTCAAATTTTTTGGGTTTTGGGTGGATTTTTCAAGTTTTTGGGGGTCGTCACGAATTAAAGTCCTTTTCGCTCTAGGACGCATATTTAAGGAGATATGGCCAAAACAAGTTTTTCATATAAAAATTTCAATTTTTTTAGGTTTTGAGTGGATTTTTCAATTTTTTGGGGGTGGCCACGAATTAAAGTCCTTTTCGCTCTAGAACGCTTAGTTTAAGAGATATGGCCAAAACAAGTTTTTCATATAAAAAGTTCAAATGTTTTGGGTTTTGGGTGGATTTTTAAATTTTTTGGGGGTAGTCACGAATTAAAGTCCTTTTCGCTCTAGGACGCATATTTAAGGAGATATGGCAAAAACAAGTTTTTCATATAAAAATTTCACATTTTTTAGGTTTTGGGTGGATTTTTCAATTTTTTGGGGATAGTCACGAATTAAAGTCCTTTTCGCTCTAGGAAGCATATTTAAGGAGATATGGCCAAAACAAGTTTTTCATATAAAAATTTCAAATTTTTTAGGTTTTGAGTGGATTTTTCATTTTTTTGGGGGTGGTCACGAATTAAAGTCCTTTTCGCTCTAGGACGCATATTTAAGGAGATATGACCAAAACAAGTTTTTCATATAAAAATTTCAATTTTTTTAGGTTTTGAGTGGATTTTTCAATTTTGTGGGGGTGGTCACGAATTAAAGTCCTTTTCGCTCTAGGACGCATATTTAAGGAGATATGGCCAAAACAAGTTTTTCATATAAAAATTTCAATTTTTTTAGGTTTTGGGTGGATTTTTCAATTTTTTGGGGGTAGTCACGAATTAAAGTCCTTTTCGCTCTAGGACGCATATTTAAGGAGATATGGCCAAAACAAGTTTTTCATACAAAAATTTCAAATTTTTTGGGTTTTGGGTGGATTTTTCAAGTTTTTGGGGGTCGTCACGAATTAAAGTCCTTTTCGCTCTAGGACGCATATTTAAGGAGATATGGCCAAAACAAGTTTTTCATATAAAAATTTCAAATTTTTTGGGTTTTGGGTGGATTTTTCAATGTTTTGGGGGTGGTCACGAATTAAAGTCCTTTTCGCTCTAGGACGCATATTTAAGGAGATATGGCCAAAACATGTTTTTCATATAAAAATTTCAAATTTTTTGGGTTTTGGGTGGATTTTTCAATTTTTTGGGGGTGGTCACGAATTAAAGTCCTTTTCGCACTAGGACGCATATTTAAGGAGATATGGCCAAAACAAGTTTTTCATATAAAAATTTCAATTTTTTTAGGTTTTGAGTGGATTTTTCAATTTTTTGGGGGTGGCCACGAATTAAAGTCCTTTTCGCTCTAGAACGCTTAGTTTAGGAGATATGGCCAAAACAAGTTTTTCATATAAAAATTTCAATTTTTTTTGGTTTTGGGTGGAATTAAAGTCCTTTTCGCTCTAGGAAGCATATTTAAGGAGATATGGCCAAAACAAGTTTTTCATACAAAAATTTCAATTTTTTTGGGTTTTGGGTGGATTTTTCAAGTTTTTGGGGGTCGTCACGAATTAAAGTCCTTTTCGCTCTAGGACGCATATTTAAGGAGATATGGATAAAACAAGTTTTTCATATAAAAATTTCAAATTTTTTGGGTTTTGGGTGGATTTTTCAATTTTTTGGGGTTAGTCACGAATTAAAGTCCTTTTCGCACTAGGACGCATATTTAAGGAGATATGGCCAAAACAAGTTTTTCATATAAAAATTTCCAATTTTTTGGGTTTTGGGTGGATTTTTCAATTTTTTGGGGGTGGTCACGAATTAAAGTCCTTTTCGCTCTAGGACGCATATTTAAGGAGATATGGATAAAACAAGTTTTTCATATAAAAATTTCAATTTTTTTGGGTTTTGGGTGGATTTTTCAATTTTTTGTGGGTAGTCACGAATTAAAGTCCTTTTCGCTCTAGGACCCATATTTTACAAGTTTTTCATACAAAAATTTCAAATTTTTTGGGTTTTGGGTGGATTTTTCAAGTTTTTGGGGGTCGTCACGAATTAAAGTCCTTTTCGCTCTAGGACGCATATTTAAGGAAATATGGCCAAAACAAGTTTTTCATATAAAAATTTCAAATTTTTTGGGTTTTGGGTGGATTTTTCAATTTTTTGGGGGTGGTCACGAATTAAAGTCCTTTTCGCTCTAGGACGCATATTTAAGGAGATATGGCCAAAACAAGTTTTTCATATAAAAATTTCAATTTTTTTTGGTTTTGGGTGGAATTAAAGTCCTTTTCGCTCTAGGACGCATATTTAAGGAGATATGGCCAAAACAAGTTTTTCATATAAAAATTTCAAATTTTTTGGGTTTTGGGTGGATTTTTCAATTTTTTTGGGGTGGTCACGAATTAAAGTCCTTTTCGCTCTAGGACGCATATTTAAGGAGATATGGATAAAACAAGTTTTTCATATAAAAATTTCAAATTTTTTGGGTGGATTTTTAAATTTTTTGGGGGTGGTCACGAATTAAAGTCCTTTTCGCTCTAGGACCCATATTTTACAAGTTTTTCATACAAAAATTTCAAATTTTTTGGGTTTTGGGTGGATTTTTCAAGTTTTTGGGGGTCGTCACGAATTAAAGTCCTTTTCGCTCTAGGACGCATATTTAAGGAAATATGGCCACAACAAGTTTTTCATATAAAAATTGCAAATTTTTTGGGTTTTGGGTGGATTTTTCAATTTTTTGGGGGTGGTCACGAATTAAAGTCCTTTTCGCTCTAGGACGCATATTTAAGGAGATATGGCCAAAACAAGTTTTTCATATAAAAATTTCAATTTTTTTTGGTTTTGGGTGGAATTAAAGTCCTTTTCGCTCTAGGACGCATATTTAAGGAGATATGGCCAAAACAAGTTTTTCATATAAAAATTTCAAATTTTTTGGGTTTTGGGTGGATTTTTCAATTTTTTGGGGGTAGTCACGAATTAAAGTCCTTTTCGCTCTAGGACCCATATTTTACAAGTTTTTCATACAAAAATTTCAAATTTTTTGGGTTTTGGGTGGATTTTTCAAGCTTTTGGGGGTCGTCACGAATTAAAGTCCTTTTCGCTCTAGGACGCATATTTAAGGAGATATGGCCAAAACAAGTTTTTCATATAAAAATTTCAATTTTTTTAGGTTTTGAGTAGATTTTTCAATTTTTTGGGGGTGGCCACGAATTAAAGTCCTTTTCGCTCTAGAACGCTTAGTTTAGGAGATATGGCCAAAACAAGTTTTTCATATAAAAATTTCAAATGTTTTGGGTTTTGGGTGGACTTCTCAATTTTTTGGGGGTAGTCACGAATTAAAGTCCTTTTCGCTCTAGGACGCATATTTAAGGAGATATGGCAAAAACAAGTTTTTCATATAAAAATTTCACATTTTTTAGGTTTTGGGTGGATTTTTCAATTTTTTGGGGGTAGTCACGAATTAAAGTCCTTTTCGCTCTAGGAAGCATATTTAAGGAGATATGGCCAAAACAAGTTTTTCATATAAAAATTTCAAATTTTTTGGGTTTTGGGTGGATTTTTCAAGTTTTTGGGGGTGGTTACGAATTAAAGTCCTTTTCGCTCTAGGACGCATATTTAAGGAGATATGGCCAAAACAAGTTTTTCATATAAAAATTTCAATTTTTTTAGGTTTTGAGTGGATTTTTCATTTTTTTGGGGGTGGTCACGAATTAAAGTCCTTTTCGCTCTAGGACGCATATTTAAGGAGATATGGCCAAAACAAGTTTTTCATATAAAAATTTCAATTTTTTTAGGTTTTGAGTGGATTTTTCAATTTTGTGGGGGTGGTCACGAATTAAAGTCCTTTTCGCTCTAGGACGCATATTTAAGGAGATATGGCCAAAACAAGTTTTTCATATAAAAATTTAAATTTTTTTAGGTTTTGGGTGGATTTTTCAATTTTTTGGGGGTAGTCACGAATTAAAGTCCTTTTCGCTCTAGGACGTATATTTAAGGAGATATGGCCAAAACAAGTTTTTCATACAAAAATTTCAAATTTTTTGGGTTTTGGGTGGATTTTTCAAGTTTTTGGGGGTCGTCACGAATTAAAGTCCTTTTCGCTCTAGGACGCATATTTAAGGAGATATGGCCAAAACAAGTTTTTCATATAAAAATTTCAAATTTTTTGGATTTTGGGTGGATTTTTCAATTTTTTGGGGGTGGTCACGAATTAAAGTCCTTTTCGCTCTAGGACGCATATTTAAGGAGATATGGCCAAAACATGTTTTTCATATAAAAATTTCAATTTTTTTGGGTTTTGGGTGGATTTTTCAATTTTTTGGGGGTGGTCACGAATTAAAGTCCTTTTCGCTCTAGGACGCATATTTAAGGAGATATGGATAAAACAAGTTTTTCATATAAAAATTTCAAATTTTTTGGGTTTTGGGTGGATTTTTCAATTTTTTGGGGGTAGTCACGAATTAAAGTCCTTTTCGCTCTAGGACGCATATTTAAGGAGATATGGATAAAACAAGTTTTTCATATAAAAATTTCAAATGTTTTGGGTTTTGGGTGGATTTCTCAATTTTTTGGGGGTAGTCACGAATTAAAGTCCTTTTCGCTCTAGGACGCATATTTAAGGAGATATGGCAAAAACAAGTTTTTCATATAAAAATTTCACATTTTTTAGGTTTTGGGTGGATTTTTCAATTTTTTGGGGGTAGTCACGAATTAAAGTCCTTTTCGCTCTAGGAAGCATATTTAAGGAGATATGGCCAAAACAAGTTTTTCATATAAAAATTTCAAATTTTTTGGGTTTTCGGTGGATTTTTCAAGTTTTTGGGGGTGGTTACGAATTAAAGTCCTTTTCGCTCTAGGACGCATATTTAAGGAGATATGGCCAAAACAAGTTTTTCATATAAAAATTTCAATTTTTTTAGGTTTTGAGTGGATTTTTCAATTTTTTGGGGGTGGCCACGAATTAAAGTCCTTTTCGCTCTAGAACGCTTAGTTTAGGAGATATGGCCAAAACAAGTTTTTCATATAAAAATTTCAAATGTTTTGGGTTTTGGGTGGATTTTTCAATTTTTTTGGGGTAGTCACGAATTAATGTCCTTTTCGCTCTAGGACGCATATTTAAGGAGATATGACCAAAACAAGTTTTTCATATAAGAATTTCAAATTTTTTGGGTTTTGGGTGGATTTTTCAATTTTTTGGGGGTGGTCACGAATTAAAGTCCTTTTCGCTCTAGGACGCATATTTAAGGAGATATGGCCAAAACAAGTTTTTCATATAAAAATTTCAAATTTTTTAGGTTTTGGGTGGATTTTTCAATTTTTTGGGGGTAGTCACGAATTACAGTCCTTTTCGCTCTAGGACGCATATTTAAGGAGATATGGCCAAAACAAGTTTTTCATATAAAAATTTCAAATTTTTTAGGTTTTGGGTGGATTTTTCAATTTTTTGGGGGTGGTCACGAATTAAAGGCCTTTTCGCTCTAGGACGCATATTTAAGGAGATATGGCCAAAACAAGTTTTTCATATAAAAATTTCAATTTTTTTAGGTTTTGAGTGGATTTATCAATTTTGTAGGGGCAGTCACGAATTGAAGTCCTTTTCGCTCTAGGGCGCATATTTAAGGAGATATGGCCAAAACAAGTTTTTCATATAAAAATTTCAATTTTTTTGGGTTTTGTGTGGATTTTTCAATTTTTTGGGGGTGGTCACGAATTAAAGTCCTTTTCGCTCTAGGACGCATATTTAAGGAGATATGGCCAAAACAAGTTTTTCATATAAAAATTTCAAATTTTTTGGGTTTTGGGTGGATTTTTCAATTTTTTGGGGGTAGTCACGAATTAAAGTCCTTTTCGCTCTAGGACGCTTAGTTTAGGAGATATGGCCAAAACAAGTTTTTCATATAAAAATTTCAAATTTTTTGGGTTTTGGGTGGATTTTTCAAGTTTTTGGGGGTGGTTACGAATTAAAGTCCTTTTCGCTCTAGGACGCATATTTAAGGAGATATGGCCAAAACAAGTTTTTCATATAAAAATTTCAAATTTTTTGGGTTTTGGGCGGATTTTTCAATTTTGTGGGGGTGGTCACGAATTAAAGTCCTTTTCGCTCTAGGACGCATATTTAAGGAGATATGGCCAAAACAAGTTTTTCATATAAAAATTTCACATTTTTTTGGTTTTGGGTGGATTTTTCAATTTTTTGGGGGTGGTCACGAATTAAAGTCCTTTTCGCTCTAGGACGCATATTTAAGGAGATATGGCCAAAACAAGTTTTTCATATAAAAATTTCACATTTTTTTGGTTTTGGGTGGATTTTTCAATTTTTTGGGGGTAGTCACGAATTAAAGTCCTTTTCGCTCTAGGAAGCATATTTAAGGAGATATGGCCAAAACAAGTTTTTCATACAAAAATTTCAAATTTTTTGGGTTTTGGGTGGATTTTTCAAGTTTTTGGGGGTGGTTACGAATTAAAGTCCTTTTCGCTCTAGGACGCATATTTAAGGAGATATGGCCAAAACAAGTTTTTCATATAAAAATTTCAAATTTTTTGGGTTTTGGGCGGATTTTTCAATTTTGTGGGGGTGGTCACGAATTAAAGTCCTTTTCGCTCTAGGACGCATATTTAAGGAGATATGGCCAAAACAAGTTTTTCATATAAATATTTCAAATTTTTTTGATTTTGGGTGGATTTTTCAATTTTTTGGGGGTAGTCACGAATTAAACAAAACAAGTTTTTCATATAAAAATTTCAAATTTTTTGGGTTTTGGGTGGATTTTTCAATTTTTAGGGGGTGGTCACGAATTAAAGTACTTTTCGCTCTAGGACGCATATTTAAGGAGATATGGACAAAACAAGTTTTTCATATAAAAATTTCAAATTTTTTAGGTTTTGGGTGGATTTTTCAATTTTTTGGGGGTAGTCACGAATTAAAGTCCTTTTCGCTCTAGGACGCATATTTAAGGAGATATGGCCAAAACAAGTTTTTCATATAAAAATTTCAAATTTTTTAGGTTTTGGGTGGATTTTTCAATTATTTGGGGGTAGTCACGAAATAAAGTCCTTTTCGCGCTAGGACGCATATTTAAGGAGATATGGCCAAAACAAGTTTTTTCATATAAAACTTTCAAATTTTTTGGGTTTTGTGTGGATTTTCCAATTTTTTGGGGGTGGTCACGAATTAAAGTCCTTTTCGCTCTAGGACGCATATTTAAGGAGATATGGCCAAAACAAGTTTTTCATATAAAAATTTCAAATTTTTTGGGTTTTGGGTGGATTTTTCAATTTTTTGGGGGTGGTCACGAATTAAAGTCCTTTTCGCTCTAGGACGCATATTTAAGGAGATATGGCCAAAACAAGTTTTTCATATAAAAATTTCAATTTTTTTAGGTTTTGAGTGGATTTTTCAATTTTTTGGGGGTGGTCACGAATTAAAGTCCTTTTCGCTCTAGGACGCATATTTAAGGAGATATGGCCAAAACAAGTTTTTCATATAAAAATTTAAAATTTTTTTGGTTTTGGGTGGATTTTTCAATTTTTTGGGGGTAGTCACGAATTAAACAAAACAAGTTTTTCATATAAAAATTTCAAATTTTTTGGGTTTTGAGTGGATTTTTCAATTTTTAGGGGGTGGTCACGAATTAAAGTCCTTTTCGCTCTAGGACGCATATTTAAGGAGATATGGCCAAAACAAGTTTTTCATATAAAAATTTCACATTTTTTTGGTTTTGAGTGGATTTTTCAATTTTTTGGGGGTAGTCACGAATTAAAGTCCTTTTCGCTGTAGGAAGCATATTTAAGGAGATATGGCCAAAACAAGTTTTTCATACAAAAATTTCAATTTTTTTGGGTTTTGGGTGGATTTTTCAAGTTTTTGGGGGTGGTTACGAATTAAAGTCCTTTTCGCTCTAGGACGCATATTTAAGGAGATATGGCCAAAACAAGTTTTTCATATAAAAATTTCAATTTTTTTAGGTTTTGAGTGGATTTTTCAATTTTGTGGGGGTGGTCACGAATTAAAGTCCTTTTCGCTCTAGGACGCATATTTAAGGAGATATGGCCAAAACAAGTTTTTCATATAAAAATTTCAAATTTTTTGGGTTTTGGGTGGATTTTTCAATTTTTTGGGGGTGGTCACGAATTAAAGTCCTTTTCGCTCTAGGACGCATATTTAAGGAGATATGGCCAAAACAAGTTTTTCATATAAAAATTTCAAATTTTTTAGGTTTTGGGTGGATTTTTCAATTTTTTGGGGGTAGTCACGAATTAAAGTCCTTTTCGCTCTAGGACGCATATTTAAGGAGATATGGCCAAAACAAGTTTTTCATATAAAAATTTCAAATTTTTTGGGTTTTGGGTGGATTTTTCAATTTTTTGGGGGTGGTCACGAATTAAAGTCCTTTTCGCTCTAGGACGCATATTTAAGGAGATATGGCCAAAACAAGTTTTTCATATAAAAATTTCAAATTTGTTAGGTTTTGGGTGGATTTTTCAATTTTTTGGGGGTAGTCACGAATTAAAGTCCTTTTCGCTCTAGGACGCATATTTAAGGAGATATGGCCAAAACAAGTTTTTCATATAAAAA
The DNA here is from genome assembly GCF_050003625.1 of Haematobia irritans. Taxonomy (NCBI): domain Eukaryota; kingdom Metazoa; phylum Arthropoda; class Insecta; order Diptera; family Muscidae; genus Haematobia; species Haematobia irritans. Next base: position 25,959,066 of record NC_134401.1, read on the forward strand.
TTTCAAATTTTTTGGGTTTTGGGTGGATTTTTCAATTTTTTGGGGGTGGTTACGAATTAAAGTCCTTTTCGCTCTAGGACGCATATTTAAGGAGATATGGCCAAAACAAGTTTTTCATATAAAAATGTCAAATTTTTTGGGTTTTGGGTGGATTTTTCAATTTTTTGGGGGTGGTCACGAATTAAAGTCTTTTTCGCTCTAGGACGCATATTTAAGGAGATATGGCCAAAACAAGTTTTTCATATAAAAATTTCAATTTTTTTAGGTTTTGAGTGGATTTTTCAATTTTTTGGGGGTGGCCACGAATTAAAGTCCTTTTCGCTCTAGAACGCTTAGTTTAGGAGACATGGCCAAAACAAGTTTTTCATATAAAAATTTCAAATGTTTTGGGTTTTGGGTGGATTTTTCAATTTTTTGGGGGTAGTCACGAATTAAAGTCCTTTTCGCTCTAGGACGCATATTTAAGGAGATATGGCCAAAACAAGTTTTTCATATAAAAATTTCAAATTTTTTAGGTTTTGGGTGGATTTTTCAATTTTTTGGGGGTAGTCACGAATTAAAGTCCTTTTCGCTCTAGGGCGCATATTTAAGGAGATATGGCCAAAACAAGTTTTTCATATAAAAATTTCAAATTTTTTGGTGTTTGGGTGGATTTTGTAATTTTTTGGGGGTGGTCACGAATTAAAGTCCTTTTCGCTCTAGGACGCATATTTAAGGAGATATGGCCAAAACAAGTTTTTCATACAAAAATTTCAAATTTTTTGGGTTTTGGGTGGATTTTTCAATTTTTTGGGGGTGGTCACGAATTAAAGTCCTTTTCGCTCTAGGACGCATATTTAAGGAGATATGGCCAAAACAAGATTTTCATATAAAAATTTCAATTTTTTTAGGTTTTGAGTGGATTTTTCAATTTTTTGGGGGTGGCCACGAATTAAAGTCCTTTTCGCTCTAGAACGCTTAGTTTAGGACACATGGCCAAAACAAGTTTTTCATATAAATATTTCAAATTTTTTTGATTTTGGGTGGATTTTTCAATTTTTTGGGGGTAGTCACGAATTAAACAAAACAAGTTTTTCATATAAAAATTTCAAATTTTTTGGGTTTTGTGTGGATTTTTCAATTTTTTGGGGGTGGTCACGAATTAAAGTCCTTTTCGCTCTAGGACGCATATTTAAGGAGATATGGCCAAAACAAGTTTTTCATATAAAAATTTCAAATTTTTTGGGTTTTGGGCGGATTTTTCAATTTTTTGGGGGTGGTCACGAATTAAAGTCCTTTTCGCTGTAGGATGCATATTTAAGGAGATATGGCCAAAACAAGTTTTTCATATAAAAATTTCAAATTTTTTAGGTTTTGGGTGGATTCTTCAATTATTTGGGGGTAGTCACGAAATAAAGTCCTTTTCGCTCTAGGACGCATAGTTAAGGAGATATGGCCAAAACAAGTTTTTCATATAAAAATTTAAAATTTTTTTGGTTTTGGGTGGATTTTTCAATTTTTTGGGGGTAGTCACGAATTAAACAAAACAAGTTTTTCATATAAAAATTTCAAATTTTTTGGGTTTTGGGTGGATTTTTCAATTTTTAGGGGGTGGTCACGAATTAAAGTCCTTTTCGCTCTAGGACGCATATTTAAGGAGATATGGACAAAACAAGTTTTTCATATAAAAATTTCAAATTTTTTAGGTTTTGGGTGGATTTTTCAATTTTTTGGGGGTAGTCACGAATTAAAGTCCTTTTCGCTCTAGGACGCATATTTAAGGAGATATGGCCAAAACAAGTTTTTCATATAAAAATTTCAAATTTTTTGGGTTTTGTGTGGATTTTTCAATTTTTTGGGGGTGGTCACGAATTAAAGTCCTTTTCGCTCTAGGACGCATATTTAAGGAGATATGGCCAAAACAAGTTTTTCATATAAAAATTTCACATTTTTTGGTTTTGAGTGGATTTTTCAATTTTTTGGGGGTAGTCACGAATTAAAGTCCTTTTCGCTGTAGGAAGCATATTTAAGGAGATATGGCCAAAACAAGTTTTTCATACAAAAATTTCAATTTTTTTGGGTTTTGGGTGGATTTTTCAAGTTTTTGGGGGTGGTTACGAATTAAAGTCCTTTTCGCTCTAGGACGCATATTTAAGGAGATATGGCCAAAACAAGTTTTTCATATAAAAATTTCAATTTTTTTAGGTTTTGAGTGGATTTTTCAATTTTGTGGTGGTGGTCACGAATTAAAGTCCTTTTCGCTCTAGCATATTTAAGGAGATATGGCCAAAACAAGTTTTTCATATAAAAATTTCAAATTTTTTGGTGTTTGGGTGGATTTTGTAATTTTTTGGGGGTGGTTACGAATTAAAGTCCTTTTCGCTCTAGGACGCATATTTAAGGAGATATGGCCAAAACAAGTTTTTCATATAAAAATTTCAATTTTTTTGGGTTTTGGGTGGATTTTTCAATTTTTTGGGGGTGGTCACGAATTAAAGTCCTTTTCGCTCTAGGACGCATATTTAAGGAGATATGGCCAAAACAAGTTTTTCATATAAAAATTTCAATTTTTTTAGGTTTTGAGTGGATTTTTCAATTTTTTGGGGGTGGCCACGAATTAAAGTCCTTTTCGCTCTAGAACGCTTAGTTTAGGACACATGGCCAAAACAAGTTTTTCATATAAAAATTTCAAATGTTTTGGGTTTTGGGTGGATTTTTCAATTTTTTGGGGGTAGTCACGAATTAAAGTCCTTTTCGCTCTAGGACGCATATTTAAGGAGATATGGCCAAAACAAGTTTTTCATATAAAAATTTCAAATTTTTTGGGTTTTGGGTGGATTTTTCAATTTTTTGGGGGTGGTCACGAATTAAAGTCCTTTTCGCTCTAGGACGCATATTTAAGGAGATATGGCCAAAACAACTTTTTCATATAAAAATTTCAAATTTTTTAGGTTTTGGGTGGATTTTTCAATTTTTTGGGGGTGGTCACGAATTAAAGTCCTTTTCGCTCTAGGACGCATATTTAAGGAGGTATGGCCAAAACAAGTTTTTCATATAAAAATGTCAAATTTTTTGGGTTTTGGGTGGATTTTTCAATTTTTTGGGGGTGGTCACGAATTAAAGTCCTTTTCGCTCTAGGACGCATATTTAAGGAGATATGGCCAAAACAAGTTTTTCATATAAAAATTTCAAATTTTTTGGGTTTTGGGTGGATTTTTCAATTTTTTGGGGGTGGTCACGAATTAAAGTCCTTTTCGCTCTAGGACGCATATTTAAGGAGATATGGCCAAAACAACTTTTTCATATAAAAATTTCAAATTTTTTAGGTTTTGGGTGGATTTTTCAATTTTTTGGGGGTGGTCACGAATTAAAGTCCTTTTCGCTCTAGGACGCATATTTAAGGAGATATGGCCAAAACAAGTTTTTCATATAAAAATGTCAAATTTTTTGGGTTTTGGGTGGATTTTTCAATTTTTTGGGGGTGGTCACGAATTAAGGTCCTTTTCGCTCTAGGACGCATATTTAAGGAGATATGGCCAAAACAAGTTTTTCATATAAAAATTTCAATTTTTTTGGATTTTGGGTGGATTTTTCAATTTTTTGGGGGTGGTCACGAATTAAAGTCCTTTTCGCTCTAGGACGCATATTTAAGGAGATATGGCCAAAACAAGTTTTTCATATAAAAATTTCAAATTTTTTAGGTTTTGGGTGGATTTTTCAATTTTTTGGGGGTCGTCACGAATTAAAGTCCTTTTCGCTCTAGGACGCATATTTAAGGAGATATGGCCAAAACAAGTTTTTCATATAAAAATTTCAATTTTTTTAGGTTTTGAGTGGATTTTTCAATTTTTTGGGGGTGGCCACGAATTAAAGTCCTTTTCGCTCTAGAACGCTTAGTTTAGGACACATGGCCAAAACAAGTTTTTCATATAAAAATTTCAAATGTTTTGGGTGGATTTTTCAATTTTTTGGGGGTAGTCACGAATTAAAGCCCTTTTCGCTCTAGGACGCATATTTAAGGAGATATGGCCAAAACAAGTTTTTCATATAAAAATTTCAAATTTTTTGGATTTTTGGTGGATTTTTCAATTTTTTGGGGGTGGTCACGAATTAAAGTCCTTTTCGCTCTAGGAGATATGGCCAAAACAAGTTTTTCATATAAAAATTTCAAATTTTTTGGGTTTTGGGTGGATTTTTCAATTTTTTGGGGGTAGTCACGAATTAAAGTCCTTTTCGCTCTAGGACGCATATTTAAGGAGATATGGCCAAAACAAGTTTTTCATATAAAAATTTAAAATTTTTTGGATTTTTGGTGGATTTTTCAATTTTTTGGGGGTGGTCACGAATTAAAGTCCTTTTCGCTCTAGGACGCATATTTAAGGAGATATGGCCAAAACAAGTTTTTCATATAAAAATTTCAAATTTTTTAGGTTTTGGGTGGATTTTTCAATTTTTTGGGGGTCGTCACGAATTAAAGTCCTTTTCGCTCTAGGACGCATATTTAAGGAGATATGGCCAAAACAAGTTTTTCATATAAAAATTTCAATTTTTTTAGGTTTTGAGTGGATGTTTCAATTTTTTGGGGGTGGCCACGAATTAAAGTCCTTTTCGCTCTAGAACGCTTAGTTTAGGACACATGGCCAAAACAAGTTTTTCATATAAAAATTTCAAATGTTTTGGGTTTTGGGTGGATTTTTCAATTTTTTGGGGGTAGTCACGAATTAAAGCCCTCTTCGCTCTAGGACGCATATTTAAGGAGATATGGCCAAAACGAGTTTTTCATATAAAAATTTCAAATTTTTTGGGTTTTGGGTGGATTTTTCAATTTTTTTGGGGTGGTCACGAATTAAAGTCTTTTTCGCTCTAGGACGCATATTTAAGGAGATATGGCCAAAACTAGTTTTTCATATAAAAATTTCAAATTTTTTAGGTTTTGGGTGGATTTTTCAATTTTTTGGGGGTAGACACGAATTAAAGTCCTTTTCGCTCTAGGACGCATATTTAAGGAGATATGGCCAAAACAAGTTTTTCATATAAAAATTTCAAATTTTTTGGGTTTTGGGTGGATTTTTCAATTTTTTGGGGGTGGTCACGAATTAAGGTCCTTTTCGCTCTAGGACGCATATTTAAGGAGATATGGCCAAAACAAGTTTTTCATATAAAAATTTCAATTTTTTTGGATTTTGGGTGGATTTTTCAATTTTTTGGGGGTGGTCACGAATTAAAGCCCTTCTCGCTCTAGGACGCATATTTAAGGAGATATGGCCAAAACAAGTTTTTCATATAAAAATTTCAAATTTTTTGGGTTTTGGGTGGATTTTTCAATTTTTTGGCGGTGGCCACAAATTAAAGTCCTTTTCGCTCTAGAACGCATATTTAAGGAGATATGGCCAAAACAAGTTTTTCATATAAAAATTTCAAATTTTTTGGGTTTTGGGTGGATTTTTCAATTTTTTGGGGGTGGTCACGAATTAAACAAAACAAGTTTTTCATATAAAAATTTCAAATTTTTTGGGTTTTGGGTGGATTTTTCAATTTTTAGGGGGTGGTCACGAATTAAAGTCCTTTTCGCTCTAGGACGCATATTTAAGGAGATATGGACAAAACAAGTTTTTCATATAAAAATTTCAAATTTTTTAGGTTTTGGGTGGATTTTTCAATTTTTTGGAGGTAGTCACGACTTAAAGTCCTTTTCGCTCTAGGACGCATATTTAAGGAGATATGGCCAAAACAAGTTTTTCATATAAAAATTTCAAATTTTTTGGGTTTTGTTTGGATTTTTCAATTTTTTGGGGGTGGTCACGAATTAAAGTCCTTTTCGCTCTAGGACGCATATTTAAGGAGATATGGCCAAAACAAGTTTTTAATATAAAAATTTCACATTTTTTTGGTTTTGGGTGGATTTTTAATTTTTTTGGGGGTAGTCACGAATTAAAGTCCTTTTCGCTCTAGGAAGCATATATAAGGAGATATGGCCAAAACAAGTTTTTCATATAAAAATTTCAAATTTTTTGGGTTTTGGGTGGATTTTTTAATTTTTTGGGGGTGGTCACGAATTAAAGTCCTTTTCGCTCTAGGACGCATATTTAAGGAGATATGGCCAAAACAAGTTTTTCATATAAAAATTTCAAATTTTTTTGGTTTTGGGTGGATTTTTTAATTTTTAGGGGGTGGTCACGAATTAAAGTCCTTTTCGCTCTAGGACGCATATTTAAGGAGATATGGACAAAACAAGTTTTTCATATAAAAATTTCAAACTTTTTAGGTTTTGGGTGGATTTTTCAATTTTTAGGGGGTGGTCACGAATTAAAGTCCTTTTCGCTCTAGGACGCATATTTAAGGAGATATGGACAAAACAAGTTTTTCATATAAAAATTTCAAATTTTTTAGGTTTTGGGTGGATTTTTCAATTTTTTGGGGGTAGTCACGAATTAAAGTCCTTTTCGCTCTAGGACGCATATTTACGGAGATATGGCCAAAACAAGTTTTTCATATAAAAATTTCAATTTTTTTGGGTTTTGTGTGGATTTTTCAATTTTGTGGGGGTGGTCACGAATTAAAGTCCTTTTCGCTCTAGGACGCATATTTAAGGAGATATGGCCAAAACAAGTTTTTCATATAAAAATTTCACATTTTCTAGGTTTTGGGTGGATTTTTCAATTTTTTGGGGGTAGTCACGAATTAAAGTCCTTTTCGCTCTAGGACGCATATTTAAGGAGATATGGCCAAAACAAGTTTTTCATATAAAAATTTCACATTTTTTAGGTTTTGGGTGGATTTTTCAATTTTTTTGGGGGTAGTCACGAATTAAAGTCCTTTTCGCTCTAGGACGCATATTTAAGGAGATATGGTCAAAACAAGTTTTTCATATAAAAATTTCAATTTTTTTAGGTTTTGAGTGGATTTTTCAATTTTGTGGGGGTGGTCACGAATTAAAGTCCTTTTCGCTCTAGGACGCCTATTTAAGGAGATATGGCCAAAACAAGTTTTTCATATAAAAATTTCAAATTTTTTGGGTTTTGGGTGGATTTTTCAATTTTTTGGGGGTGGTCACGAATTAAAGTCCTTTTCGCTCTATGACGCATATTTAAGGAGATATGGCCAAAACAAGTTTTTCATATAAAAATTTCAAATTTTTTTGGTTTTGGGTGGATTTTTCAATTTTTTGGGGGTGGTCACGAATTAAAGTCCTTTTCGCTCTAGGAGATATGGCCAAAACAAGTTTTTCATATAAAAATTTCAAATTTTTTTAGGTTTTGGGTGGATTTTTCAATTTTTTGGGGGTAGTCACGAATTAAAGTCCTTTTCGCTCTAGGACGCATATTTAAGGAGATATGGCCAAAACAAGTTTTTCATATAAAAATTTCAAATTTTTTGGGTTTTGGGTGGATTTTTCAATTTTTTGGGGGTGGTCACGTATTAAAGTCCTTTTCGCTCTAGGACGCATATTTAAGGAGATATGGCCAAAACAAGTTTTTCATATAAAAATTTCAAATTTTTTTGGTTTTGGGTGGATTTTTCAATTTTTTGGGGGTGGTCACGAATTAAAGTCCTTTTCGCTCTAGGACGCATATTTAAGGAGATATGGACAAAACAAGTTTTTCATATAAAAATTTCAAATTTTTTAGGTTTTGGGTGGATTTTTCAATTTTTTGGGGGTAGTCACGAATTAAAGTCCTTTTCGCTCTAGGACGCATATTTAAGGAGATATGGCCAAAACAAGTTTTTCATATAAAAATTTCAATTTTTTTGGGTTTTGTGTGGATTTTTCAATTTTTTGGGGGTGGTCACGAATTAAAGTCCTTTTCGCTCTAGGACGCATATTTAAGGAGATATGGCCAAAACAAGTTTTTCATATAAAAATTTCACATTTTTTAGGTTTTGGGTGGATTTTTCAATTTTTTGGGGGTAGTCACGAATTAAAGTCCTTTTCGCTCTAGGACGCATATTTATGGAGATATGGCCAAAACAAGTTTTTCATATAAATATTTCAAATTTTTTGGGGTTTGGGTGGATTTTTCAATTTTTTGGGGGTGGTCACGAATTAAAGTCCTTTTCGCTCTAGGACGCATATTTAAGGAGATAGGGCCAAAACAAGTTTTTCATATAAAAATTTCAAATTTTTTGGGTTTTGTGTGGATTTTTCAAGTTTTTGGGGGTGGTCACGAATTAAAGTCCTTTTCGCTCTAGGACGCATATTTAAGGAGATATGGCCAAAATAAGTTTTTCATATAAAAATTTCAAATTTTTTGGGGTTTGGGTGGATTTTTCAATTTTTTGGGGGTGGTCACGAATTAAAGTCCTTTTCGCTCTAGGACGCATATTTAAGGAGATATGGCCAAAACAAGTTTTTCATATAAAAATTTCAAATTTTTTAGGTTTTGGGTGGATTTTTCAATTTTTTGGGGGTCGTCACGAATTAAAGTCCTTTTCGCTCTAGGACGCATATTTAAGGAGATATGGCCAAAACAAGTTTTTCATATAAAAATTTCAAATTTTTTGGGTTTTGGGTGGATTTTTCAATTTTTTGGGGGTGGTCACGAATTAAAGTCCTTTTCGCTCTAGGACGCATATTTAAGGAGATATGGCCAAAACAAGTTTTTCATATAAAAATTTCAAATTTTTTAGGTTTTGGGTGGATTTTTCAATTTTTTGGGGGTAGACACGAATTAAAGTCCTTTTCGCTCTAGGACGCATATTTAAGGAGATATGGCCAAAACAAGTTTTTCATATAAAAATTTCAAATTTTTTGGGTTTTGGGTGGATTTTTCAATTTTTTGGGGGTGGTCACGAATTAAAGCCCTTCTCGCTCTAGGACGCATATTTAAGGAGATATGGCCAAAACAAGTTTTTCATATAAAAATTTCAAATTTTTTGGGTTTTGGGTGGATTTTTCAATTTTTTGGCGGTGGCCACAAATTAAAGTCCTTTTCGCTCTAGAACGCATATTTAAGGAGATATGGCCAAAACAAGTTTTTCATATAAAAATTTCAAATTTTTTGGGTTTTGGGTGGATTTTTCAATTTTTTGGGGGTGGTCACGAATTAAACAAAACAAGTTTTTCATATAAAAATTTCAAATTTTTTGGGTTTTGGGTGGATTTTTCAATTTTTAGGGGGTGGTCACGAATTAAAGTCCTTTTCGCTCTAGGACGCATATTTAAGGAGATATGGACAAAACAAGTTTTTCATATAAAAATTTCAAATTTTTTAGGTTTTGGGTGGATTTTTCAATTTTTTGGGGGTAGTCACGAATTAAAGTCATTTTCGCTCTAGGACGCATATTTAAGGAGATATGGCCAAAACAAGTTTTTCATATAAAAATTTCAAATTTTTTGGGTTTTGTGTGGATTTTTCAATTTTTTGGGGGTGGTCACGAATTAAAGTCCTTTTCGCTCTAGGACGCATATTTAAGGAGATATGGCCAAAACAAGTTTTTAATATAAAAATTTCACATTTTTTTGGTTTTGGGTGGATTTTTAAATTTTTTGGGGGTAGTCACGAATTAAAGTCCTTTTCGCTCTAGGGAGCATATATAAGGAGATATGGCCAAAACAAGTTTTTCATACAAAAATTTCAAATTTTTTGGGTTTTGGGTGGATTTTTCAAGTTTTTGGGGGTGGTTACGAATTAAAGTCCTTTTCGCTCTAGGACGCATATTTAAGGAGATATGGCCAAAACAAGTTTTTCATATAAAAATTTCAATTTTTTTAGGTTTTGAGTGGATTTTTCAATTTTGTGGGGGTGGTCACGAATTAAAGTCCTTTTCGCTCTAGGACGCATATTTAAGGAGATATGGCCAAAAAAAGTTTTTCATATAAAAATTTCAAATTTTTTGGGGTTTGGGTGGATTTTTCAATTTTTTGGGGGTGGTCACGAATTAAAGTCCTTTTCGCTCTAGGACGCATATTTAAGGAGATATGGCCAAAACAAGTTTTTCATATAAAAATTTCAAATTTTTTAGGTTTTGGGTGGATTTTTCAATTTTTTGGGGGTAGTCACGAATTAAAGTCCTTTTCGCTCTAGGACGCATATTTAAGGAGATATGGCCAAAACAAGTTTTTCATATAAAAATTTCAAATTTTTTGGGTTTTGGGTGGATTTTTCAATTTTTTGGGGGTGGTCACGTATTAAAGTCCTTTTCGCTCTAGGACGCATATTTAAGGAGATATGGCCAAAACAAGTTTTTCATATAAAAATTTCAAATTTTTTTGGTTTTGGGTGGATTTTTCAATTTTTTGGGGGTGGTCACGAATTAAAGTCCTTTTCGCTCTAGGACGCATATTTAAGGAGATATGGACAAAACAAGTTTTTCATATAAAAATTTCAAATTTTTTAGGTTTTGGGTGGATTTTTCAATTTTTTGGGGGTAGTCACGAATTAAAGTCCTTTTCGCTCTAGGACGCATATTTAAGGAGATATGGCCAAAACAAGTTTTTCATATAAAAATTTCAATTTTTTTGGGTTTTGTGTGGATTTTTCAATTTTTTGGGGGTGGTCACGAATTAAAGTCCTTTTCGCTCTAGGACGCATATTTAAGGAGATATGGCCAAAACAAGTTTTTCATATAAAAATTTCACATTTTTTAGGTTTTGGGTGGATTTTTCAATTTTTTGGGGGTGGTCACGAATTAAAGTCCTTTTCGCTCTAGGACGCATATTTAAGGAGATATGGCCAAAAAAAGTTTTTCATATAAAAATTTCAAATTTTTTGGAGTTTGGGTGGATTTTTCAATTTTTTGGGGGTGGTCACGAATTAAAGTCCTTTTCGCTCTAGGACGCATATTTAAGGAGATATGGCCAAAACAAGTTTTTCATATAAAAATTTCAAATTTTTTAGGTTTTGGGTGGATTTTTCAATTTTTTGGGGGTAGTCACGAATTAAAGTCCTTTTCGCTCTAGGACGCATATTTAAGGAGATATGGCCAAAACAAGTTTTTCATATAAAAATTTCAAATTTTTTGGGTTTTGGGTGGATTTTTCAATTTTTTGGGGGTGGTCACGTATTAAAGTCCTTTTCGCTCTAGGACGCATATTTAAGGAGATATGGCCAAAACAAGTTTTTCATATAAAAATTTCAAATTTTTTGGGTTTTGGGTGGATTTTTCAATTTTTTTGGGGTGGTTACGAATTAAAGTCCTTTTTGCTCTAGGACGCATATTTAAGGAGATATGGCCAACACAAGTTTTTCATATAAAAATTTCAAATTTTTTGGGTTTTGGGTGGATTTTTCAATTTTTTGGGGTGTGGTCACGAATTAAAGTCTTTTTCGCTCTAGGACGCATATTTAAGGAGATATGGCCAAAACAAGTTTTTCATATAAAAATTTCAATTTTTTTAGGTTTTGAGTGGATTTTTCAATTTTTTGGGGGTGGCCACGAATTAAAGTCCTTTTCGCTCTAGAACGCTTAGTTTAGGAGACATGGCCAAAACAAGTTTTTCATATAAAAATTTCAAATTTTTTGGGGTTTGGGTGGATTTTGCAATTTTTTGGGGGTGGTCACGAATTAAAGTCCTTTTCGCTCTTGGACGCATATTTAAGGAGATATGCCCAAAACAAGTTTTCCTTATAAAAATTTCAAATTTTTTAGGTTTTGGGTGGATTTTTCAATTTTTTGGGGGTAGTCACGAATTAAAGTCCTTTTCGCTCTAGGACGCATATTTAAGGAGATATGGCCAAAACAAGTTTTTCATATAAAAATTTCAAATTTTTTGGGTTTTGTGTGGATTTTTCAATTTTTTGGGGGTGGTCACGAATTAAAGTCCTTTTCGCTCTAGGACGCATATTTAAGGAGATATGGCCAAAACAAGTTTTTCAAATAAAAATTTCAATTTTTTCAGGTTTTGAGTGGATTTTTCAATTTTTTGGGGGTGGCCACGAATTAAAGTCCTTTTCGCTCTAGAACGCTTAGTTTAGGACACATGGCCAAAACAAGTTTTTCATATAAAAATTTCAAATTTTTTGGGTTTTGGGTGGATTTTTCAATTTTTTGGGGGTAGTCACGAATTAAAGTCCTTTTCGCTCTAGGACGCATATTTAAGGAGATATGGCCAAAACAAGTTTTTCATATAAAAATTTCAAATTTTTTGGGTTTTGGGTGGATTTTTCAATTTTTTGGGGGTGGTCACGAATTAAAGTCCTTTTCGCTCTAGGACGCATATATAAGGAGATATGGCCAAAACAAGTTTTTCATATAAAAATTTCAATTTTTTTAGGTTTTGAGTGGATTTTTCATTTTTTTGGGGGTGGTCACGAATTAAAGTCCTTTTCGCTCTAGAACGCTTAGTTTAGGAGACATGGCCAAAACAAGTTTTTCATATAAAAATTTCAAATGTTTTGGGTTTTGGGTGGATTTTTCAATTTTTTGGGGGTAGTCACGAATTAAAGTCCTTTTCGCTCTAGGACGCATATTTAAGGAGATATGACCAAAACAAGTTTTTCATATAAAAATTTCAAATTTTTTGGGTTTTGGGTGGATTTTTCAATTTTTTGGGGGTGGTCACGAATTAAAGTCCTTTTCGCTCTAGGACGCATATTTAAGGAGATATGGCCAAAACAAGTTTTTCATATAAAAATTTAAAATTTTTTGGGTTTTGGGTGGATTTTTAAATTTTTTGGGGGTGGTTACGAATTAAAGTCCCTTTCGCTCTAGGACGCATATTTAAGGAGATATGACCAAAACAAGTTTTTCATATAAAAATTTCAAATTTTTTGGGTTTTGGGTGGATTTTTCAATTTTTTGGGGGTGGTCACGAATTAAAGTCCTTTTCGCTCTAGGACGCATATTTAAGGAGATATGGCCAAAACAAGTTTTTCATATAAAAATTTCAAATTTTTTAGGTTTTGGGTGAATTTTTCAATTTTTTGGGGGTAGTCACGAATTAAAGTCCTTTTCGCTCTAGGACGCATATTTAAGGAGATATGGCCAAAACAAGTTTTTCATATAAATATTTCAAATTTTTTGGGGTTTGGGTGGATTTTTCAATTTTTTGGGGGTGGTCACGAATTAAAGTCCTTTTCGCTCTAGGACGCATATTTAAGGAGATATGGCCAAAACAAGTTTTTCATATAAAAATTTCAAATTTTTTAGGTTTTGGGTGGATTTTTCAATTTTTTGGGGGTAGTCACGAATTAAAGTCCTTTTCGCTCTAGGACGCATATTTAAGGAGATATGGCCAAAACAAGTTTTTCATATAAAAATTTCAAATTTTTTGGGTTTTGTGAGGATTTTTCAATTTTTTGGGGGTGGTCACGAATTAAAGTCCTTTTCGCTCTAGGACGCATATTTAAGGAGATATGGCCAAAACAAGTTTTTCATATAAAAATTTCAAATTTTTTGGGTTTTGGGTGGATTTTTCAATTTTTTGGGGGTGGTCACGAATTAAAGTCCTTTTCGCTCTAGGACGCATATTTAAGGAGATATGGCCAAAACAAGTTTTTCATATAAAAATTTCAAATTTTTTAGGTTTTGGGTGAATTTTTCAATTTTTTGGGGGTAGTCACGAATTAAAGTCCTTTTCGCTCTAGGACGCATATTTAAGGAGATATGGCCAAAACAAGTTTTTCATATAAATATTTCAAATTTTTTGGGGTTTGGGTGGATTTTTCAATTTTTTGGGGGTGGTCACGAATTAAAGTCCTTTTCGCTCTAGGACGCATATTTAAGGAGATATGGCCAAAACAAGTTTTTCATATAAAAATTTCAAATTTTTTAGGTTTTGGGTGGATTTTTCAATTTTTTGGGGGTAGTCACGAATTAAAGTCCTTTTCGCTCTAGGACGCATATTTAAGGAGATATGGCCAAAACAAGTTTTTCATATAAAAATTTCAAATTTTTTGGGTTTTGTGTGGATTTTTCAATTTTTTGGGGGTGGTCACGAATTAAAGTCCTTTTCGCTCTAGGACGCATATTTAAGGAGATATGGCCAAAATAAGTTTTTCATATAAAAATTTCAAATTTTTTTGGTTTTGGGTGGATTTTTTAATTTTTTGGGGGTGGTCACGAGTTAAAGTCCTTTTCGCTCTAGGACGCATATTTAAGGAGATATGGCCAAAACAAGTTTTTCATATAAAAATTTCAAATTTTTTTGGTTTTGAGTGGATTTTTTAATTTTTAGGGGGTGGTCACGAATTAAAGTCCTTTTCGCTCTAGGACGCATATTTAAGGAGATATGGACAAAACAAGTTTTTCATATAAAAATTTCAAATTTTTTAGGTTTTGGGTGGATTTTTCAATTTTTTGGGGGTAGTCACGAATTAAAGTCCTTTTCGCTCTAGGGCGCATATTTACGGAGATATGGCCAAAACAAGTTTTTCATATAAAAATTTCAATTTTTTTGGGTTTTGTGTGGATTTTTCAATTTTTTGGGGGTGGTCACGAATTAAAGTCCTTTTCGCTCTAGGACGCATATTTAAGGAGATATGGCCAAAACAAGTTTTTCATATAAAAATTTCACATTTTTTAGGTTTTGGGTGGATTTTTCAATTTTTTGGGGGTAGTCACGAATTAAAGTCCTTTTCGCTCTAGGACGCATATTTAAGGAGATATGGCCAAAACAAGTTTTTCATATAAAAATTTCAATTTTTTTAGGTTTTGAGTGGATTTTTCATTTTTTGGGGGTGGTCACGAATTAAAGTCCTTTTCGCTCTAGGACGCATATTTAAGGAGATATGGCCAAAACAAGTTTTTCATATAAAAATTTCACATTTTTTAGGTTTTGGGTGGATTTTTCAATTTTTTGGGGGTAGTCACGAATTAAAGTCCTTTTCGCTCTAGGACGCATATTTAAGGAGATATGGCAAAACAAGTTTTTCATATAAAAATTTCAATTTTTTTAGGTTTTGAGTGGATTTTTCAATTTTTTGGGGGTGGTCACGAATTAAAGTCCTTTTCGCTCTAGGACGCATATTTAAGGAGATATGGCCAAAACAAGTTTTTCATATAAAAATTTCAAATTTTTTAGGTTTTGGGTGGATTTTTCAATTTTTTGGGGGTAGTCACGAATTAAAGTCCTTTTCGCTCTAGGACGCATATTTAAGGAGATATGGCCAAAACAAGTTTTTCATATAAAAATTTCAAATTTTTTGGGTTTTGGGTGGATTTTTCAATTTTTAGGGGGTGGTCACGAATTAAAGTCCTTTTCGCTCTAGGACGCATATTTAAGGAGATATGGACAAAACAAGTTTTTCATATAAAAATTTCAAATTTTTTAGGTTTTGGGTGGATTTTTCAATTTTTTGGGGGTAGTCACGAATTAAAGTCCTTTTCGCTCTAGGACGCATATTTAAGGAGATATGGTCAAAACAAGTTTTTCATATAAAAATTTCAAAATTTTTGGGGTTTGGGTGGATTTTTCAATTTTTTGGGGGTGGTCACGAATTAAAGTCCTTTTCGCTCTAGGACGCATATTTAAGGAGATATGGCCAAAACAAGTTTTTCATATAAAAATTTCAAATTTTTTGGATTTTGGGTGGATATTTAAGGAGATATGGCCAAAACAAGTTTTTCATATAAAAATTTCAAATTTTTTGGGTTTTGGGTGGATTTTTCAATTTTTTGGGGGTGGTCACGAATTAAAGTCCTTTTCGCTCTAGGACGCATATTTAAGGAGATATGGCCAAAACAAGTTTTTCATATAAAAATTTCAAATTTTTTGGGTTTTGGGTGGATTTTTCAATTTTTTGGGGGTGGTCACGAATTAAAGTCCTTTTCGCTCTAGGACGCATATTTAAGGAGATATGGCCAAAACAAGTTTTTCATACAAAAATTTCAAATTTTTTAGGTTTTGAGTGGATTTTTCAATTTTTTGGGGGTGGTCACGAATTAAAGTCCTTTTCGCTCTAGGACGCATATTTAAGGAGATAGGGCCAAAACAAGTTTTTCATATAAAAATTTCAATTTTTTTGGGTTTTGGGTGGATTTTTCAATTTTTTGGGGGTGGTCACGAATTAAAGTCCTTTTCGCTCTAGAACGCTTAGTTTAGGAGATATGGCCAAAACAAGTTTTTCATATAAAAATTTCAATTTTTTTGGGTTTTGGGCCAAAACAAGTTTTTCATATAAAAATTTCAAATTTTTTGGGTTTTGGGTGGATTTTTCAATTTTTTGGGGGTAGTCACGAATTAAAGTCCTTTTCGCTCTAGGACGCATATTTAAGGAGATATGGCCAAAACAAACTTTTCATATAAAAATTTCAAATTTTTTAGGTTTTGAGTGGATTTTTCAATTTTTTGGGGGTGGTCACGAATTAAAGTCCTTTTCGCTCTAGGACGCATATTTAAGGAGATATGGCCAAAACAAGTTTTTCATATAAAAATTTCAAATTTTTTGGGTGGATTTTTCAATTTTTTGGGGGTAGTCACGAATTAAAGTCCTTTTCGCTCTAGGACGCATATTTAAGGAGATATGGCCAAAACAAGTTTTTCATATAAAAATTTCAAATTTTTTGGGTTTTGGGTGGATTTTTCAATTTTTTGGGGGTAGTCACGAATTAAAGTCCTTTTCGCTCTAGGACGCATATTTAAGGAGATATGGCCAAAACAAGTTTTTCATATAAAAATTTAAATTTTTTAGGTTTTGGGTGGATTTTTCAATTTTTTGGGGGTAGTCACGAATTAAAGTCCTTTTCGCTCTAGGACGCATATTTAAGGAGATATGGCCAAAACAAGTTTTTCATATAAAAATTTTAAAAAAATTTGGGTTTTGGGTGGATTTTTCAATTTTTTGGGGGTAGTCACGAATTAAAGTAATTTTCGCTCTAGAACGCTTAGTTTAGGAGATATGGCCAAAACAAGTTTTTCATATAAAAATTTCAATTTTTTTGGGTTTTGGGTGGATTTTTCAATTTTTTGGGGGTAGTCACGAATTAAAGTCCTTTTCGCTCTAGGACACATATTTAAGGAGATATGGCCAAAACAAGTTTTTCATATAAAAATTTCAAATTTTTTGGGTTTTGGGTGGATTTTTCAATTTTTTGGGGGTGGTCACGAATTAAAGTCCTTTTCGCTCTAGGACGCATATTTAAGGAGATATGGCCAAAACAAGTTTTTCATATAAAAATTTCAAATTTTTTAGGTTTTGGGTGGATTTTTCAATTTTTTGGGGGTAGTCACGAATTAAAGTCCTTTTCGCTCTAGGACGCATATTTAAGGAGATATGGCCAAAACAAGTTTTTCATATAAAAATTTCAAATTTTTTGGGTTTTGGGTGGATTTTTCAATTTTTTGGGGGTAGTCACGAATTAAAGTCCTTTTCGCTCTAGGACGCATATTTAAGGAGATATGGCCAAAACAAGTTTTTCATATAAAAATTTCAAATTTTTTGGGTTTTGGGTGGATTTTTCAATTTTTTGGGGGTGGTCACGAATTAAAGTCCTTTTCGCTCTAGGACGCATATTTAAGGAGATATGGCCAAAACAAGTTTTTCATATAAAAATTTCAAATTTTTTGGGTTTTGGGTGGATTTTTCAATTTTTTGGGGGTAGTCACGAATTAAAGTCCTTTTCGCTCTAGGACGCTTAGTTTAGGAGATATGGCCAAAACAAGTTTTTCATATAAAAATTTCAAATTTTTTGGGTTTTGGGTGGATTTTTCAATTTTTTGGGGGTAGTCACGAATTAAAGTCCTTTTCGCTCTAGGACGCATATTTAAGGAGATATGGCCAAAACAAGTTTTTCATATAAAAATTTCAAATTTTTTAGGTTTTGGGTGGATTTTTCAATTTTTTGGGGGTAGTCACGAATTAAAGTCCTTTTCGCTCTAGAACGCATATTTAAGGAGATATGGCCAAAACAAGTTTTTCATATAAAAATTTCAAATTTTGTGGGTTTTGGGTGAATTTTTCAATTTTTTGGGGGTAGTCACGAATTAAAGTCCTTTTCGCTCTAGGACGCATATTTAAGGAGATATGGCCAAAACAAGTTTTTCATATAAAAATTTCAAATTTTTTGGGTTTTGGGTGGATTTTTCAATTTGTTGGGGGTAGTCACGAATTAAAGTCCTTTTCGCTCTAGGACGCTTAGTTTAGGAGATATGGCCAAAACAAGTTTTTCATATAAAAATTTCAAATTTTTTGGGTTTTGGGTGGATTTTTCAATTTTTTGGGGGTAGTGACGAATTAAAGTCCTTTTCGCTCTAGGACGTATATTTAAGGAGATATGGCCAAAACAAGTTTTTCATATAAAAATTTCAAATTTTTTGGGTTTTGGGTGGATTTTACAATTTTTTGGGGGTAGTCACGAATTAAAGTCCTTTTCGCTCTAGGACGTATATTTAAGGAGATATGGCCAAAACAAGATTTTCATATAAAAATTTAAATTTTTTAGGTTTTGGGTGGATTTTTCAATTTTTTGGGGGTAGTCACGAATTAAAGTCCTTTTCGCTCTAGGACACATATTTAAGGAGATATGGCCAAAACAAGTTTTTCATATAAAAATTTCAAATTTGTTGGGTTTTGGGTGGATTTTTCAATTTTTTGGGGGTAGTCACGAATTAAAGTCCTTTTCGCTCTAGGACGCATATTTAAGGAGATATGGCCAAAACAAGTTTTTCATATAAAAATTTCAATTTTTTTAGGTTTTGAGTGGATTTTTCAATTTTTTGGGGGTAGTCACGAATTAAAGTCCTTTTCGCTCTAGGACACATATTTAAGGAGATATGGCCAAAACAAGTTTTTCATATAAAAATTTCAAATTTGTTGGGTTTTGGGTGGATTTTTCAATTTTTTGGGGGTAGTCACGAATTAAAGTCCTTTTCGCTCTAGGACGCATATTTAAGGAGATATGGCCAAAACAAGTTTTTCATATAAAAATTTCAATTTTTTGGATTTTGGGTGGATTTTTCAATTTTTTGGGGGTAGTCACGAATTAAAGTCCTTTTCGCTCTAGGACGCATATTTAAGGAGATATGGCCAAAACAAGTTTTTCATATAAAAATTTCAATTTTTTTAGGTTTTGAGTGGATTTTTCAATTTTTTTGGGGGTAGTCACGAATGAAAGTCCTTTTCGCTCTAGGACACATATTTAAGGAGATATGGCCAAAACAAGTTTTTCATATAAAAATTTCAAATTTGTTGGGTTTTGGGTGGATTTTTCAATTTTTTGGGGGTAGTCACGAATTAAAGTCCTTTTCGCTCTAGGACGCATATTTAAGGAGATATGGCCAAAACAAGTTTTTCATATAAAAATTTCAAATTTTTTGGGTTTTGGGTGGATTTTTCAATTTTTTGGGGGTAGTCACGAATTAAAGTCCTTTTCGCTCTAGGACGCATATTTAAGGAGATATGGCCAAAACAAGTTTTTCATATAAAAATTTCAAATTTTTTGGGTTTTGGGTGGATTTTTCAATTTTTTGGGGGTGGTCACGAATTAAAGTCCTTTTCGCTCTAGGACACATATTTAAGGAGATATGGCCAAAGCAAGTTTTTCATATAAAAATTTCAAATTTTTTGGGTTTTGGGTGGATTTTTCAATTTTTTGGGGGTAGTCACGAATTAAAGTCCTTTTCGCTCTAGGACGCATATTTAAGGAGATATGGCCAAAACAAATTTTTCATATAAAAATTTCAAATTTTTTAGGTTTTGAGTGGATTTTTCAATTTTTTGGGGGTGGTCACGAATTAAAGTCCTTTTCGCTCTAGGACGCATATTTAAGGAGATATGGCCAAAACAAGTTTTTCATATAAAAATTTCAAATTTTTTGGGTTTTGGGTGGATTTTTCAATTTTTTGGGGGTAGTCACGAATTAAAGTCCTTTTCGCTCAAGGACGCATATTTAAGGAGATATGGCCAAAACAAGTTTTTCATATAAAAATTTCAAATTTTTTGGGTTTTGGGTGGATTTTTCAATTTTTTGGGGGTAGTCACGAATTAAAGTCCTTTTCGCTCTAGGACGCATATTTAAGGAGATATGGCCAAAACAAGTTTTTCATATAAAAATTTAAATTTTTTAGGTTTTGGGTGGATTTTTCAATTTTTTGGGGGTAGTCACGAATTAAAGTCCTTTTCGCTCTAGGACGCATATTTAAGGAGATATGGCCAAAACAAGTTTTTCATATAAAAATTTCAAAAAAATTTGGGTTTTGGGTGGATTTTTCAATTTTTTGGGGGTGGTCACGAATTAAAGTCCTTTTCGCTCTAGAACGCTTAGTTTAGGAGATATGGCCAAAACAAGTTTTTCATATAAAAATTTCATTTTTTTTGGGTTTT
Source organism: Haematobia irritans (assembly GCF_050003625.1). Lineage (NCBI taxonomy): Eukaryota > Metazoa > Arthropoda > Insecta > Diptera > Muscidae > Haematobia > Haematobia irritans. The sequence goes on from NC_134401.1 coordinate 25,979,246, forward strand.
GGGTGGATTTTTCAATTTTTTGGGGGTAGTCACGAATTAAAGTCCTTTTCGCTCTAGGACGCATATTTAAGGAGATATGGCCAAAATAAATTTTTCATATAAAAATTTCAAATTTTTTAGGTTTTGAGTGGATTTTTCAATTTTTTGGGGGTGGTCACGAATTAAAGTCCTTTTCGCTCTAGGACGCATATTTAAGGAGATATGGCCAAAACAAGTTTTTCATATAAAAATTTCAAATTTTTTGGGTTTTGGGTGGATTTTTCAATTTGTTGGGGGTAGTCACGAATTAAAGTCCTTTTCGCTCTAGGACGCATATTTAAGGAGATATGGCCAAAACAAGTTTTTCATATAAAAATTTCAAATTTTTTGGGTTTTGGGTGGATTTTTCAATTTTTTGGGGGTAGTCACGAATTAAAGTCCTTTTCGCTCTAGGACGCATATTTAAGGAGATATGGCCAAAACAAGTTTTTCATATAAAAATTTCAAAAAATTTTGGGTTTTGGGTGGATTTATCAATTTTTTGGGGGTGGTCACGAATTAAAGTCCTTTTCGCTCTAGAACGCTTAGTTTAGGAGATATGGCCAAAACAAGTTTTTCATATAAAAATTTCATTTTTTTTGGGTTTTGGGTGGATTTTTCAATTTGTTGGGGGTAGTCACGAATTAAAGTCCTTTTCGCTCTAGGACGCTTAGTTTAGGAGATATGGCCAAAACAAGTTTTTCATATAAAAATTTAAATTTTTTAGGTTTTGGGTGGATTTTCAATTTTTTGGGGGTAGTCACGAATTAAAGTCCTTTTCGCTCTAGGACGCATATTTAAGGAGATATGGCCAAAACAAATTTTTCATATAAAAATTTCAAATTTTTTAGGTTTTGAGTGGATTTTTCAATTTTTTGGGGGTGGTCACGAATTAAAGTCCTTTTCGCTCTAGGACGCATATTTAAGGAGATATGGCCAAAACAAGTTTTTCATATAAAAATTTCAAATTTTTTGGGTTTTGGGTGGATTTTTCAATTTGTTGGGGGTAGTCACGAATTAAAGTCCTTTTCGCTCTAGGACGCATATTTAAGGAGATATGGCCAAAACAAGTTTTTCATATAAAAATTTCAAATTTTTTGGGTTTTGGGTGGATTTTTCAATTTTTTGGGGGTGGTCACGAATTAAAGTCCTTTTCGCTCTAGGACGCATATTTAAGGAGATATGGCCAAAACAAGTTTTTCATATAAAAATTTCAAATTTTTTGGGTTTTGGGTGGATTTTTCAATTTTTTGGGGGTGGTCACGAATTAAAGTCCTTTTCGCTCTAGGACGCATATTTAAGGAGATATGGCCAAAACAAGTTTTTCATATAAAAATTTCAAATTTTTTGGGTTTTGGGTGGATTTTTCAATTTTTTGGGGGTGGTCACGAATTAAAGTCCTTTTCGCTCTAGGACGCATATTTAAGGAGATATGGCCAAAACAAGTTTTTCATATAAAAATTTCAAATTTTTTGGGTTTTGGGTGGATTTTTCAATTTTTTGGGGGTAGTCACGAATTAAAGTCCTTTTCGCTCTAGGACGCTTAGTTTAGGAGATATGGCCAAAACAAGTTTTTCATATAAAAATTTCAAATTTTTTGGGTTTTGGGTGGATTTTTCAATTTTTTGGGGGTAGTCACGAATTAAAGTCCTTTTCGCTCTAGGACGCATATTTAAGGAGATATGGCCAAAACAAGTTTTTCATATAAAAATTTCAAATTTTTTGGGTTTTGGGTGGATTTTTCAATTTTTTGGGGGTGGTCACGAATTAAAGTCCTTTTCGCTCTAGGACGCATATTTAAGGAGATATGGCCAAAACAAGTTTTTCATATAAAAATTTCAAATTTTTTGGGTTTTGGGTGGATTTTTCAATTTTTTGGGGGTAGTCACGAATTAAAGTCCTTTTCGCTCTAGGACGCATATTTAAGGAGATATGGCCAAAACAAGTTTTTCATATAAAAATTTCAAATTTTTTGGGTTTTGGGTGGATTTTTCAATTTTTTGGGGGTGGTCACGAATTAAAGTCCTTTTCGCTCTAGGACGCATATTTAAGGAGATATGGCCAAAACAAATTTTTCATATAAAAATTTCAAATTTTTTAGGTTTTGAGTGGATTTTTCAATTTTTTGGGGGTGGTCACGAATTAAAGTCCTTTTCGCTCTAGGACGCATATTTAAGGAGATATGGCCAAAACAAGTTTTTCATATAAAAATTTCAAATTTTTTGGGTTTTGGGTGGATTTTTCAATTTGTTGGGGGTAGTCACGAATTAAAGTCCTTTTCGCTCTAGGACGCATATTTAAGGAGATATGGCCAAAACAAGTTTTTCATATAAAAATTTCAAATTTTTTGGGTTTTGGGTGGATTTTTCAATTTTTTGGGGGTAGTCACGAATTAAAGTCCTTTTCGCTCTAGGACGCATATTTAAGGAGATATGGCCAAAACAAGTTTTTCATATAAAAATTTCAAATTTTTTGGGTTTTGGGTGGATTTTTCAATTTTTTGGGGGTGGTCACGAATTAAAGTCCTTTTCGCTCTAGGACGCATATTTAAGGAGATATGGCCAAAACAAGTTTTTCATATAAAAATTTCAAATTTTTTGGGTTTTGGGTGGATTTTTCAATTTTTTGGGGGTGGTCACGAATTAAAGTCCTTTTCGCTCTAGGACGCATATTTAAGGAATATGGACAAAACAAGTTTTTCATATAAAAATTTCAAATTTTTTGGGATTTGGGTGGATTTTTCAATTTTTTGGGGGTAGTCACGAATTAAAGTCCTTTTCGCTCTAGGACGCTTAGTTTAGGAGATATGGCCAAAACAAGTTTTTCATAAAAAAATTTCAATTTTTTTGGGTTTTGGGTGGATTTTTCAATTTTTTGGGGGTAGTCACGAATTAAAGTCCTTTTCGCTCTAGGACACATATTTAAGGAGATATGGCCAAAACAAGTTTTTCATATAAAAATTTCAATTTTTTTGGGTTTTGGGTGGATTTTTCAATTTTTTGGGGGTAGTCACGAATTAAAGTCCTTTTCGCTCTAGGACACATATTTAAGGAGATATGGCCAAAACAAGTTTTTCATATAAAAATTTCAAATTTTTTGGGTTTTGGGTGGATTTTTCAATTTTTGGGGGGTAGTCACGAATTAAAGTCCTTTTCGCTCTAGGACGCATATTTAAGGAGATATGGCCAAAACAAGTTTTTCATATAAAAATTTGGGTTTTGGGTGGATTTTTCAATTTTTTGGGGGTGGTCACGAATTAAAGTCCTTTTCGCTCTAGGACGCATATTTAAGGAGATATGGCCAAAACAAGTTTTTCATATAAAAATTTCAAATTTTTTAGGTTTTGGGTGGATTTTTCAATTTTTTGGGGGTAGTCACGAATTAAAGTCCTTTTCGCTCTAGGACGCATATTTAAGGAGATATGGCCAAAACAAGTTTTTCATATAAAAATTTGGGTTTTGGGTGGATTTTTCAATTTTTTGGGGGTGGTCACGAATTAAAGTCCTTTTCGCTCTAGGACGCATATTTAAGGAGATATGGCCAAAACAAGTTTTTCATATAAAAATTTCAAATTTTTTAGGTTTTGGGTGGATTTTTCAATTTTTTGGGGGTAGTCACGAATTAAAGTCCTTTTCGCTCTAGGACGCATATTTAAGGAGATATGGCCAAAACAAGTTTTTCATATAAAAATTTGGGTTTTGGGTGGATTTTTCAATTTTTTGGGGGTGGTCACGAATTAAAGTCCTTTTCGCTCTAGGACGCATATTTAAGGAGATATGGCCAAAACAAGTTTTTCATATAAAAATTTCAAATTTTTTAGGTTTTGGGTGGATTTTTCAATTTTTTGGGGGTAGTCACGAATTAAAGTCCTTTTCGCTCTAGAACGCTTAGTTTAGGAGATATGGCCAAAACAAGTTTTTCATATAAAAATTTCAATTTTTTTGGGTTTTGGGTGGATTTTTCAATTTTTTGGGGGTAGTCACGAATTAAAGTCCTTTTCGCTCTAGGACACATATTTAAGGAGATATGGCCAAAACAAGTTTTTCATATAAAAATTTCAAATTTTTTGGGTTTTGGGTGGATTTTTCAATTTTTTGGGGGTAGTCACGAATTAAAGTCCTTTTCGCTCTAGGACGCATATTTAAGGAGATATTTCCAAAACAAGTTTTTCATATAAAAATTTCAAATTTTTTGGGTTTTGGGTGGATTTTTCAATTTTTTGGGGGTGGTCACGAATTAAAGTCCTTTTCGCTCTAGGACGCATATTTAAGGAGATATGGCCAAAACAAGTTTTTCATATAAAAATTTCAAATTTTTTTAGGTTTTGGGTGGATTTTTCAATTTTTTGGGGGTAGTCACGAATTAAAGTCCTTTTCGCTCTAGAACGCTTAGTTTAGGAGATATGGCCAAAACAAGTTTTTCATATAAAAATTTCAAATTTTTTGGGTTTTGGGTGGATTTTTCAATTTTTTGGGGGTAGTCACGAATTAAAGTCCTTTTCGCTCTAGGACGCATATTTAAGGAGATATGGCCAAAACAAGTTTTTCATATAAAAATTTCAAATTTTTTGGTTTTGGGTGGATTTTTCAATTTTTTGGGGGTGGTCACGAATTAAAGTCCTTTTCGCTCTAGGACGCATATTTAAGGAGATATGGCCAAAACAAGTTTTTCATATAAAAATTTCAAATTTTTTAGGTTTTGGGTGGATTTTTCAATTTTTTGGGGGTAGTCACGAATTAAAGTCCTTTTCGCTCTAGGACGCATATTTAAGGAGATATGGCCAAAACAAATTTTTCATATAAAAATTTCAAATTTTTTAGGTTTTGAGTGGATTTTTCAATTTTTTGGGGGTGGTCACGAATTAAAGTCCTTTTCGCTCTAGGACGCATATTTAAGGAGATATGGCCAAAACAAGTTTTTCATATAAAAATTTCAAAAAAATTTGGGTTTTGGGTGGATTTTTCAATTTTTTGGGGGTGGTCACGAATTAAAGTCCTTTTCACTCTAGAACGCTTAGTTTAGGAGATATGGCCAAAACAAGTTTTTCATATAAAAATTTCAATTTTTTTGGGTTTTGGGTGGATTTTTCAATTTTTTGGGGGTAGTCACGAATTAAAGTCCTTTTCGCTCTAGGACACATATTTAAGGAGATATGGCCAAAACAAGTTTTTCATATAAAAATTTCAAATTTTTTGGGTTTTGGGTGGATTTTTCAATTTTTTGGGGGTGGTCACGAATTAAAGTCCTTTTCGCTCTAGGACGCATATTTAAGGAGATACGGCCAAAACAAATTTTTCATATAAAAATTTCAAATTTTTTAGGTTTTGGGTGGATTTTTCAATTTTTTGGGGGGTGGTCACGAATTAAAGTCCTTTTCGCTCTAGGACGCATATTTAAGGAGATATGGCCAAAACAAGTTTTTCATATAAAAATTTCAAATTTTTTGGGTTTTGGGTGGATTTTTCAATTTTTTGGGGGTAGTCACGAATTAAAGTCCTTTTCGCTCTAGGACGCATATTTAAGGAGATATGGCCAAAACAAGTTTTTCATATAAAAATTTCAAATTTTTTGGGTTTTGGGTGGATTTTTCAATTTTTTGGGGGTAGTCACGAATTAAAGTCCTTTTCGCTCTAGGACGCATATTTAAGGAGATATGGCCAAAACAAATTTTTCATACAAAAATTTCAAATTTTTTGGGTTTTGGGTGGATTTTTCAATTTTTTGGGAGAAGTCACGAATTAAAGTCCTTTTCGCTCTAGGACGCATATTTAAGGAGATATGGCCAAAACAAGTTTTTCATATAAAAATTTAAATTTTTTAGGTTTTGGGTGGATTTTTCAATTTTTTGGGGGTAGTCACGAATTAAAGTCCTTTTCGCTCTAGGACGCATATTTAAGGAGATATGGCCAAAACAAGTTTTTCATATAAAAATTTCAAAAAAATTTGGGTTTTGGGTGGATTTTTCAATTTTTTGGGGGTGGTCACGAATTAAAGTCCTTTTCGCTCTAGAACGCTTAGTTTAGGAGATATGGTCAAAACAAGTTTTTCATATAAAAATTTCAATTTTTTTGGGTTTTGGGTGGATTTTTCAATTTTTTGGGGGTAGTCACGAATTAAAGTCCTTTTCGCTATAGGACACATATTTAAGGAGATATGGCCAAAACAAGTTTTTCATATAAAAATTTCAAATTTTTTGGGTTTTGGGTGGATTTTTCAATTTTTTGGGGGTAGTCACGAATTAAAGTCCTTTTCGCTCTAGGACGCATATTTAAGGAGATATGGCGAAAACAAGTTTTTCATATAAAAATTTCAAATTTTTTGGGTTTTGGGTGGATTTTTCAATTTTTTGGGGGTGGTCACGAATTAAAGTCCTTTTCGCTCTAGGACGCATATTTAAGGAGATATGGCCAAAACAAGTTTTTCATATAAAAATTTCAAATTTTTTAGGTTTTGGGTGGATTTTTCAATTTTTTGGGGGTAGCCACGAATTAAAGTCCTTTTCGTTCTAGGACGCATATTTAAGGAGATATGGCCAAAACAAATTTTTCATATAAAAATTTCAAATTTTTTAGGTTTTGAGTGGATTTTTCAATTTTTTGGGGGTGGTCACGAATTAAAGTCCTTTTCGCTCTAGGACGCATATTTAAGGAGATATGGCCAAAACAAGTTTTTCATATAAAAATTTCAAATTTTTTGGGTTTTGGGTGGATTTTTCAATTTTTTGGGGGTAGTCACGAATTAAAGTCCTTTTCGCTCTAGGACGCATATTTAAGGAGATATGGCCAAAACAAGTTTTTCATATAAAAATTTCAAATTTTTTGGGTTTTGGGTGGATTTTTCAATTTTTTGGGGGTAGTCACGAATTAAAGTCCTTTTCGCTCTAGGACGCTTAGTTTAGGAGATATGGCCAAAACAAGTTTTTCATATAAAAATTTCAAATTTTTTGGGTTTTGGGTGGATTTTTCAATTTTTTGGGGGTAGTCACGAATTAAAGTCCTTTTCGCTCTAAGACGCATATTTAAGGAGATATGGCCAAAACAAGTTTTTCATATAAAAATTTAAAATTTTTTGGGTTTTGGGGGGGTTTTTCAATTTTTTGGGGGTAGTCACGAATTAGAGTCCTTTTCGCTCTAGGACGTATATTTAAGGAGATATGGCCAAAACAAGTTTTTCATATAAAAATTTAAATTTTTTAGGTTTTGGGTGGATTTTTCAATTTTTTGGGGGTAGTCACGAATTAAAGTCCTTTTCGCTCTAGGACGCATATTTAAGGAGATATGGCCAAAACAAGTTTTTCATAAAAAAATTTCAAATTTTTTGGGTTTTGGGTGGATTTTTCAATTTTTTGGGGGTGGTCACGAATTAAAGTCCTTTTCGCTCTAGGACGCATATTTAAGGAGATATGGCCAAAACAAGTTTTTCATATAAAAATTTCAAATTTTTTGGGTTTTGGGTGGATTTTTCAATTTTTTGGGGGTAGTCACGAATTAAAGTCCTTTTCGCTCTAGGACGCATATTTAAGGAGATATGGCCAAAACAAGTTTTTCATATAAAAATTTCGAATTTTTTGGATTTTGGGTGGATTTTTCAATTTTTTGGGGGTAGTCACGAATTAAAGTCCTTTTCGCTCTAGGACGCATATTTAAGGAGATATGGCCAAAACAAGTTTTTCATATAAAAATTTAAATTTTTTAGGTTTTGGGTGGATTTTTCAATTTTTTGGGGGTAGTCACGAATTAAAGTCCTTTTCGCTCTAGGACGCATATTTAAGGAGATATGGCCAAAACAAGTTTTTCATATAAAAATTTGGGTTTTGGGTGGATTTTTCAATTTTTTGGGGGTGGTCACGAATTAAAGTCCTTTTCGCTCTAGGACGCATATTTAAGGAGATATGGCCAAAACAAGTTTTTCATATAAAAATTTCAAATTTTTTGGGTTTTGGGTGGATTTTTCAATTTTTTGGGGGTGGTCACGAATTAAAGTCCTTTTCGCTCTAGGACGCATATTTAAGGAGATATGGCCAAAACAAGTTTTTCATATAAAAATTTCAAATTTTTTAGGTTTTGGGTGGATTTTTCAATTTTTTGGGGGTAGTCACGAATTAAAGTCCTTTTCGCTCTAGAACGCTTAGTTTAGGAGATATGGCCAAAACAAGTTTTTCATATAAAAATTTCAATTTTTTTGGGTTTTGGGTGGATTTTTCAATTTGTTGGGGGTGGTCACGAATTAAAGTCCTTTTCGCTCTAGGACACATATTTAAGGAGATATGGCCAAAACAAGTTTTTCATATAAAAATTTCAAATTTTTTGGGTTTTGGGTGGATTTTTAAATTTTTTGGGGGTGGTCACGAATTAAAGTCCTTTTCGCTCTAGAACGCTTAGTTTAGGAGATATGGCCAAACCAAGTTTTTCATATAAAAATTTCAATTTTTTTGGGTTTTGGGTGGATTTTTCAATTTTTTGGGGGTAGTCACGAATTAAAGTCCTTTTCGCTCTAGGACACATATTTAAGGAGATATGGCCAAAACAAGTTTTTCATATAAAAATTTCAATTTTTTTGGGTTTTGGGTGGATTTTTCAATTTTTTGGGGGTAGTCACGAATTAAAGTCCTTTTCGCTCTAGGACGCATATTTAAGGAGATATGGCCAAAACAAGTTTTTCATATAAAAATTTCAAATTTTTTGGGTTTTGGGTGGATTTTTCAATTTTTTGGGGGTGGCCACGAATTAAAGTCCTTTTCGCTCTAGGACGCATATTTAAGGAGATATGGCCAAAACAAGTTTTTCATATAAAAATTTAATTTTTTTTGGGTTTTGGGTGGATTTTTCAATTTTTTGGGGGTAGTCACGAATTAAAGTCCTTTTCGCTCTAGGACACATATTTAAGGAGATATGGCCAAAACAAGTTTTTCATATAAAAATTTCAAATTTTTTGGGTTTTGGGTGGATTTTTCAATTTTTTGGGGGTAGTCACGAATTAAAGTCCTTTTCGCTCTAGGACGCATATTTAAGGAGATATGGCCAAAACAAATTTTTCATATAAAAATTTCAAATTTTTTTGGCTTTGAGTGGATTTTTCAATTTTTTGGGGTTGGTCACGAATTAAAGTCCTTTTCGCTCTAGGACGCATATTTAAGGAGATATGGCCAAAACAAGTTTTTCATATAAAAATTTCAAATTTTTTGGGTTTTGGTGGATTTTTCAATTTTTTGGGGTTGGTCACGAATTAAAGTCCTTTTCGCTCTAGCACGCTTAGTTTAGGAGATATGGCCAAAACAAGTTTTTCATATAAAAATTTCAATTTTTTTGGGTTTTGGGTGGATTTTTCAATTTTTTGGGGGTAGTCACGAATTAAAGTCCTTTTCGCTCTAGGACACATATTTAAGGAGATATGGCCAAAACAAGTTTTTCATATAAAAACTTCAAATTTTTTGGGTTTTGGGTGGATTTTTCAATTTTTTGGGGGTAGTCACGAATTAAAGTCCTTTTCGCTCTAGGACGCATATTTAAGGAGATATGGCCAAAACAAGCCTTTCATATAAAAATTTCAAATTTTTTGAGTTTTGGGTGGATTTTTAAATATTTTGGGGGTAGTCACGAATTAAAGTCCTTTTCGCTCTAGGACGCTTAGTTTAGGAGATATTTCCAAAACAAGTTTTTCATATAAAAATTTCAAATTTTTTGGGTTTTGGGTGGATTTTTCAATTTTTTGGGGGTGGTCACGAATTAAAGTCCTTTTCGCTCTAAGACGCATATTTAAGGAGATATGGCCAAAACAAGTTTTTCATATAAAAATTTCAAATTTTTTTAGGTTTTGGGTGGATTTTTCAATTTTTTGGGGGTAGTCACGAATTAAAGTCCTTTTCGCTCTAGAACGCTTAGTTTAGGAGATATGGCCAAAACAAGTTTTTCATATAAAAATTTCAAATTTTTTGGGTTTTGGGTGGATTTTTCAATTTTTTGGGGGTAGTCACGAATTAAAGTCCTTTTCGCTCTAGGACGCATATTTAAGGAGATATGGCCAAAACAAGTTTTTCATATAAAAATTTAAAATTTTTTGGTTTTGGGTGGATTTTTCAATTTTTTGGGGGTGGTCACGAATTAAAGTCCTTTTCGCTCTAGGACGCATATTTAAGGAGATATGGCCAAAACAAGTTTTTCATATAAAAATTTAAATTTTTTAGGTTTTGGGTGGATTTTTCAATTTTTTGGGGGTAGTCACGAATTAAAGTCCTTTTCGCTCTAGGACGCATATTTAAGGAGATATGGCCAAAACAAGTTTTTCATATAAAAATTTCAATTTTTTTGGGTTTTGGGTGGATTTTTCAATTTTTTGGGGGTAGTCACGAATTAAAGTCCTTTTCGCTCTAGGACACATATTTAAGGAGATATGGCCAAAACAAGTTTTTCATATAAAAATTTCAAATTTTTTGGGTTTTGGGTGGATTTTTCAATTTTTTGGGGGTAGTCACGAATTAAAGTCCTTTTCGCTCTAGGACGCATATTTAAGGAGATATGGCCAAAACAAATTTTTCATATAAAAATTTCAAATTTTTTAGGTTTTGAGTGGATTTTTCAATTTTTTGGGGGGTGGTCACGAATTAAAGTCCTTTTCGCTCTAGGACGCATATTTAAGGAGATATGGCCAAAACAAGTTTTTCATATAAAAATTTCAAATTTTTTGGGTTTTGGGTGGATTTTTCAATTTTTTGGGGGTAGTCACGAATTAAAGTCCTTTTCGCTCTAGGACGCATATTTAAGGAGATATGGCCAAAACAAGTTTTTCATATAAAAATTTCAAATTTTTTGGGTTTTGGGTGGATTTTTCAATTTTTTGGGGGTAGTCACGAATTAAAGTCCTTTTCGCTCTAGGACGCATATTTAAGGAGATATGGCCAAAACAAATTTTTCATATAAAAATTTCAAATTTTTTTGGCTTTGAGTGGATTTTTCAATTTTTTGGGGTTGGTCACGAATTAAAGTCCTTTTCGCTCTAGGACGCATATTTAAGGAGATATGGCCAAAACAAGTTTTTCATATAAAAATTTCAAATTTTTTGGGTTTTGGTGGATTTTTCAATTTTTTGGGGTTGGTCACGAATTAAAGTCCTTTTCGCTCTAGCACGCTTAGTTTAGGAGATATGGCCAAAACAAGTTTTTCATATAAAAATTTCAATTTTTTTGGGTTTTGGGTGGATTTTTCAATTTTTTGGGGGTAGTCACGAATTAAAGTCCTTTTCGCTCTAGGACACATATTTAAGGAGATATGGCCAAAACAAGTTTTTCATATAAAAACTTCAAATTTTTTGGGTTTTGGGTGGATTTTTCAATTTTTTGGGGGTAGTCACGAATTAAAGTCCTTTTCGCTCTAGGACGCATATTTAAGGAGATATGGCCAAAACAAGCCTTTCATATAAAAATTTCAAATTTTTTGAGTTTTGGGTGGATTTTTAAATATTTTGGGGGTAGTCACGAATTAAAGTCCTTTTCGCTCTAGGACGCTTAGTTTAGGAGATATTTCCAAAACAAGTTTTTCATATAAAAATTTCAAATTTTTTGGGTTTTGGGTGGATTTTTCAATTTTTTGGGGGTGGTCACGAATTAAAGTCCTTTTCGCTCTAAGACGCATATTTAAGGAGATATGGCCAAAACAAGTTTTTCATATAAAAATTTCAAATTTTTTTAGGTTTTGGGTGGATTTTTCAATTTTTTGGGGGTAGTCACGAATTAAAGTCCTTTTCGCTCTAGAACGCTTAGTTTAGGAGATATGGCCAAAACAAGTTTTTCATATAAAAATTTCAAATTTTTTGGGTTTTGGGTGGATTTTTCAATTTTTTGGGGGTAGTCACGAATTAAAGTCCTTTTCGCTCTAGGACGCATATTTAAGGAGATATGGCCAAAACAAGTTTTTCATATAAAAATTTAAAATTTTTTGGTTTTGGGTGGATTTTTCAATTTTTTGGGGGTGGTCACGAATTAAAGTCCTTTTCGCTCTAGGACGCATATTTAAGGAGATATGGCCAAAACAAGTTTTTCATATAAAAATTTAAATTTTTTAGGTTTTGGGTGGATTTTTCAATTTTTTGGGGGTAGTCACGAATTAAAGTCCTTTTCGCTCTAGGACGCATATTTAAGGAGATATGGCCAAAACAAGTTTTTCATATAAAAATTTCAATTTTTTTGGGTTTTGGGTGGATTTTTCAATTTTTTGGGGGTAGTCACGAATTAAAGTCCTTTTCGCTCTAGGACACATATTTAAGGAGATATGGCCAAAACAAGTTTTTCATATAAAAATTTCAAATTTTTTGGGTTTTGGGTGGATTTTTCAATTTTTTGGGGGTAGTCACGAATTAAAGTCCTTTTCGCTCTAGGACGCATATTTAAGGAGATATGGCCAAAACAAATTTTTCATATAAAAATTTCAAATTTTTTAGGTTTTGAGTGGATTTTTCAATTTTTTGGGGGGTGGTCACGAATTAAAGTCCTTTTCGCTCTAGGACGCATATTTAAGGAGATATGGCCAAAACAAGTTTTTCATATAAAAATTTCAAATTTTTTGGGTTTTGGGTGGATTTTTCAATTTTTTGGGGGTAGTCACGAATTAAAGTCCTTTTCGCTCTAGGACGCATATTTAAGGAGATATGGCCAAAACAAGTTTTTCATATAAAAATTTCAAATTTTTTGGGTTTTGGGTGGATTTTTCAATTTTTTGGGGGTAGTCACGAATTAAAGTCCTTTTCGCTCTAGGACGCATATTTAAGGAGATATGGCCAAAACAAGTTTTTCATATAAAAATTTCAAATTTTTTGGGTTTTGGGTGGATTTTTCAATTTTTTGGGAGTAGTCACGAATTAAAGTCCTTTTCGCTCTAGGACGCATATTTAAGGAGATATGGCCAAAACAAGTTTTTCATATAAAAATTTAAATTTTTTAGGTTTTGGGTGGATTTTTCAATTTTTTGGGGGTAGTCACGAATTAAAGTCCTTTTCGCTCTAGGACGCATATTTAAGGAGATATGGCCAAAACAAGTTTTTCATATAAAAATTTCAAAAAAATTTGGGTTTTGGGTGGATTTTTCAATTTTTTGGGGGTGGTCACGAATTAAAGTCCTTTTCGCTCTAGAACGCTTAGTTTAGGAGATATGGCCAAAACAAGTTTTTCATATAAAAATTTCAATTTTTTTGGGTTTTGGGTGGATTTTTCAATTTTTTGGGGGTAGTCACGAATTAAAGTCCTTTTCGCTCTAGGACACATATTTAAGGAGATATGGCCAAAACAAGTTTTTCATATAAAAATTTCAAATTTTTTGGGTTTTGGGTGGATTTTTCAATTTTTTGGGGGTAGTCACGAATTAAAGTCCTTTTCGCTCTAGGACGCATATTTAAGGAGATATGGCGAAAACAAGTTTTTCATATAAAAATTTCAAATTTTTTGGGTTTTGGGTGGATTTTTCAATTTTTTGGGGGTGGTCACGAATTAAAGTCCTTTTCGCTCTAAGACGCATATTTAAGGAGATATGGCCAAAACAAGTTTTTCATATAAAAATTTGGGTTTTGGGTGGATTTTTCAATTTTTTGGGGGTGGTCACGAATTAAAGTCCTTTTCGCTCTAGGACGCATATTTAAGGAGATATGGCCAAAACAAATTTTTCATATAAAAATTTCAAATTTTTTTGGCTTTGAGTGGATTTTTCAATTTTTTGGGGTTGGTCACGAATTAAAGTCCTTTTCGCTCTAGGACGCATATTTAAGGAGATATGGCCAAAACAAGTTTTTCATATAAAAATTTCAAATTTTTTGGGTTTTGGTGGATTTTTCAATTTTTTGGGGTTGGTCACGAATTAAAGTCCTTTTCGCTCTAGCACGCTTAGTTTAGGAGATATGGCCAAAACAAGTTTTTCATATAAAAATTTCAATTTTTTTGGGTTTTGGGTGGATTTTTCAATTTTTTGGGGGTAGTCACGAATTAAAGTCCTTTTCGCTCTAGGACACATATTTAAGGAGATATGGCCAAAACAAGTTTTTCATATAAAAACTTCAAATTTTTTGGGTTTTGGGTGGATTTTTCAATTTTTTGGGGGTAGTCACGAATTAAAGTCCTTTTCGCTCTAGGACGCATATTTAAGGAGATATGGCCAAAACAAGCCTTTCATATAAAAATTTCAAATTTTTTGAGTTTTGGGTGGATTTTTAAATATTTTGGGGGTAGTCACGAATTAAAGTCCTTTTCGCTCTAGGACGCTTAGTTTAGGAGATATTTCCAAAACAAGTTTTTCATATAAAAATTTCAAATTTTTTGGGTTTTGGGTGGATTTTTCAATTTTTTGGGGGTGGTCACGAATTAAAGTCCTTTTCGCTCTAAGACGCATATTTAAGGAGATATGGCCAAAACAAGTTTTTCATATAAAAATTTCAAATTTTTTTAGGTTTTGGGTGGATTTTTCAATTTTTTGGGGGTAGTCACGAATTAAAGTCCTTTTCGCTCTAGAACGCTTAGTTTAGGAGATATGGCCAAAACAAGTTTTTCATATAAAAATTTCAAATTTTTTGGGTTTTGGGTGGATTTTTCAATTTTTTGGGGGTAGTCACGAATTAAAGTCCTTTTCGCTCTAGGACGCATATTTAAGGAGATATGGCCAAAACAAGTTTTTCATATAAAAATTTAAAATTTTTTGGTTTTGGGTGGATTTTTCAATTTTTTGGGGGTGGTCACGAATTAAAGTCCTTTTCGCTCTAGGACGCATATTTAAGGAGATATGGCCAAAACAAGTTTTTCATATAAAAATTTAAATTTTTTAGGTTTTGGGTGGATTTTTCAATTTTTTGGGGGTAGTCACGAATTAAAGTCCTTTTCGCTCTAGGACGCATATTTAAGGAGATATGGCCAAAACAAGTTTTTCATATAAAAATTTCAATTTTTTTGGGTTTTGGGTGGATTTTTCAATTTTTTGGGGGTAGTCACGAATTAAAGTCCTTTTCGCTCTAGGACACATATTTAAGGAGATATGGCCAAAACAAGTTTTTCATATAAAAATTTCAAATTTTTTGGGTTTTGGGTGGATTTTTCAATTTTTTGGGGGTAGTCACGAATTAAAGTCCTTTTCGCTCTAGGACGCATATTTAAGGAGATATGGCCAAAACAAATTTTTCATATAAAAATTTCAAATTTTTTAGGTTTTGAGTGGATTTTTCAATTTTTTGGGGGGTGGTCACGAATTAAAGTCCTTTTCGCTCTAGGACGCATATTTAAGGAGATATGGCCAAAACAAGTTTTTCATATAAAAATTTCAAATTTTTTGGGTTTTGGGTGGATTTTTCAATTTTTTGGGGGTAGTCACGAATTAAAGTCCTTTTCGCTCTAGGACGCATATTTAAGGAGATATGGCCAAAACAAGTTTTTCATATAAAAATTTCAAATTTTTTGGGTTTTGGGTGGATTTTTCAATTTTTTGGGGGTAGTCACGAATTAAAGTCCTTTTCGCTCTAGGACGCATATTTAAGGAGATATGGCCAAAACAAGTTTTTCATATAAAAATTTCAAATTTTTTGGGTTTTGGGTGGATTTTTCAATTTTTTGGGAGTAGTCACGAATTAAAGTCCTTTTCGCTCTAGGACGCATATTTAAGGAGATATGGCCAAAACAAGTTTTTCATATAAAAATTTAAATTTTTTAGGTTTTGGGTGGATTTTTCAATTTTTTGGGGGTAGTCACGAATTAAAGTCCTTTTCGCTCTAGGACGCATATTTAAGGAGATATGGCCAAAACAAGTTTTTCATATAAAAATTTCAAAAAAATTTGGGTTTTGGGTGGATTTTTCAATTTTTTGGGGGTGGTCACGAATTAAAGTCCTTTTCGCTCTAGAACGCTTAGTTTAGGAGATATGGCCAAAACAAGTTTTTCATATAAAAATTTCAATTTTTTTGGGTTTTGGGTGGATTTTTCAATTTTTTGGGGGTAGTCACGAATTAAAGTCCTTTTCGCTCTAGGACACATATTTAAGGAGATATGGCCAAAACAAGTTTTTCATATAAAAATTTCAAATTTTTTGGGTTTTGGGTGGATTTTTCAATTTTTTGGGGGTAGTCACGAATTAAAGTCCTTTTCGCTCTAGGACGCATATTTAAGGAGATATGGCGAAAACAAGTTTTTCATATAAAAATTTCAAATTTTTTGGGTTTTGGGTGGATTTTTCAATTTTTTGGGGGTGGTCACGAATTAAAGTCCTTTTCGCTCTAAGACGCATATTTAAGGAGATATGGCCAAAACAAGTTTTTCATATAAAAATTTGGGTTTTGGGTGGATTTTTCAATTTTTTGGGGGTGGTCACGAATTAAAGTCCTTTTCGCTCTAGGACGCATATTTAAGGAGATATGGCCAAAACAAATTTTTCATATAAAAATTTCAAATTTTTTAGGTTTTGAGTGGATTTTTCAATTTTTTGGGGGTGGTCACGAATTAAAGTCCTTTTCGCTCTAGGACGCATATTTAAGGAGATATGGCCAAAACAAGTTTTTCATATAAAAATTTCAAATTTTTTGGGTTTTGGGTGGATTTTTCAATTTTTTGGGGGTAGTCACGAATTAAAGTCCTTTTCGCTCTAGGACGCATATTTAAGGAGATACGGCCAAAACAAGTTTTTCATATAAAAATTTCAAATTTTTTGGGTTTTGGGTGGATTTTTCAATTTTTTGGGGGTAGTCACGAATTAAAGTCCTTTTCGCTCTAGGACGCTTAGTTTAGGAGATATGGCCAAAACAAGTTTTTCATATAAAAATTTCAAATTTTTTGGGTTTTGGGTGGATTTTTCAATTTTTTGGGGGTAGTCACGAATTAAAGTCCTTTTCGCTCTAGGACGCATATTTAAGGAGATATGGCCAAAACAAGTTTTTCATATAAAAATTTCAAATTTTTTGGGTTTTGGGGGGATTTTTCAATTTTTTGGGGGTAGTCACGAATTAAAGTCCTTTTCGCTCTAGGACGCATATTTAAGGAGATATGGCCAAAACAAATTTTTCATATAAAAATTTCAAATTTTTTAGGTTTTGAGTGGATTTTTCAATTTTTTGGGGGGTGGTCACGAATTAAAGTCCTTTTCGCTCTAGGACGCATATTTAAGGAGATATGGCCAAAACAAGTTTTTCATATAAAAATTTCAAATTTTTTGGGTTTTGGGTGGATTTTTCAATTTTTTGGGGGTAGTCACGAATTAAAGTCCTTTTCGCTCTAGGACGCATATTTAAGGAGATATGGCCAAAACAAGTTTTTCATATAAAAATTTCAAATTTTTTGGGTTTTGGGTGGATTTTTCAATTTTTTGGGGGTAGTCACGAATTAAAGTCCTTTTCGCTCTAGGACGCATATTTAAGGAGATATGGCCAAAACAAGTTTTTCATATAAAAATTTCAAATTTTTTGGGTTTTGGGTGGATTTTTCAATTTTTTGGGAGTAGTCACGAATTAAAGTCCTTTTCGCTCTAGGACGCATATTTAAGGAGATATGGCCAAAACAAGTTTTTCATATAAAAATTTAAATTTTTTAGGTTTTGGGTGGATTTTTCAATTTTTTGGGGGTAGTCACGAATTAAAGTCCTTTTCGCTCTAGGACGCATATTTAAGGAGATATGGCCAAAACAAGTTTTTCATATAAAAATTTCAAAAAAATTTGGGTTTTGGGTGGATTTTTCAATTTTTTGGGGGTGGTCACGAATTAAAGTCCTTTTCGCTCTAGAACGCTTAGTTTAGGAGATATGGCCAAAACAAGTTTTTCATATAAAAATTTCAATTTTTTTGGGTTTTGGGTGGATTTTTCAATTTTTTGGGGGTAGTCACGAATTAAAGTCCTTTTCGCTCTAGGACACATATTTAAGGAGATATGGCCAAAACAAGTTTTTCATATAAAAATTTCAAATTTTTTGGGTTTTGGGTGGATTTTTCAATTTTTTGGGGGTAGTCACGAATTAAAGTCCTTTTCGCTCTAGGACGCATATTTAAGGAGATATGGCGAAAACAAGTTTTTCATATAAAAATTTCAAATTTTTTGGGTTTTGGGTGGATTTTTCAATTTTTTGGGGGTGGTCACGAATTAAAGTCCTTTTCGCTCTAAGACGCATATTTAAGGAGATATGGCCAAAACAAGTTTTTCATATAAAAATTTGGGTTTTGGGTGGATTTTTCAATTTTTTGGGGGTGGTCACGAATTAAAGTCCTTTTCGCTCTAGGACGCATATTTAAGGAGATATGGCCAAAACAAATTTTTCATATAAAAATTTCAAATTTTTTAGGTTTTGAGTGGATTTTTCAATTTTTTGGGGGTGGTCACGAATTAAAGTCCTTTTCGCTCTAGGACGCATATTTAAGGAGATATGGCCAAAACAAGTTTTTCATATAAAAATTTCAAATTTTTTGGGTTTTGGGTGGATTTTTCAATTTTTTGGGGGTAGTCACGAATTAAAGTCCTTTTCGCTCTAGGACGCATATTTAAGGAGATACGGCCAAAACAAGTTTTTCATATAAAAATTTCAAATTTTTTGGGTTTTGGGTGGATTTTTCAATTTTTTGGGGGTAGTCACGAATTAAAGTCCTTTTCGCTCTAGGACGCTTAGTTTAGGAGATATGGCCAAAACAAGTTTTTCATATAAAAATTTCAAATTTTTTGGGTTTTGGGTGGATTTTTCAATTTTTTGGGGGTAGTCACGAATTAAAGTCCTTTTCGCTCTAGGACGCATATTTAAGGAGATATGGCCAAAACAAGTTTTTCATATAAAAATTTCAAATTTTTTGGGTTTTGGGGGGATTTTTCAATTTTTTGGGGGTAGTCACGAATTAAAGTCCTTTTCGCTCTAGGACGTATATTTAAGGAGATATGGCCAAAACAAGTTTTTCATATAAAAATTTAAATTTTTTAGGTTTTGGGTGGATTTTTCAATTTTTTGGGGGTAGTCACGAATTAAAGTCCTTTTCGCTCTAGGACGCATATTTAAGGAGATATGGCCAAAACAAGTTTTTCATAAAAAAATTTCAAATTTTTTGGGTTTTGGGTGGATTTTTCAATTTTTTGGGGGTGGTCACGAATTAAAGTCCTTTTCGCTCTAGGACGCATATTTAAGGAGATATGGCCAAAACAAGTTTTTCATATAAAAATTTCAAATTTTTTGGGTTTTGGGTGGATTTTTCAATTTTTTGGGGGTAGTCACGAATTAAAGTCCTTTTCGCTCTAGGACGCATATTTAAGGAGATATGGCCAAAACAAGTTTTTCATATAAAAATTTCGAATTTTTTGGATTTTGGGTGGATTTTTCAATTTTTTGGGGGTAGTCACGAATTAAAGTCCTTTTCGCTCTAGGACGCATATTTAAGGAGATATGGCCAAAACAAGTTTTTCATATAAAAATTTCAAATTTTTTGGGTTTTGGGGGGATTTTTCAATTTTTTGGGGGTAGTCACGAATTAAAGTCCTTTTCGCTCTAGGACGTATATTTAAGGAGATATGGCCAAAACAAGTTTTTCATATAAAAATTTCAAATTTTTTGGGTTTTGGGTGGATTTTTCAATTTTTTGGGGGTGGCCACGAATTAAAGTCCTTTTCGCTCTAGGACGCATATTTAAGGAGATATGGCCAAAACAAGTTTTTCATATAAAAATTTAATTTTTTTTGGGTTTTGGGTGGATTTTTCAATTTTTTGGGGGTAGTCACGAATTAAAGTCCTTTTCGCTCTAGGACACATATTTAAGGAGATATGGCCAAAACAAGTTTTTCATATAAAAATTTCAAATTTTTTGGGTTTTGGGTGGATTTTTCAATTTTTTGGGGGTGGTCACGAATTAAAGTCCTTTTCGCTCTAGAACGCTTAGTTTAGGAGATATGGCCAAAACAAGTTTTTCATATAAAAATTTCAATTTTTTTGGGTTTTGGGTGGATTTTTCAATTTTTTGGGGGTAGTCACGAATTAAAGTCCTTTTCGCTCTAGGACACATATTTAAGGAGATATGGCCAAAACAAGTTTTTCATATAAAAATTTCAAATTTTTTGGGTTTTGGGTGGATTTTTCAATTTTTTGGGGGTAGTCACGAATTAAAGTCCTTTTCGCTCTAGGACGCATATTTAAGGAGATATGGCCAAAACAAGTTTTTCATATAAAAATTTCAAATTTTTTCATTTAAAAATTTCAAATTTTTTAGGTTTCGGGTGGATTTTTCAATTTTTTGGGGGTAGTCACGAATTAAAGTCCTTTTCGCTCTAGGACGCATATTTAAGGAGATATGGCCAAAACAAATTTTTCATATAAAAATTTCAAATTTTTTGGGTTTTGGTGGATTTTTCAATTTTTTGGGGGTGGTCACGAATTAAAGTCCTTTTCGCTCTAGCACGCTTAGTTTAGGAGATATGGCCAAAACAAGTTTTTCATATAAAAATTTCAATTTTTTTGGGTTTTGGGTGGATTTTTCAATTTTTTGGGGGTAGTCACGAATTAAAGTCCTTTTCGCTCTAGGACACATATTTAAGGAGATATGGCCAAAACAAGTTTTTCATATAAAAATTTCAAATTTTTTGGGTTTTGGGTGGATTTTTCAATTTTTTGGGGGTAGTCACGAATTAAAGTCCTTTTCGCTCTAGGACGCATATTTAAGGAGATATGGCCAAAACAAGTTTTTCATATAAAAATTTCAAATTTTTTGAGTTTTGGGTGGATTTTTAAATTTTTTGGGGGTAGTCACGAATTAAAGTCCTTTTCGCTCTAGGACGCTTAGTTTAGGAGATATGGCCAAAACAAGTTTTTCATATAAAAATTTCAAATTTTTTGGGTTTTGGGTGGATTTTTCAATTTTTTGGGGGTAGTCACGAATTAAAGTCCTTTTCGCTCTAGGACGTATATTTAAGGAGATATGGCCAAAACAAGTTTTTCATATAAAAATTTCAAATTTTTTGGGTTTTGGGTGGATTTTTCAATTTTTTGGGGGTAGTCACGAATTAAAGTCCTTTTCGCTCTAGGACGTATATTTAAGGAGATATGGCCAAAACAAGTTTTTCATATAAAAATTTAAATTGTTTAGGTTTTGGGTGGATTTTTCAATTTTTTGTTTTGATATGGCCAAAACAAGTTTTTCATATAAAAATTTCAAATTTTTTGGGTTTTGGGTGGATTTTTCAATTTTTTGGGGGTAGTCACGAATTAAAATCCTTTTCGCTCTAGGACGTATATTTAAGGAGATATGGCCAAAACAAGTTTTTCATATAAAAATTTCAAATTTTTTGGGTTTTGGGTGGATTTTTCAATTTTTTGGGGGTGGTCACGAATTAAAGTCCTTTTCGCTCTAGAACGCTTAGTTTAGGAGATATGGCCAAAACAAGTTTTTCATATAAAAATTTCAATTTTTTTGGGTTTTGGGTGGATTTTTCAATTTTTTGGGGGTAGTCACGAATTAAAGTCCTTTTCGCTCTAGGACACATATTTAAGGAGATATGGCCAAAACAAGTTTTTCATATAAAAATTTCAAATTTTTTGGGTTTTGGGTGGATTTTTCAATTTTTTGGGGGTAGTCACGAATTAAAGTCCTTTTCGCTCTAGGACGTATATTTAAGGAGATATGGCCAAAACAAGTTTTTCATATAAAAATTTCAAATTTTTTGGGTTTTGGGTGGATTTTTCAATTTTTTGGGGGTAGTCACGAATTAAAGTCCTTTTCGCTCTAGGACGTATATTTAAGGAGATATGGCCAAAACAAGTTTTTCATAAAAAAATTAAATTTTTTAGGTTTTGGGTGGATTTTTCAATTTTTTGGGGGTGGTCACGAATTAAAGTCCTTTTCGCTCTAGGACGCATATTTAAGGAGATATGGCCAAAACAAGTTTTTCATATAAAAATTTCAAATTTTTTGGGTTTTGGGTGGATTTTTCAATTTTTTGGGGGTGGTCACGAATTAAAGTCCTTTTCGCTCTAGAACGCTTAGTTTAGGAGATATGGCCAAAACAAGTTTTTCATATAAAAATTTCAAATTTTTTGGGTTTTGGGTGGATTTTTCAATTTTTTGGGGGTAGTCACGAATTAAAGTCCTTTTCGCTCTAGGACGTATATTTAAGGAGATATGGCCAAAACAAGTTTTTCATATAAAAATTTCAAATTTTTTGGGTTTTGAGTGGATTTTTCAATTTTTTGGGGGTAGTCACGAATTAAAGTCCTTTTCGCTCTAGGACGTATATTTAAGGAGATATGGCCATAACAAGTTTTTAATATAAAAATTTAAATTTTTTAGGTTTTGGGTGGATTTTTAAATTTTTTGGGGGTAGTCACGAATTAAAGTCCTTTTCGCTCTAGGACGCATATTTAAGGAGATATGGCCAAAACAAGTTTTTCATATAAAAATTTCAAATTTTTTGGGTTTTGGTGGATTTTTCAATTTTTTGGGGGTGGTCACGAATTAAAGTCCTTTTCGCTCTAGCACGCTTAGTTTAGGAGATATGGCCAAAACAAGTTTTTCATATAAAAATTTAAATTTTTTTGGGTTTTGGGTGGATTTTTCAATTTTTTGGGGGTAGTCACGAATTAAAGTCCTTTTCGCTCTAGGACACATATTTAAGGAGATATGGCCAAAACAAGTTTTTCATATAAAAATTTCAAATTTTTTGGGTTTTGGGTGGATTTTTCAATTTTTTGGGGGTAGTCACGAATTAAAGTCCTTTTCGCTCTAGGACGCATATTTAAGGAGATATGGCCAAAACAAGTTTTTCATATAAAAATTTCAAATTTTTTGAGTTTTGGGTGGATTTTTAAATTTTTTGGGGGTAGTCACGAATTAAAGTCCTTTTCGCTCTAGGACGCTTAGTTTAGGAGATATGGCCAAAACAAGTTTTTCATATAAAAATTTCAAATTTTTTGGGTTTTGGGTGGATTTTTCAATTTTTTGGGGGTAGTCACGAATTAAAGTCCTTTTCGCTCTAGGACGTATATTTAAGGAGATATGGCCAAAACAAGTTTTTCATATAAAAATTTCAAATTTTTTGGGTTTTGGGTGGATTTTTCAATTTTTTGGGGGTAGTCACGAATTAAAGTCCTTTTCGCTCTAGGACGTATATTTAAGGAGATATGGCCAAAACAAGTTTTTCATATAAAAATTTAAATTGTTTAGGTTTTGGGTGGATTTTTCAATTTTTTGTTTTGATATGGCCAAAACAAGTTTTTCATATAAAAATTTCAAATTTTTTGGGTTTTGGGTGGATTTTTCAATTTTTTGGGGGTAGTCACGAATTAAAGTCCTTTTCGCTCTAGGACGTATATTTAAGGAGATATGGCCAAAACAAGTTTTTCATATAAAAATTTCAAATTTTTTGGGTTTTGGGTGGATTTTTCAATTTTTTGGGGGTGGTCACGAATTAAAGTCCTTTTCGCTCTAGAACGCTTAGTTTAGGAGATATGGCCAAAACAAGTTTTTCATATAAAAATTTCAATTTTTTTGGGTTTTGGGTGGATTTTTCAATTTTTTGGGGGTAGTCACGAATTAAAGTCCTTTTCGCTCTAGGACACATATTTAAGGAGATATGGCCAAAACAAGTTTTTCATATAAAAATTTCAAATTTTTTGGGTTTTGGGTGGATTTTTCAATTTTTTGGGGGTAGTCACGAATTAAAGTCCTTTTCGCTCTAGGACGTATATTTAAGGAGATATGGCCAAAACAAGTTTTTCATATAAAAATTTCAAATTTTTTGGGTTTTGGGTGGATTTTTCAATTTTTTGGGGGTAGTCACGAATTAAAGTCCTTTTCGCTCTAGGACGTATATTTAAGGAGATATGGCCAAAACAAGTTTTTCATATAAAAATTTAAATTTTTTAGGTTTTGGGTGGATTTTTCAATTTTTTGGGGGTAGTCACGAATTAAAGTCCTTTTCGCTCTAGGACGCATATTTAAGGAGATATGGCCAAAACAAGTTTTTCATATAAAAATTTCAAATTTTTTGGGTTTTGGGTGGATTTTTCAATTTTTTGGGGGTGGTCACGAATTAAAGTCCTTTTCGCTCTAGAACGCTTAGTTTAGGAGATATGGCCAAAACAAGTTTTTCATATAAAAATTTCAAATTTTTTGGGTTTTGGGTGGATTTTTCAATTTTTTGGGGGTAGTCACGAATTAAAGTCCTTTTCGCTCTAGGACGTATATTTAAGGAGATATGGCCAAAACAAGTTTTTCATATAAAAATTTCAAATTTTTTGGGTTTTGGGTGGATTTTTCAATTTTTTGGGGGTGGTCACGAATTAAAGTCCTTTTCGCTCTAGGACGCATATTTAAGGAGATATGGCCAAAACAAGTTTTTCATATAAAAATTTCAAATTTTTTGGGTTTTGGGTGGATTTTTCAATTTTTTGGGGGTAGTCACGAATTAAAGTCCTTTTCGCTCTAGGACGCATATTTAAGGAGATATGGCCAAAACAAGTTTTTCATATAAAAATTTAAATTTTTTAGGTTTTGGGTGGATTTTTCAATTTTTTGGGGGTAGTCACGAATTAAAGTCCTTTTCGCTCTAGGACGCATATTTAAGGAGATATGGCCAAAACAAGTTTTTCATATAAAAATTTCAAAAAAAATTGGGGTTTGGGTGGATTTTTCAATTTTTTGGGGGTGGTCACGAATTAAAGTCCTTTTCGCTCTAGAACGCTTAGTTTAGGAGATATGGCCAAAACAAGTTTTTCATATAAAAATTTCAATTTTTTTGGGTTTTGGGTGGATTTTTCAATTTTTTGGGGGTAGTCACGAATTAAAGTCCTTTTCGCTCTAGGACACATATTTAAGGAGATATGGCCAAAACAAGTTTTTCATATAAAAATTTCAAATTTTTTGGGTTTTGGGTGGATTTTTCAATTTTTTGGGGGTAGTCACGAATTAAAGTCCTTTTCGCTCTAGAACGCTTAGTTTAGGAGATATGGCCAAAACAAGTTTTTCATATAAAAATTTCAATTTTTTTGGGTTTTGGGTGGATTTTTCAATTTTTTGGGGGTAGTCACGAATTAAAGTCCTTTTCGCTCTAGGACACATGTTTAAGGAGATATGGCCAAAACAAGTTTTTCATATAAAAATTTCAAATTTTTTGGGTTTTGGGTGGATTTTTCAATTTTTTGGGGGTGGTCACGAATTAAAGTCCTTTTCGCTCTAGAACGCTTAGTTTAGGAGATATGGCCAAAACAAGTTTTTCATATAAAAATTTCAAATTTTTTGGGTTTTGGGTGGATTTTTCAATTTTTTGGGGGTGGTCACGAATTAAAGTCCTTTTCGCTCTAGGACGCATATTTAAGGAGATATGGCCAAAACAAGTTTTTCATATAAAAATTTCAAATTTTTTGGGTTTTGGGTGGATTTTTCAATTTTTTGGGGGTAGTCACGAATTAAAGTCCTTTTCGCTCTAGGACGCATATTTAAGGAGATATGGCCAAAAAAAGTTTTTCATATAAAAATTTAAATTTTTTAGGTTTTGGGTGGATTTTTCAATTTTTTGGGGGTAGTCACGAATTAAAGTCCTTTTCGCTCTAGGACGCATATTTAAGGAGATATGGCCAAAACAAGTTTTTCATATAAAAATTTCAAAAAAAATTGGGGTTTGGGTGGATTTTTCAATTTTTTGGGGGTGGTCACGAATTAAAGTCCTTTTCGCTCTAGAACGCTTAGTTTAGGAGATATGGCCAAAACAAGTTTTTCATATAAAAATTTCAATTTTTTTGGGTTTTGGGTGGATTTTTCAATTTTTTGGGGGTGGTCACGAATTAAAGTCCTTTTCGCTCTAGGACGCATATTTAAGGAGATATGGCCAAAACAAGTTTTTCATATAAAAATTTCAAATTTTTTGGGTTTTGGGTGGATTTTTCAATTTGTTGGGGGTAGTCACGAATTAAAGTCCTTTTCGCTCTAGGACGTATATTTAAGGAGATATGGCCAAAACAAGTTTTTCATATAAAAATTTCAAATTTTTTGGGTTTTGGGTGGATTTTTCAATTTTTTGGGGGTAGTCACGAATTAAAGTCCTTTTCGCTCTAGGACGCATATTTAAGGAGATATGGCCAAAACAAGTTTTTCATATAAAAATTTCAAATTTTTTGGGTTTTGGGTGGATTTTTCAATTTTTTGGGGGTGGTCACGAATTAAAGTCCTTTTCGCTCTAGGACGCATATTTAAGGAGATATGGCCAAAACAAGTTTTTCATATAAAAATTTCAAATTTTTTTAGGTTTTGGGTGGATTTTTCAATTTTTTGGGGGTAGTCACGAATTAAAGTCCTTTTCGCTCTAGAACGCTTAGTTTAGGAGATATGGCCAAAACAAGTTTTTCATATAAAAATTTCAATTTTTTTGGGTTTTGGGTGGATTTTTCAATTTTTTGGGGGTAGTCACGAATTAAAGTCCTTTTCGCTCTAGGACACATGTTTAAGGAGATATGGCCAAAACAAGTTTTTCATATAAAAATTTCAAATTTTTTGGGTTTTGGGTGGATTTTTCAATTTTTTGGGGGTGGTCACGAATTAAAGTCCTTTTCGCTCTAGAACGCTTAGTTTAGGAGATATGGCCAAAACAAGTTTTTCATATAAAAATTTCAAATTTTTTGGGTTTTGGGTGGATTTTTCAATTTTTTGGGGGTAGTCACGAATTAAAGTCCTTTTCGCTCTAGGACGCATATTTAAGGAGATATGGCCAAAACAAGTTTTTCATATAAAAATTTCAAAAAAAATTGGGGTTTGGGTGGATTTTTCAATTTTTTGGGGGTGGTCACGAATTAAAGTCCTTTTCGCTCTAGAACGCTTAGTTTAGGAGATATGGCCAAAACAAGTTTTTCATATAAAAATTTCAATTTTTTTGGGTTTTGGGTGGATTTTTCAATTTTTTGGGGGTGGTCACGAATTAAAGTCCTTTTCGCTCTAGAACGCTTAGTTTAGGAGATATGGCCAAAAAAAGTTTTTCATATAAAAATTTAAATTTTTTAGGTTTTGGGTGGATTTTTCAATTTTTTGGGGGTAGTCACGAATTAAAGTCCTTTTCGCTCTAGGACGCATATTTAAGGAGATATGGCCAAAACAAGTTTTTCATATAAAAATTTCAAAAAAAATTGGGGTTTGGGTGGATTTTTCAATTTTTTGGGGGTGGTCACGAATTAAAGTCCTTTTCGCTCTAGAACGCTTAGTTTAGGAGATATGGCCAAAACAAGTTTTTCATATAAAAATTTCAATTTTTTTGGGTTTTGGGTGGATTTTTCAATTTTTTGGGGGTGGTCACGAATTAAAGTCCTTTTCGCTCTAGGACGCATATTTAAGGAGATATGGCCAAAACAAGTTTTTCATATAAAAATTTCAAATTTTTTGGGTTTTGGGTGGATTTTTCAATTTGTTGGGGGTAGTCACGAATTAAAGTCCTTTTCGCTCTAGGACGTATATTTAAGGAGATATGGCCAAAACAAGTTTTTCATATAAAAATTTCAAATTTTTTGGGTTTTGGGTGGATTTTTCAATTTTTTGGGGGTAGTCACGAATTAAAGTCCTTTTCGCTCTAGGACGCATATTTAAGGAGATATGGCCAAAACAAGTTTTTCATATAAAAATTTCAAATTTTTTGGGTTTTGGGTGGATTTTTCAATTTTTTGGGGGTGGTCACGAATTAAAGTCCTTTTCGCTCTAGGACGCATATTTAAGGAGATATGGCCAAAACAAGTTTTTCATATAAAAATTTCAAATTTTTTTAGGTTTTGGGTGGATTTTTCAATTTTTTGGGGGTAGTCACGAATTAAAGTCCTTTTCGCTCTAGGACGCTTAGTTTAGGAGATATGGCCAAAACAAGTTTTTCATATAAAAATTTCAAATTTTTTGGGTTTTGGGTGGATTTTTCAATTTTTTGGGGGTAGTCACGAATTAAAGTCATTTTCGCTCTAGGACGCATATTTAAGGAGATATGGCCAAAACAAGTTTTTCATATAAAAATTTCAAATTTTTTGGGTTTTGGGTGGATTTTTCAATTGTTTGGGGGTGGTCACGAATTAAAGTCCTTTTCGCTCTAGGACGCATATTTAAGGAGATATGGCCAAAACAAGTTTTTCATATAAAAATTTCAAATTTTTTAGGTTTTGGGTGGATTTTTCAATTTTTTGGGGGTAGTCACGAATTAAAGTCCTTTTCGCTCTAGGACGCATATTTAAGGAGATATGGCCAAAACAAATTTTTCATATAAAAATTTCAAATTTTTTAGGTTTTGAGTGGATTTTTCAATTTTTTGGGGATGGTCACGAATTAAAGTCCTTTTCGCTCTAGGACGCTTAGTTTAGGAGATATGGTCAAAACAAGTTTTTCATATAAAAATTTAAAAAAAATTTGGGTTTTGGGTGGATTTTTCAATTTTTTGGGGGTGGTCACGAATTAAAGTCCTTTTCGCTCTAGAACGCTTAGTTTAGGAGATATGGCCAAAACAAGTTTTTCATATAAAAATTTCAATTTTTTTGGGTTTTGGGTGGATTTTTCAATTTTTTGGGGGTAGTCACGAATTAAAGTCCTTTACGCTCTAGGACACATATTTAAGGAGATATGGCCAAAACAAGTTTTTCATATAAAAATTTCAAATTTTTTGGGTTTTGGGTGGATTTTTCAATTTTTTGGGGGTAGTCACGAATTAAAGTCCTTTTCGCTCTAGGACGTATATTTAAGGAGATATGGCCAAAACAAGTTTTTCATATAAAAATTTCAAATTTTTTGGGTTTTGGGTGGATTTTTCAATTTTTTGGGGGTAGTCACGAATTAAAGTCCTTTTCGCTCTAGGACGTATATTTAAGGAGATATGGCCATAACAAGTTTTTCATATAAAAATTTCAAATTTTTTGAGTTTTGGGTGGATTTTTCAATTTTTTGGGGGTAGTCACGAATTAAAGTCCTTTTCGCTCTAGGACGCATATTTAATGAGATATGGCCAAAACAAGTTTTTCATATAAAAATTTCAAATTTTTTGGGTTTTGGGTGGATTTTTCAATTTTTTGGGGGTGGTCACGAATTAAAGTCCTTTTCGCTCTAGGACGCATATTTAAGGAGATATGGCCAAAACAAATTTTTCATATAAAAATTTCAAATTTTTTGGGTTTTGGGTGGATTTTTCAATTTTTTGGGGGTAGTCACGAATTAAAGTCCTTTTCGCTCTAGGACGCATATTTAAGGAGATATGGCCAAAACAAGTTTTTCATATAAAAATTTCAAAAAAAATTGGGGTTTGGGTGGATTTTTCAATTTTTTGGGGGTGGTCACGAATTAAAGTCCTTTTCGCTCTAGAACGCTTAGTTTAGGAGATATGGCCAAAACAAGTTTTTCATATAAAAATTTCAATTTTTTTGGGTTTTGGGTGGATTTTTCAATTTTTTGGGGGTAGTCACGAATTAAAGTCCTTTTCGCTCTAGGACACATATTTAAGGAGATATGGCCAAAACAAGTTTTTCATATAAAAATTTCAAATTTTTTGGGTTTTGGGTGGATTTTTCAATTTTTTGGGGGTAGTCACGAATTAAAGTCATTTTCGCTCTAGGACGCATATTTAAGGAGATATGGCCAAAACAAGTTTTTCATATAAAAATTTCAAATTTTTTGGGTTTTGGGTGGATTTTTCAATTTTTTGGGGGTGGTCACGAATTAAAGTCCTTTTCGCTCTAGGACACATATTTAAGGAGATATGGCCAAAACAAGTTTTTCATATAAAAATTTCAAATTTTTTGGGTTTTGGGTGGATTTTTCAATTTTTTGGGGGTGGTCACGAATTAAAGTCCTTTTCGCTCTAGAACGCTTAGTTTAGGAGATATGGCCAAAACAAGTTTTTCATATAAAAATTTCAAATTTTTTGGGTTTTGGGTGGATTTTTCAATTTTTTGGGGGTAGTCACGAATTAAAGTCCTTTTCGCTCTAGGACGTATATTTAAGGAGATATGGCCAAAACAAGTTTTTCATATAAAAATTTCAAATTTTTTGGGTTTTGGGTGGATTTTTCAATTTTTTGGGGGTAGTCACGAATTAAAGTCCTTTTCGCTCTAGGACGTATATTTAAGGAGATATGGCCATAACAAGTTTTTCATATAAAAATTTAAATTTTTTAGGTTTTGGGTGGATTTTTCAATTTTTTGGGGGTAGTCACGAATTAAAGTCCTTTTCGCTCTAGGACGCATATTTAAGGAGATATGGCCAAAACAAGTTTTTCATATAAAAATTTCAAATTTTTTGGGTTTTGGGTGGATTTTTCAATTTTTTGGGGGTGGTCACGAATTAAAGTCCTTTTCGCTCTAGGACGCATATTTAAGGAGATATGGCCAAAACAAGTTTTTCATATAAAAATTTCAAATTTTTTGGGTTTTGGGTGGATTTTTCAATTTTTTGGGGGTAGTCACGAATTAAAGTCCTTTTCGCTCTAGGACGCATATTTAAGGAGATATGGCCAAAACAAGTTTTTCATATAAAAATTTAAATTTTTTAGGTTTTGGGTGGATTTTTCAATTTTTTGGGGGTAGTCACGAATTAAAGTCCTTTTCGCTCTAGGACGCATATTTAAGGAGATATGGCCAAAACAAGTTTTTCATATAAAAATTTCAAAAAAAATTGGGGTTTGTGTGGATTTTTCAATTTTTTGGGGGTGGTCACGAATTAAAGTCCTTTTCGCTCTAGAACGCTTAGTTTAGGAGATATGGCCAAAACAAGTTTTTCATATAAAAATTTCAATTTTTTTGGGTTTTGGGTGGATTTTTAAATTTTTTGGGGGTAGTCACGAATTAAAGTCCTTTTCGCTCTAGGACACATATTTAAGGAGATATGGCCAAAACAAGTTTTTCATATAAAAATTTCAAATTTTTTGGGTTTTGGGTGGATTTTTCAATTTTTTGGGGGTGGTCACGAATTAAAGTCCTTTTCGCTCTAGAACGCTTAGTTTAGGAGATATGGCCAAAACAAGTTTTTCATATAAAAATTTCAATTTTTTTGGGTTTTGGGTGGATTTTTCAATTTTTTGGGGGTAGTCACGAATTAAAGTCCTTTTCGCTCTAGGACACATATTTAAGGAGATATGGCCAAAACAAGTTTTTCATATAAAAATTTCAAATTTTTTGGGTTTTGGGTGGATTTTTCAATTTTTTGGGGGTGGTCACGAATTAAAGTCCTTTTCGCTCTAGAACGCTTAGTTTAGGAGATATGGCCAAAACAAGTTTTTCATATAAAAATTTCAATTTTTTGGGGTTTTGGGTGGATTTTTCAATTTTTTGGGGGTAGTCACGAATTAAAGTCCTTTTCGCTCTAGGACACATATTTAAGGAGATATGGCCAAAACAAGTTTTTCATATAAAAATTTCAAATTTTTTGGGTTTTGGGTGGATTTTTCAATTTTTTGGGGGTAGTCACGAATTAAAGTCCTTTTCGCTCTAGGACGTATATTTAAGGAGATATGGCCAAAACAAGTTTTTCATATAAAAATTTCAAATTTTTTGGGTTTTGGGTGGATTTTTCAATTTTTTGGGGGTAGTCACGAATTAAAGTCCTTTTCGCTCTAGGACGTATATTTAAGGAGATATGGCCAAAACAAGTTTTTCATATAAAAATTTAATTTTTTTAGGTTTTGGGTGGATTTTTCAATTTTTTGGGGGTAGTCACGAATTAAAGTCCTTTTCGCTCTAGGACGCATATTTAAGGAGATATGGCCAAAACAAGTTTTTCATATAAAAATTTCAAATTTTTTGGGTTTTGGGTGGATTTTTCAATTTTTTGGGGGTGGTCACGAATTAAAGTCCTTTTCGCTCTAGAACGCTTAGTTTAGGAGATATGGCCAAAACAAGTTTTTCATATAAAAATTTCAAATTTTTTGGGTTTTGGGTGGATTTTTCAATTTTTTGGGGGTAGTCACGAATTAAAGTCCTTTTCGCTCTAGGACGTATATTTAAGGAGATATGGCCAAAACAAGTTTTTCATATAAAAATTTCAAATTTTTTGGGTTTTGGGTGGATTTTTCAATTTTTTGGGGGTAGTCACGAATTAAAGTCCTTTTCGCTCTAGGACGTATATTTAAGGAGATATGGCCATAACAAGTTTTTCATATAAAAATTTAAATTTTTTAGGTTTTGGGTGGATTTTTCAATTTTTTGGGGGTAGTCACGAATTAAAGTCCTTTTCGCTCTAGGACGCATATTTAAGGAGATATGGCCAAAACAAGTTTTTCATATAAAAATTTCAAATTTTTTGGGTTTTGGGTGGATTTTTCAATTTTTTGGGGGTGGTCACGAATTAAAGTCCTTTTCGCTCTAGGACGCATATTTAAGGAGATATGGCCAAAACAAGTTTTTCATATAAAAATTTCAAATTTTTTGGGTTTTGGGTGGATTTTTCAATTTTTTGGGGGTAGTCACGAATTAAAGTCCTTTTCGCTCTAGGACGCATATTTAAGGAGATATGGCCAAAACAAGTTTTTCATATAAAAATTTCAAATTTTTTGGGTTTTGGGTGGATTTTTCAATTTTTTGGGGGTAGTCACGAATTAAAGTCCTTTTCGCTCTAGGACGCATATTTAAGGAGATATGGCCAAAACAAGTTTTTCATATAAAAATTTAAATTTTTTAGGTTTTGGGTGGATTTTTCAATTTTTTGGGGGTAGTCACGAATTAAAGTCCTTTTCGCTCTAGGACGCATATTTAAGGAGATATGGCCAAAACAAGTTTTTCATATAAAAATTTCAAAAAAAATTGGGGTTTGGGTGGATTTTTCAATTTTTTGGGGGTAGTCACGAATTAAAGTCCTTTTCGCTCTAGGACGTATATTTAAGGAGATATGGCCATAACAAGTTTTTCATATAAAAATTTCAAATTTTTTGAGTTTTGGGTGGATTTTTCAATTTTTTGGGGGTAGTCACGAATTAAAGTCCTTTTCGCTCTAGGACGCATATTTAATGAGATATGGCCAAAACAAGTTTTTCATATAAAAATTTCAAATTTTTTGGGTTTTGGGTGGATTTTTCAATTTTTTGGGGGTGGTCACGAATTAAAGTCCTTTTCGCTCTAGGACGCATATTTAAGGAGATATGGCCAAAACAAATTTTTCATATAAAAATTTCAAATTTTTTGGGTTTTGGGTGGATTTTTCAATTTTTTGGGGGTAGTCACGAATTAAAGTCCTTTTCGCTCTAGGACGCATATTTAAGGAGATATGGCCAAAACAAGTTTTTCATATAAAAATTTCAAAAAAAATTGGGGTTTGGGTGGATTTTTCAATTTTTTGGGGGTGGTCACGAATTAAAGTCCTTTTCGCTCTAGAACGCTTAGTTTAGGAGATATGGCCAAAACAAGTTTTTCATATAAAAATTTCAATTTTTTTGGGTTTTGGGTGGATTTTTCAATTTTTTGGGGGTAGTCACGAATTAAAGTCCTTTTCGCTCTAGGACACATATTTAAGGAGATATGGCCAAAACAAGTTTTTCATATAAAAATTTCAAATTTTTTGGGTTTTGGGTGGATTTTTCAATTTTTTGGGGGTAGTCACGAATTAAAGTCATTTTCGCTCTAGGACGCATATTTAAGGAGATATGGCCAAAACAAGTTTTTCATATAAAAATTTCAAATTTTTTGGGTTTTGGGTGGATTTTTCAATTTTTTGGGGGTGGTCACGAATTAAAGTCCTTTTCGCTCTAGGACACATATTTAAGGAGATATGGCCAAAACAAGTTTTTCATATAAAAATTTCAAATTTTTTGGGTTTTGGGTGGATTTTTCAATTTTTTGGGGGTGGTCACGAATTAAAGTCCTTTTCGCTCTAGAACGCTTAGTTTAGGAGATATGGCCAAAACAAGTTTTTCATATAAAAATTTCAAATTTTTTGGGTTTTGGGTGGATTTTTCAATTTTTTGGGGGTAGTCACGAATTAAAGTCCTTTTCGCTCTAGGACGTATATTTAAGGAGATATGGCCAAAACAAGTTTTTCATATAAAAATTTCAAATTTTTTGGGTTTTGGGTGGATTTTTCAATTTTTTGGGGGTAGTCACGAATTAAAGTCCTTTTCGCTCTAGGACGTATATTTAAGGAGATATGGCCATAACAAGTTTTTCATATAAAAATTTAAATTTTTTAGGTTTTGGGTGGATTTTTCAATTTTTTGGGGGTAGTCACGAATTAAAGTCCTTTTCGCTCTAGGACGCATATTTAAGGAGATATGGCCAAAACAAGTTTTTCATATAAAAATTTCAAATTTTTTGGGTTTTGGGTGGATTTTTCAATTTTTTGGGGGTGGTCACGAATTAAAGTCCTTTTCGCTCTAGGACGCATATTTAAGGAGATATGGCCAAAACAAGTTTTTCATATAAAAATTTCAAATTTTTTGGGTTTTGGGTGGATTTTTCAATTTTTTGGGGGTAGTCACGAATTAAAGTCCTTTTCGCTCTAGGACGCATATTTAAGGAGATATGGCCAAAACAAGTTTTTCATATAAAAATTTAAATTTTTTAGGTTTTGGGTGGATTTTTCAATTTTTTGGGGGTAGTCACGAATTAAAGTCCTTTTCGCTCTAGGACGCATATTTAAGGAGATATGGCCAAAACAAGTTTTTCATATAAAAATTTCAAAAAAAATTGGGGTTTGTGTGGATTTTTCAATTTTTTGGGGGTGGTCACGAATTAAAGTCCTTTTCGCTCTAGAACGCTTAGTTTAGGAGATATGGCCAAAACAAGTTTTTCATATAAAAATTTCAATTTTTTTGGGTTTTGGGTGGATTTTTAAATTTTTTGGGGGTAGTCACGAATTAAAGTCCTTTTCGCTCTAGGACACATATTTAAGGAGATATGGCCAAAACAAGTTTTTCATATAAAAATTTCAAATTTTTTGGGTTTTGGGTGGATTTTTCAATTTTTTGGGGGTGGTCACGAATTAAAGTCCTTTTCGCTCTAGAACGCTTAGTTTAGGAGATATGGCCAAAACA
This sequence comes from Haematobia irritans, assembly GCF_050003625.1. Lineage (NCBI taxonomy): Eukaryota > Metazoa > Arthropoda > Insecta > Diptera > Muscidae > Haematobia > Haematobia irritans. The sequence goes on from NC_134401.1 coordinate 26,014,182, forward strand.
AGTTTTTCATATAAAAATTTCAATTTTTTTGGGTTTTGGGTGGATTTTTCAATTTTTTGGGGGTAGTCACGAATTAAAGTCCTTTTCGCTCTAGGACACATATTTAAGGAGATATGGCCAAAACAAGTTTTTCATATAAAAATTTCAAATTTTTTGGGTTTTGGGTGGATTTTTCAATTTTTTGGGGGTGGTCACGAATTAAAGTCCTTTTCGCTCTAGAACGCTTAGTTTAGGAGATATGGCCAAAACAAGTTTTTCATATAAAAATTTCAATTTTTTGGGGTTTTGGGTGGATTTTTCAATTTTTTGGGGGTAGTCACGAATTAAAGTCCTTTTCGCTCTAGGACACATATTTAAGGAGATATGGCCAAAACAAGTTTTTCATATAAAAATTTCAAATTTTTTGGGTTTTGGGTGGATTTTTCAATTTTTTGGGGGTAGTCACGAATTAAAGTCCTTTTCGCTCTAGGACGTATATTTAAGGAGATATGGCCAAAACAAGTTTTTCATATAAAAATTTCAAATTTTTTGGGTTTTGGGTGGATTTTTCAATTTTTTGGGGGTAGTCACGAATTAAAGTCCTTTTCGCTCTAGGACGTATATTTAAGGAGATATGGCCAAAACAAGTTTTTCATATAAAAATTTAATTTTTTTAGGTTTTGGGTGGATTTTTCAATTTTTTGGGGGTAGTCACGAATTAAAGTCCTTTTCGCTCTAGGACGCATATTTAAGGAGATATGGCCAAAACAAGTTTTTCATATAAAAATTTCAAATTTTTTGGGTTTTGGGTGGATTTTTCAATTTTTTGGGGGTGGTCACGAATTAAAGTCCTTTTCGCTCTAGAACGCTTAGTTTAGGAGATATGGCCAAAACAAGTTTTTCATATAAAAATTTCAAATTTTTTGGGTTTTGGGTGGATTTTTCAATTTTTTGGGGGTAGTCACGAATTAAAGTCCTTTTCGCTCTAGGACGTATATTTAAGGAGATATGGCCAAAACAAGTTTTTCATATAAAAATTTCAAATTTTTTGGGTTTTGGGTGGATTTTTCAATTTTTTGGGGGTAGTCACGAATTAAAGTCCTTTTCGCTCTAGGACGTATATTTAAGGAGATATGGCCATAACAAGTTTTTCATATAAAAATTTAAATTTTTTAGGTTTTGGGTGGATTTTTCAATTTTTTGGGGGTAGTCACGAATTAAAGTCCTTTTCGCTCTAGGACGCATATTTAAGGAGATATGGCCAAAACAAGTTTTTCATATAAAAATTTCAAATTTTTTGGGTTTTGGGTGGATTTTTCAATTTTTTGGGGGTGGTCACGAATTAAAGTCCTTTTCGCTCTAGGACGCATATTTAAGGAGATATGGCCAAAACAAGTTTTTCATATAAAAATTTCAAATTTTTTGGGTTTTGGGTGGATTTTTCAATTTTTTGGGGGTAGTCACGAATTAAAGTCCTTTTCGCTCTAGGACGCATATTTAAGGAGATATGGCCAAAACAAGTTTTTCATATAAAAATTTCAAATTTTTTGGGTTTTGGGTGGATTTTTCAATTTTTTGGGGGTAGTCACGAATTAAAGTCCTTTTCGCTCTAGGACGCATATTTAAGGAGATATGGCCAAAACAAGTTTTTCATATAAAAATTTAAATTTTTTAGGTTTTGGGTGGATTTTTCAATTTTTTGGGGGTAGTCACGAATTAAAGTCCTTTTCGCTCTAGGACGCATATTTAAGGAGATATGGCCAAAACAAGTTTTTCATATAAAAATTTCAAAAAAAATTGGGGTTTGGGTGGATTTTTCAATTTTTTGGGGGTGGTCACGAATTAAAGTCCTTTTCGCTCTAGAACGCTTAGTTTAGGAGATATGGCCAAAACAAGTTTTTCATATAAAAATTTCAATTTTTTTGGTTTTTGGGTGGATTTTTCAATTTTTTGGGGGTAGTCACGAATTAAAGTCCTTTTCGCCCTAGGACACATATTTAAGGAGATATGGCCAAAACAAGTTTTTCATATAAAAATTTCAAATTTTTTGGGTTTTGGGTGGATTTTTCAATTTTTTGGGGGTAGTCACGAATTAAAGTCCTTTTCGCTCTAGAACGCTTAGTTTAGGAGATATGGCCAAAACAAGTTTTTCATATAAAAATTTCAATTTTTTTGGGTTTTGGGTGGATTTTTCAATTTTTTGGGGGTAGTCACGAATTAAAGTCATTTTCGCTCTAGGACGCATATTTAAGGAGATATGGCCAAAACAAGTTTTTCATATAAAAATTTCAAATTTTTTGGGTTTTGGGTGGATTTTTCAATTTTTTGGGGGTGGTCACGAATTAAAGTCCTTTTCGCTCTAGGACGCATATTTAAGGAGATATGGCCAAAACAAGTTTTTCATATAAAAATTTCAAATTTTTTAGGTTTTGGGTGGATTTTTCAATTTTTTGGGGGTAGTCACGAATTAAAGTCCTTTTCGCTCTAGGACGTATATTTAAGGAGATATGGCCAAAACAAGTTTTTCATATAAAAATTTCAAATTTTTTGGGTTTTGGGTGGATTTTTCAATTTTTTGGGGGTAGTCACGAATTAAAGTCCTTTTCGCTCTAGGACGTATATTTAAGGAGATATGGCCATAACAAGTTTTTCATATAAAAATTTCAAATTTTTTGGGTTTTGGGTGGATTTTTTAATTTTTTGGGGGTAGTCACGAATTAAAGTCCTTTTCGCTCTAGGACGCATATTTAATGAGATATGGCCAAAACAAGTTTTTCATATAAAAATTTCAAATTTTTTGGGTTTTGGGTGGATTTTTCAATTTTTTGGGGGTGGTCACGAATTAAAGTCCTTTTCGCTCTAGGACGCATATTTAAGGAGATATGGCCAAAACAAATTTTTCATATAAAAATTTCATATTTTTTGGGTTTTGGGTGGATTTTTCAATTTTTTGGGGGTAGTCACGAATTAAAGTCCTTTTCGCTCTAGGACGCATATTTAAGGAGATATGGCCAAAACAAGTTTTTCATATAAAAATTTAAATTTTTTAGGTTTTGGGTGGATTTTTCAATTTTTTGGGGGTAGTCACGAATTAAAGTCCTTTTCGCTCTAGGACGCATATTTAAGGAGATATGGCCAAAACAAGTTTTTCATATAAAAATTTCAAAAAAAATTGGGGTTTGGGTGGATTTTTCAATTTTTTGGGGGTGGTCACGAATTAAAGTCCTTTTCGCTCTAGAACGCTTAGTTTAGGAGATATGGCCAAAACAAGTTTTTCATATAAAAATTTCAATTTTTTTGGGTTTTGGGTGGATTTTTCAATTTTTTGGGGGTAGTCACGAATTAAAGTCCTTTTCGCTCTAGGACACATATTTAAGGAGATATGGCCAAAACAAGTTTTTCATATAAAAATTTCAAATTTTTTGGGTTTTGGGTGGATTTTTCAATTTTTTGGGGGTAGTCACGAATTAAAGTCATTTTCGCTCTAGGACGCATATTTAAGGAGATATGGCCAAAACAAGTTTTTCATATAAAAATTTCAAATTTTTTGGGTTTTGGGTGGATTTTTCAATTTTTTGGGGGTGGTCACGAATTAAAGTCCTTTTCGCTCTAGGACACATATTTAAGGAGATATGGCCAAAACAAGTTTTTCATATAAAAATTTCAAATTTTTTGGGTTTTGGGTGGATTTTTCAATTTTTTGGGGGTGGCCACGAATTAAAATCCTTTTCGCTCTAGAACGCTTAGTTTAGGAGATATGGCCAAAACAAGTTTTTCATATAAAAATTTCAAATTTTTTGGGTTTTGGGTGGATTTTTCAATTTTTTGGGGGTGGTCACGAATTAAAGTCCTTTTCGCTCTAGGACGCATATTTAAGGAGATATGGCCAAAACAAGTTTTTCATATAAAAATTTCAAATTTTTTGGGTTTTGGGTGGATTTTTCAATTTTTTGGGGGTAGTCACGAATTAAAGTCCTTTTCGCTCTAGGACGCATATTTAAGGAGATATGGCCAAAACAAGTTTTTCATATAAAAATTTAAATTTTTTAGGTTTTGGGTGGATTTTTCAATTTTTTGGGGGTAGTCACGAATTAAAGTCCTTTTCGCTCTAGGACGCATATTTAAGGAGATATGGCCAAAACAAGTTTTTCATATAAAAATTTCAAAAAAAATTGGGGTTTGGGTGGATTTTTCAATTTTTTGGGGGTGGTCACGAATTAAAGTCCTTTTCGCTCTAGAACGCTTAGTTTAGGAGATATGGCCAAAACAAGTTTTTCATATAAAAATTTCAATTTTTTTGGGTTTTGGGTGGATTTTTCAATTTTTTGGGGGTAGTCACGAATTAAAGTCCTTTTCGCTCTAGGACACATATTTAAGGAGATATGGCCAAAACAAGTTTTTCATATAAAAATTTCAAATTTTTTGGGTTTTGGGTGGATTTTTCAATTTTTTGGGGGTAGTCACGAATTAAAGTCCTTTTCGCTCTAGAACGCTTAGTTTAGGAGATATGGCCAAAACAAGTTTTTCATATAAAAATTTCAATTTTTTTGGGTTTTGGGTGGATTTTTCAATTTTTTGGGGGTAGTCGCGAATTAAAGTCCTTTTCGCTCTAGGACACATATTTAAGGAGATATGGCCAAAACAAGTTTTTCATATAAAAATTTCAAATTTTTTGGGTTTTGGGTGGATTTTTCAATTTTTTGGGGGTGGTCACGAATTAAAGTCCTTTTCGCTCTAGAACGCTTAGTTTAGGAGATATGGCCAAAACAAGTTTTTCATATAAAAATTTCAATTTTTTTGGGTTTTGGGTGGATTTTTCAATTTTTTGGGGGTAGTCACGAATTAAAGTCCTTTTCGCTCTAGGACACATATTTAAGGAGATATGGCCAAAACAAGTTTTTCATATAAAAATTTCAATTTTTTTGGGTTTTGGGTGGATTTTTCAATTTTTTGGGGGTAGTCACGAATTAAAGTCCTTTTCGCTCTAGGACACATATTTAAGGAGATATGGCCAAAACAAGTTTTTCATATAAAAATTTCAAATTTTTTTGGTTTTGGGTGGATTTTTCAATTTTTTGGGGGTAGTCACGAATTAAAGTCCTTTTCGCTCTAGGACGCATATTTAAGGAGATATGGCCAAAACAAGTTTTTCATATAAAAATTTCAAATTTTTTGGGTTTTGGGTGGATTTTTCAATTTTTTGGGGGTGGTCACGAATTAAAGTCCTTTTCGCTCTAGAACGCTTAGTTTAGGAGATATGGCCAAAACAAGTTTTTCATATAAAAATTTCAAATTTTTTGGGTTTTGGGTGGATTTTTCAATTTTTTGGGGGTGGTCACGAATTAAAGTCCTTTTCGCTCTAGGACGCATATTTAAGGAGATATGGCCAAAACAAGTTTTTCATATAAAAATTTCAAAAAAATTTGGGTTTTGGGTGGATTTTTCAATTTTTTGGGGGTGGTCACGAATTAAAGTCCTTTTCGCTCTAGAACGCTTAGTTTAGTCGAATTAAAGTCCTTTTCGCTCTAGGACGCATATTTAAGGAGATATGGCCAAAACAAGTTTTTCATATAAAAATTTCAAAAAAATTTGGGTTTTGGGTGGATTTTTCAATTTTTTGGGGGTGGTCACGAATTAAAGTCCTTTTCGCTCTAGAACGCTTAGTTTAGGAGATATGGCCAAAAAAAATTTTTCATATAAAAATTTCAAATTTTTTAGGTTTTGAGTGGATTTTTCAATTTTTTGGGGGTGGTCACGAATTAAAGTCCTTTTCGCTCTAGGACGCATATTTAAGGAGATATGGCCAAAACAAGTTTTTCATATAAAAATTTCAAATTTTTTGGGTTTTGGGTGGATTTTTCAATTTTTTGGGGGTAGTCACGAATTAAAGTCCTTTTCGCTCTAGGACGCATATTTAAGGAGATATGGCCAAAACAAGTTTTTCATATAAAAATTTCAAATTTTTTGGGTTTTGGGTGGATTTTTCAATTTTTTGGGGGTAGTCACGAATTAAAGTCCTTTTCGCTCTAGGACGCATATTTAAGGAGATATGGCCAAAACAAGTTTTTCATATAAAAATTTCAAATTTTTTGGGTTTTGGGTGGATTTTTCAATTTTTTGGGGGTAGTCACGAATTAAAGTCCTTTTCGCTCTAGGACGCATATTTAAGGAGATATGGCCAAAACAAGTTTTTCATATAAAAATTTAAATTTTTTAGGTTTTGGGTGGATTTTTCAATTTTTTGGGGGTAGTCACGAATTAAAGTCCTTTTCGCTCTAGGACGCATATTTAAGGAGATATGGCCAAAACAAGTTTTTCATATAAAAATTTCAAAAAAAATTGGGTTTTGGGTGGATTTTTTAATTTTTTGGGGGTGGTCACGAATTAAAGTCCTTTTCGCTCTAGAACGCTTAGTTTAGGAGATATGGCCAAAACAAGTTTTTCATATAAAAATTTCAAATTTTTTAGGTTTTGAGTGGATTTTTCAATTTTTTGGGGGTAGTCACGAATTAAAGTCCTTTTCGCTCTAGGACGCATATTTAAGGAGATATGGCCAAAACAAATTTTTCATATAAAAATTTCAAATTATTTAGGTTTGGAGTGGATTTTTCAATTTTTTGGGGGTAGTCACGAATTAAAGTCCTTTTCGCTCTAGGACGCTTAATTTAGGAGATATGGCCAAAACAAATTTTTCACATAAAAATTTCAAATTTTTTGGGTTTTGGGTGGATTTTTCAATTTTTTGGGGGTAGTCACGAATTAAAGTCCTTTTCGCTCTAGGACGCATATTTAAGGAGATATGGCCAAAACAAGTTTTTCATATAAAAATTTCAAATTTTTTGGGTTTTGGGTGGATTTTTCAATTTTTTGGGGGTAGTCACGAATTAAAGTCCTTTTCGCTCTAGGACGCATATTTAAGGAGATATGGCCAAAACAAGTTTTTCATATAAAAATTTAAATTTTTTAGGTTTTGGGTGGATTTTTCAATTTTTTGGGGGTAGTCACGAATTAAAGTCCTTTTCGCTCTAGGACGCATATTTAAGGAGATATGGCCAAAACAAGTTTTTCATATAAAAATTTCAAAAAAATTTGGGTTTTGGGTGGATTTTTTAATTTTTTGGGGGTGGTCACGAATTAAAGTCCTTTTCGCTCTAGAACGCTTAGTTTAGGAGATATGGCCAAAACAAGTTTTTCATATAAAAATTTCAAATTTTTTAGGTTTTGAGTGGATTTTTCAATTTTTTGGGGGTAGTCACGAATTAAAGTCCTTTTCGCTCTAGGACGCATATTTAAGGAGATATGGCCAAAACAAGTTTTTCATATAAAAATTTCAAATTTTTTGGGTTTTGGGTGGATTTTTCAATTTTTTGGGGGTAGTCACGAATTAAAGTCCTTTTCGCTCTAGGACGCTTAATTTAGGAGATATGGCCAAAACAAATTTTTCACATAAAAATTTCAAATTTTTTGGGTTTTGGGTGGATTTTTCAATTTTTTGGGGGTAGTCACGAATTAAAGTCCTTTTCGCTCTAGGACGCATATTTAAGGAGATATGGCCAAAACAAGTTTTTCATATAAAAATTTCAAATTTTTTGGGTTTTGGGTGGATTTTTCAATTTTTTGGGGGTAGTCACGAATTAAAGTCCTATTCGCTCTAGGACGCATATTTAAGGAGATATGGCCAAAACAAGTTTTTCATATAAAAATTTCAAATTTTTTGGGTTTTGGGTGGATTTTTCAATTTTTTGGGGGTAGTCACGAATTAAAGTCCTTTTCGCTCTAGGACGCTTAGTTTAGGAGATATGGCCAAAACAAGTTTTTCATATAAAAATTTCAAATTTTTTGGGTTTTGGGTGGATTTTTCAATTTTTTGGGGGTAGTCACGAATTAAAGTCCTTTTCGCTCTAGGACGTATATTTAAGGAGATATGGCCAAAACAAGTTTTTCATATAAAAATTTCAAATTTTTTGAGTTTTGGGTGGATTTTTCAATTTTTTGGGGGTAGTCACGAATTAAAGTCCTTTTCGCTCTAGGACGCTTAGTTTAGGAGATATGGCCAAAACAAGTTTTTCATATAAAAATTTCAAATTTTTTAGGTTTTGGGTGGATTTTTCAATTTTTTGGGGGTAGTCACGAATTAAAGTCCTTTTCGCTCTAGGACGCATATTTAAGGAGATATGGCCAAAACAATTTTTTCATATAAAAATTTCAAATTTTTTGGGTTTTGGGTGGATTTTTCAATTTTTTGGGGGTAGTCACGAATTAAAGTCCTTTTCGCTCTAGGACGCATATTTAAGGAGATATGGCCAAAACAAGTTTTTCATATAAAAATTTAAATTTTTTAGGTTTTGGGTGGATTTTTCAATTTTTTGGGGGTAGTCACGAATTAAAGTCCTTTTCGCTCTAGGACGCATATTTAAGGAGATATGGCCAAAACAAGTTTTTCATATAAAAAGTTCAAAAAAATTTGGGTTTTGGGTGGATTTTTCAATTTTTTGGGGGTGGTCACGAATTAAAGTCCTTTTCGCTCTAGAACGCTTAGTTTAGGAGATATGGCCAAAACAAGTTTTTCATATAAAAATTTCAATTTTTTTGGGTTTTGGGTGGATTTTTCAATTTTTTGGGGGTAGTCACGAATTAAAGTCCTTTTCGCTCTAGGACACATATTTAAGGAGATATGGCCAAAACAAGTTTTTCATATAAAAATTTCAAATTTTTTGGGTTTTGGGTGGATTTTTCAATTTTTTGGGGGTAGTCACGAATTAAAGTCCTTTTCGCTCTAGGACGCATATTTAAGGAGATATGGCCAAAACAAGTTTTTCATATAAAAATTTCAAATTTTTTGGGTTTTGGGTGGATTTTTCAATTTTTTGGGGGTGGTCACGAATTAAAGTCCTTTTCGCTCTAGGACGCATATTTAAGGAGATATGGCCAAAACAAGTTTTTCATATAAAAATTTCAAATTTTTTAGGTTTTGGGTGGATTTTTCAATTTTTTGGGGGTAGTCACGAATTAAAGTCCTTTTCGCTCTAGAACGCTTAGTTTAGGAGATATGGCCAAAACAAGTTTTTCATATAAAAATTTAAATTTTTTTGGGTTTTGGGTGGATTTTTCAATTTTTTGGGGGTAGTCACGAATTAAAGTCCTTTTCGCTCTAGGACACATATTTAAGGAGATATGGCCAAAACAAGTTTTTCATATAAAAATTTCAAATTTTTTGGGTTTGTGGATTTTTCAATTTTTTGGGGGTGGTCACGAATTAAAGTCCTTTTCGCTCTAGAACGCTTAGTTTAGGAGATATGGCCAAAACAAGTTTTTCATATAAAAATTTCAATTTTTTTGGGTTTTGGGTGGATTTTTCAATTTTTTGGGGGTAGTCACGAATTAAAGTCCTTTTCGCTCTAGGACACATATTTAAGGAGATATGGCCAAAACAAGTTTTTCATATAAAAATTTCAAATTTTTTTGGTTTTTGGGTGGATTTTTCAATTTTTTGGGGGTAGTCACGAATTAAAGTCCTTTTCGCTCTAGGACGCATATTTAAGGAGATATGGCCAAAACAAGTTTTTCATATAAAAATTTCAAATTTTTTAGGTTTTGGGTGGATTTTTCAATTTTTTGGGGGTAGTCACGAATTAAAGTCCTTTTCGCTCTAGGACGCATATTTAAGGAGATATGGCCAAAACAAATTTTTCATATAAAAATTTCAAATTTTTTAGGTTTTGAGTGGATTTTTCAATTTTTTGGGGGTGGTCACGAATTAAAGTCCTTTTCGCTCTAGGACGCATATTTAAGGAGATATGGCCAAAACAAGTTTTTCATATAAAAATTTCAAAAAAATTTGGGTTTTGGGTGGATTTTTCAATTTTTTGGGGGTGGTCACGAATTAAAGTGCTTTTCGCTCTAGAACGCTTAGTTTAGGAGATATGGCCAAAACAAGTTTTTCATATAAAAATTTCAATTTTTTTGGGTTTTGGGTGGATTTTGCAATTTTTTGGGGGTAGTCACGAATTAAAGTCCTTTTCGCTCTAGGACACATATTTAAGGAGATATGGCCAAAACAAGTTTTTCATATAAAAATTTCAAATTTTTTGGGTTTTGGGTGGATTTTGCAATTTTTTGGGGGTAGTCACGAATTAAAGTCCTTTTCGCTCTAGGACGCATATTTAAGGAGATATGGCCAAAACAAGTTTTTCATATAAAAATTTCAAATTTTTGGGTTTTGGGTGGATTTTTCAATTTTTTGGGGGTAGTCACGAATTAAAGTCCTTTTCGCTCTAGGACGCATATTTAAGGAGATATGGCCAAAACAAGTTTTTCATATAAAAATTTCAAATTTTTTGGGTTTTGGGTGGATTTTTCAATTTTTTGTGGGTAGTCACGAATTAAAGTCCTTTTCGCTCTAGGACTCATATTTAAGGAGATATGGCCAAAACAAGTTTTTCATATAAAAATTTCAAATTTTTTGGGTTTTGGGTGGATTTTTCAATTTTTTGGGGGTAGTCACGAATTAAAGTCCTTTTCGCTCTAGGACGCATATTTAAGGAGATATGGCCAAAACAAGATTTTCATATAAAAATTTCAAATTTTTTGGGTTTTGGGTGGATTTTTAAATTTTTTGGGGGTAGTCACGAATTAAAGTCCTTTTCGCTCTAGGACGCATATTTAAGGAGATATGGCCAAAACAAGTTTTTCATATAAAAATTTCAAAAAAATTTGGGTTTTGGGTGGATTTTTCAATTTTTTGGGGGTGGTCACGAATTAAAGTCCTTTTCGCTCTAGAACGCTTAGTTTAGGAGATATGGCCAAAACAAGTTTTTCATATAAAAATTTCAAATTTTTTGGGTTTTGGGTGGATTTTTCAATTTTTTGGGGGTAGTCACGAATTAAAGTCCTTTTCGCTCTAGGACACATATTTAAGGAGATATGGCCAAAACAAGTTTTTCATATAAAAATTTCAAATTTTTTGGGTTTTGGTTGGATTTTTCAATTTTTTGGGGGTAGTCACGAATTAAAGTCCTTTTCGCTCTAGGACGCATATTTAAGGAGATATGGCCAAAACAAGTTTTTCATATAAAAATTTCAAATTTTTTGGGTTTTGGGTGGATTTTTCAATTTTTTGGGGGTGGTCACGAATTAAAGTCCTTTTCGCTCTAGGACGCATATTTAAGGAGATATGGCCAAAACAAGTTTTTCATATAAAAATTTCAAATTTTTTAGGTTTTGGGTGGATTTTTCAATTTTTTGGGGGTAGTCACGAATTAAAGTCCTTTTCGCTCTAGGACGCATATTTAAGGAGATATGGCCAAAACAAATTTTTCATATAAAAATTTCAAATTTTTTAGGTTTTGAGTGGATTTTTCAATTTTTTGGGGGTGGTCACGAATTAAAGTCCTTTTCGCTCTAGGACGCATATTTAAGGAGATATGGCCAAAACAAGTTTTTCATATAAAAATTTCAAATTTTTTGGGTTTTGGGTGGATTTTTCAATTTGTTGGGGGTAGTCACGAATTAAAGTCCTTTTCGCTCTAGGACGCATATTTAAGGAGATATGGCCAAAACAAGTTTTTCATATAAAAATTTCAAATTTTTTGGGTTTTGGGTGGATTTTTCAATTTTTTGGGGGTAGTCACGAATTAAAGTCCTTTTCGCTCTAGGACGCATATTTAAGGAGATATGGCCAAAACAAGTTTTTCATATAAAAATTTCAAATTTTTTGGGTTTTGGGTGGATTTTTCAATTTTTTGGGGGTGGTCACGAATTAAAGTCCTTTTCGCTCTAGGACGCATATTTAAGGATATATGGCCAAAACAAGTTTTTCATATAAAAATTTCAAATTTTTTGGGTTTTGGGTGGATTTTTAAATTTTTTGGGGGTAGTCACGAATTAAAGTCCTTTTCGCTCTAGGACGCTTAGTTTAAGAGATATGGCCAAAACAAGCTTTTCATATAAAAATTTCAAATTTTTTGGGTTTTGGGTGGATTTTTCAATTTTTTGGGGGTAGTCACGAATTAAAGTCCTTTTCGCTCTAGGACGCATATTTAAGGAGATATGGCCAAAACAAGTTTTTCATATAAAAATTTCAAATTTTTTGGGTTTTGGGTGGATTTTTCAATTTTTTGGGGGTAGTCACGAATTAAAGTCCTTTTCGCTCTAGGACGCATATTTAAGGAGATATGGCCAAAACAAGTTTTTCATATAAAAATTTCAAATTTTTTGGGTTTTGGGTGGATTTTTCAATTTTTTGGGGGTAGTCTCGAATTAAAGTCCTTTTCGCTCTAGGACACATATTTAAGGAGATATGGCCAAAACAAGTTTTTCATATAAAAATTTCAAATTTTTTGGGTTTTGGGTGGATTTTTCAATTTTTTGGGGGTAGTCACGAATTAAAGTCCTTTTCGCTCTAGGACGTATATTTAAGGAGATATGGCCAAAACAAGTTTTTCATATAAAAATTTCAAATTTTTTAGGTTTTGAGTGGAGTTTTCAATTTGTTGGGGGTAGTCACGAATTAAAGTCCTTTTCGCTCTAGGACGCATATTTAAGGAGATATGGCCAAAACAAGTTTTTCATATAAAAATTTCAAATTTTTTGGGTTTTGGGTGGATTTTTCAATTTTTTGGGGGTAGTCACGAATTAAAGTCCTTTTCGCTCTAGGACGCATATTTAAGGAGATATGGCCAAAACAAGTTTTTCATATAAAAATTTCAATTTTTTTGGGTTTTGGGTGGATTTTTCAATTTGTTGGGGGTAGTCACGAATTAAAGTCCTTTTCGCTCTAGGACGCATATTTAAGGAGATATGGCCAAAACAAGTTTTTCATATAAAAATTTCAAATTTTTTGGGTTTTGGGTGGATTTTTCAATTTTTTGGGGGTAGTCACGAATTAAAGTCCTTTTCGCTCTAGGACGCATATTTAAGGAGATATGGCCAAAACAAGTTTTTCATATAAAAATTTCAAATTTTTTGGGTTTTGGGTGGATTTTTCAATTTTTTGGGGGTGGTCACGAATTAAAGTCCTTTTCGCTCTAGGACGCATATTTAAGGAGATATGGCCAAAACAAGTTTTTCATATAAAAATTTCAAATTTTTTGGGTTTTGGGTGGATTTTTCAATTTTTTGGGGGTAGTCACGAATTAAAGTCCTTTTCGCTCTAGGACGCTTAGTTTAGGAGATATGGCCAAAACAAGTTTTTCATATAAAAATTTCAAATTTTTGGGTTTTGGGTGGATTTTTCAATTTTTTGGGGGTGGTCACGAATTAAAGTCCTTTTCGCTCTAGGACGCATATTTAAGGAGATATGGCCAAAACAAGTTTTTCATATAAAAATTTCAAATTTTTTGGGTTTTGGGTGGATTTTTCAATTTTTTGGGGGTAGTCACGAATTAAAGTCCTTTTCGCTCTAGGACGCATATTTAAGGAGATATGGCCAAAACAAGTTTTTCATATAAAAATTTCAAATTTTTTGGGTTTTGGGTGGATTTTTCAATTTTTTGGGGGTAGTCACGAATTAAAGTCCTTTTCGCTCTAGGACGCTTAGTTTAGGAGATATGGCCAAAACAAGTTTTTCATATAAAAATTTCAAATTTTTTGGGTTTTGGGTGGATTTTTCAATTTTTTGGGGGTAGTCACGAATTAAAGTCCTTTTCGCTCTAGGACACATATTTAAGGAGATATGGCCAAAACAAGTTTTTTATATAAAAATTTAAAATTTTTTGGGTTTTGGGTGGATTTTTCAATTTTTTGGGGGTGGTCACGAATTAAAGTCCTTTTCGCTCTAGGACGCATATTTAAGGAGATATGGCCAAAACAAGTTTTTCATATAAAAATTTCAAATTTTTTGGGTTTTGGGTGGATTTTTCAATTTTTTGGGGGTAGTCACGAATTAAAGTCCTTTTCGCTCTAGGACGCTTAGTTTAGGAGATATGGCCAAAACAAGTTTTTCATATAAAAATTTCAAATTTTTTGGGTTTTGGGTGGATTTTTCAATTTTTTGGGGGTAGTCACGAATTAAAGTCCTTTTCGCTCTAGGACGCATATTTAAGGAGATATGGCCAAAACAAGTTTTTCATATAAAAATTTCAAATTTTTTGGGTTTTGGGTGGATTTTTCAATTTTTTGGGGGTAGTCACGAATTAAAGTCCTTTTCGCTCTAGGACGCATATTTAAGGAGATATGGCCAAAACAAGTTTTTCATATAAAAATTTCAAATTTTTTGGGTTTTGGGTGGATTTTTCAATTTTTTGGGGGTAGTCACGAATTAAAGTCCTTTTCGCTCTAGGACGCTTAGTTTAGGAGATATGGCCAAAACAAGTTTTTCATATAAAAATTTCAAATTTTTTGGGTTTTGGGTGGATTTTTCAATTTTTTGGGGGTAGTCTCGAATTAAAGTCCTTTTCGCTCTAGGACGCTTAGTTTAGGAGATATGGCCAAAACAAGTTTTTCATATAAAAATTTCAAATTTTTTGGGTTTTGGGTGGATTTTTCAATTTTTTGGGGGTAGTCACGAATTAAAGTCCTTTTCGCTCTAGGACGCTTAGTTTAGGAGATATGGCCAAAACAAGTTTTTCATATAAAAATTTCAAATTTTTTGGGTTTTGGGTGGATTTTTCAATTTTTTGGGGGTAGTCACGAATTAAAGTCCTTTTCGCTCTAGGACGCTTAGTTTAGGAGATATGGCCAAAACAAGTTTTTCATATAAAAATTTCAAATTTTTTGGGTTTTGGGTGGATTTTTCAATTTTTTGGGGGTAGTCACGAATTAAAGTCCTTTTCGCTCTAGGACACATATTTAAGGAGATATGGCCAAAACAAGTTTTTCATATAAAAATTTCAAATTTTTTGGGTTTTGGGTGGATTTTTCAATTTTTTGGGGGTGGTCACGAATTAAAGTCCTTTTCGCTCTAGGACGCATATTTAAGGAGATATGGCCAAAACAAGTTTTTCATATAAAAATTTCAAATTTTTTGGGTTTTGGGTGGATTTTTCAATTTTTTGGGGGTAGTCACGAATTAAAGTCCTTTTCGCTCTAGGACGCTTAGTTTAGGAGATATGGCCAAAACAAGTTTTTCATATAAAAATTTCAAATTTTTTGGGTTTTGGGTGGATTTTTCAATTTTTTGGGGGTAGTCACGAATTAAAGTCCTTTTCGCTCTAGGACGCATATTTAAGGAGATATGGCCAAAACAAGTTTTTCATATAAAAATTTCAAATTTTTTGGGTTTTGGGTGGATTTTTCAATTTTTTGGAGGTAGTCACGAATTAAAGTCCTTTTCGCTCTAGGACGCATATTTAAGGAGATATGGCCAAAACAAGTTTTTCATATAAAAATTTCAAATTTTTTGGGTTTTGGGTGGATTTTTCAATTTTTTGGGGGTAGTCACGAATTAAAGTCCTTTTCGCTCTAGGACGCTTAGTTTAGGAGATATGGCCAAAACAAGTTTTTCATATAAAAATTTCAAATTTTTTGGGTTTTGGGTGGATTTTTCAATTTTTTGGGGGTAGTCTCGAATTAAAGTCCTTTTCGCTCTAGGACACATATTTAAGGAGATATGGCCAAAACAAGTTTTTCATATAAAAATTTCAAATTTTTTGGGTTTTGGGTGGATTTTTCAATTTTTTGGGGGTAGTCACGAATTAAAGTCCTTTTCGCTCTAGGACGTATATTTAAGGAGATATGGCCAAAACAAATTTTTCATATAAAAATTTCAAATTTTTTGGGTTTTGGGTGGATTTTTCAATTTTTTGGGGGTAGTCACGAATTAAAGTCCTTTTCGCTCTAGGACGCTTAGTTTAGGAGATATGGCCAAAACAAGTTTTTCATATAAAAATTTCAAATTTTTTGGGTTTTGGGTGGATTTTTCAATTTTTTGGGGGTAGTCACGAATTAAAGTCCTTTTCGCTCTAGGACACATATTTAAGGAGATATGGCCAAAACAAGTTTTTTATATAAAAATTTAAACTTTTTTGGGTTTTGGGTGGATTTTTCAATTTTTTGGGGGTGGTCACGAATTAAAGTCCTTTTCGCTCTAGGACGCATATTTAAGGAGATATGGCCAAAACAAGTTTTTCATATAAAAATTTCAAATTTTTTGGGTTTTGGGTGGATTTTTCAATTTTTTGGGGGTAGTCACGAATTAAAGTCCTTTTCGCTCTAGGACGCTTAGTTTAGGAGATATGGCCAAAACAAGTTTTTCATATAAAAATTTCAAATTTTTTGGGTTTTGGGTGGATTTTTCAATTTTTTGGGGGTAGTCACGAATTAAAGTCCTTTTCGCTCTAGGACGCATATTTAAGGAGATATGGCCAAAACAAGTTTTTCATATAAAAATTTCAAATTTTTTGGGTTTTGGGTGGATTTTTCAATTTTTTGGGGGTAGTCACGAATTAAAGTCCTTTTCGCTCTAGGACGCATATTTAAGGAGATATGGCCAAAACAAGTTTTTCATATAAAAATTTCAAATTTTTTGGGTTTTGGGTGGATTTTTCAATTTTTTGGGGGTAGTCACGAATTAAAGTCCTTTTCGCTCTAGGACGCTTAGTTTAGGAGATATGGCCAAAACAAGTTTTTCATATAAAAATTTCAAATTTTTTGGGTTTTGGGTGGATTTTTCAATTTTTTGGGGGTAGTCTCGAATTAAAGTCCTTTTCGCTCTAGGACACATATTTAAGGAGATATGGCCAAAACAAGTTTTTCATATAAAAATTTCAAATTTTTTGGGTTTTGGGTGGATTTTTCAATTTTTTGGGGGTAGTCACGAATTAAAGTCCTTTTCGCTCTAGGACGCATATTTAAGGAGATATGGCCAAAACAAGTTTTTCATATAAAAATTTCAAATTTTTTGGGTTTTGGGTGGATTTTTCAATTTTTTGGGGGTAGTCACGAATTAAAGTCCTTTTCGCTCTAGGACGCATATTTAAGGAGATATGGCCAAAACAAGTTTTTCATATAAAAATTTCAAATTTTTTGGGTTTTGGGTGGATTTTTCAATTTTTTGGGGGTAGTCACGAATTAAAGTCCTTTTCGCTCTAGGACGCTAAGTTTAGGAGATATGGCCAAAACAAGTTTTTCATATAAAAATTTCAAATTTTTTGGGTTTTGGGTGGATTTTTCAATTTTTTGGGGGTAGTCTCGAATTAAAGTCCTTTTCGCTCTAGGACACATATTTAAGGAGATATGGCCAAAACAAGTTTTTCATATAAAAATTTCAAATTTTTTGGGTTTTGGGTGGATTTTTCAATTTTTTGGGGGTGGTCACGAATTAAAGTCCTTTTCGCTCTAGGACGCATATTTAAGGAGATATGGCCAAAACAAGTTTTTCATATAAAAATTTCAAATTTTTTGGGTTTTGGGTGGATTTTTCAATTTTTTGGGGGTAGTCACGAATTAAAGTCCTTTTCGCTCTAGGACGCATATTTAAGGAGATATGGCCAAAACAAGTTTTTCATATAAAAATTTCAAATTTTTTGGGTTTTGGGTGGATTTTTCAATTTTTTGGGGGTAGTCACGAATTAAAGTCCTTTTCGCTCTAGGACGCTTAGTTTAGGAGATATGGCCAAAACAAGTTTTTCATATAAAAATTTCAAATTTTTTGGGTTTTGGGTGGATTTTTCAATTTTTTGGGGGTAGTCTCGAATTAAAGTCCTTTTCGCTCTAGGACACATATTTAAGGAGATATGGCCAAAACAAGTTTTTCATATAAAAATTTCAAATTTTTTGGGTTTTGGGTGGATTTTTCAATTTTTTGGGGGTAGTCACGAATTAAAGTCCTTTTCGCTCTAGGACGTATATTTAAGGAGATATGGCCAAAACAAATTTTTCATATAAAAATTTCAAATTTTTTGGGTTTTGGGTGGATTTTTCAATTTTTTGGGGGTAGTCACGAATTAAAGTCCTTTTCGCTCTAGGACGCTTAGTTTAGGAGATATGGCCAAAACAAGTTTTTCATATAAAAATTTCAAATTTTTTGGGTTTTGGGTGGATTTTTCAATTTTTTGGGGGTAGTCACGAATTAAAGTCCTTTTCGCTCTAGGACACATATTTAAGGAGATATGGCCAAAACAAGTTTTTTATATAAAAATTTAAAATTTTTTGGGTTTTGGGTGGATTTTTCAATTTTTTGGGGGTGGTCACGAATTAAAGTCCTTTTCGCTCTAGGACGCATATTTAAGGAGATATGGCCAAAACAAGTTTTTCATATAAAAATTTCAAATTTTTTGGGTTTTGGGTGGATTTTTCAATTTTTTGGGGGTAGTCACGAATTAAAGTCCTTTTCGCTCTAGGACGCTTAGTTTAGGAGATATGGCCAAAACAAGTTTTTCATATAAAAATTTCAAATTTTTTGGGTTTTGGGTGGATTTTTCAATTTTTTGGGGGTAGTCACGAATTAAAGTCCTTTTCGCTCTAGGACGCATATTTAAGGAGATATGGCCAAAACAAGTTTTTCATATAAAAATTTCAAATTTTTTGGGTTTTGGGTGGATTTTTCAATTTTTTGGGGGTAGTCACGAATTAAAGTCCTTTTCGCTCTAGGACGCATATTTAAGGAGATATGGCCAAAACAAGTTTTTCATATAAAAATTTCAAATTTTTTGGGTTTTGGGTGGATTTTTCAATTTTTTGGGGGTAGTCACGAATTAAAGTCCTTTTCGCTCTAGGACGCTTAGTTTAGGAGATATGGCCAAAACAAGTTTTTCATATAAAAATTTCAAATTTTTTGGGTTTTGGGTGGATTTTTCAATTTTTTGGGGGTAGTCTCGAATTAAAGTCCTTTTCGCTCTAGGACACATATTTAAGGAGATATGGCCAAAACAAGTTTTTCATATAAAAATTTCAAATTTTTTGGGTTTTGGGTGGATTTTTCAATTTTTTGGGGGTAGTCACGAATTAAAGTCCTTTTCGCTCTAGGACGCATATTTAAGGAGATATGGCCAAAACAAGTTTTTCATATAAAAATTTCAAATTTTTTGGGTTTTGGGTGGATTTTTCAATTTTTTGGGGGTAGTCACGAATTAAAGTCCTTTTCGCTCTAGGACGCATATTTAAGGAGATATGGCCAAAACAAGTTTTTCATATAAAAATTTCAAATTTTTTGGGTTTTGGGTGGATTTTTCAATTTTTTGGGGGTAGTCACGAATTAAAGTCCTTTTCGCTCTAGGACGCTTAGTTTAGGAGATATGGCCAAAACAAGTTTTTCATATAAAAATTTCAAATTTTTTGGGTTTTGGGTGGATTTTTCAATTTTTTGGGGGTAGTCTCGAATTAAAGTCCTTTTCGCTCTAGGACACATATTTAAGGAGATATGGCCAAAACAAGTTTTTCATATAAAAATTTCAAATTTTTTGGGTTTTGGGTGGATTTTTCAATTTTTTGGGGGTGGTCACGAATTAAAGTCCTTTTCGCTCTAGGACGCATATTTAAGGAGATATGGCCAAAACAAGTTTTTCATATAAAAATTTCAAATTTTTTGGGTTTTGGGTGGATTTTTCAATTTTTTGGGGGTAGTCACGAATTAAAGTCCTTTTCGCTCTAGGACGCATATTTAAGGAGATATGGCCAAAACAAGTTTTTCATATAAAAATTTCAAATTTTTTGGGTTTTGGGTGGATTTTTCAATTTTTTGGGGGTAGTCTCGAATTAAAGTCCTTTTCGCTCTAGGACACATATTTAAGGAGATATGGCCAAAACAAGTTTTTCATATAAAAATTTCAAATTTTTTGGGTTTTGGGTGGATTTTTCAATTTTTTGGGGGTAGTCACGAATTAAAGTCCTTTTCACTCTAGGACGTATATTTAAGGAGATATGGCCAAAACAAATTTTTCATATAAAAATTTCAAATTTTTTGGGTTTTGGGTGGATTTTTCAATTTTTTGGGGGTAGTCACGAATTAAAGTCCTTTTCGCTCTAGGACGCTTAGTTTAGGAGATATGGCCAAAACAAGTTTTTCATATAAAAATTTCAAATTTTTTGGGTTTTGGGTGGATTTTTCAATTTTTTGGGGGTAGTCACGAATTAAAGTCCTTTTCGCTCTAGGACACATATTTAAGGAGATATGGCCAAAACAAGTTTTTTATATAAAAATTTAAAATTTTTTGGGTTTTGGGTGGATTTTTCAATTTTTTGGGGGTGGTCACGAATTAAAGTCCTTTTCGCTCTAGGACGCATATTTAAGGAGATATGGCCAAAACAAGTTTTTCATATAAAAATTTCAAATTTTTTGGGTTTTGGGTGGATTTTTCAATTTTTTGGGGGTAGTCACGAATTAAAGTCCTTTTCGCTCTAGGACGCTTAGTTTAGGAGATATGGCCAAAACAAGTTTTTCATATAAAAATTTCAAATTTTTTGGGTTTTGGGTGGATTTTTCAATTTTTTGGGGGTAGTCACGAATTAAAGTCCTTTTCGCTCTAGGACGCATATTTAAGGAGATATGGCCAAAACAAGTTTTTCATATAAAAATTTCAAATTTTTTGGGTTTTGGGTGGATTTTTCAATTTTTTGGGGGTAGTCACGAATTAAAGTCCTTTTCGCTCTAGGACGCATATTTAAGGAGATATGGCCAAAACAAGTTTTTCATATAAAAATTTCAAATTTTTTGGGTTTTGGGTGGATTTTTCAATTTTTTGGGGGTAGTCACGAATTAAAGTCCTTTTCGCTCTAGGACGCTTAGTTTAGGAGATATGGCCAAAACAAGTTTTTCATATAAAAATTTCAAATTTTTTGGGTTTTGGGTGGATTTTTCAATTTTTTGGGGGTAGTCTCGAATTAAAGTCCTTTTCGCTCTAGGACACATATTTAAGGAGATATGGCCAAAACAAGTTTTTCATATAAAAATTTCAAATTTTTTGGGTTTTGGGTGGATTTTTCAATTTTTTGGGGGTAGTCACGAATTAAAGTCCTTTTCGCTCTAGGACGCATATTTAAGGAGATATGGCCAAAACAAGTTTTTCATATAAAAATTTCAAATTTTTTGGGTTTTGGGTGGATTTTTCAATTTTTTGGGGGTAGTCACGAATTAAAGTCCTTTTCGCTCTAGGACGCATATTTAAGGAGATATGGCCAAAACAAGTTTTTCATATAAAAATTTCAAATTTTTTGGGTTTTGGGTGGATTTTTCAATTTTTTGGGGGTAGTCACGAATTAAAGTCCTTTTCGCTCTAGGACGCTTAGTTTAGGAGATATGGCCAAAACAAGTTTTTCATATAAAAATTTCAAATTTTTTGGGTTTTGGGTGGATTTTTCAATTTTTTGGGGGTAGTCTCGAATTAAAGTCCTTTTCGCTCTAGGACACATATTTAAGGAGATATGGCCAAAACAAGTTTTTCATATAAAAATTTCAAATTTTTTGGGTTTTGGGTGGATTTTTCAATTTTTTGGGGGTGGTCACGAATTAAAGTCCTTTTCGCTCTAGGACGCATATTTAAGGAGATATGGCCAAAACAAGTTTTTCATATAAAAATTTCAATTTTTTTGGGTTTTGGGTGGATTTTTCAATTTTTTGGGGGTAGTCACGAATTAAAGTCCTTTTCGCTCTAGGACGCATATTTAAGGAGATATGGCCAAAACAAGTTTTTCATATAAAAATTTCAAATTTTTTGGGTTTTGGGTGGATTTTTCAATTTTTTGGGGGTAGTCACGAATTAAAGTCCTTTTCGCTCTAGGACGCTTAGTTTAGGAGATATGGCCAAAACAAGTTTTTCATATAAAAATTTCAAATTTTTTGGGTTTTGGGTGGATTTTTCAATTTTTTGGGGGTAGTCTCGAATTAAAGTCCTTTTCGCTCTAGGACACATATTTAAGGAGATATGGCCAAAACAAGTTTTTCATATAAAAATTTCAAATTTTTTGGGTTTTGGGTGGATTTTTCAATTTTTTGGGGGTAGTCACGAATTAAAGTCCTTTTCGCTCTAGGACGTATATTTAAGGAGATATGGCCAAAACAAGTTTTTCATATAAAAATTTCAAATTTTTTGGGTTTTGGGTGGATTTTTCAATTTTTTGGGGGTGGTCACGAATTAAAGTCCTTTTCGCTCTAGGACGCATATTTAAGGAGATGTGGCCAAAACAAGTTTTTCATATAAAAATTTCAAATTTTTTGGGTTTTGGGTGGATTTTTCAATTTTTTGGGGGTAGTCACGAATTAAAGTCCTTTTCGCTCTAGGACGCATATTTAAGGAGATATGGCCAAAACAAGTTTTTCATATAAAAATTTCAAATTTTTTGGGTTTTGGGTGGATTTTTCAATTTTTTGGGGGTAGTCTCGAATTAAAGTCCTTTTCGCTCTAGGACACATATTTAAGGAGATATGGCCAAAACAAGTTTTTCATATAAAAATTTCAAATTTTTTGGGTTTTGGGTGGATTTTTCAATTTTTTGGGGGTAGTCACGAATTAAAGTCCTTTTCACTCTAGGACGTATATTTAAGGAGATATGGCCAAAACAAATTTTTCATATAAAAATTTCAAATTTTTTGGGTTTTGGGTGGATTTTTCAATTTTTTGGGGGTAGTCACGAATTAAAGTCCTTTTCGCTCTAGGACGCTTAGTTTAGGAGATATGGCCAAAACAAGTTTTTCATATAAAAATTTCAAATTTTTTGGGTTTTGGGTGGATTTTTCAATTTTTTGGGGGTAGTCACGAATTAAAGTCCTTTTCGCTCTAGGACACATATTTAAGGAGATATGGCCAAAACAAGTTTTTTATATAAAAATTTAAAATTTTTTGGGTTTTGGGTGGATTTTTCAATTTTTTGGGGGTGGTCACGAATTAAAGTCCTTTTCGCTCTAGGACGCATATTTAAGGAGATATGGCCAAAACAAGTTTTTCATATAAAAATTTCAAATTTTTTGGGTTTTGGGTGGATTTTTCAATTTTTTGGGGGTAGTCACGAATTAAAGTCCTTTTCGCTCTAGGACGCTTAGTTTAGGAGATATGGCCAAAACAAGTTTTTCATATAAAAATTTCAAATTTTTTGGGTTTTGGGTGGATTTTTCAATTTTTTGGGGGTAGTCACGAATTAAAGTCCTTTTCGCTCTAGGACGCATATTTAAGGAGATATGGCCAAAACAAGTTTTTCATATAAAAATTTCAAATTTTTTGGGTTTTGGGTGGATTTTTCAATTTTTTGGGGGTAGTCACGAATTAAAGTCCTTTTCGCTCTAGGACGCATATTTAAGGAGATATGGCCAAAACAAGTTTTTCATATAAAAATTTCAAATTTTTTGGGTTTTGGGTGGATTTTTCAATTTTTTGGGGGTAGTCACGAATTAAAGTCCTTTTCGCTCTAGGACGCATATTTAAGGAGATATGGCCAAAACAAGTTTTTCATATAAAAATTTCAAATTTTTTGGGTTTTGGGTGGATTTTTCAATTTTTTGGGGGTAGTCTCGAATTAAAGTCCTTTTCGCTCTAGGACACATATTTAAGGAGATATGGCCAAAACAAGTTTTTCATATAAAAATTTCAAATTTTTTGGGTTTTGGGTGGATTTTTCAATTTTTTGGGGGTAGTCACGAATTAAAGTCCTTTTCGCTCTAGGACGCATATTTAAGGAGATATGGCCAAAACAAGTTTTTCATATAAAAATTTCAAATTTTTTGGGTTTTGGGTGGATTTTTCAATTTTTTGGGGGTAGTCACGAATTAAAGTCCTTTTCGCTCTAGGACGCTTAGTTTAGGAGATATGGCCAAAACAAGTTTTTCATATAAAAATTTCAAATTTTTTGGGTTTTGGGTGGATTTTTCAATTTTTTGGGGGTAGTCTCGAATTAAAGTCCTTTTCGCTCTAGGACACATATTTAAGGAGATATGGCCAAAACAAGTTTTTCATATAAAAATTTCAAATTTTTTGGGTTTTGGGTGGATTTTTCAATTTTTTGGGGGTAGTCACGAATTAAAGTCCTTTTCGCTCTAGGACGTATATTTAAGGAGATATGGCCAAAACAAATTTTTCATATAAAAATTTCAAATTTTTTGGGTTTTGGGTGGATTTTTCAATTTTTTGGGGGTAGTCACGAATTAAAGTCCTTTTCGCTCTAGGACGCATATTTAAGGAGATATGGCCAAAACAAGTTTTTCATATAAAAATTTCAAATTTTTTGGGTTTTGGGTGGATTTTTCAATTTTTTGGGGGTAGTCACGAATTAAAGTCCTTTTCGCTCTAGGACGCATATTTAAGGAGATATGGCCAAAACAAGTTTTTCATATAAAAATTTCAAATTTTTTGGGTTTTGGGTGGATTTTTCAATTTTTTGGGGGTAGTCACGAATTAAAGTCCTTTTCGCTCTAGGACGCTTAGTTTAGGAGATATGGCCAAAACAAGTTTTTCATATAAAAATTTCAAATTTTTTGGGTTTTGGGTGGATTTTTCAATTTTTTGGGGGTAGTCTCGAATTAAAGTCCTTTTCGCTCTAGGACACATATTTAAGGAGATATGGCCAAAACAAGTTTTTCATATAAAAATTTCAAATTTTTTGGGTTTTGGGTGGATTTTTCAATTTTTTGGGGGTGGTCACGAATTAAAGTCCTTTTCGCTCTAGGACGCATATTTAAGGAGATATGGCCAAAACAAGTTTTTCATATAAAAATTTCAATTTTTTTGGGTTTTGGGTGGATTTTTCAATTTTTTGGGGGTAGTCACGAATTAAAGTCCTTTTCGCTCTAGGACGCATATTTAAGGAGATATGGCCAAAACAAGTTTTTCATATAAAAATTTCAAATTTTTTGGGTTTTGGGTGGATTTTTCAATTTTTTGGGGGTAGTCACGAATTAAAGTCCTTTTCGCTCTAGGACGCTTAGTTTAGGAGATATGGCCAAAACAAGTTTTTCATATAAAAATTTCAAATTTTTTGGGTTTTGGGTGGATTTTTCAATTTTTTGGGGGTAGTCTCGAATTAAAGTCCTTTTCGCTCTAGGACACATATTTAAGGAGATATGGCCAAAACAAGTTTTTCATATAAAAATTTCAAATTTTTTGGGTTTTGGGTGGATTTTTCAATTTTTTGGGGGTAGTCACGAATTAAAGTCCTTTTCGCTCTAGGACGTATATTTAAGGAGATATGGCCAAAACAAATTTTTCATATAAAAATTTCAAATTTTTTGGGTTTTGGGTGGATTTTTCAATTTTTTGGGGGTAGTCACGAATTAAAGTCCTTTTCGCTCTAGGACGCTTAGTTTAGGAGATATGGCCAAAACAAGTTTTTCATATAAAAATTTCAAATTTTTTGGGTTTTGGGTGGATTTTTCAATTTTTTGGGGGTAGTCACGAATTAAAGTCCTTTTCGCTCTAGGACACATATTTAAGGAGATATGGCCAAAACAAGTTTTTTATATAAAAATTTAAAATTTTTTGGGTTTTGGGTGGATTTTTCAATTTTTTGGGGGTGGTCACGAATTAAAGTCCTTTTCGCTCTAGGACGCATATTTAAGGAGATATGGCCAAAACAAGTTTTTCATATAAAAATTTCAAATTTTTTGGGTTTTGGGTGGATTTTTCAATTTTTTGGGGGTAGTCACGAATTAAAGTCCTTTTCGCTCTAGGACGCTTAGTTTAGGAGATATGGCCAAAACAAGTTTTTCATATAAAAATTTCAAATTTTTTGGGTTTTGGGTGGATTTTTCAATTTTTTGGGGGTAGTCACGAATTAAAGTCCTTTTCGCTCTAGGACGCATATTTAAGGAGATATGGCCAAAACAAGTTTTTCATATAAAAATTTCAAATTTTTTGGGTTTTGGGTGGATTTTTCAATTTTTTGGGGGTAGTCACGAATTAAAGTCCTTTTCGCTCTAGGACGCATATTTAATGAGATATGGCCAAAACAAGTTTTTCATATAAAAATTTCAAATTTTTTGGGTTTTGGGTGGATTTTTCAATTTTTTGGGGGTAGTCACGAATTAAAGTCCTTTTCGCTCTAGGACGCTTAGTTTAGGAGATATGGCCAAAACAAGTTTTTCATATAAAAATTTCAAATTTTTTGGGTTTTTGGTGGATTTTTCAATTTTTTGGGGGTAGTCTCGAATTAAAGTCCTTTTCGCTCTAGGACACATATTTAAGGAGATATGGCCAAAACAAGTTTTTCATATAAAAATTTCAAATTTTTTGGGTTTTGGGTGGATTTTTCAATTTTTTGGGGGTAGTCACGAATTAAAGTCCTTTTCGCTCTAGGACGTATATTTAAGGAGATATGGCCAAAACAAATTTTTCATATAAAAATTTCAAATTTTTTAGGTTTTGAGTGGATTTTTCAATTTTTTGGGGGTGGTCACGAATTAAAGTCCTTTTCGCTCTATGACGCATATTTAAGGAGATATGGCCAAAACAAGTTTTTCATATAAAAATTTCAAATTTTTTGGGTTTTGGGTGGATTTTTCAATTTTTTGGGGGTAGTCACGAATTAAAGTCCTTTTCGCTCTAGGACGCATATTTAAGGAGATATGGCCAAAACAAGTTTTTCATATAAAAATTTCAAATTTTTTGGATTTTGGGTGGATTTTTCAATTTGTTGGGGGTAGTCACGAATTAAAGTCCTTTTCGCTCTAGGACGCATATTTAAGGAGATATGGCCAAAACAAGTTTTTCATATAAAAATTTCAAATTTTTTGGGTTTTGGGTGGATTTTTCAATTTTTTGGGGGTAGTCACGAATTAAAGTCCTTTTCGCTCTAGGACGCATATTTAAGGAGATATGGCCAAAACAAGTTTTTCATATAAAAATTTCAAATTTTTTGGGTTTTGGGTGGATTTTTCAATTTTTTGGGGGTAGTCACGAATTAAAGTCCTTTTCGCTCTAGGACGCTTAGTTTAGGAGATATGGCCAAAACAAGTTTTTCATATAAAAATTTCAAATTTTTTGGGTTTTGGGTGGATTTTTCAATTTTTTGGGGGTGGTCACGAATTAAAGTCCTTTTCGCTCTAGGACGCATATTTAAGGAGATATGGCCAAAACAAGTTTTTCATATAAAAATTTCAAATTTTTTGGGTTTTGGGTGGATTTTTCAATTTTTTGGGGGTAGTCACGAAT
Organism: Haematobia irritans; assembly: GCF_050003625.1. Lineage (NCBI taxonomy): Eukaryota > Metazoa > Arthropoda > Insecta > Diptera > Muscidae > Haematobia > Haematobia irritans. The sequence goes on from NC_134401.1 coordinate 26,041,169, forward strand.
TAAAGTCCTTTTCGCTCTAGGACGCTTAGTTTAGGAGATATGGCCAAAACAAGTTTTTCATATAAAAATTTCAAATTTTTTGGGTTTTGGGTGGATTTTTCAATTTTTTGGGGGTAGTCACGAATTAAAGTCCTTTTCGCTCTAGGACGCATATTTAAGGAGATATGGCCAAAACAAGTTTTTCATATAAAAATTTCAAATTTTTTGGGTTTTGGGTGGATTTTTCAATTTTTTGGGGGTAGTCACGAATTAAAGTCCTTTTCGCTCTAGGACGCATATTTAAGGAGATATGGCCAAAACAAGTTTTTCATATAAAAATTTCAAATTTTTTGGGTTTTGGGTGGATTTTTCAATTTTTTGGGGGTAGTCACGAATTAAAGTCCTTTTCGCTCTAGGACGCTTAGTTTAGGAGATATGGCCAAAACAAGTTTTTCATATAAAAATTTCAAATTTTTTGGGTTTTGGGTGGATTTTTCAATTTTTTGGGGGTAGTCACGAATTAAAGTCCTTTTCGCTCTAGGACGCATATTTAAGGAGATATGTCCAAAACAAGTTTTTCATATAAAAATTTCAAATTTTTTGGGTTTTGGGTGGATTTTTCAATTTTTTGGGGGTAGTCACGAATTAAAGTCCTTTTCGCTCTAGGACGCTTAGTTTAAGGAGATATGGCCAAAACAAGTTTTTCATATAAAAATTTAAAATTTTTTGGGTTTTGGGTGGATTTTTCAATTTTTTGGGGGTAGTCACGAATTAAAGTCCTTTTCGCTCTAGGACGCTTAGTTTAGGAGATATGGCCAAAACAAGTTTTTCATATAAAAATTTCAAATTTTTTGGGTTTTGGGTGGATTTTTCAATTTTTTGGGGGTAGTCACGAATTAAAGTCCTTTTCGCTCAAGGACGCATATTTAAGGAGATATGGCCAAAACAAGTTTTTCATATAAAAATTTCAAATTTTTTGGGTTTTGGGTGGATTTTTCAATTTTTTGGAGGTAGTCACGAATTAAAGTCCTTTTCGCTCTAGGACGCATATTTAAGGAGATATGGCCAAAACAAGTTTTTCATATAAAAATTTCAAATTTTTTGGGTTTTGGGTGGATTTTTCAATTTTTTGGGGGTAGTCACGAATTAAAGTCCTTTTCGCTCTAGGACGCTTAGTTTAGGAGATATGGCCAAAACAAGTTTTTCATATAAAAATTTCAAATTTTTTGGGTTTTGGGTGGATTTTTCAATTTTTTGGGGGTAGTCTCGAATTAAAGTCCTTTTCGCTCTAGGACACATATATAAGGAGATATGGCCAAAACAAGTTTTTCATATAAAAATTTCAAATTTTTTGGGTTTTGGGTGGATTTTTCAATTTTTTGGGGGTAGTCACGAATTAAAGTCCTTTTCGCTCTAGGACGTATATTTAAGGAGATATGGCCAAAACAAATTTTTCATATAAAAATTTCAAATTTTTTGGGTTTTGGGTGGATTTTTCAATTTTTTGGGGGTAGTCACGAATTAAAGTCCTTTTCGCTCTAGGACGCTTAGTTTAGGAGATATGGCCAAAACAAGTTTTTCATATAAAAATTTCAAATTTTTTGGGTTTTGGGTGGATTTTTCAATTTTTTGGGGGTAGTCACGAATTAAAGTCCTTTTCGCTCTAGGACACATATTTAAGGAGATATGGCCAAAACAAGTTTTTTATATAAAAATTTAAAATTTTTTGGGTTTTGGGTGGATTTTTCAATTTTTTGGGGGTGGTCACGAATTAAAGTCCTTTTCGCTCTAGGACGCATATTTAAGGAGATATGGCCAAAACAAGTTTTTCATATAAAAATTTCAAATTTTTTGGGTTTTGGGTGGATTTTTCAATTTTTTGGGGGTAGTCACGAATTAAAGTCCTTTTCGCTCTAGGACGCTTAGTTTAGGAGATATGGCCAAAACAAGTTTTTCATATAAAAATTTCAAATTTTTTGGGTTTTGGGTGGATTTTTCAATTTTTTGGGGGTAGTCACGAATTAAAGTCCTTTTCGCTCTAGGACGCATATTTAAGGAGATATGGCCAAAACAAGTTTTTCATATAAAAATTTCAAATTTTTTGGGTTTTGGGTGGATTTTTCAATTTTTTGGGGGTAGTCACGAATTAAAGTCCTTTTCGCTCTAGGACGCATATTTAAGGAGATATGGCCAAAACAAGTTTTTCATATAAAAATTTCAAATTTTTTGGGTTTTGGGTGGATTTTTCAATTTTTTGGGGGTAGTCACGAATTAAAGTCCTTTTCGCTCTAGGACGCTTAGTTTAGGAGATATGGCCAAAACAAGTTTTTCATATAAAAATTTCAAATTTTTTGGGTTTTGGGTGGATTTTTCAATTTTTTGGGGGTTGTCTCGAATTAAAGTCCTTTTCGCTCTAGGACACATATTTAAGGAGATATGGCCAAAACAAGTTTTTCATATAAAAATTTCAAATTTTTTGGGTTTTGGGTGGATTTTTCAATTTTTTGGGGGTAGTCACGAATTAAAGTCCTTTTCGCTCTAGGACGCATATTTAAGGAGATATGGCCAAAACAAGTTTTTCATATAAAAATTTCAAATTTTTTGGGTTTTGGGTGGATTTTTCAATTTTTTGGGGGTAGTCACGAATTAAAGTCCTTTTCGCTCTAGGACACATATTTAAGGAGATATGGCCAAAACAAGTTTTTCATATAAAAATTTCAAATTTTTTGGGTTTTGGGTGGATTTTTCAATTTTTTGGGGGTGGTCACGAATTAAAGTCCTTTTCGCTCTAGGACGCATATTTAAGGAGATATGGCCAAAACAAGTTTTTCATATAAAAATTTCAAATTTTTTTGGGTTTTGGGTGGATTTTTCAATTTTTTGGGGGTAGTCACGAATTAAAGTCCTTTTCGCTCTAGGACGCATATTTAAGGAGATATGGCCAAAACAAGTTTTTCATATAAAAATTTCAAATTTTTTGGGTTTTGGGTGGATTTTTCAATTTTTTGGGGGTAGTCACGAATTAAAGTCCTTTTCGCTCTAGGACGCTTAGTTTAGGAGATATGGCCAAAACAAGTTTTTCATATAAAAATTTCAAATTTTTTGGGTTTTGGGTGGATTTTTCAATTTTTTGGGGGCAGTCTCGAATTAAAGTCCTTTTCGCTCTAGGACACATATTTAAGGAGATATGGCCAAAACAAGTTTTTCATATAAAAATTTCAAATTTTTTGGGTTTTGGGTGGATTTTTCAATTTTTTGGGGGTAGTCACGAATTAAAGTCCTTTTCGCTCTAGGACGTATATTTAAGGAGATATGGCCAAAACAAATTTTTCATATAAAAATTTCAAATTTTTTGGGTTTTGGGTGGATTTTTCAATTTTTTGGGGGTAGTCACGAATTAAAGTCCTTTTCGCTCTAGGACGCTTAGTTTAGGAGATATGGCCAAAACAAGTTTTTCATATAAAAATTTCAAATTTTTTGGGTTTTGGGTGGATTTTTCAATTTTTTGGGGGTAGTCACGAATTAAAGTCCTTTTCGCTCTAGGACACATATTTAAGGAGATATGGCCAAAACAAGTTTTTTATATAAAAATTTAAAATTTTTTGGGTTTTGGGTGGATTTTTCAATTTTTTGGGGGTGGTCACGAATTAAAGTCCTTTTCGCTCTAGGACGCATATTTAAGGAGATATGGCCAAAACAAGTTTTTCATATAAAAATTTCAAATTTTTTGGGTTTTGGGTGGATTTTTCAATTTTTTGGGGGTAGTCACGAATTAAAGTCCTTTTCGCTCTAGGACGCTTAGTTTAGGAGATATGGCCAAAACAAGTTTTTCATATAAAAATTTCAAATTTTTTGGGTTTTGGGTGGATTTTTCAATTTTTTGGGGGTAGTCACGAATTAAAGTCCTTTTCGCTCTAGGACGCATATTTAAGGAGATATGGCCAAAACAAGTTTTTCATATAAAAATTTCAAATTTTTTGGGTTTTGGGTGGATTTTTCAATTTTTTGGGGGTAGTCACGAATTAAAGTCCTTTTCGCTCTAGGACGCATATTTAAGGAGATATGGCCAAAACAAGTTTTTCATATAAAAATTTCAAATTTTTTGGGTTTTGGGTGGATTTTTCAATTTTTTGGGGGTAGTCACGAATTAAAGTCCTTTTCGCTCTAGGACGCTTAGTTTAGGAGATATGGCCAAAACAAGTTTTTCATATAAAAATTTCAAATTTTTTGGGTTTTGGGTGGATTTTTCAATTTTTTGGGGGTAGTCTCGAATTAAAGTCCTTTTCGCTCTAGGACACATATTTAAGGAGATATGGCCAAAACAAGTTTTTCATATAAAAATTTCAAATTTTTTGGGTTTTGGGTGGATTTTTCAATTTTTTGGGGGTGGTCACGAATTAAAGTCCTTTTCGCTCTAGGACGCATATTTAAGGAGATATGGCCAAAACAAGTTTTTCATATAAAAATTTCAAATTTTTTGGGTTTTGGGTGGATTTTTCAATTTTTTGGGGGTAGTCACGAATTAAAGTCCTTTTCGCTCTAGGACGCATATTTACGGAGATATGGCCAAAACAAGTTTTTCATATAAAAATTTCAAATTTTTTGGGTTTTGGGTGGATTTTTCAATTTTTTGGGGGTAGTCACGAATTAAAGTCCTTTTCGCTCTAGGACGCTTAGTTTAGGAGATATGGCCAAAACAAGTTTTTCATATAAAAATTTCAAATTTTTTGGGTTTTGGGTGGATTTTTCAATTTTTTGGGGGTAGTCTCGAATTAAAGTCCTTTTCGCTCTAGGACACATATTTAAGGAGATATGGCCAAAACAAGTTTTTCATATAAAAATTTCAAATTTTTTGGGTTTTGGGTGGATTTTTCAATTTTTTGGGGGTAGTCACGAATTAAAGTCCTTTTCGCTCTAGGACGTATATTTAAGGAGATATGGCCAAAACAAATTTTTCATATAAAAATTTCAAATTTTTTGGGTTTTGGGTGGATTTTTCAATTTTTTGGGGGTAGTCACGAATTAAAGTCCTTTTCGCTCTAGGACGCTTAGTTTAGGAGATATGGCCAAAACAAGTTTTTCATATAAAAATTTCAAATTTTTTGGGTTTTGGGTGGATTTTTCAATTTTTTGGGGGTAGTCACGAATTAAAGTCCTTTTCGCTCTAGGACACATATTTAAGGAGATATGGCCAAAACAAGTTTTTCATATAAAAATTTCAAATTTTTTGGGTTTTGGGTGGATTTTTCAATTTTTTGGGGGTAGTCACGAATTAAAGTCCTTTTCGCTCTAGGACGCATATTTAAGGAGATATGGCCAAAACAAGTTTTTCATATAAAAATTTCAAATTTTTTGGGTTTTGGGTGGATTTTTCAATTTTTTGGGGGTAGTCACGAATTAAAGTCCTTTTCGCTCTAGGACGCATATTTAAGGAGATATGGCCAAAACAAGTTTTTCATATAAAAATTTCAAATTTTTTGGGTTTTGGGTGGATTTTTCAATTTTTTGGGGGTAGTCACGAATTAAAGTCCTTTTCGCTCTAGGACGCTTAGTTTAGGAGATATGGCCAAAACAAGTTTTTCATATAAAAATTTCAAATTTTTTGGGTTTTGGGTGGATTTTTCAATTTGTTGGGGGTAGTCACGAATTAAAGTCCTTTTCGCTCTAGGACGCATATTTAAGGAGATATGTCCAAAACAAGTTTTTCATATAAAAATTTCAAATTTTTTGGGTTTTGGGTGGATTTTTCAATTTTTTGGGGGTAGTCACGAATTAAAGTCCTTTTCGCTCTAGGACGCTTAGTTTAAGGAGATATGGCCAAAACAAGTTTTTCATATAAAAATTTCAAATTTTTTGGGTTTTGGGTGGATTTTTCAATTTTTTGGGGGTAGTCACGAATTAAAGTCCTTTTCGCTCTAGGACGCTTAGTTTAGGAGATATGGCCAAAACAAGTTTTTCATATAAAAATTTCAAATTTTTTGGGTTTTGGGTGGATTTTTCAATTTGTTGGGGGTAGTCACGAATTAAAGTCCTTTTCGCTCTAGGACGCATATTTAAGGAGATATGGCCAAAACAAGTTTTTCATATAAAAATTTCAAATTTTTTGGGTTTTGGGTGGATTTTTCAATTTTTTGGGGGTAGTCACGAATTAAAGTCCTTTTCGCTCTAGGACGCATATTTAAGGAGATATGGCCAAAACAAGTTTTTCATATAAAAATTTCAAATTTTTTGGGTTTTGGGTGGATTTTTCAATTTTTTGGGGGTGGTCACGAATTAAAGTCCTTTTCGCTCTAGGACGCATATTTAAGGAGATATGGCCAAAACAAGTTTTTCATATAAAAATTTCAAATTTTTTGGGTTTTGGGTGGATTTTTCAATTTTTTGGGGGTAGTCACGAATTAAAGTCCTTTTCGCTCTAGGACGCTTAGTTTAGGAGATATGGCCAAAACAAGTTTTTCATATAAAAATTTCAAATTTTTTGGGTTTTGGGTGGATTTTTCAATTTTTTGGGGGTAGTCACGAATTAAAGTCCTTTTCGCTCTAGGACGCATATTTAAGGAGATATGGCCAAAACAAGTTTTTCATATAAAAATTTCAAATTTTTTAGGTTTTGGGTGGATTTTTCAATTTTTTGGGGGTAGTCACGAATTAAAGTCCTTTTCGCTCTAGGACGCTTATTTTAGGAGATATGGCCAAAACAAGTTTTTCATATAAAAATTTCAAATTTTTTGGGTTTTGGGTGGATTTTTCAATTTTTTGGGGGTAGTCTCGAATTAAAGTCCTTTTCGCTCTAGGACACATATTTAAGGAGATATGGCCAAAACAAGTTTTTCATATAAAAATTTCAAATTTTTTGGGTTTTGGGTGGATTTTTCAATTTTTTGGGGGTAGTCACGAATTAAAGTCCTTTTCGCTCTAGGACGTATATTTAAGGAGATATGGCCAAAACAAATTTTTCATATAAAAATTTCAAATTTTTTAGGTTTTGAGTGGATTTTTCAATTTTTTGGGGGTGGTCACGAATTAAAGTCCTTTTCGCTCTATGACGCATATTTATGGAGATATGGCCAAAACAAGTTTTTCATATAAAAATTTCAAATTTTTTGGGTTTTGGGTGGATTTTTCAATTTGTTGGGGGTAGTCACGAATTAAAGTCCTTTTCGCTCTAGGACGCATATTTAAGGAGATATGGCCTTTTCGCTCTATGACGCATATTTATGGAGATATGGCCAAAACAAGTTTTTCATATAAAAATTTCAAATTTTTTGGGTTTTGGGTGGATTTTTCAATTTGTTGGGGGTAGTCACGAATTAAAGTCCTTTTCGCTCTAGGACGCATATTTAAGGAGATATGGCCAAAACAAGTTTTTCATATAAAAATTTCAAATTTTTTGGGTTTTGGGTGGATTTTTCAATTTTTTGGGGGTAGTCACGAATTAAAGTCCTTTTCGCTCTAGGACGCATATTTAAGGAGATATGGCCAAAACAAGTTTTTCATATAAAAATTTCAAATTTTTTGGGTTTTGGGTGGATTTTTCAATTTTTTGGGGGTAGTCACGAATTAAAGTCCTTTTCGCTCTAGGACGCATATTTAATGAGATATGGCCAAAACAAGTTTTTCATATAAAAATTTCAAATTTTTTGGGTTTTGGGTGGATTTTTCAATTTTTTGGGGGTAGTCACGAATTAAAGTCCTTTTCGCTCTAGGACGCTTAGTTTAGGAGATATGGCCAAAACAAGTTTTTCATATAAAAATTTCAAATTTTTTGGGTTTTTGGTGGATTTTTCAATTTTTTGGGGGTAGTCTCGAATTAAAGTCCTTTTCGCTCTAGGACACATATTTAAGGAGATATGGCCAAAACAAGTTTTTCATATAAAAATTTCAAATTTTTTGGGTTTTGGGTGGATTTTTCAATTTTTTGGGGGTAGTCACGAATTAAAGTCCTTTTCGCTCTAGGACGTATATTTAAGGAGATATGGCCAAAACAAATTTTTCATATAAAAATTTCAAATTTTTTAGGTTTTGAGTGGATTTTTCAATTTTTTGGGGGTGGTCACGAATTAAAGTCCTTTTCGCTCTATGACGCATATTTAAGGAGATATGGCCAAAACAAGTTTTTCATATAAAAATTTCAAATTTTTTGGGTTTTGGGTGGATTTTTCAATTTTTTGGGGGTAGTCACGAATTAAAGTCCTTTTCGCTCTAGGACGCTTAGTTTAGGAGATATGGCCAAAACAAGTTTTTCATATAAAAATTTCAAATTTTTTGGGTTTTGGGTGGATTTTTCAATTTTTTGGGGGTGGTCACGAATTAAAGTCCTTTTCGCTCTAGGACGCATATTTAAGGAGATATGGCCAAAACAAGTTTTTCATATAAAAATTTCAAATTTTTTGGGTTTTGGTTGGATTTTTCAATTTTTTGGGGATAGTCACGAATTAAAGTCCTTTTCGCTCTAGGACGCTTAGTTTAGGAGATATGGCCAAAACAAGTTTTTCATATAAAAATTTCAAATTTTTTGGGTTTTGGGTGGATTTTTCAATTTTTTGGGGGTAGTCACGAATTAAAGTCCTTTTCGCTCTAGGACGTATATTTAAGGAGATATGGCCAAAACAAATTTTTCATATAAAAATTTCAAATTTTTTAGGTTTTGAGTGGATTTTTCAATTTTTTGGGGGTAGTCTCGAATTAAAGTCCTTTTCGCTCTAGGACACATATTTAAGGAGATATGGCCAAAACAAGTTTTTCATATAAAAATTTCAAATTTTTTGGGTTTTGGGTGGATTTTTCAATTTTTTGGGGGTAGTCACGAATTAAAGTCCTTTTCGCTCTAGGACGTATATTTAAGGAGATATGGCCAAAACAAATTTTTCATATAAAAATTTCAAATTTTTTAGGTTTTGAGTGGATTTTTCAATTTTTTGGGGGTGGTCACGAATTAAAGTCCTTTTCGCTCTATGACGCATATTTATGGAGATATGGCCAAAACAAGTTTTTCATATAAAAATTTCAAATTTTTTGGGTTTTGGGTGGATTTTTCAATTTGTTGGGGGTAGTCACGAATTAAAGTCCTTTTCGCTCTAGGACGCATATTTAAGGAGATATGGCCAAAACAAGTTTTTCATATAAAAATTTCAATTTTTTTGGGTTTTGGGTGGATTTTTCAATTTTTTGGGGGTAGTCACGAATTAAAGTCCTTTTCGCTCTAGGACGCATATTTAAGGAGATATGGCCAAAACAAGTTTTTCATATAAAAATTTCAAATTTTTTGGGTTTTGGGTGGATTTTTCAATTTTTTGGGGGTGGTCACGAATTAAAGTCCTTTTCGCTCTAGGACGCATATTTAAGGAGATATGGCCAAAACAAGTTTTTCATATAAAAATTTCAAATTTTTTGGGTTTTGGTTGGATTTTTCAATTTTTTGGGGATAGTCACGAATTAAAGTCCTTTTCGCTCTAGGACGCTTAGTTTAGGAGATATGGCCAAAACAAGTTTTTCATATAAAAATTTAAAATTTTTTGGGTTTTGGGTGGATTTTTCAATTTGTTGGGGGTAGTCACGAATTAAAGTCCTTTTCGCTCTAGGACGCATATTTAAGGAGATATGGCCAAAACAAGTTTTTCATATAAAAATTTCAAATTTTTTGGGTTTTGGGTGGATTTTTCAATTTTTTGGGGGTAGTCACGAATTAAAGTCCTTTTCGCTCTAGGACGCTTAGTTTAGGAGATATGGCCAAAACAAGTTTTTCATATAAAAATTTCAATTTTTTTGGGTTTTGGGTGGATTTTTCAATTTTTTGGGGGTAGTCACGAATTAAAGTCCTTTTCGCTCTAGGACGCATATTTAAGGAGATATGGCCAAAACAAGTTTTTCATATAAAAATTGCAAATTTTTTGGGTTTTGGATGGATTTTTCAATTTTTTGGGGGTAGTCACGAATTAAAGTCCTTTTCGCTCTAGGACGCTTAGTTTAGGAGATATGGCCAAAACAAGTTTTTCATATAAAAATTTCAAATTTTTTGGGTTTTGGGTGGATTTTTCAATTTTTTGGGGGTAGTCACGAATTAAAGTCCTTTTCGCTCTAGGACACATATTTAAGGAGATATGGCCAAAACAAGTTTTTCATATAAAAATTTCAAATTTTTTGGGTTTTGGGTGGATTTTTCAATTTTTTGGGGGTAGTCACGAATTAAAGTCCTTTTCGCTCTAGGACGTATATTTAAGGAGATATGGCCAAAACAAATTTTTCATATAAAAATTTCAAATTTTTTAGGTTTTGAGTGGATTTTTCAATTTTTTGGGAGTGGTCACGAATTAAAGTACTTTTCGCTCTAGGACGCATATTTAAGGAGATATGGCCAAAACAAGTTTTTCATATAAAAATTTCAAATTTTTTGGGTTTTGGGTGGATTTTGCAATTTGTTGGGGGTAGTCACGAATTAAAGTCCTTTTCGCTCTAGGACGCTTAGTTTAGGAGATATGGCCAAAACAAGTTTTTCATATAAAAATTTCAAATTTTTTGGGTTTTGGGTGGATTTTTCAATTTTTTGGGGGTAGTCACGAATTAAAGTCCTTTTCGCTCTAGGACGCATATTTAAGGAGATATGGCCAAAACAAGTTTTTCATATAAAAATTTCAAATTTTTTGGGTTTTGGGTGGATTTTTCAATTTTTTGGGGGTGGTCACGAATTAAAGTCCTTTTCGCTCTAGGACGCATATTTAAGGAGATATGGCCAAAACAAGTTTTTCATATAAAAATTTCAAATTTTTTGGGTTTTGGGTGGATTTTTCAATTTTTTGGGGGTAGTCACGAATTAAAGTCCTTTTCGCTCTAGGACGCTTAGTTTAGGAGATATGGCCAAAACAAGTTTTTCATATAAAAATTTCAAATTTTTTGGGTTTTGGGTGGATTTTTCAATTTTTTGGGGGTAGTCACGAATTAAAGTCCTTTTCGCTCTAGGACGCATATTTAAGGAGATATGGCCAAAACAAGTTTTTCATATAAAAATTTCAAATTTTTTGGGTTTTGGGTGGATTTTTCAATTTTTTGGGGGTAGTCACGAATTAAAGTCCTTTTCGCTCTAGGACGCTTAGTTTAGGAGATATGGCCAAAACAAGTTTTTCATATAAAAATTTCAAATTTTTTGGGTTTGGGTGGATTTTTCAATTTTTTGGGGGTAGTCACGAATTAAAGTCCTTTTCGCTCTAGGACGTATATTTAAGGAGATATGGCCAAAACAAATTTTTCATATAAAAATTTCAAATTTTTTAGGTTTTGAGTGGATTTTTCAATTTTTTGGGGGTGGTCACGAATTAAAGTCCTTTTCGCTCTAGGACGCATATTTAAGGAGATATGGCCAAAACAAGTTTTTCATATAAAAATTTCAAATTTTTTGGGTTTTGGGTGGATTTTTCAATTTGTTGGGGGTAGTCACGAATTAAAGTCCTTTTCGCTCTAGGACGCATATTTAAGGAGATATGGCCAAAACAAGTTTTTCATATAAAAATTTAAAATTTTTTGGGTTTTGGGTGGATTTTTCAATTTTTTGGGGGTAGTCACGAATTAAAGTCCTTTTCGCTCTAGGACGTATATTTAAGGAGATATGGCCAAAACAAATTTTTCATATAAAAATTTCAAATTTTTTAGGTTTTGAGTGGATTTTTCAATTTTTTGGGGGTGGTCACGAATTAAAGTCCTTTTCGCTCTAGGACGCATATTTAAGGAGATATGGCCAAAACAAGTTTTTCATATAAAAATTTCAAATTTTTTGGGTTTTGGGTGGATTTTTCAATTTTTTGGGGGTAGTCACGAATTAAAGTCCTTTTCGCTCTAGGACGCTTAGTTTAGGAGATATGGCCAAAACAAGTTTTTCATATAAAAATTTCAAATTTTTGGGTTTTGGGTGGATTTTTCAATTTTTTGGGGGTAGTCACGAATTAAAGTCCTTTTCGCTCTAGGACGCATATTTAAGGAGATATGGCCAAAACAAGTTTTTCATATAAAAATTTCAAATTTTTTGGGTTTTGGGTGGATTTTTCAATTTTTTGGGGGTAGTCACGAATTAAAGTCCTTTTCGCTCTAGGACGCTTAGTTTAGGAGATATGGCCAAAACAAGTTTTTCATATAAAAATTTCAAATTTTTTGGGTTTTGGGTGGATTTTTCAATTTTTTGGGGGAAGTCACGAATTAAAGTCCTTTTCGCTCTAGGACACATATTTAAGGAGATATGGCCAAAACAAGTTTTTCATATAAAAATTGCAAATTTTTTGGGTTTTGGGTGGATTTTTCAATTTTTTGGGGGTAGTCACGAATTAAAGTCCTTTTCGCTCTAGGACGTATATTTAAGGAGATATGGCCAAAACAAATTTTTCATATAAAAATTTCAATTTTTTTAGGTTTTGAGTGGATTTTTCAATTTTTTGGGGGTGGTCACGAATTAAAGTCCTTTTCGCTCTAGGACGCATATTTAAGGAGATATGGCCAAAACAAGTTTTTCATATAAAAATTTCAAATTTTTTGGGTTTTGGGTGGATTTTTCAATTTTTTGGGGGTAGTCACGAATTAAAATCCTTTTCGCTCTAGGACGCTTAGTTTAGGAGATATGGCCGAAACAAGTTTTTCATATAAAAATTTCAAATTTTTTGGGTTTTGGGTGGATTTTTCAATTTTTTGGGGGTAGTCACGAATTAAAGTCCTTTTCGCTCTAGGACGCATATTTAAGGAGATATAGCCAAAACAAGTTTTTCATATAAAAATTTCAAATTTTTTGGGTTTTGGGTGGATTTTTCAATTTTTTGGGGGTAGTCACGAATTAAAGTCCTTTTCGCTCTAGGACGCATATTTAAGGAGATATGGCCAAAACAAGTTTTTCATATAAAAATTTCAAATTTTTTGGGTTTTGGGTGGATTTTTCAATTTTTTTGGGGGTAGTCACGAATTAAAGTCCTTTTCGCTCTAGGACGCTTAGTTTAGGAGATATGGCCAAAACAAGTTTTTCATATAAAAATTTCAAATTTTTTAGGTTTTGAGTGGATTTTTCAATTTTTTGGGGGTGGTCACGAATTAAAGTCCTTTTCGCTCTAGGACGCATATTTAAGGAGATATGGCCAAAACAAGTTTTTCATATAAAAATTTCAAATTTTTTGGGTTTTGGGTGGATTTTTCAATTTTTTGGGGGTAGTCACGAATTAAAGTCCTTTTCGCTCTAGGACGCTTAGTTTAGGAGATATGGCCAAAACAAGTTTTTCATATAAAAATTTCAAATTTTTTGGGTTTTGGGTGGATTTTTCAATTTTTTGGGGGTAGTCACGAATTAAAGTCCTTTTCGCTCTAGTACGTATATTTAAGGAGATATGGCCAAAACAAATTTTTCATATAAAAATTTCAAATTTTTTAGGTTTTGAGTGGATTTTTAAATTTTTTGGGGGTGGTCACGAATTAAAGTCCTTTTCGCTCTAGGACGCATATTTAAGGAGATATGGCCAAAACAAGTTTTTCATATAAAAATTTCAAATTTTTTGGGTTTTGGGTGGATTTTTCAATTTTTTGGGGGTAGTCACGAATTAAAGTCCTTTTCGCTCTAGGACGCATATTTAAGGAGATATGGCCAAAACAAGTTTTTCATATAAAAATTTCAAATTTTTTGGGTTTTGGGTGGATTTTTCAATTTTTTGGGGGTGGTCACGAATTAAAGTCCTTTTCGCTCTAGGACGCATATTTAAGGAGATATGGCCAAAACAAGTTTTTCATATAAAAATTTCAAATTTTTTGGGTTTTGGGTGGATTTTTCAATTTTTTGGGGGTAGTCACGAATTAAAGTCCTTTTCGCTCTAGGACGCTTAGTTTAGGAGATATGGCCAAAACAAGTTTTTCATATAAAAATTTCAAATTTTTTGGGTTTTGGGTGGATTTTTCAATTTTTTGGGGGTAGTCACGAATTAAAGTCCTTTTCGCTCTAGGACGCATATTTAAGGAGATATGGCCAAAACAAGTTTTTCATATAAAAATTTCAAATTTTTTGGGTTTTGGGTGGATTTTTCAATTTTTTGGGGTAGTCACGAATTAAAGTCCTTTTCGCTCTAGGACGCATATTTAAGGAGATATGGCCAAAACAAGTTTTTCATATAAAAATTTCAAATTTTTTGGGTTTTGGGTGGATTTTTCAATTTTTTGGGGGTAGTCACGAATTAAAGTCCTTTTCGCTCTAGGACGCTTAGTTTAGGAGATATGGCCAAAACAAGTTTTTCATATAAAAATTTCAAATTTTTTGGGTTTTGGGTGGATTTTTCAATTTTTTGGGGGAAGTCACGAATTAAAGTCCTTTTCGCTCTAGGACACATATTTAAGGAGATATGGCCAAAACAAGTTTTTCATATAAAAATTTCAAATTTTTTGGGTTTTGGGTGGATTTTTCAATTTTTTGGGGGTAGTCACGAATTAAAGTCCTTTTCGCTCTAGGACGCTTAGTTTAGGAGATATGGCCAAAACAAGTTTTTCATATAAAAATTTCAAATTTTTTGGGTTTTGGGTGGATTTTTCAATTTTTTGGGGGTAGTCACGAATTAAAGTCCTTTTCGCTCTAGGACACATATTTAAGGAGATATGGCCAAAACAAGTTTTTCATATAAAAATTTCAAATTTTTTGGGTTTTGGGTGGATTTTTCAATTTTTTGGGGGTAGTCACGAATTAAAGTCCTTTTCGCTCTAGGACGTATATTTAAGGAGATATGGCCAAAACAAATTTTTCATATAAAAATTTCAAATTTTTTAGGTTTTGAGTGGATTTTTCAATTTATTGGGGGTGGTCACGAATTAAAGTCCTTTTCGCTCTAGGACGCATATTTAAGGAGATATGACCAAAACAAGTTTTTCATATAAAAATTTCAATTTTTTTGGGTTTTGGGTGGATTTTTCAATTTTTTGGGGGTAGTCACGAATTAAAGTCCTTTTCGCTCTAGGACGCTTAGTTTAGGAGATATGGCCAAAACAAGTTTTTCATATAAAAATTTCAAATTTTTTGGGTTTTGGGTGGATTTTTCAATTTTTTTGGGGTAGTCACGAATTAAAGTCCTTTTCGCTCTAGGACACATATTTAAGGAGATATGGCCAAAACAAGTTTTTCATATAAAAATTTCAAATTTTTTGGGTTTTGGGTGGATTTTTCAATTTTTTGGGGGTAGTCACGAATTAAAGTCCTTTTCGCTCTAGGACGTATATTTAAGGAGATATGGCCAAAACAAATTTTTCATATAAAAATTTCAAATTTTTTAGGTTTTGAGTGGATTTTTCAATTTTTTGGGGGTGGTCACGAATTAAAGTCCTTTTCGCTCTAGGACGCATATTTAAGGAGATATGGCCAAAACAAGTTTTTCATATAAAAATTTCAAATTTTTTGGGTTTTGGGTGGATTTTTCAATTTGTTGGGGGTAGTCACGAATTAAAGTCCTTTTCGCTCTAGGACGCATATTTAAGGAGATATGGCCAAAACAAGTTTTTCATATAAAAATTTAAAATTTTTTGGGTTTTGGGTGGATTTTGCAATTTTTTGGGGGTAGTCACGAATTAAAGTCCTTTTCGCTCTAGGACGCATATTTAAGGAGATATGGCCAAAACAAGTTTTTCATATAAAAATTTCAAATTTTTTGGGTTTTGGGTGGATTTTTCAATTTTTTGGGGGTAGTCACGAATTAAAGTCCTTTTCGCTCTAGGACACATATTTAAGGAGATATGGCCAAAACAAGTTTTTCATATAAAAATTTCAAATTTTTTGGGTTTTGGGTGGATTTTTCAATTTTTTGGGGGTAGTCACGAATTAAAGTCCTTTTCGCTCTAGGACACATATTTAAGGAGATATGGCCAAAACAAGTTTTTCATATAAAAATTTCAAATTTTTTGGGTTTTGGGTGGATTTTTCAATTTTTTGGGGGTAGTCACGAATTAAAGTCCTTTTCGCTCTAGGACGTATATTTAAGGAGATATGGCCAAAACAAATTTTTCATATAAAAATTTCAAATGTTTTAGGTTTTGAGTGGATTTTTCAATTTTTTTGGGGTGGTCACGAATTAAAGTCCTTTTCGCTCTAGGACGCATATTTAAGGAGATATGGCCAAAACAAGTTTTTCATATAAAAATTTCAAATTTTTTGGGTTTTGGGTGGATTTTTCAATTTTTTGGGGGTAGTCACGAATTAAAGTCCTTTTCGCTCTAGGACGCATATTTAAGGAGATATGGCCAAAACAAGTTTTTCATATAAACATTTCAATTTTTTTGGGTTTTGGGTGGATTTTTCAATTTTGTGGGGGTGGTCACGAATTAAAGTCCTTTTCGCTCTAGGACGCATATTTAAGGAGATATGACCAAAACAAGTTTTTCATATAAAAATTTCAATTTTTTTGGGTTTTGGGTGGATTTTTCAATTTTTTGGGGGTAGTCACGAATTAAAGTCCTTTTCGCTCTAGGACGCTTAGTTTAGGAGATATGGCCAAAACAAGTTTTTCATATAAAAATTTCAAATTTTTTGGGTTTTGGGTGGATTTTTCAATTTTTTGGGGGTAGTCACGAATTAAAGTCCTTTTCGCTCTAGGACGTATATTTAAGGAGATATGGCCAAAACAAATTTTTCATATAAAAATTTCAAATTTTTTAGGTTTTGAGTGGATTTTTCAATTTTTTGGGGGTGGTCACGAATTAAAGTCCTTTTCGCTTTAGGACGCATATTTAAGGAGATATGGCCAAAACAAGTTTTTCATATAAAAATTTCAAATTTTTTGGGTTTTGGGTGGATTTTTCAATTTGTTGGGGGTAGTCACGAATTAAAGTCCTTTTCGCTCTAGGACGCATATTTAAGGAGATATGGCCAAAACAAGTTTTTCATATAAAAATTTCAAATTTTTTGGGTTTTGGGTGGATTTTTCAATTTTTTGGGGGTAGTCACGAATTAAAGTCCTTTTCGCTCTAGGACGCATATTTAAGGAGATATGGCCAAAACAAGTTTTTCATATAAAAATTTCAAATTTTTTGGGTTTTGGGTGGATTTTTCAATTTTTTGGGGGTGGTCACGAATTAAAGACATTTTCGCTCTAGGACGCATATTTAAGGAGATATGGCCAAAACAAGTTTTTCATATAAAAATTTCAAATTTTTTGGGTTTTGGGTGGATTTTTCAATTTTTTGGGGGTAGTCACGAATTAAAGTCCTTTTCGCTCTAGGACGCTTAGTTTAGGAGATATGGCCAAAACAAGTTTTTCATATAAAAATTTCAAATTTTTTGGGTTTTGGGTGGATTTTTCAATTTTTTGGGGGTAGTCACGAATTAAAGTCCTTTTCGCTCTAGGACGCATATTTAAGGAGATATGGCCAAAACAAGTTTTTCATATAAAAATTTCAAATTTTTGGGTTTTGGGTGGATTTTTCAATTTTTTGGGGGTAGTCACGAATTAAAGTCCTTTTCGCTCTAGGACGCATATTTAAGGAGATATGGCCAAAACAAGTTTTTCATATAAAAATTTCAAATTTTTTGGGTTTTGGGTGGATTTTTCAATTTTTTGGGGGTAGTCACGAATTAAAGTCCTTTTCGCTCTAGGACGCTTAGTTTAGGAGATATGGCCAAAACAAGTTTTTCATATAAAAATTTCAAATTTTTTGGGTTTTGGGTGGATTTTTCAATTTTTTGGGGGTAGTCACGAATTAAAGTCCTTTTCGCTCTAGGACGCATATTTAAGGAGATATGGCCAAAACAAGTTTTTCATATAAAAATTTCAAATTTTTGGGTTTTGGGTGGATTTTTCAATTTTTTGGGGGTAGTCACGAATTAAAGTCCTTTTCGCTCTAGGACGCATATTTAAGGAGATATGGCCAAAACAAGTTTTTCATATAAAAATTTCAAATTTTTTGGATTTTGGGTGGATTTTTCAATTTTTTGGGGGTAGTCACGAATTAAAGTCCTTTTCGCTCTAGGACGCTTAGTTTAGGAGATATGGCCAAAACAAGTTTTTCATATAAAAATTTCAAATTTTTTGGGTTTTGGGTGGATTTTTCAATTTTTTGGGGGTAGTCACGAATTAAAGTCCTTTTCGCTCTAGGACACATATTTAAGGAGATATGGCCAAAACAAGTTTTTCATATAAAAATTTCAAATTTTTTGGGTTTTGGGTGGATTTTTCAATTTTTTGGGGGTAGTCACGAATTAAAGTCCTTTTCGCTCTAGGACGCATATTTAAGGAGATATGGCCAAAACAAGTTTTTCATATAAAAATTTCAAATTTTTTGGGTTTTGGGTGGATTTTTCAATTTTTTGGGGGTAGTCACGAATTAAAGTCCTTTTCGCTCTAGGACGCATATTTAAGGAGATATGGCCAAAACAAGTTTTTCATATAAAAATTTCAAATTTTTGGGTTTTGGGTGGATTTTTCAATTTTTTGGGGGTAGTCACGAATTAAAGTCCTTTTCGCTCTAGGACACATATTTAAGGAGATATGGCCAAAACAAGTTTTTCATATAAAAATTTCAAATTTTTTGGGTTTTGGGTGGATTTTTCAATTTTTTGGGGGTAGTCACGAATTAAAGTCCTTTTCGCTCTAGGACGCTTAGTTTAGGAGATATGGCCAAAACAAGTTTTTCATATAAAAATTTCAAATTTTTTGGGTTTTGGGTGGATTTTTCAATTTTTTGGGGGTGGTCACGAATTAAAGACATTTTCGCTCTAGGACGCATATTTAAGGAGATATGGCCAAAACAAGTTTTTCATATAAAAATTTCAAATTTTTTGGGTTTTGGGTGGATTTTTCAATTTTTTTGGGGTAGTCACGAATTAAAGTCCTTTTCGCTCTAGGACGCTTAGTTTAGGAGATATGGCCAAAACAAGTTTTTCATATAAAAATTTCAAATTTTTTGGGTTTTGGGTGGATTTTTCAATTTTTTGGGGGTAGTCACGAATTAAAGTCCTTTTCGCTCTAGGACGCATATTTAAGGAGATATGGCCAAAACAAGTTTTTCATATAAAAATTTCAAATTTTTGGGTTTTGGGTGGATTTTTTCAATTTTTTGGGGGTAGTCACGAATTAAAGTCCTTTTCGCTCTAGGACGCATATTTAAGGAGATATGGCCAAAACAAGTTTTTCATATAAAAATTTCAAATTTTTTGGGTTTTGGGTGGATTTTTCAATTTTTTGGGGGTAGTCACGAATTAAAGTCCTTTTCGCTCTAGGACGCTTAGTTTAGGAGATATGGCCAAAACAAGTTTTTCATATAAAAATTTCAAATTTTTTGGGTTTTGGGTGGATTTTTCAATTTTTTGGGGGTAGTCACGAATTAAAGTCCTTTTCGCTCTAGGACGCATATTTAAGGAGATATGGCCAAAACAAGTTTTTCATATAAAAATTTCAAATTTTTGGGTTTTGGGTGGATTTTTCAATTTTTTGGGGGTAGTCACGAATTAAAGTCCTTTTCGCTCTAGGACGCATATTTAAGGAGATATGGCCAAAACAAGTTTTTCATATAAAAATTTCAAATTTTTTAGGTTTTGGGTGGATTTTTCAATTTTTTGGGGGTAGTCACGAATTAAAGTCCTTTTCGCTCTAGGACGCTTAGTTTAGGAGATATGGCCAAAACAAGTTTTTCATATAAAAATTTCAAATTTTTTGGGTTTTGGGTGGATTTTTCAATTTTTTGGGGGTAGTCACGAATTAAAGTCCTTTTCGCTCTAGGACACATATTTAAGGAGATATGGCCAAAACAAGTTTTTCATATAAAAATTTCAAATTTTTTGGGTTTTGGGTGGATTTTTCAATTTTTTGGGGGTAGTCACGAATTAAAGTCCTTTTCGCTCTAGGACGTATATTTAAGGAGATATGGCCAAAACAAGTTTTTCATATAAAAATTTCAAATTTTTTAGGTTTTGAGTGGATTTTTCAATTTTTTGGGGGTGGTCACGAATTAAAGTCCTTTTCGCTCTAGGACGCATATTTAAGGAGATATGGCCAAAACAAGTTTTTCATATAAAAATTTCAAATTTTTTGGGTTTTGGGTGGATTTTTCAATTTGTTGGGGGTAGTCACGAATTAAAGTCCTTTTCGCTCTAGGACGCATATTTAAGGAGATATGGCCAAAACAAGTTTTTCATATAAAAATTTCAAATTTTTTGGGTTTTGGGTGGATTTTTCAATTTTTTGGGGGTAGTCACGAATTAAAGTCCTTTTCGCTCTAGGACGCATATTTAAGGAGATATGGCCAAAACAAGTTTTTCATATAAAAATTTCAAATTTTTTGGGTTTTGGGTGGATTTTTCAATTTTTTGGGGGTGGTCGCGAATTAAAGTCCTTTTCGCTCTAGGACGCATATTTAAGGAGATATGGCCAAAACAAGTTTTTCATATAAAAATTTCAAATTTTTTGGGTTTTGGGTGGATTTTTCAATTTTTTGGGGGTAGTCACGAATTAAAGTCCTTTTCGCTCTAGGACGCTTAGTTTAGGAGATATGGCCAAAACAAGTTTTTCATATAAAAATTTCAAATTTTTTGGGTTTTGGGTGGATTTTTCAATTTTTTGTGGGTAGTCACGAATTAAAGTCCTTTTCGCTCTAGGACACATATTTAAGGAGATATGGCCAAAACAAGTTTTTCATATAAAAATTTCAAATTTTTTTGGGTTTTGGGTGGATTTTTCAATTTTTTGGGGGTAGTCACGAATTAAAGTCCTTTTCGCTCTAGGACGTATATTTAAGGAGATATGGCCAAAACAAATTTTTCATATAAAAATTTCAAATTTTTTAGGTTTTGAGTGGATTTTTCAATTTTTTGGGGGTGGTCACGAATTAAAGTCCTTTTCGCTCTAGGACGCATATTTAAGGAGATATGGCCAAAACAAGTTTTTCATATAAAAATTTCAAATTTTTTGGGTTTTGGGTGGATTTTTCAATTTGTTGGGGGTAGTCACGAATTAAAGTCCTTTTCGCTCTAGGACGCATATTTAAGGAGATATGGCCAAAACAAGTTTTTCATATAAAAATTTCAAATTTTTTGGGTTTTGGGTGGATTTTTCAATTTTTTGGGGGTAGTCACGAATTAAAGTCCTTTTCGCTCTAGGACGCATATTTAAGGAGATATGGCCAAAACAAGTTTTTCATATAAAAATTTCAAATTTTTCGGGTTTTGGGTGGATTTTTCAATTTTTTGGGGGTGGTCACGAATTAAAGTCCTTTTCGCTCTAGGACGCATATTTAAGGAGATATGGCCAAAACATGTTTTTCATATAAAAATTTCAAATTTTTTGGGTTTTGGGTGGATTTTTCAATTTTTTGGGGGTAGTCACGAATTAAAGTCCTTTTCGTTCTAGGACGCTTAGTTTAGGAGATATGGCCAAAACAAGTTTTTCATATAAAAATTTCAAATTTTTTGGGTTTTGGGTGGATTTTTCAATTTTTTGGGGGTAGTTACGAATTAAAGTCCTTTTCGCTCTAGGACGCATATTTAAGGAGATATGGCCAAAACAAGTTTTTCATATAAAAATTTCAAATTTTTTGGGTTTTGGGTGGATTTTTCAATTTTTTGGGGGTAGTCACGAATTAAAGTCCTTTTCGCTCTAGGACGCATATTTAAGGAGATATGGCCAAAACAAGTTTTTCATATAAAAATTTCAAATTTTTTGGGTTTTGGGTGGAGTTTTCAATTTTTTGGGGGTAGTCACGAATTAAAGTCCTTTTCGCTCTAGGACGCTTAGTTTAGGAGATATGGCCAAAACAAGTTTTTCATATAAAAATTTCAAATTTTTTGGGTTTTGGGTGGATTTTTCAATTTTTTGGGGGTAGTCACGAATTAAAGTCCTTTTCGCTCTAGGACACATATTTAAGGAGATATGGCCAAAACAAGTTTTTCATATAAAAATTTCAAATTTTTTGGGTTTTGGGTGGATTTTTCAATTTTTTGGGGGTAGTCACGAATTAAAGTCCTTTTCGCTCTAGGACGTATATTTAAGGAGATATGGCCAAAACAAATTTTTCATATAAAAATTTCAAATTTTTTAGGTTTTGAGTGGATTTTTCAATTTTTTGGGGGTGGTCACGAATTAAAGTCCTTTTCGCTCTAGGACGCATATTTAAGGAGATATGGCCAAAACAAGTTTTTCATATAAAAATTTCAAATTTTTTGGGTTTTGGGTGGATTTTTCAATTTGTTGGGGGTAGTCACGAATTAAAGTCCTTTTCGCTCTAGGACGCATATTTAAGGAGATATGGCCAAAACAAGTTTTTCATATAAAAATTTCAAATTTTTTGGGTTTTGGGTGGATTTTTCAATTTTTTGGGGGTAGTCACGAATTAAAGTCCTTTTCGCTCTAGGACGCATATTTAAGGAGATATGGCCAAAACAAGTTTTTCATATAAAAATTTCAAATTTTTTGGGTTTTGGGTGGATTTTTCAATTTTTTGGGGGTGGTCACGAATTAAAGTCCTTTTCGCTCTAGGACGCATATTTAAGGAGATATGGCCAAAACAAGTTTTTCATATAAAAATTTCAAATTTTTTGGGTTTTGGGTGGATTTTTCAATTTTTTGGGGGTAGTCACGAATTAAAGTCCTTTTCGCTCTAGGACGCTTAGTTTAGGAGATATGGCCAAAACAAGTTTTTCATATAAAAATTTCAAATTTTTTGGGTTTTGGGTGGATTTTTCAATTTTTTGGGGGTAGTCACGAATTAAAGTCCTTTTCGCTCTAGGACGCATATTTAAGGAGATATGGCCAAAACAAGTTTTTCATATAAAAATTTCAAATTTTTTGGGTTTTGGGTGGATTTTTCAATTTTTTGGGGGTAGTCACGAATTAAAGTCCTTTTCGCTCTAGGACGCATATTTAAGGAGATATGGCCAAAACAAGTTTTTCATATAAAAATTTCAAATTTTTTGGGTTTTGGGTGGATTTTTCAATTTTTTGGGGGTAGTCACGAATTAAAGTCCTTTTCGCTCTAGGACGCTTAGTTTAGGAGATATGGCCAAAACAAGTTTTTCATATAAAAATTTCAAATTTTTTGGGTTTTGGGTGGATTTTTCAATTTTTTGGGGGTAGTCACGAATTAAAGTCCTTTTCGCTCTAGGACACATATTTAAGGAGATATGGCCAAAACAAGTTTTTCATATAAAAATTTCAAATTTTTTGGGTTTTTGTGGATTTTTCAATTTTTTGGGGGTAGTCACGAATTAAAGTCCTTTTCGCTCTAGGACGTATATTTAAGGAGATATGGCCAAAACAAATTTGTCATATAAAAATTTCAAATTTTTTAGGTTTTGAGTGGATTTTTCAATTTTTTGGGGGTGCTCACGAATTAAAGTCCTTTTCGCTCTAGGACGCATATTTAAGGAGATATGGCCAAAACAAGTTTTTCATATAAAAATTTCAAATTTTTTGGGTTTTGGGTGGATTTTTCAATTTGTTGGGGGTAGTCACGAATTAAAGTCCTTTTCGCTCTAGGACGCTTAGTTTAGGAGATATGGCCAAAACAAGTTTTTCATATAAAAATTTCAAATTTTTTGGGTTTTGGGTGGATTTTTCAATTTTTTGGGGGTAGTCACGAATTAAAGTCCTTTTCGCTCTAGGACGCTTAGTTTAGGAGATATGGCCAAAACAAGTTTTTCATATAAAAATTTCAAATTTTTTGGGTTTTGGGTGGATTTTTCAATTTTTTGGGGGTAGTCACGAATTAAAGTCCTTTTCGCTCTAGGACGCATATTTAAGGAGATATGGCCAAAACAAGTTTTTCAAATTTTTTGGGTTTTGGGTGGATTTTTCAATTTTTTGGGGGTAGTCACGAATTAAAGTCCTTTTCGCTCTAGGACGCATATTTAAGGAGATATGGCCAAAACAAGTTTTTCATATAAAAATTTCAAATTTTTTGGGTTTTGGGTGGATTTTTCAATTTTTTGGGGGTAGTCACGAATTAAAGTCCTTTTCGCTCTAGGACACATATCTAAGGAGATATGGCCAAAACAAGTTTTTCATATAAAAATTTCAAATTTTTTGGGTTTTGGGTGGATTTTTCAATTTTTTGGGGGTAGTCACGAATTAAAGTCCTTTTCGCTCTAGGACGCATATTTAAGGAGATATGGCCAAAACAAGTTTTTCAAATTTTTTGGGTTTTGGGTGGATTTTTCAATTTTTTGGGGGTAGTCACGAATTAAAGTCCTTTTCGCTCTAGGACGCTTAGTTTAGGAGATATGGCCAAAACAAGTTTTTCATATAAAAATTTCAATTTTTTTGGGTTTTGGGTGGATTTTTCAATTTTTTGGGGGTAGTCACGAATTAAAGTCCTTTTCGCTCTAGGACACATATCTAAGGAGATATGGCCAAAACAAGTTTTTCATATAAAAATTTCAAATTTTTTGGGTTTTGGGTGGATTTTTCAATTTTTTGGGGGTAGTCACGAATTAAAGTCCTTTTCGCTCTAGGACGTATATTTAAGGAGATATGGCCAAAACAAATTTTTCATATAAAAATTTCAAATTTTTTAGGTTTTGAGTGGATTTTTCAATTTTTTGGGGGTGGTCACGAATTAAAGTCCTTTTGCTCTAGGACGCATATTTAAGGAGATATGGCCAAAACAAGTTTTTCATATAAAAATTTCAAATTTTTTGGGTTTTGGGTGGATTTTTCAATTTGTTGGGGGTAGTCACGAATTAAAGTCCTTTTCGCTCTAGGACGCATATTTAAGGAGATATAGCCAAAACAAGTTTTTCATATAAAAATTTCAAATTTTTTGGGTTTTGGGTGGATTTTTCAATTTTTTGGGGGTAGTCACGAATTAAAGTCCTTTTCGCTCTAGGACGCATATTTAAGGAGATATGGCCAAAACAAGTTTTTCATATAAAAATTTCAAATTTTTTGGGTTTTGGGTGGATTTTTCAATTTTTTGGGGGTAGTCACGAATTAAAGTCCTTTTCGCTCTAGGACGCTTAGTTTAGGAGATATGGCCAAAACAAGTTTTTCATATAAAAATTTCAAATTTTTTGGGTTTTGGGTGGATTTTTCAATTTTTTGGGGGTAGTCACGAATTAAAGTCCTTTTCGCTCTAGGACGCTTAGTTTAGGAGATATGGCCAAAACAAGTTTTTCATATAAAAATTTCAATTTTTTTGGGTTTTGGGTGGATTTTTCAATTTTTTGGGGGTAGTCACGAATTAAAGTCCTTTTCGCTCTAGGACGCATATTTAAGGAGATATGGCCAAAACAAGTTTTTCATATAAAAATTTCAAATTTTTTGGGTTTTGGGTGGATTTTTCAATTTTTTGGGGGTAGTCACGAATTAAAGTCCTTTTCGCTCTAGGACGCATATTTAAGGAGATATGGCCAAAACAAGTTTTTCATATAAAAATTTCAAATTTTTTGGGTTTTGGGTGGATTTTTCAATTTGTTGGGGGTAGTCACGAATTAAAGTCCTTTTCGCTCTAGGACGCATATTTAAGGAGATATGGCCAAAACAAGTTTTTCATATAAAAATTTCAAATTTTTTGGGTTTTGGGTGGATTTTTCAATTTTTTGGGGGTAGTCACGAGTTAAAGTCCTTTTCGCTCTAGGACGCATATTTAAGGAGATATGGCCAAAACAAGTTTTTCATATAAAAATTTCAAATTTTTTGGGTTTTGGGTGGATTTTTCAATTTTTTGGGGGTAGTCACGAATTAAAGTCCTTTTCGCTCTAGGACGCTTAGTTTAGGAGATATGGCCAAAACAAGTTTTTCATATAAAAATTTCAAATTTTTTGGGTTTTGGGTGGATTTTTCAATTTTTTGGGGGTAGTCACGAATTAAAGTCCTTTTCGCTCTAGGACGCATATTTAAGGAGATATGGCCAAAACAAGTTTTTCATATAAAAATTTCAAATTTTTTGGGTTTTGGGTGGATTTTTCAATTTTTTGGGGGTAGTCACGAATTAAAGTCCTTTTCGCTCTAGGACGCTTAGTTTAGGAGATATGGCCAAAACAAGTTTTTCATATAAAAATTTCAAATTTTTTGGGTTTTTGGTGGATTTTTCAATTTTTTGGGGGTAGTCACGAATTAAAGTCCTTTTCGCTCTAGGACACATATTTAAGGAGATATGGCCAAAACAAGTTTTTCATATAAAAATTTCAAATTTTTTGGGTTTTGGGTGGATTTTTCAATTTTTTGGGGGTAGTCACGAATTGAAGTCCTTTTCGCTCTAGGACGCTTAGTTTAGGAGATATGGCCAAAACAAATTTTTCATATAAAAATTTCAAATTTTTTAGGTGTTGAGTGGATTTTTCAATTTTTTGGGGGTGGTCACGAATTAAAGTCCTTTTCGCTCTAGGACGCATATTTAAGGAGATATGGCCAAAACAAGTTTTTCATATAAAAATTTCAAATTTTTTGGGTTTTGGGTGGGTTTTTCAATTTGTTGGGGGTAGTCACGAATTAAAGTCATTTTCGCTCTAGGACGCATATTTAAGGAGATATGGCCAAAACAAGTTTTTCATATAAAAATTTCAAATTTTTTGGGTTTTGGGTGGATTTTTCAATTTTTTGGGGGTAGTCGCGAATTAAAGTCCTTTTCGCTCTAGGACGCATATTTAAGGAGATATGGCCAAAACAAGTTTTTCATATAAAAATTTCAAATTTTTTGGGTTTTGGGTGGATTTTTCAATTTTTTGGGGGTGGTCACGAATTAAAGTCCTTTTCGCTCTAGGACGCATATTTAAGGAGATATGGCCAAAACAAGTTTTTCATATAAAAATTTCAAATTTTTTGGGTTTTGGGTGGATTTTTCAATTTTTTGGGGGTAGTCACGAATTAAAGTCCTTTTCGCTCTAGGACGCTTAGTTTAGGAGATATGGCCAAAACAAGTTTTTCATATAAAAATTTCAAATTTTTTGGGTTTTGGGTGGATTTTTCAATTTTTTGGGGGTAGTCACGAATTAAAGTCCTTTTCGCTCTAGGACGCATATTTAAGGAGATATGGCCAAAACAAGTTTTTCATATAAAAATTTCAAATTTTTTGGGTTTTGGGTGGATTTTTCAATTTTTTGGGGGTAGTCACGAATTAAAGTCCTTTTCGCTCTAGGACGCATATTTAAGGAGATATGGCCAAAACAAGTTTTTCATATAAAAATTTCAAATTTTTTGGGTTTTGGGTGGATTTTTCAATTTTTTGGGGGTAGTCACGAATTAAAGTCCTTTTCGCTCTAGGACACATATTTAAGGAGATATGGCCAAAACAAGTTTTTCATATAAAAATTTCAAATTTTTTGGGTTTTGGGTGGATTTTTCAATTTTTTGGGGGTAGTCACTAATTAAAGTCCTTTTCGCTCTAGGACGTATATTTAAGGAGATATGGCCAAAACAAATTTTTCATATAAAAATTTCAAATTTTTTAGGTTTTGAGTGGATTTTTCAATTTTTTGGGGGTGGTCACGAATTAAAGTCCTTTTCGCTCTAGGACGCATATTTAAGGAGATATGGCCAAAACAAGTTTTTCATATAAAAATTTCAAATTTTTTGGGTTTTGGGTGGATTTTTCAATTTGTTGGGGGTAGTCACGAATTAAAGTCCTTTTCGCTCTAGGACGCATATTTAAGGAGATATGGCCAAAACAAGTTTTTCATATAAAAATTTCAATTTTTTTGCGTTTTGGGTGGATTTTTCAATTTTGTGGGGGTGGTCACGAATTAAAGTCCTTTTCGCTCTAGGACGCATATTTAAGGAGATATGGCCAAAACAAGTTTTTCATATAGAAATTTCAAATTTTTTGGGTTTTGGGTGGATTTTTCAATTTTTTGGGGGTAGTCACGAATTAAAGTCCTTTTCGCTCTAGGACGTATATTTAAGGAGATATGGCCAAAACAAATTTTTCATATAAAAATTTCATATTTTTTAGGTTTTGAGTGGATTTTTCAATTTTTTGGGGGTGGTCACGAATTAAAGTCCTTTTCGCTCTAGGACGCATATTTAAGGAGATATGGCCAAAACAAGTTTTTCATATAAAAATTTCAAATTTTTTGGGTTTTGGGTGGATTTTTCAATTTGTTGGGGGTAGTCACGAATTAAAGTCCTTTTCGCTCTAGGACGCATATTTAAGGAGATATGGCCAAAACAAGTTTTTCATATAAAAATTTCAAATTTTTTGGGTTTTGGGTGGATTTTTCAATTTTTTGGGGGTAGTCACGAATTAAAGTCCTTTTCGCTCTAGGACGCATATTTAAGGAGATATGGCCAAAACAAGTTTTTCATATAAACATTTCAATTTTTTTGGGTTTTGGGTGGATTTTTCAATTTTGTGGGGGTGGTCACGAATTAAAGTCCTTTTCGCTCTAGGACGCATATTTAAGGAGATATGGCCAAAACAAGTTTTTCATATAAAAATTTCAAATTTTTTGGGTTTTGGGTGGATTTTTCAATTTTTTGGGGGTAGTCACGAATTAAAGTCCTTTTCGCTCTAGGACGCTTAGTTTAGGAGATATGGCCAAAACAAGTTTTTCATATAAAAATTTCAAATTTTTTGGGTTTTGGGTGGATTTTTCAATTTTTTGGGGGTAGTCACGAATTAAAGTCCTTTTCGCTCTAGGACGCATATTTAAGGAGATATGGCCAAAACAAGTTTTTCATATAAAAATTTCAAATTTTTTGGGTTTTGGGTGGATTTTTCAATTTTTTGGGGGTAGTCACGAATTAAAGTCCTTTTCGCTCTAGGACGCATATTTAAGGAGATATGGCCAAAACAAGTTTTTCATATAAAAATTTCAAATTTTTTGGGTTTTGGGTGGATTTTTCAATTTTTTGGGGGTGGTCACGAATTAAAGTCCTTTTCGCTCTAAGACGCTTAGTTTAGGAGATATGGCCAAAACAAGTTTTTCATATAAAAATTTCAAATTTTTTGGGTTTTGGGTGGATTTTTCAATTTTTTGGGGGTAGTCACGAATTAAAGTCCTTTTCGCTCTAGGACACATATTTAAGGAGATATGGCCAAAACAAGTTTTTCATATAAAAATTTCAATTTTTTTGGGTTTTGGGTGGATTTTTCAATTTTTTGGGGGTAGTCACGAATTAAAGTCCTTTTCGCTCTAGGACGTATATTTAAGGAGATATGGCCAAAACAAATTTTTCATATAAAAATTTCAAATTTTTTGGGTTTTGAGTGGATTTTTCAATTTTTTGGGGGTGGTCACGAATTAAAGTCCTTTTCGCTCTAGGACGCATATTTAAGGAGATATGGCCAAAACAAGTTTTTCATATAAAAATTTCAAATTTTTTGGGTTTTGGGTGGATTTTTCAATTTTTTGGGGGTAGTCACGAATTAAAGTCCTTTTCGCTCTAGGACGCTTAGTTTAGGAGATATGGCCAAAACAAGTTTTTTATATAAAAATTTCAAATTTTTTGGGTTTTGGGTGGATTTTTCAATTTTTTGGGGGTAGTCACGAATTAAAGTCCTTTTCGCTCTAGGACGCATATTTAAGGAGATATGGCCAAAACAAGTTTTTCATATAAAAATTTCAAATTTTTTGGGTTTTGGGTGGATTTTTCAATTTTTTGGGGGTAGTCACGAATTAAAGTCCTTTTCGCTCTAGGACGCATATTTAAGGAGATATGGCCAAAACAAGTTTTTCATATAAAAATTTCAAATTTTTTGGGTTTTGGGTGGATTTTTCAATTTTTTGGGGGTAGTCACGAATTAAAGTCCTTTTCGCTCTAGGACGCTTAGTTTAGGAGATATGGCCAAAACAAGTTTTTCATATAAAAATTTCAAATTTTTTGGGTTTTGGGTGGATTTTTCAATTTTTTGGGGGTAGTCACGAATTAAAGTCCTTTTCGCTCTAGGACACATATTTAAGGAGATATGGCCAAAACAAGTTTTTCATATAAAAATTTCAAATTTTTTGGGTTTTGGGTGGATTTTTCAATTTTTTGGGGGTAGTCACGAATTAAAGTCCTTTTCGCTCTAGGACGTATATTTAAGGAGATATGGCCAAAACAAATTTTTCATATAAAAATTTCAAATTTTTTAGGTTTTGAGTGGATTTTTCAATTTTTTGGGGGTGGTCACGAATTAAAGTCCTTTTCGCTCTAGGACGCATATTTAAGGAGATATGGCCAAAACAAGTTTTTCATATAAAAATTTCAAATTTTTTGGGTTTTGGGTGGATTTTTCAATTTTTTGGGGGTAGTCACGAATTAAAGTCCTTTTCGCTCTAGGACGCTTAGTTTAGGAGATATGGCCAAAACAAGTTTTTCATATAAAAATTTCAAATTTTTTGGGTTTTGGGTGGATTTTTCAATTTTTTGGGGGTAGTCACGAATTAAAGTCCTTTTCGCTCTAGGACGCATATTTAAGGAGATATGGCCAAAACAAGTTTTTCATATAAAAATTTCAAATTTTTTGGGTTTTGGGTGGATTTTTCAATTTTTTGGGGGTAGTCACGAATTAAAGTCCTTTTCGCTCTAGGACGCATATTTAAGGAGATATGGCCAAAATAAGTTTTTCATATAAAAATTTCAAATTTTTTGGGTTTTGGGTGGATTTTTCAATTTTTTGGGGGTGGTCACGAATTAAAGTCCTTTTCGCTCTAAGACGCTTAGTTTAGGAGATATGGCCAAAACAAGTTTTTCATATAAAAATTTCAAATTTTTTGGGTTTTGGGTGGATTTTTCAATTTTTTGGGGGTAGTCACGAATTAAAGTCCTTTTCGCTCTAGGACACATATTTAAGGAGATATGGCCAAAACAAGTTTTTCATATAAAAATTTCAATTTTTTTGGGTTTTGGGTGGATTTTTCAATTTTTTGGGGGTAGTCACGAATTAAAGTCCTTTTCGCTCTAGGACGTATATTTAAGGAGATATGGCCAAAACAAATTTTTCATATAAAAATTTCAAATTTTTTGGGTTTTGAGTGGAGTTTTCAATTTTTTGGGGGTGGTCACGAATTAAAGTCCTTTTCGCTCTAGGACGCATATTTAAGGAGATATGGCCAAAACAAGTTTTTCATATAAAAATTTCAAATTTTTTGGGTTTTGGGTGGATTTTTCAATTTTTTGGGGGTAGTCACGAATTAAAGTCCTTTTCGCTCTAGGACGCTTAGTTTAGGAGATATGGCCAAAACAGGTTTTTTATATAAAAATTTCAAATTTTTTGGGTTTTGGGTGGATTTTTCAATTTTTTGGGGGTAGTCACGAATTAAAGTCCTTTTCGCTCTAGGACGCATATTTAAGGAGATATGGCCAAAACAAGTTTTTCATATAAAAATTTCAAATTTTTTGGGTTTTGGGTGGATTTTTCAATTTTTTGGGGGTAGTCACGAATTAAAGTCCTTTTCGCTCTAGGACGCATATTTAAGGAGATATGGCCAAAACAAGTTTTTCATATAAAAATTTCAAATTTTTTGGGTTTTGGGTGGATTTTTCAATTTTTTGGGGGTAGTCACGAATTAAAGTCCTTTTCGCTCTAGGACGCTTAGTTTAGGAGATATGGCCAAAACAAGTTTTTCATATAAAAATTTCAAATTTTTTGGGTTTTGGGTGGATTTTTTTGGGGGTAGTCACGAATTAAAGTCCTTTTCGCTCTAGGACACATATTTAAGGAGATATGGCCAAAACAAGTTTTTCATATAAAAATTTCAAATTTTTTGGGTTTTGGGTGGATTTTTCAATTTTTTGGGGGTAGTCACGAATTAAAGTCCTTTTCGCTCTAGGACGTATATTTAAGGAGATATGGCCAAAACAAATTTTTCATATAAAAATTTCAAATTTTTTAGGTTTTGAGTGGATTTTTCAATTTTTTGGGGGTGGTCACGAATTAAAGTCCTTTTCGCTCTAGGACGCATATTTAAGGAGATATGGCCAAAACAAGTTTTTCATATAAAAATTTCAAATTTTTTGGGTTTTGGGTGGATTTTTCAATTTTTTGGGGGTAGTCACGAATTAAAGTCCTTTTCGCTCTAGGACGCTTAGTTTAGGAGATATGGCCAAAACAAATTTTTCATATAAAAATTTCAAATTTTTTAGGTGTTGAGTGGATTTTTCAATTTTTTGGGGGTGGTCACGAATTAAAGTCCTTTTCGCTCTAGGACGCATATTTAAGGAGATATGGCCAAAACAAGTTTTTCATATAAAAATTTCAAATTTTTTGGGTTTTGGGTGGGTTTTTCAATTTGTTGGGGGTAGTCACGAATTAAAGTCATTTTCGCTCTAGGACGCATATTTAAGGAGATATGGCCAAAACAAGTTTTTCATATAAAAATTTCAAATTTTTTGGGTTTTGGGTGGATTTTTCAATTTTTTGGGGGTAGTCGCGAATTAAAGTCCTTTTCGCTCTAGGACGCATATTTAAGGAGATATGGCCAAAACAAGTTTTTCATATAAAAATTTCAAATTTTTTGGGTTTTGGGTGGATTTTTCAATTTTTTGGGGGTGGTCACGAATTAAAGTCCTTTTCGCTCTAGGACGCATATTTAAGGAGATATGGCCAAAACAAGTTTTTCATATAAAAATTTCAAATTTTTTGGGTTTTGGGTGGATTTTTCAATTTTTTGGGGGTAGTCACGAATTAAAGTCCTTTTCGCTCTAGGACGCTTAGTTTAGGAGATATGGCCAAAACAAGTTTTTCATATAAAAATTTCAAATTTTTTGGGTTTTGGGTGGATTTTTCAATTTTTTGGGGGTAGTCACGAATTAAAGTCCTTTTCGCTCTAGGACGCATATTTAAGGAGATATGGCCAAAACAAGTTTTTCATATAAAAATTTCAAATTTTTTGGGTTTTGGGTGGATTTTTCAATTTTTTGGGGGTAGTCACGAATTAAAGTCCTTTTCGCTCTAGGACGCATATTTAAGGAGATATGGCCAAAACAAGTTTTTCATATAAAAATTTCAAATTTTTTGGGTTTTGGGTGGATTTTTCAATTTTTTGGGGGTAGTCACGAATTAAAGTCCTTTTCGCTCTAGGACACATATTTAAGGAGATATGGCCAAAACAAGTTTTTCATATAAAAATTTCAAATTTTTTGGGTTTTGGGTGGATTTTTCAATTTTTTGGGGGTAGTCACTAATTAAAGTCCTTTTCGCTCTAGGACGTATATTTAAGGAGATATGGCCAAAACAAATTTTTCATATAAAAATTTCAAATTTTTTAGGTTTTGAGTGGATTTTTCAATTTTTTGGGGGTGGTCACGAATTAAAGTCCTTTTCGCTCTAGGACGCATATTTAAGGAGATATGGCCAAAACAAGTTTTTCATATAAAAATTTCAAATTTTTTGGGTTTTGGGTGGATTTTTCAATTTGTTGGGGGTAGTCACGAATTAAAGTCCTTTTCGCTCTAGGACGCATATTTAAGGAGATATGGCCAAAACAAGTTTTTCATATAAAAATTTCAAATTTTTTGGGTTTTGGGTGGATTTTTCAATTTTTTGGGGGTAGTCACGAATTAAAGTCCTTTTCGCTCTAGGACGCATATTTAAGGAGATATGGCCAAAACAAGTTTTTCATATAAAAATTTCAATTTTTTTGCGTTTTGGGTGGATTTTTCAATTTTGTGGGGGTGGTCACGAATTAAAGTCCTTTTCGCTCTAGGACGCATATTTAAGGAGATATGGCCAAAACAAGTTTTTCATATAGAAATTTCAAATTTTTTGGGTTTTGGGTGGATTTTTCAATTTTTTGGGGGTAGTCACGAATTAAAGTCCTTTTCGCTCTAGGACGTATATTTAAGGAGATATGGCCAAAACAAATTTTTCATATAAAAATTTCAAATTTTTTAGGTTTTGAGTGGATTTTTCAATTTTTTGGGGGTGGTCACGAATTAAAGTCCTTTTCGCTCTAGGACGCATATTTAAGGAGATATGGCCAAAACAAGTTTTTCATATAAAAATTTCAAATTTTTTGGGTTTTGGGTGGATTTTTCAATTTGTTGGGGGTAGTCACGAATTAAAGTCCTTTTCGCTCTAGGACGCATATTTAAGGAGATATGGCCAAAACAAGTTTTTCATATAAAAATTTCAAATTTTTTGGGTTTTGGGTGGATTTTTCAATTTTTTGGGGGTAGTCACGAATTAAAGTCCTTTTCGCTCTAGGACGCATATTTAAGGAGATATGGCCAAAACAAGTTTTTCATATAAAAATTTCAATTTTTTTGGGTTTTGGGTGGATTTTTCAATTTTGTGGGGGTGGTCACGAATTAAAGTCCTTTTCGCTCTAGGACGCATATTTAAGGAGATATGGCCAAAACAAGTTTTTCATATAAAAATTTCAAATTTTTTGGGTTTTGGGTGGATTTTTAAATTTTTTGGGGGTAGTCACGAATTAAAGTCCTTTTCGCTCTAGGACGCTTAGTTTAGGAGATATGGCCAAAACAAGTTTTTCATATAAAAATTTCAAATTTTTTGGGTTTTGGGTGGATTTTTCAATTTTTTGGGGGTAGTCACGAATTAAAGTCCTTTTCGCTCTAGGACGCATATTTAAGGAGATATGGCCAAAACAAGTTTTTCATATAAAAATTTCAAATTTTTTGGGTTTTGGGTGGATTTTTCAATTTTTTGGGGGTAGTCACGAATTAAAGTCCTTTTCGCTCTAGGACGCATATTTAAGGAGATATGGCCAAAACAAGTTTTTCATATAAAAATTTCAAATTTTTTGGGTTTTGGGTGGATTTTTCAATTTTTTGGGGGTGGTCACGAATTAAAGTCCTTTTCGCTCTAAGACGCTTAGTTTAGGAGATATGGCCAAAACAAGTTTTTCATATAAAAATTTCAAATTTTTTGGGTTTTGGGTGGATTTTTCAATTTTTTGGGGGTAGTCACGAATTAAAGTCCTTTTCGCTCTAGGACACATATTTAAGGAGATATGGCCAAAACAAGTTTTTCATATAAAAATTTCAATTTTTTTGGGTTTTGGGTGGATTTTTCAATTTTTTGGGGGTAGTCACGAATTAAAGTCCTTTTCGCTCTAGGACGTATATTTAAGGAGATATGGCCAAAACAAATTTTTCATATAAAAATTTCAAATTTTTTGGGTTTTGAGTGGAGTTTTCAATTTTTTGGGGGTGGTCACGAATTAAAGTCCTTTTCGCTCTAGGACGCATATTTAAGGAGATATGGCCAAAACAAGTTTTTCATATAAAAATTTCAAATTTTTTGGGTTTTGGGTGGATTTTTCAATTTTTTGGGGGTAGTCACGAATTAAAGTCCTTTTCGCTCTAGGACGCTTAGTTTAGGAGATATGGCCAAAACAAGTTTTTTATATAAAAATTTCAAATTTTTTGGGTTTTGGGTGGATTTTTCAATTTTTTGGGGGTAGTCACGAATTAAAGTCCTTTTCGCTCTAGGACGCATATTTAAGGAGATATGGCCAAAACAAGTTTTTCATATAAAAATTTCAAATTTTTTGGGTTTTGGGTGGATTTTTCAATTTTTTGGGGGTAGTCACGAATTAAAGTCCTTTTCGCTCTAGGACGCATATTTAAGGAGATATGGCCAAAACAAGTTTTTCATATAAAAATTTCAAATTTTTTGGGTTTTGGGTGGATTTTTCAATTTTTTGGGGGTAGTCACGAATTAAAGTCCTTTTCGCTCTAGGACGCTTAGTTTAGGAGATATGGCCAAAACAAGTTTTTCATATAAAAATTTCAAATTTTTTGGGTTTTGGGTGGATTTTTCAATTTTTTGGGGGTAGTCACGAATTAAAGTCCTTTTCGCTCTAGGACACATATTTAAGGAGATATGGCCAAAACAAGTTTTTCATATAAAAATTTCAAATTTTTTGGGTTTTGGGTGGATTTTTCAATTTTTTGGGGGTAGTCACGAATTAAAGTCCTTTTCGCTCTAGGACGTATATTTAAGGAGATATGGCCAAAACAAATTTTTCATATAAAAATTTCAAATTTTTTAGGTTTTGAGTGGATTTTTCAATTTTTTGGGGGTGGTCACGAATTAAAGTCCTTTTCGCTCTAGGACGCATATTTAAGGAGATATGGCCAAAACAAGTTTTTCATATAAAAATTTCAAATTTTTTGGGTTTTGGGTGGATTTTTCAATTTGTTGGAGGTAGTCACGAATTAAAGTCCTTTTCGCTCTAGGACGCATATTTAAGGAGATATGGCCAAAACAAGTTTTTCATATAAAAATTTCAAATTTTTTGGGTTTTGGGTGGATTTTTCAATTTTTTGGGGGTAGTCACGAATTAAAGTCCTTTTCGCTCTAGGACGCATATTTAAGGAGATATGGCCAAAACAAGTTTTTCATATAAAAATTTCAAATTTTTTGGGGGTAGTCACGAATTAAAGTCCTTTTCGCTCTAGGACGCTTAGTTTAGGAGATATGGCCAAAACAAGTTTTTCATATAAAAATTTCAAATTTTTTGGGTTTTGGGTGGATTTTTCAATTTTTTGGGGGTAGTCACGAATTAAAGTCCTTTTCGCTCTAGGACGCATATTTAAGGAGATATGGCCAAAACAAGTTTTTCATATAAAAATTTCAAATTTTTTGGGTTTTGGGTGGATTTTTCAATTTTTTGGGGGTAGTCACGAATTAAAGTCCTTTTCGCT
Organism: Haematobia irritans; assembly: GCF_050003625.1. Classification (NCBI taxonomy): domain Eukaryota; kingdom Metazoa; phylum Arthropoda; class Insecta; order Diptera; family Muscidae; genus Haematobia; species Haematobia irritans. Next base: position 26,077,657 of record NC_134401.1, read on the forward strand.
CTAGGACGCATATTTAAGGAGATATGGCCAAAACAAGTTTTTCATATAAAAATTTCAAATTTTTTGGGTTTTGGGTGGATTTTTCAATTTTTTGGGAGTAGTCACGAATTAAAGTCCTTTTCGCTCTAGGACGCTTAGTTTAGGAGATATGGCCAAAACAAGTTTTTCATATAAAAATTTCAAATTTTTTGGGTTTTGGGTGGATTTTTCAATTTTTTGGGGGTAGTCACGAATTAAAGTCCTTTTCGCTCTAGGACGCTTAGTTTAGGAGATATGGCCAAAACAAGTTTTTCATATAAAAATTTCAAATTTTTTGGGTTTGGGTGGATTTTTCAATTTTTTGGGGGTAGTCACGAATTAAAGTCCTTTTCGCTCTAGGACGCTTAGTTTAGGAGATATGGCCAAAACAAGTTTTTCATATAAAAATTTCAAATTTTTTGGGTTTTGGGTGGATTTTTCAATTTTTTGGGGGTAGTCACGAATTAAAGTCCTTTTCGCTCTAGGACGCATATTTAAGGAGATATGGCCAAAACAAGTTTTTCATATAAAAATTTCAATTTTTTTGGGTTTTGGGTGGATTTTTCAATTTTGTGGGGGTGGTCGCGAATTAAAGTCCTTTTCGCTCTAGGACGCATATTTAAGGAGATATGGCCAAAACAAGTTTTTTATATAAAAATTTCAAATTTTTTGGGTTTTGGGTGGATTTTTCAATTTTTTGGGGGTAGTCACGAATTAAAGTCCTTTTCGCTCTAGGACGCATATTTAAGGAGATATGGCCAAAACAAGTTTTTCATATAAAAATTTCAAATTTTTTGGGTTTTGGGTGGATTTTTCAATTTTTTGGGGGTAGTCACGAATTAAAGTCCTTTTCGCTCTAGGACGCATATTTAAGGAGATATGGCCAAAACAAGTTTTTCATATAAAAATTTCAAATTTTTTGTGTTTTGGGTGGATTTTTCAATTTTTTGGGGGTAGTCACGAATTAAAGTCCTTTTCGCTCTAGGACGCATATTTAAGGAGATATGGCCAAAACAAGTTTTTCATATAAAAATTTCAAATTTTTTGGGTTTTGGGTGGATTTTTCAATTTTTTGGGGGTAGTCACGAATTAAAGTCCTTTTCGCTCTAGGACGCTTAGTTTAGGAGATATGGCCAAAACAAGTTTTTCATATAAAAATTTCAAATTTTTTGGGTTTTGGGTGGATTTTTCAATTTTTTGGGGGTAGTCACGAATTAAAGTCCTTTTCGCTCTAGGACACATATTTAAGGAGATATGGCCAAAACAAGTTTTTCATATAAAAATTTCAAATTTTTTGGGTTTTGGGTGGATTTTTCAATTTTTTGGGGGTAGTCACGAATTAAAGTCCTTTTCGCTCTAGGACGTATATTTAAGGAGATATGGCCAAAACAAATTTTTCATATAAAAATTTCAAATTTTTTAGGTTTTGAGTGGATTTTTCAATTTTTTGGGGGTGGTCACGAATTAAAGTCCTTTTCGCTCTAGGACGCATATTTAAGGAGATATGGCCAAAACAAGTTTTTCATATAAAAATTTCAAATTTTTTGGGTTTTGGGTGGATTTTTCAATTTGTTGGAGTAGTCACGAATTAAAGTCCTTTTCGCTCTAGGACGCATATTTAAGGAGATATGGCCAAAACAAGTTTTTCATATAAAAATTTCAAATTTTTTGGGTTTTGGGTGGATTTTTCAATTTTTTGGGGGTAGTCACGAATTAAAGTCCTTTTCGCTCTAGGACGCATATTTAAGGAGATATGGCCAAAACAAGTTTTTCATATAAAAATTTCAAATTTTTTGGGTTTTGGTTGGATTTTTAAATTTTTTGGGGGTAGTCACGAATTAAAGTCCTTTTCGCTCTAGGACGCTTAGTTTAGGAGATATGGCCAAAACAAGTTTTTCATATAAAAATTTCAAATTTTTTGGGTTTTGGGTGGATTTTTCAATTTTTTGGGGGTAGTCACGAATTAAAGTCCTTTTCGCTCTAGGACGCATATTTAAGGAGATATGGCCAAAACAAGTTTTTCATATAAAAATTTCAAATTTTTTGGGTTTTGGGTGGATTTTTCAATTTTTTGGGGGTAGTCACGAATTAAAGTCCTTTTCGCTCTAGGACGCATATTTAAGGAGATATGGCCAAAACAAGTTTTTCATATAAAAATTTCAAATTTTTTGGGTTTTGGGTGGATTTTTCAATTTTTTGGGAGTAGTCACGAATTAAAGTCCTTTTCGCTCTAGGACGCTTAGTTTAGGAGATATGGCCAAAACAAGTTTTTCATATAAAAATTTCAAATTTTTTGGGTTTTGGGTGGATTTTTCAATTTTTTGGGGGTAGTCACGAATTAAAGTCCTTTTCGCTCTAGGACGCTTAGTTTAGGAGATATGGCCAAAACAAGTTTTTCATATAAAAATTTCAAATTTTTTGGGTTTGGGTGGATTTTTCAATTTTTTGGGGGTAGTCACGAATTAAAGTCCTTTTCGCTCTAGGACGCTTAGTTTAGGAGATATGGCCAAAACAAGTTTTTCATATAAAAATTTCAAATTTTTTGGGTTTTGGGTGGATTTTTCAATTTTTTGGGGGTAGTCACGAATTAAAGTCCTTTTCGCTCTAGGACGCATATTTAAGGAGATATGGCCAAAACAAGTTTTTCATATAAAAATTTCAATTTTTTTGGGTTTTGGGTGGATTTTTCAATTTTGTGGGGGTGGTCACGAATTAAAGTCCTTTTCGCTCTAGGACGCATATTTAAGGAGATATGGCCAAAACAAGTTTTTTATATAAAAATTTCAAATTTTTTGGGTTTTGGGTGGATTTTTCAATTTTTTGGGGGTAGTCACGAATTAAAGTCCTTTTCGCTCTAGGACGCATATTTAAGGAGATATGGCCAAAACAAGTTTTTCATATAAAAATTTCAAATTTTTTGGGTTTTGGGTGGATTTTTCAATTTTTTGGGGGTAGTCACGAATTAAAGTCCTTTTCGCTCTAGGACGCATATTTAAGGAGATATGGCCAAAACAAGTTTTTCATATAAAAATTTCAAATTTTTTGGGTTTTGGGTGGATTTTTCAATTTTTTGGGGGTAGTCACGAATTAAAGTCCTTTTCGCTCTAGGACACATATTTAAGGAGATATGGCCAAAACAAGTTTTTCATATAAAAATTTCAAATTTTTTGGGTTTTGGGTGGATTTTTCAATTTTTTGGGGGTAGTCACGAATTAAAGTCCTTTTCGCTCTAGGACGTATATTTAAGGAGATATGGCCAAAACAAGTTTTTCATATAAAAATTTCAAATTTTTTAGGTTTTGAGTGGATTTTTCAATTGTTTGGGGGTGGTCACGAATTAAAGTCCTTTTCGCTCTAGGACGCATATTTAAGGAGATATGGCCAAAACAAGTTTTTCATATAAAAATTTCAAATTTTTTGGGTTTTGGGTGGATTTTTCAATTTGTTGGGGGTAGTCACGAATTAAAGTCCTTTTCGCTCTAGGACGCATATTTAAGGAGATATGGCCAAAACAAGTTTTTCATATAAAAATTTCAAATTTTTTGGGTTTTGGGTGGATTTTTCAATTTTTTGGGGGTAGTCACGAATTAAAGTCCTTTTCGCTCTAGGACGCATATTTAAGGAGATATGGCCAAAACAAGTTTTTCATATAAAAATTTCAAATTTTTTGGGTTTTGGGTGGATTTTTCAATTTTTTGGGGGTAGTCACGAATTAAAGTCCTTTTCGCTATAGGACGCTTAGTTTAGGAGATATGGCCAAAACAAGTTTTTCATATAAAAATTTCAAATTTTTTGGGTTTTGGGTGGATTTTTCAATTTTTTGGGGGTAGTCACGAATTAAAGTCCTTTTCGCTCTAGGACGCATATTTAAGGAGATATGGCCAAAACAAGTTTTTCATATAAAAATTTCAAATTTTTTGGGTTTTGGGTGGATTTTTCAATTTTTTGGGGGTAGTCACGAATTAAAGTCCTTTTCGCTCTAGGACGCATATTTAAGGAGATATGGCCAAAACAAGTTTTTCATATAAAAATTTCAAATTTTTTGGGTTTTGGGTGGATTTTTCAATTTTTTGGGGGTAGTCACGAATTAAAGTCCTTTTCGCTCTAGGACGCTTAGTTTAGGAGATATGGCCAAAACAAGTTTTTCATATAAAAATTTCAAATTTTTTGGGTTTTGGGTGGATTTTTCAATTTTTTGGGGGTAGTCACGAATTAAAGTCCTTTTCGCTCTAGGACGCATATTTAAGGAGATATGGCCAAAACAAGTTTTTCATATAAAAATTTCAAATTTTTTGGGTTTTGGGTGGATTTTTCAATTTTTTGGGGGTAGTCACGAATTAAAGTCCTTTTCGCTCTAGGACGCATATTTAAGGAGATATGGCCAAAACAAGTTTTTCATATAAAAATTTCAAATTTTTTGGGTTTTGGGTGGATTTTTCAATTTTTTGGGAGTAGTCACGAATTAAAGTCCTTTTCGCTCTAGGACGCTTAGTTTAGGAGATATGGCCAAAACAAGTTTTTCATATAAAAATTTCAAATTTTTTGGGTTTTGGGTGGATTTTTCAATTTTTTGGGGGTAGTCACGAATTAAAGTCCTTTTCGCTCTAGGACACATATTTAAGGAGATATGGCCAAAACAAGTTTTTCATATAAAAATTTCAAATTTTTTGGGTTTGGGTGGATTTTTCAATTTTTTGGGGGTAGTCACGAATTAAAGTCCTTTTCGCTCTAGGACGCTTAGTTTAGGAGATATGGCCAAAACAAGTTTTTCATATAAAAATTTCAAATTTTTTGGGTTTTGGGTGGATTTTTCAATTTTTTGGGGGTAGTCACGAATTAAAGTCCTTTTCGCTCTAGGACGCATATTTAAGGAGATATGGCCAAAACAAGTTTTTCATATAAAAATTTCAATTTTTTTGGGTTTTGGGTGGATTTTTCAATTTTTTGGGGGTAGTCACGAATTAAAGTCCTTTTCGCTCTAGGACGCATATTTAAGGAGATATGGCCAAAACAAGTTTTTCATATAAAAATTTCAAATTTTTTGGGTTTTGGGTGGATTTTTCAATTTTTTGGGGGTGGTCACGAATTAAAGTCCTTTTCGCTCTAGGACGCATATTTAAGGAGATATGGCCAAAACAAGTTTTTCATATAAAAATTTCAAATTTTTTGGGTTTTGGGTGGATTTTTCAATTTTTTGGGGGTAGTCACGAATTAAAGTCCTTTTCGCTCTAGGACGCTTAGTTTAGGAGATATGGCCAAAACAAATTTTTCATATAAAAATTTCAAATTTTTTAGGTGTTGAGTGGATTTTTCAATTTTTTGGGGGTAGTCACGAATTAAAGTCCTTTTCGCTCTAGGACGCATATTTAAGGAGATATGGCCAAAACAAGTTTTTCATATAAAAATTTCAAATTTTTTGGGATTTGGGTGGGTTTTTCAATTTGTTGGGGGTAGTCACGAATTAAAGTCATTTTCGCTCTAGGACGCATATTTAAGGAGATATGGCCAAAACAAGTTTTTCATATAAAAATTTCAAATTTTTTGGGTTTTGGGTGGATTTTTCAATTTTTTGGGGGTAGTCACGAATTAAAGTCCTTTTCGCTCTAGGACGCATATTTAAGGAGATATGGCCAAAACAAGTTTTTCATATAAAAATTTCAAATTTTTTGGGTTTTGGGTGGATTTTTCAATTTTTTGGGGGTGGTCACGAATTAAAGTCCTTTTCGCTCTAGGACGCATATTTAAGGAGATATGGCCAAAACAAGTTTTTCATATAAAAATTTCAAATTTTTTGGGTTTTGGGTGGGTTTTTCAATTTGTTGGGGGTAGTCACGAATTAAAGTCATTTTCGCTCTAGGACGCATATTTAAGGAGATATGGCCAAAACAAGTTTTTCATATAAAAATTTCAAATTTTTTGGGTTTTGGGTGGATTTTTCAATTTTTTGGGGGTAGTCACGAATTAAAGTCCTTTTCGCTCTAGGACGCATATTTAAGGAGATATGGCCAAAACAAGTTTTTCATATAAAAATTTCAAATTTTTTGGGTTTTGGGTGGATTTTTCAATTTTTTGGGGGTGGTCACGAATTAAAGTCCTTTTCGCTCTAGGACGCATATTTAAGGAGATATGGCCAAAACAAGTTTTTCATATAAAAATTTCAAATTTTTTGGGTTTTGGGTGGATTTTTCAATTTTTTGGGGGTAGTCACGAATTAAAGTCCTTTTCGCTCTAGGACGCTTAGTTTAGGAGATATGGCCAAAACAAGTTTTTCATATAAAAATTTCAAGTTTTTTGGGTTTTGGGTGGATTTTTCAATTTTTTGGGGGTAGTCACGAATTAAAGTCCTTTTCGCTCTAGGACGCATATTTAAGGAGATATGGCCAAAACAAGTTTTTCATATAAAAATTTCAAATTTTTTGGGTTTTGGGTGGATTTTTCAATTTTTTGGGGGTGGTCACGAATTAAAGTCCTTTTCGCTCTAGGACGCATATTTAAGGAGATATGGCCAAAACAAGTTTTTCATATAAAAATTTCAAATTTTTTGGGTTTTGGGTGGATTTTTCAATTTTTTGGGGGTAGTCACGAATTAAAGTCCTTTTCGCTCTAGGACGCTTAGTTTAGGAGATATGGCCAAAACTAATTTTTCATATAAAAATTTCAAATTTTTTGGGTTTTGGGTGGATTTTTCAATTTTTTGGGGGTAGTCACGAATTAAAGTCCTTTTCGCTCTAGGACGCATATTTAAGGAGATATGGCCAAAACAAGTTTTTCATATAAAAATTTCAAATTTTTTGGGTTTTGGGTGGATTTTTCAATTTTTTGGGGGTAGTCACGAATTAAAGTCCTTTTCGCTCTAGGACACATATTTAAGGAGATATGGCCAAAACAAGTTTTTCATATAAAAATTTCAAATTTTTTGGGTTTTGGGTGGATTTTTCAATTTTTTGGGGGTAGTCACTAATTAAAGTCCTTTTCGCTCTAGGACGTATATTTAAGGAGATATGGCCAAAACAAATTTTTCATATAAAAATTTCAAATTTTTTAGGTTTTGAGTGGATTTTTCAATTTTTTGGGGGTGGTCACGAATTAAAGTCCTTTTCGCTCTAGGACGCATATTTAAGGAGATATGGCCAAAACAAGTTTTTCATATAAAAATTTAAAATTTTTTGGGTTTTGGGTGGATTTTTCAATTTGTTGGGGGTAGTCACGAATTAAAGTCCTTTTCACTCTAGGACGCATATTTAAGGAGATATGGCCAAAACAAGTTTTTCATATAAAAATTTCAAATTTTTTGGGTTTTGGGTGGATTTTTCAATTTTTTGGGGGTAGTCACGAATTAAAGTCCTTTTCGCTCTAGGACGCATATTTAAGGAGATATGGCCAAAACAAGTTTTTCATATAAAAATTTCAATTTTTTTGCGTTTTGGGTGGATTTTTCAATTTTGTGGGGGTGGTCACGAATTAAAGTCCTTTTCGCTCTAGGACGCATATTTAAGGAGATATGGCCAAAACAAGTTTTTCATATAGAAATTTCAAATTTTTTGGGTTTTGGGTGGATTTTTCAATTTTTTGGGGGTAGTCACGAATTAAAGTCCTTTTCGCTCTAGGACGTATATTTAAGGAGATATGGCCAAAACAAATTTTTCATATAAAAATTTCAAATTTTTTAGGTTTTGAGTGGATTTTTCAATTTTTTGGGGGTGGTCACGAATTAAAGTCCTTTTCGCTCTAGGACGCATATTTAAGGAGATATGGCCAAAACAAGTTTTTCATATAAAAATTTCAAATTTTTTGGGTTTTGGGTGGATTTTTCAATTTGTTGGGGGTAGTCACGAATTAAAGTCCTTTTCGCTCTAGGACGCATATTTAAGGAGATATGGCCAAAACAAGTTTTTCATATAAAAATTTCAAATTTTTTGGGTTTTGGGTGGATTTTTCAATTTTTTGGGGGTAGTCACGAATTAAAGTCCTTTTCGCTCTAGGACGCATATTTAAGGAGATATGGCCAAAACAAGTTTTTCATATAAAAATTTCAATTTTTTTGGGTTTTGGGTGGATTTCTCAATTTTGTGGGGGTGGTCACGAATTAAAGTCCTTTCCGCTCTAGGACGCATATTTAAGGAGATATGGCCAAAACAAGTTTTTCATATAAAAATGTCAAATTTTTTGGGTTTTGGGTGGATTTTTCAATTTTTTGGGGGTAGTCACGAATTAAAGTCCTTTTCGCTCTAGGACGCTTAGTTTAGGAGATATGGCCAAAACAAGTTTTTCATATAAAAATTTCAAATTTTTTGGGTTTTGGGTGGATTTTTCAATTTGTTGGGGGTAGTCACGAATTAAAGTCCTTTTCGCTCTAGGACGCATATTTAAGGAGATATGGCCAAAACAAGTTTTTCATATAAAAATTTCATTTTTTTTGGGTTTTGGGTGGATTTTTCAATTTTTTGGGGGTAGTCACGAATTAAAGTCCTTTTCGCTCTAGGACGTATATTTAAGGAGATATGGCCAAAACAAATTTTTCATATAAAAATTTCAAATTTTTTGGGTTTTGAGTGGAGTTTTCAATTTTTTGGGGGTGGTCACGAATTAAAGTCCTTTTCGCTCTAGGACGCATATTTAAGGAGATATGGCCAAAACAAGTTTTTCATATAAAAATTTCAAATTTTTTGGGTTTTGGGTGGATTTTTCAATTTTTTGGGGGTAGTCACGAATTAAAGTCCTTTTCGCTCTAGGACGCTTAGTTTAGGAGATATGGCCAAAACAAGTTTTTTATATAAAAATTTCAAATTTTTTGGGTTTTGGGTGGATTTTTCAATTTTTTGGGGGTAGTCACGAATTAAAGTCCTTTTCGCTCTAGGACGCATATTTAAGGAGATATGGCCAAAACAAGTTTTTCATATAAAAATTTCAAATTTTTTGGGTTTTGGGTGGATTTTTCAATTTTTTGGGGGTAGTCACGAATTAAAGTCCTTTTCGCTCTAGGACGCATATTTAAGGAGATATGGCCAAAACAAGTTTTTCATATAAAAATTTCAAATTTTTTGGGTTTTGGGTGGATTTTTCAATTTTTTGGGGGTAGTCACGAATTAAAGTCCTTTTCGCTCTAGGACGCTTAGTTTAGGAGATATGGCCAAAACAAGTTTTTCATATAAAAATTTCAAATTTTTTGGGTTTTGGGTGGATTTTTTTGGGGGTAGTCACGAATTAAAGTCCTTTTCGCTCTAGGACACATATTTAAGGAGATATGGCCAAAACAAGTTTTTCATATAAAAATTTCAAATTTTTTGGGTTTTGGGTGGATTTTTCAATTTTTTGGGGGTAGTCACGAATTAAAGTCCTTTTCGCTCTAGGACGTATATTTAAGGAGATATGGCCAAAACAAATTTTTCATATAAAAATTTCAAATTTTTTAGGTTTTGAGTGGATTTTTCAATTTTTTGGGGGTGGTCACGAATTAAAGTCCTTTTCGCTCTAGGACGCATATTTAAGGAGATATGGCCAAAACAAGTTTTTCATATAAAAATTTCAAATTTTTTGGGTTTTGGGTGGATTTTTCAATTTTTTGGGGGTAGTCACGAATTAAAGTCCTTTTCGCTCTAGGACGCTTAGTTTAGGAGATATGGCCAAAACAAATTTTTCATATAAAAATTTCAAATTTTTTAGGTGTTGAGTGGATTTTTCAATTTTTTGGGGGTGGTCACGAATTAAAGTCCTTTTCGCTCTAGGACGCATATTTAAGGAGATATGGCCAAAACAAGTTTTTCATATAAAAATTTCAAATTTTTTGGGTTTTGGGTGGGTTTTTCAATTTGTTGGGGGTAGTCACGAATTAAAGTCATTTTCGCTCTAGGACGCATATTTAAGGAGATATGGCCAAAACAAGTTTTTCATATAAAAATTTCAAATTTTTTGGGTTTTGGGTGGATTTTTCAATTTTTTGGGGGTAGTCGCGAATTAAAGTCCTTTTCGCTCTAGGACGCATATTTAAGGAGATATGGCCAAAACAAGTTTTTCATATAAAAATTTCAAATTTTTTGGGTTTTGGGTGGATTTTTCAATTTTTTGGGGGTGGTCACGAATTAAAGTCCTTTTCGCTCTAGGACGCATATTTAAGGAGATATGGCCAAAACAAGTTTTTCATATAAAAATTTCAAATTTTTTGGGTTTTGGGTGGATTTTTCAATTTTTTGGGGGTAGTCACGAATTAAAGTCCTTTTCGCTCTAGGACGCTTAGTTTAGGAGATATGGCCAAAACAAGTTTTTCATATAAAAATTTCAAATTTTTTGGGTTTTGGGTGGATTTTTCAATTTTTTGGGGGTAGTCACGAATTAAAGTCCTTTTCGCTCTAGGACGCATATTTAAGGAGATATGGCCAAAACAAGTTTTTCATATAAAAATTTCAAATTTTTTGGGTTTTGGGTGGATTTTTCAATTTTTTGGGGGTAGTCACGAATTAAAGTCCTTTTCGCTCTAGGACGCATATTTAAGGAGATATGGCCAAAACAAGTTTTTCATATAAAAATTTCAAATTTTTTGGGTTTTGGGTGGATTTTTCAATTTTTTGGGGGTGGTCACGAATTAAAGTCCTTTTCGCTCTAGGACGCATATTTAAGGAGATATGGCCAAAACAAGTTTTTCATATAAAAATTTAAAATTTTTTGGGTTTTGGGTGGATTTTTCAATTTGTTGGGGGTAGTCACGAATTAAAGTCCTTTTCACTCTAGGACGCATATTTAAGGAGATATGGCCAAAACAAGTTTTTCATATAAAAATTTCAAATTTTTTGGGTTTTGGGTGGATTTTTCAATTTTTTGGGGGTAGTCACGAATTAAAGTCCTTTTCGCTCTAGGACGCATATTTAAGGAGATATGGCCAAAACAAGTTTTTCATATAAAAATTTCAATTTTTTTGCGTTTTGGGTGGATTTTTCAATTTTGTGGGGGTGGTCACGAATTAAAGTCCTTTTCGCTCTAGGACGCATATTTAAGGAGATATGGCCAAAACAAGTTTTTCATATAGAAATTTCAAATTTTTTGGGTTTTGGGTGGATTTTTCAATTTTTTGGGGGTAGTCACGAATTAAAGTCCTTTTCGCTCTAGGACGTATATTTAAGGAGATATGGCCAAAACAAATTTTTCATATAAAAATTTCAAATTTTTTAGGTTTTGAGTGGATTTTTCAATTTTTTGGGGGTGGTCACGAATTAAAGTCCTTTTCGCTCTAGGACGCATATTTAAGGAGATATGGCCAAAACAAGTTTTTCATATAAAAATTTCAAATTTTTTGGGTTTTGGGTGGATTTTTCAATTTGTTGGGGGTAGTCACGAATTAAAGTCCTTTTCGCTCTAGGACGCATATTTAAGGAGATATGGCCAAAACAAGTTTTTCATATAAAAATTTCAAATTTTTTGGGTTTTGGGTGGATTTTTCAATTTTTTGGGGGTAGTCACGAATTAAAGTCCTTTTCGCTCTAGGACGCATATTTAAGGAGATATGGCCAAAACAAGTTTTTCATATAAAAATTTCAATTTTTTTGGGTTTTGGGTGGATTTCTCAATTTTGTGGGGGTGGTCACGAATTAAAGTCCTTTCCGCTCTAGGACGCATATTTAAGGAGATATGGCCAAAACAAGTTTTTCATATAAAAATGTCAAATTTTTTGGGTTTTGGGTGGATTTTTCAATTTTTTGGGGGTAGTCACGAATTAAAGTCCTTTTCGCTCTAGGACGCTTAGTTTAGGAGATATGGCCAAAACAAGTTTTTCATATAAAAATTTCAAATTTTTTGGGTTTTGGGTGGATTTTTCAATTTGTTGGGGGTAGTCACGAATTAAAGTCCTTTTCGCTCTAGGACGCATATTTAAGGAGATATGGCCAAAACAAGTTTTTCATATAAAAATTTCATTTTTTTTGGGTTTTGGGTGGATTTTTCAATTTTTTGGGGGTAGTCACGAATTAAAGTCCTTTTCGCTCTAGGACGTATATTTAAGGAGATATGGCCAAAACAAATTTTTCATATAAAAATTTCAAATTTTTTGGGTTTTGAGTGGAGTTTTCAATTTTTTGGGGGTGGTCACGAATTAAAGTCCTTTTCGCTCTAGGACGCATATTTAAGGAGATATGGCCAAAACAAGTTTTTCATATAAAAATTTCAAATTTTTTGGGTTTTGGGTGGATTTTTCAATTTTTTGGGGGTAGTCACGAATTAAAGTCCTTTTCGCTCTAGGACGCTTAGTTTAGGAGATATGGCCAAAACAAGTTTTTTATATAAAAATTTCAAATTTTTTGGGTTTTGGGTGGATTTTTAAATTTTTTGGGGGTAGTCACGAATTAAAGTCCTTTTCGCTCTAGGACGCATATTTAAGGAGATATGGCCAAAACAAGTTTTTCATATAAAAATTTCAAATTTTTTGGGTTTTGGGTGGATTTTTCAATTTTTTGGGGGTAGTCACGAATTAAAGTCCTTTTCGCTCTAGGACGCATATTTAAGGAGATATGGCCAAAACAAGTTTTTCATATAAAAATTTCAAATTTTTTGGGTTTTGGGTGGATTTTTCAATTTTTTGGGGGTAGTCACGAATTAAAGTCCTTTTCGCTCTAGGACGCTTAGTTTAGGAGATATGGCCAAAACAAATTTTTCATATAAAAATTTCAAATTTTTTGGGTTTTGGGTGGATTTTTTTGGGGGTAGTCACGAATTAAAGTCCTTTTCGCTCTAGGACACATATTTAAGGAGATATGGCCAAAACAAGTTTTTCATATAAAAATTTCAAATTTTTTGGGTTTTGGGTGGATTTTTCAATTTTTTGGGGGTAGTCACGAATTAAAGTCCTTTTCGCTCTAGGACGTATATTTAAGGAGATATGGCCAAAACAAATTTTTCATATAAAAATTTCAAATTTTTTAGGTTTTGAGTGGATTTTTCAATTTTTTGGGGGTGGTCACGAATTAAAGTCCTTTTCGCTCTAGGACGCATATTTAAGGAGATATGGCCAAAACAAGTTTTTCATATAAAAATTTCAAATTTTTTGGGTTTTGGGTGGATTTTTCAATTTTTTGGGGGTAGTCACGAATTAAAGTCCTTTTCGCTCTAGGACGCTTAGTTTAGGAGATATGGCCAAAACAAATTTTTCATATAAAAATTTCAAATTTTTTAGGTGTTGAGTGGATTTTTCAATTTTTTGGGGGTGGTCACGAATTAAAGTCCTTTTCGCTCTAGGACGCATATTTAAGGAGATATGGCCAAAACAAGTTTTTCATATAAAAATTTCAAATTTTTTGGGTTTTGGGTGGGTTTTTCAATTTGTTGGGGGTAGTCACGAATTAAAGTCATTTTCGCTCTAGGACGCATATTTAAGGAGATATGGCCAAAACAAGTTTTTCATATAAAAATTTCAAATTTTTTGGGTTTTGGGTGGATTTTTCAATTTTTTGGGGGTAGTCGCGAATTAAAGTCCTTTTCGCTCTAGGACGCATATTTAAGGAGATATGGCCAAAACAAGTTTTTCATATAAAAATTTCAAATTTTTTGGGTTTTGGGTGGATTTTTCAATTTTTTGGGGGTGGTCACGAATTAAAGTCCTTTTCGCTCTAGGACGCATATTTAAGGAGATATGGCCAAAACAAGTTTTTCATATAAAAATTTCAAATTTTTTGGGTTTTGGGTGGATTTTTCAATTTTTTGGGGGTAGTCACGAATTAAAGTCCTTTTCGCTCTAGGACGCTTAGTTTAGGAGATATGGCCAAAACAAGTTTTTCATATAAAAATTTCAAATTTTTTGGGTTTTGGGTGGATTTTTCAATTTTTTGGGGGTAGTCACGAATTAAAGTCCTTTTCGCTCTAGGACGCATATTTAAGGAGATATGGCCAAAACAAGTTTTTCATATAAAAATTTCAAATTTTTTGGGTTTTGGGTGGATTTTTCAATTTTTTGGGGGTAGTCACGAATTAAAGTCCTTTTCGCTCTAGGACGCATATTTAAGGAGATATGGCCAAAACAAGTTTTTCATATAAAAATTTCAAATTTTTTGGGTTTTGGGTGGATTTTTCAATTTTTTGGGGGTAGTCACGAATTAAAGTCCTTTTCGCTCTAGGACACATATTTAAGGAGATATGGCCAAAACAAGTTTTTCATATAAAAATTTCAAATTTTTTGGGTTTTGGGTGGATTTTTCAATTTTTTGGGGGTAGTCACTAATTAAAGTCCTTTTCGCTCTAGGACGTATATTTAAGGAGATATGGCCAAAACAAATTTTTCATATAAAAATTTCAAATTTTTTAGGTTTTGAGTGGATTTTTCAATTTTTTGGGGGTGGTCACGAATTAAAGTCCTTTTCGCTCTAGGACGCATATTTAAGGAGATATGGCCAAAACAAGTTTTTCATATAAAAATTTCAAATTTTTTGGGTTTTGGGTGGATTTTTCAATTTGTTGGGGGTAGTCACGAATTAAAGTCCTTTTCGCTCTAGGACGCATATTTAAGGAGATATGGCCAAAACAAGTTTTTCATATAAAAATTTCAAATTTTTTGGGTTTTGGGTGGATTTTTCAATTTTTTGGGGGTAGTCACGAATTAAAGTCCTTTTCGCTCTAGGACGCATATTTAAGGAGATATGGCCAAAACAAGTTTTTCATATAAAAATTTCAATTTTTTTGCGTTTTGGGTGGATTTTTCAATTTTGTGGGGGTGGTCACGAATTAAAGTCCTTTTCGCTCTAGGACGCATATTTAAGGAGATATGGCCAAAACAAGTTTTTCATATAGAAATTTCAAATTTTTTGGGTTTTGGGTGGATTTTTCAATTTTTTGGGGGTAGTCACGAATTAAAGTCCTTTTCGCTCTAGGACGTATATTTAAGGAGATATGGCCAAAACAAATTTTTCATATAAAAATTTCAAATTTTTTAGGTTTTGAGTGGATTTTTCAATTTTTTGGGGGTGGTCACGAATTAAAGTCCTTTTCGCTCTAGGACGCATATTTAAGGAGATATGGCCAAAACAAGTTTTTCATATAAAAATTTCAAATTTTTTGGGTTTTGGGTGGATTTTTCAATTTGTTGGGGGTAGTCACGAATTAAAGTCCTTTTCGCTCTAGGACGCATATTTAAGGAGATATGGCCAAAACAAGTTTTTCATATAAAAATTTCAAATTTTTTGGGTTTTGGGTGGATTTTTCAATTTTTTGGGGGTAGTCACGAATTAAAGTCCTTTTCGCTCTAGGACGCATATTTAAGGAGATATGGCCAAAACAAGTTTTTCATATAAAAATTTCAATTTTTTTGGGTTTTGGGTGGATTTTTCAATTTTGTGGGGGTGGTCACGAATTAAAGTCCTTTTCGCTCTAGGACGCATATTTAAGGAGATATGGCCAAAACAAGTTTTTCATATAAAAATTTCAAATTTTTTGGGTTTTGGGTGGATTTTTCAATTTTTTGGGGGTAGTCACGAATTAAAGTCCTTTTCGCTCTAGGACGCTTAGTTTAGGAGATATGGCCAAAACAAGTTTTTCATATAAAAATTTCAAATTTTTTGGGTTTTGGGTGGATTTTTCAATTTTTTGGGGGTAGTCACGAATTAAAGTCCTTTTCGCTCTAGGACGCATATTTAAGGAGATATGGCCAAAACAAGTTTTTCATATAAAAATTTCAAATTTTTTGGGTTTTGGGTGGATTTTTCAATTTTTTGGGGGTAGTCACGAATTAAAGTCCTTTTCGCTCTAGGACGCATATTTAAGGAGATATGGCCAAAACAAGTTTTTCATATAAAAATTTCAAATTTTTTGGGTTTTGGGTGGATTTTTCAATTTTTTGGGGGTGGTCACGAATTAAAGTCCTTTTCGCTCTAAGACGCTTAGTTTAGGAGATATGGCCAAAACAAGTTTTTCATATAAAAATTTCAAATTTTTTGGGTTTTGGGTGGATTTTTCAATTTTTTGGGGGTAGTCACGAATTAAAGTCCTTTTCGCTCTAGGACACATATTTAAGGAGATATGGCCAAAACAAGTTTTTCATATAAAAATTTCAATTTTTTTGGGTTTTGGGTGGATTTTTCAATTTTTTGGGGGTAGTCACGAATTAAAGTCCTTTTCGCTCTAGGACGTATATTTAAGGAGATATGGCCAAAACAAATTTTTCATATAAAAATTTCAAATTTTTTGGGTTTTGAGTGGAGTTTTCAATTTTTTGGGGGTGGTCACGAATTAAAGTCCTTTTCGCTCTAGGACGCATATTTAAGGAGATATGGCCAAAACAAGTTTTTCATATAAAAATTTCAAATTTTTTGGGTTTTGGGTGGATTTTTCAATTTTTTGGGGGTAGTCACGAATTAAAGTCCTTTTCGCTCTAGGACGCTTAGTTTAGGAGATATGGCCAAAACAAGTTTTTTATATAAAAATTTCAAATTTTTTGGGTTTTGGGTGGATTTTTCAATTTTTTGGGGGTGGTCACGAATTAAAGTCCTTTTCGCTCTAGGACGCATATTTAAGGAGATATGGCCAAAACAAGTTTTTCATATAAAAATTTCAAATTTTTTGGGTTTTGGGTGGATTTTTCAATTTTTTGGGGGTAGTCACGAATTAAAGTCCTTTTCGCTCTAGGACGCTTAGTTTAGGAGATATGGCCAAAACAAGTTTTTCATATAAAAATTTCAAATTTTTTGGGTTTTGGGTGGATTTTTCAATTTTTTGGGGGTAGTCACGAATTAAAGTCCTTTTCGCTCTAGGACACATATTTAAGGAGATATGGCCAAAACAAGTTTTTCATATAAAAATTTCAAATTTTTTGGGTTTTGGGTGGATTTTTCAATTTTTTGGGGGTAGTCACGAATTAAAGTCCTTTTCGCTCTAGGACGTATATTTAAGGAGATATGGCCAAAACAAATTTTTCATATAAAAATTTCAAATTTTTTAGGTTTTGAGTGGATTTTTCAATTTTTTGGGGGTGGTCACGAATTAAAGTCCTTTTCGCTCTAGGACGCATATTTAAGGAGATATGGCCAAAACAAGTTTTTCATATAAAAATTTCAAATTTTTTGGGTTTTGGGTGGATTTTTCAATTTGTTGGAGGTAGTCACGAATTAAAGTCCTTTTCGCTCTAGGACGCATATTTAAGGAGATATGGCCAAAACAAGTTTTTCATATAAAAATTTCAAATTTTTTGGGTTTTGGGTGGATTTTTCAATTTTTTGGGGGTAGTCACGAATTAAAGTCCTTTTCGCTCTAGGACGCATATTTAAGGAGATATGGCCAAAACAAGTTTTTCATATAAAAATTTCAAATTTTTTGGGTTTTGGGTGGATTTTTCAATTTTTTGGGGGTAGTCACGAATTAAAGTCCTTTTCGCTCTAGGACGCATATTTAAGGAGATATGGCCAAAACAAGTTTTTCATATAAAAATTTCAAATTTTTTGGGTTTTGGGTGGATTTTTCAATTTTTTGGGGGTAGTCACGAATTAAAGTCCTTTTCGCTCTAGGACGCATATTTAAGGAGATATGGCCAAAACAAGTTTTTCATATAAAAATTTCAAATTTTTTGGGTTTTGGGTGGATTTTTCAATTTTTTGGGAGTAGTCACGAATTAAAGTCCTTTTCGCTCTAGGACGCTTAGTTTAGGAGATATGGCCAAAACAAGTTTTTCATATAAAAATTTCAAATTTTTTGGGTTTTGGGTGGATTTTTCAATTTTTTGGGGGTAGTCACGAATTAAAGTCCTTTTCGCTCTAGGACGCTTAGTTTAGGAGATATGGCCAAAACAAGTTTTTCATATAAAAATTTCAAATTTTTTGGGTTTGGGTGGATTTTTCAATTTTTTGGGGGTAGTCACGAATTAAAGTCCTTTTCGCTCTAGGACGCTTAGTTTAGGAGATATGGCCAAAACAAGTTTTTCATATAAAAATTTCAAATTTTTTGGGTTTTGGGTGGATTTTTCAATTTTTTGGGGGTAGTCACGAATTAAAGTCCTTTTCGCTCTAGGACGCATATTTAAGGAGATATGGCCAAAACAAGTTTTTCATATAAAAATTTCAATTTTTTTGGGTTTTGGGTGGATTTTTCAATTTTGTGGGGGTGGTCGCGAATTAAAGTCCTTTTCGCTCTAGGACGCATATTTAAGGAGATATGGCCAAAACAAGTTTTTTATATAAAAATTTCAAATTTTTTGGGTTTTGGGTGGATTTTTCAATTTTTTGGGGGTAGTCACGAATTAAAGTCCTTTTCGCTCTAGGACGCATATTTAAGGAGATATGGCCAAAACAAGTTTTTCATATAAAAATTTCAAATTTTTTGGGTTTTGGGTGGATTTTTCAATTTTTTGGGGGTAGTCACGAATTAAAGTCCTTTTCGCTCTAGGACACATATTTAAGGAGATATGGCCAAAACAAGTTTTTCATATAAAAATTTCAAATTTTTTGGGTTTTGGGTGGATTTTTCAATTTTTTGGGGGTAGTCACGAATTAAAGTCCTTTTCGCTCTAGGACGTATATTTAAGGAGATATGGCCAAAACAAATTTTTCATATAAAAATTTCAAATTTTTTAGGTTTTGAGTGGATTTTTCAATTTTTTGGGGGTGGTCACGAATTAAAGTCCTTTTCGCTCTAGGACGCATATTTAAGGAGATATGGCCAAAACAAGTTTTTCATATAAAAATTTCAAATTTTTTGGGTTTTGGGTGGATTTTTCAATTTGTTGGAGGTAGTCACGAATTAAAGTCCTTTTCGCTCTAGGACGCATATTTAAGGAGATATGGCCAAAACAAGTTTTTCATATAAAAATTTCAAATTTTTTGGGTTTTGGGTGGATTTTTCAATTTTTTGGGGGTAGTCACGAATTAAAGTCCTTTTCGCTCTAGGACGCATATTTAAGGAGATATGGCCAAAACAAGTTTTTCATATAAAAATTTCAAATTTTTTGGGTTTTGGTTGGATTTTTAAATTTTTTGGGGGTAGTCACGAATTAAAGTCCTTTTCGCTCTAGGACGCTTAGTTTAGGAGATATGGCCAAAACAAGTTTTTCATATAAAAATTTCAAATTTTTTGGGTTTTGGGTGGATTTTTCAATTTTTTGGGGGTAGTCACGAATTAAAGTCCTTTTCGCTCTAGGACGCATATTTAAGGAGATATGGCCAAAACAAGTTTTTCATATAAAAATTTCAAATTTTTTGGGTTTTGGGTGGATTTTTCAATTTTTTGGGGGTAGTCACGAATTAAAGTCCTTTTCGCTCTAGGACGCATATTTAAGGAGATATGGCCAAAACAAGTTTTTCATATAAAAATTTCAAATTTTTTGGGTTTTGGGTGGATTTTTCAATTTTTTGGGAGTAGTCACGAATTAAAGTCCTTTTCGCTCTAGGACGCTTAGTTTAGGAGATATGGCCAAAACAAGTTTTTCATATAAAAATTTCAAATTTTTTGGGTTTTGGGTGGATTTTTCAATTTTTTGGGGGTAGTCACGAATTAAAGTCCTTTTCGCTCTAGGACGCTTAGTTTAGGAGATATGGCCAAAACAAGTTTTTCATATAAAAATTTCAAATTTTTTGGGTTTGGGTGGATTTTTCAATGTTTTGGGGGTAGTCACGAATTAAAGTCCTTTTCGCTCTAGGACGCTTAGTTTAGGAGATATGGCCAAAACAAGTTTTTCATATAAAAATTTCAAATTTTTTGGGTTTTGGGTGGATTTTTCAATTTTTTGGGGGTAGTCACGAATTAAAGTCCTTTTCGCTCTAGGACGCATATTTAAGGAGATATGGCCAAAACAAGTTTTTCATATAAAAATTTCAATTTTTTTGGGTTTTGGGTGGATTTTTCAATTTTGTGGGGGTGGTCACGAATTAAAGTCCTTTTCGCTCTAGGACGCATATTTAAGGAGATATGGCCAAAACAAGTTTTTTATATAAAAATTTCAAATTTTTTGGGTTTTGGGTGGATTTTTCAATTTTTTGGGGGTAGTCACGAATTAAAGTCCTTTTCGCTCTAGGACGCATATTTAAGGAGATATGGCCAAAACAAGTTTTTCATATAAAAATTTCAAATTTTTTGGGTTTTGGGTGGATTTTTCAATTTTTTGGGGGTAGTCACGAATTAAAGTCCTTTTCGCTCTAGGACGCATATTTAAGGAGATATGGCCAAAACAAGTTTTTCATATAAAAATTTCAAATTTTTTGGGTTTTGGGTGGATTTTTCAATTTTTTGGGGGTAGTCACGAATTAAAGTCCTTTTCGCTCTAGGACACATATTTAAGGAGATATGGCCAAAACAAGTTTTTCATATAAAAATTTCAAATTTTTTGGGTTTTGGGTGGATTTTTCAATTTTTTGGGGGTAGTCACGAATTAAAGTCCTTTTCGCTCTAGGACGTATATTTAAGGAGATATGGCCAAAACAAGTTTTTCATATAAAAATTTCAAATTTTTTAGGTTTTGAGTGGATTTTTCAATTGTTTGGGGGTGGTCACGAATTAAAGTCCTTTTCGCTCTAGGACGCATATTTAAGGAGATATGGCCAAAACAAGTTTTTCATATAAAAATTTCAAATTTTTTGGGTTTTGGGTGGATTTTTCAATTTGTTGGGGGTAGTCACGAATTAAAGTCCTTTTCGCTCTAGGACGCATATTTAAGGAGATATGGCCAAAACAAGTTTTTCATATAAAAATTTCAAATTTTTTGGGTTTTGGGTGGATTTTTCAATTTTTTGGGGGTAGTCACGAATTAAAGTCCTTTTCGCTCTAGGACGCATATTTAAGGAGATATGGCCAAAACAAGTTTTTCATATAAAAATTTCAAATTTTTTGGGTTTTGGGTGGATTTTTCAATTTTTTGGGGGTAGTCACGAATTAAAGTCCTTTTCGCTATAGGACGCTTAGTTTAGGAGATATGGCCAAAACAAGTTTTTCATATAAAAATTTCAAATTTTTTGGGTTTTGGGTGGATTTTTCAATTTTTTGGGGGTAGTCACGAATTAAAGTCCTTTTCGCTCTAGGACGCATATTTAAGGAGATATGGCCAAAACAAGTTTTTCATATAAAAATTTCAAATTTTTTGGGTTTTGGGTGGATTTTTCAATTTTTTGGGGGTAGTCACGAATTAAAGTCCTTTTCGCTCTAGGACGCATATTTAAGGAGATATGGCCAAAACAAGTTTTTCATATAAAAATTTCAAATTTTTTGGGTTTTGGGTGGATTTTTCAATTTTTTGGGGGTAGTCACGAATTAAAGTCCTTTTCGCTCTAGGACGCTTAGTTTAGGAGATATGGCCAAAACAAGTTTTTCATATAAAAATTTCAAATTTTTTGGGTTTTGGGTGGATTTTTCAATTTTTTGGGGGTAGTCACGAATTAAAGTCCTTTTCGCTCTAGGACGCATATTTAAGGAGATATGGCCAAAACAAGTTTTTCATATAAAAATTTCAAATTTTTTGGGTTTTGGGTGGATTTTTCAATTTTTTGGGGGTAGTCACGAATTAAAGTCCTTTTCGCTCTAGGACGCATATTTAAGGAGATATGGCCAAAACAAGTTTTTCATATAAAAATTTCAAATTTTTTGGGTTTTGGGTGGATTTTTCAATTTTTTGGGAGTAGTCACGAATTAAAGTCCTTTTCGCTCTAGGACGCTTAGTTTAGGAGATATGGCCAAAACAAGTTTTTCATATAAAAATTTCAAATTTTTTGGGTTTTGGGTGGATTTTTCAATTTTTTGGGGGTAGTCACGAATTAAAGTCCTTTTCGCTCTAGGACACATATTTAAGGAGATATGGCCAAAACAAGTTTTTCATATAAAAATTTCAAATTTTTTGGGTTTGGGTGGATTTTTCAATTTTTTGGGGGTAGTCACGAATTAAAGTCCTTTTCGCTCTAGGACGCTTAGTTTAGGAGATATGGCCAAAACAAGTTTTTCATATAAAAATTTCAAATTTTTTGGGTTTTGGGTGGATTTTTCAATTTTTTGGGGGTAGTCACGAATTAAAGTCCTTTTCGCTCTAGGACGCATATTTAAGGAGATATGGCCAAAACAAGTTTTTCATATAAAAATTTCAATTTTTTTGGGTTTTGGGTGGATTTTTCAATTTTTTGGGGGTAGTCACGAATTAAAGTCCTTTTCGCTCTAGGACGCATATTTAAGGAGATATGGCCAAAACAAGTTTTTCATATAAAAATTTCAAATTTTTTGGGTTTTGGGTGGATTTTTCAATTTTTTGGGGGTGGTCACGAATTAAAGTCCTTTTCGCTCTAGGACGCATATTTAAGGAGATATGGCCAAAACAAGTTTTTCATATAAAAATTTCAAATTTTTTGGGTTTTGGGTGGATTTTTCAATTTTTTGGGGGTAGTCACGAATTAAAGTCCTTTTCGCTCTAGGACGCTTAGTTTAGGAGATATGGCCAAAACAAATTTTTCATATAAAAATTTCAAATTTTTTAGGTGTTGAGTGGATTTTTCAATTTTTTGGGGGTGGTCACGAATTAAAGTCCTTTTCGCTCTAGGACGCATATTTAAGGAGATATGGCCAAAACAAGTTTTTCATATAAAAATTTCAAATTTTTTGGGATTTGGGTGGGTTTTTCAATTTGTTGGGGGTAGTCACGAATTAAAGTCATTTTCGCTCTAGGACGCATATTTAAGGAGATATGGCCAAAACAAGTTTTTCATATAAAAATTTCAAATTTTTTGGGTTTTGGGTGGATTTTTCAATTTTTTGGGGGTAGTCACGAATTAAAGTCCTTTTCGCTCTAGGACGCATATTTAAGGAGATATGGCCAAAACAAGTTTTTCATATAAAAATTTCAAATTTTTTGGGTTTTGGGTGGATTTTTCAATTTTTTGGGGGTGGTCACGAATTAAAGTCCTTTTCGCTCTAGGACGCATATTTAAGGAGATATGGCCAAAACAAGTTTTTCATATAAAAATTTCAAATTTTTTGGGTTTTGGGTGGGTTTTTCAATTTGTTGGGGGTAGTCACGAATTAAAGTCATTTTCGCTCTAGGACGCATATTTAAGGAGATATGGCCAAAACAAGTTTTTCATATAAAAATTTCAAATTTTTTGGGTTTTGGGTGGATTTTTCAATTTTTTGGGGGTAGTCACGAATTAAAGTCCTTTTCGCTCTAGGACGCATATTTAAGGAGATATGGCCAAAACAAGTTTTTCATATAAAAATTTCAAATTTTTTGGGTTTTGGGTGGATTTTTCAATTTTTTGGGGGTGGTCACGAATTAAAGTCCTTTTCGCTCTAGGACGCATATTTAAGGAGATATGGCCAAAACAAGTTTTTCATATAAAAATTTCAAATTTTTTGGGTTTTGGGTGGATTTTTCAATTTTTTGGGGGTAGTCACGAATTAAAGTCCTTTTCGCTCTAGGACGCTTAGTTTAGGAGATATGGCCAAAACAAGTTTTTCATATAAAAATTTCAAATTTTTTGGGTTTTGGGTGGATTTTTCAATTTTTTGGGGGTAGTCACGAATTAAAGTCCTTTTCGCTCTAGGACGCATATTTAAGGAGATATGGCCAAAACAAGTTTTTCATATAAAAATTTCAAATTTTTTGGGTTTTGGGTGGATTTTTCAATTTTTTGGGGGTGGTCACGAATTAAAGTCCTTTTCGCTCTAGGACGCATATTTAAGGAGATATGGCCAAAACAAGTTTTTCATATAAAAATTTCAAATTTTTTGGGTTTTGGGTGGATTTTTCAATTTTTTGGGGGTAGTCACGAATTAAAGTCCTTTTCGCTCTAGGACGCTTAGTTTAGGAGATATGGCCAAAACTAATTTTTCATATAAAAATTTCAAATTTTTTGGGTTTTGGGTGGATTTTTCAATTTTTTGGGGGTAGTCACGAATTAAAGTCCTTTTCGCTCTAGGACGCATATTTAAGGAGATATGGCCAAAACAAGTTTTTCATATAAAAATTTCAAATTTTTTGGGTTTTGGGTGGATTTTTCAATTTTTTGGGGGTAGTCACGAATTAAAGTCCTTTTCGCTCTAGGACACATATTTAAGGAGATATGGCCAAAACAAGTTTTTCATATAAAAATTTCATATTTTTTGGGTTTTGGGTGGATTTTTCAATTTTTTGGGGGTAGTCACTAATTAAAGTCCTTTTCGCTCTAGGACGTATATTTAAGGAGATATGGCCAAAACAAATTTTTCATATAAAAATTTCAAATTTTTTAGGTTTTGAGTGGATTTTTCAATTTTTTGGGGGTGGTCACGAATTAAAGTCCTTTTCGCTCTAGGACGCATATTTAAGGAGATATGGCCAAAACAAGTTTTTCATATAAAAATTTAAAATTTTTTGGGTTTTGGGTGGATTTTTCAATTTGTTGGGGGTAGTCACGAATTAAAGTCCTTTTCACTCTAGGACGCATATTTAAGGAGATATGGCCAAAACAAGTTTTTCATATAAAAATTTCAAATTTTTTGGGTTTTGGGTGGATTTTTCAATTTTTTGGGGGTAGTCACGAATTAAAGTCCTTTTCGCTCTAGGACGCATATTTAAGGAGATATGGCCAAAACAAGTTTTTCATATAAAAATTTCAATTTTTTTGCGTTTTGGGTGGATTTTTCAATTTTGTGGGGGTGGTCACGAATTAAAGTCCTTTTCGCTCTAGGACGCATATTTAAGGAGATATGGCCAAAACAAGTTTTTCATATAGAAATTTCAAATTTTTTGGGTTTTGGGTGGATTTTTCAATTTTTTGGGGGTAGTCACGAATTAAAGTCCTTTTCGCTCTAGGACGTATATTTAAGGAGATATGGCCAAAACAAATTTTTCATATAAAAATTTCAAATTTTTTAGGTTTTGAGTGGATTTTTCAATTTTTTGGGGGTGGTCACGAATTAAAGTCCTTTTCGCTCTAGGACGCATATTTAAGGAGATATGGCCAAAACAAGTTTTTCATATAAAAATTTCAAATTTTTTGGGTTTTGGGTGGATTTTTCAATTTGTTGGGGGTAGTCACGAATTAAAGTCCTTTTCGCTCTAGGACGCATATTTAAGGAGATATGGCCAAAACAAGTTTTTCATATAAAAATTTCAAATTTTTTGGGTTTTGGGTGGATTTTTCAATTTTTTGGGGGTAGTCACGAATTAAAGTCCTTTTCGCTCTAGGACGCATATTTAAGGAGATATGGCCAAAACAAGTTTTTCATATAAAAATTTCAATTTTTTTGGGTTTTGGGTGGATTTCTCAATTTTGTGGGGGTGGTCACGAATTAAAGTCCTTTCCGCTCTAGGACGCATATTTAAGGAGATATGGCCAAAACAAGTTTTTCATATAAAAATGTCAAATTTTTTGGGTTTTGGGTGGATTTTTCAATTTTTTGGGGGTAGTCACGAATTAAAGTCCTTTTCGCTCTAGGACGCTTAGTTTAGGAGATATGGCCAAAACAAGTTTTTCATATAAAAATTTCAAATTTTTTGGGTTTTGGGTGGATTTTTCAATTTTTTGGGGGTAGTCACGAATTAAAGTCCTTTTCGCTCTAGGACGCATATTTAAGGAGATATGGCCAAAACAAGTTTTTCATATAAAAATTTCAAATTTTTTGGGTTTTGGGTGGATTTTTCAATTTTTTGGGGGTAGTCACGAATTAAAGTCCTTTTCGCTCTAGGACGCATATTTAAGGAGATATGGCCAAAACAAGTTTTTCATATAAAAATTTCAAATTTTTTGGGTTTTGGGTGGATTTTTCAATTTTTTGGGGGTGGTCACGAATTAAAGTCCTTTTCGCTCTAAGACGCTTAGTTTAGGAGATATGGCCAAAACAAGTTTTTCATATAAAAATTTCAAATTTTTTGGGTTTTGGGTGGATTTTTCAATTTGTTGGGGGTAGTCACGAATTAAAGTCCTTTTCGCTCTAGGACACATATTTAAGGAGATATGGCCAAAACAAGTTTTTCATATAAAAATTTCATTTTTTTTGGGTTTTGGGTGGATTTTTCAATTTTTTGGGGGTAGTCACGAATTAAAGTCCTTTTCGCTCTAGGACGTATATTTAAGGAGATATGGCCAAAACAAATTTTTCATATAAAAATTTCAAATTTTTTGGGTTTTGAGTGGAGTTTTCAATTTTTTGGGGGTGGTCACGAATTAAAGTCCTTTTCGCTCTAGGACGCATATTTAAGGAGATATGGCCAAAACAAGTTTTTCATATAAAAATTTCAAATTTTTTGGGTTTTGGGTGGATTTTTCAATTTGTTGGGGGTAGTCACGAATTAAAGTCCTTTTCGCTCTAGGACGCATATTTAAGGAGATATGGCCAAAACAAGTTTTTCATATAAAAATTTCAAATTTTTTGGGTTTTGGGTGGATTTTTCAATTTTTTGGGGGTAGTCACGAATTAAAGTCCTTTTCGCTCTAGGACGCATATTTAAGGAGATATGGCCAAAACAAGTTTTTCATATAAAAATTTCAAATTTTTTGGGTTTTGGGTGGATTTTTCAATTTTTTGGGGGTGGTCACGAATTAAAGTCCTTTTCGCTCTAGGACGCATATTTAAGGAGATATGGCCAAAACAAGTTTTTCATATAAAAATTTCAAATTTTTTGGGTTTTGGGTGGATTTTTCAATTTTTTGGGGGTAGTCACGAATTAAAGTCCTTTTCGCTCTAGGACGCTTAGTTTAGGAGATATGGCCAAAACAAGTTTTTTATATAAAAATTTCAAATTTTTTGGGTTTTGGGTGGATTTTTCAATTTTTTGGGGGTAGTCACGAATTAAAGTCCTTTTCGCTCTAGGACGCATTTTTAAGGAGATATGGCCAAAACAAGTTTTTCATATAAAAATTTCAAATTTTTTGGGTTTTGGTTGGATTTTTCAATTTTTTGGGGGTAGTCACGAATTAAAGTCCTTTTCGCTCTAGGACGCATATTTAAGGAGATATGGCCAAAACAAGTTTTTCATATAAAAATTTCAAATTTTTTGGGTTTTGGGTGAATTTTTCAATTTTTTGGGGGTGGTCACGAATTAAAGTCCTTTTCGCTCTAGGACGCATATTTAAGGAGATATGGCCAAAACAAGTTTTTCATATAAAAATTTCAAATTTTTTGGGTTTTGGGTGGATTTTTCAATTTTTTGGGGGTAGTCACGAATTAAAGTCCTTTTCGCTCTAGGACGCTTAGTTTAGGAGATATGGCCAAAACAAGTTTTTCATATAAAAATTTCAAATTTTTTGGGTTTTGGGTGGATTTTTCAATTTTTTGGGGGTAGTCACGAATTAAAGTCCTTTTCGCTCTAGGACGCATATTTAAGGAGATATGGCCAAAACAAGTTTTTCATATAAAAATTTCAAATTTTTTGGGTTTTGGGTGGATTTTTCAATTTTTTGGGGGTAGTCACGAATTAAAGTCCTTTTCGCTCTAGGACACATATTTAAGGAGATATGGCCAAAACAAGTTTTTCATATAAAAATTTCAAATTTTTTGGGTTTTGGGTGGATTTTTCAATTTGTTGGGGGTAGTCACGAATTAAAGTCCTTTTCGCTCTAGGACGCATATTTAAGGAGATATGGCCAAAACAAGTTTTTCATATAAAAATTTCAAATTTTTTGGGTTTTGGGTGGATTTTTCAATTTTTTGGGGGTAGTCACGAATTAAAGTCCTTTTCGCTCTAGGACGCTTAGTTTAGGAGATATGGCCAAAACAAGTTTTTCATATAAAAATTTCAAATTTTTTGGGTTTTGGGTGGATTTTTCAATTTTTTGGGGGTAGTCACGAATTAAAGTCCTTTTCGCTCTAGGACGCATATTTAAGGAGATATGGCCAAAACAAGTTTTTCATATAAAAATTTCAAATTTTTGGGGTTTTGGGTGGATTTTTCAATTTTTTGGGGGTAGTCACGAATTAAAGTCCTTTTCGCTCTAGGACGCATATTTAAGGAGATATGGCCAAAACAAGTTTTTCATATAAAAATTTCAAATTTTTTGGGTTTTGGGTGGATTTTTCAATTTTTTGGGGGTGGTCACGAATTAAAGTCCTTTTCGCTCTAGGACGCATATTTAAGGAGATATGGCCAAAACAAGTTTTTCATATAAAAATTTCAAATTTTTTGGGTTTTGGGTGGATTTTTCAATTTTTTGGGGGTAGTCACGAATTAAAGTCCTTTTCGCTCTAGGACGCTTAGTTTAGGAGATATGGCCAAAACAAGTTTTTTATATAAAAATTTCAAATTTTTTGGGTTTTGGGTGGATTTTTCAATTTTTTGGGGGTAGTCACGAATTAAAGTCCTTTTCGCTCTAGGACGCATATTTAAGGAGATATGGCCAAAACAAGTTTTTCATATAAAAATTTCAAATTTTTTGGGTTTTGGGTGGATTTTTCAATTTTTTGGGGGTAGTCACGAATTAAAGTCCTTTTCGCTCTAGGACGCATATTTAAGGAGATATGGCCAAAACAAGTTTTTCATATAAAAATTTCAAATTTTTTGGGTTTTGGGTGGATTTTTCAATTTTTTGGGGGTAGTCACGAATTAAAGTCCTTTTCGCTCTAGGACGCATTTTTAAGGAGATATGGCCAAAACAAGTTTTTCATATAAAAATTTCAAATTTTTTGGGTTTTGGTTGGATTTTTCAATTTTTTGGGGGTAGTCACGAATTAAAGTCCTTTTCGCTCTAGGACGCATATTTAAGGAGATATGGCCAAAACAAGTTTTTCATATAAAAATTTCAAATTTTTTGGGTTTTGGGTGGATTTTTCAATTTTTTGGGGGTAGTCACGAATTAAAGTCCTTTTCGCTCTAGGACACATATTTAAGGAGATATGGCCAAAACAAGTTTTTCATATAAAAATTTCAAATTTTTTGGGTTTGGGTGGATTTTTCAATTTTTTGGGGGTAGTCACGAATTAAAGTCCTTTTCGCTCTAGGACGCATATTTAAGGAGATATGGCCAAAACAAGTTTTTCATATAAAAATTTCAAATTTTTTGGGTTTTGGTTGGATTTTTCAATTTGTTGGGGGTAGTCACGAATTAAAGTCCTTTTCGCTATAGGACGCTTAGTTTAGGAGATATGGCCAAAACAAGTTTTTCATATAAAAATTTCAAATTTTTTGGGTTTTGGGTGGATTTTTCAATTTTTTGGGGGTAGTCACGAATTAAAGTCCTTTTCGCTCTAGGACGCATATTTAAGGAGATATGGCCAAAACAAGTTTTTCATATAAAAATTTCAAATTTTTTGGGTTTTGGGTGGATTTTTAAATTTTTTGGGGGTAGTCACGAATTAAAGTCCTTTTCGCTCTAGGACGCATTTTTAAGGAGATATGGCCAAAACAAGTTTTTCATATAAAAATTTCAAATTTTTTGGGTTTTGGTTGGATTTTTCAATTTTTTGGGGGTAGTCACGAATTCAAGTTTTTCAATATAAAAATTTCAAATTTTTTGGGTTTTGGGTGGATTTTTCAATTTTTTGGGGGTAGTCACGAATTAAAGTCCTTTTCGCTCTAGGACGCATATTTAAGGAGATATGGCCAAAACAAGTTTTTCATATAAAAATTTCAAATTTTTTGGGTTTTGGGTGGATTTTTCAATTTTTTGGGGGTAGTCACGAATTAAAGTCCTTTTCGCTCTAGGACGTATATTTAAGGAGATATGGCCAAAACAAGTTTTTCATATAAAAATTTCAAATTTTTTAGGTTTTGAGTGGATTTTTCAATTTTTTGGGGGTGGTCACGAATTAAAGTCCTTTTCGCTCTAGGACGCATATTTAAGGAGATATGGCCAAAACAAGTTTTTCATATAAAAATTTCAAATTTTTTGGGTTTTGGGTGGATTTTTCAATTTGTTGGGGGTAGTCACGAATTAAAGTCCTTTTCGCTCTAGGACGCATATTTAAGGAGATATGGCCAAAACAAGTTTTTCATATAAAAATTTCAAATTTTTTGGGTTTTGGGTGGATTTTTCAATTTTTTGGGGGTAGTCACGAATTAAAGTCCTTTTCGCTCTAGGACGCATATTTAAGGAGATATGGCCAAAACAAGTTTTTCATATAAAAATTTCAAATTTTTTGGGTTTTGGTTGGATTTTTCAATTTGTTGGGGGTAGTCACGAATTAAAGTCCTTTTCGCTATAGGACGCTTAGTTTAGGAGATATGGCCAAAACAAGTTTTTCATATAAAAATTTCAAATTTTTTGGGTTTTGGGTGGATTTTTCAATTTTTTGGGGGTAGTCACGAATTAAAGTCCTTTTCGCTCTAGGACGCATATTTAAGGAGATATGGCCAAAACAAGTTTTTCATATAAAAATTTCAAATTTTTTGGGTTTTGGGTGGATTTTTCAATTTTTTGGGGGTAGTCACGAATTAAAGTCCTTTTCGCTCTAGGACGCTTAGTTTAGGAGATATGGCCAAAACAAGTTTTTCATATAAAAATTTCAAATTTTTTGGGTTTTGGGTGGATTTTTCAATTTTTTGGGGGTAGTCACGAATTAAAGTCCTTTTCGCTCTAGGACGCTTAGTTTAGGAGATATGGCCAAAACAAGTTTTTCATATAAAAATTTCAAATTTTTTGGGTTTTGGGTGGATTTTTCAATTTTTTGGGGGTAGTCACGAATTAAAGTCCTTTTCGCTCTAGGACACATATTTAAGGAGATATGGCCAAAACAAGTTTTTCATATAAAAATTTCAAATTTTTTGGGTTTTGGGTGGATTTTTCAATTTTTTGGGGGTAGTCACGAATTAAAGTCCTTTTCGCTCTAGGACGCTTAGTTTAGGAGATATGGCCAAAACAAGTTTTTCATGTAAAAATTTCAAATTTTTTGGGTTTTGGGTGGATTTTTCAATTTTTTGGGGGTAGTCACGAATTAAAGTCCTTTTCGCTCTAGGACGCATATTTAAGGAGATATGGCCAAAACAAGTTTTTCATATAAAAATTTCAAATTTTTTGGGTTTTGGGTGGATTTTTCAATTTTTTGGGGGTAGTCACGAATTAAAGTCCTTTTCGCTCTAGGACGCATATTTAAGGAGATATGGCCAAAACAAGTTTTTCATATAAAAATTTCAAATTTTTTGGGTTTTGGGTGGATTTTTCAATTTTTTGGGGGTAGTCACGAATTAAAGTCCTTTTCGCTCTAGGACGCTTAGTTTAGGAGATATGGCCAAAACAAGTTTTTCATATAAAAATTTCAAATTTTTTGGGTTTTGGGTGGATTTTTCAATTTTTTGGGGTTAGTCACGAATTAAAGTCCTTTTCGCTCTAGGACACATATTTAAGGAGATATGGCCAAAACAAGTTTTTCATATAAAAATTTCAAATTTTTTGGGTGGATTTTTCAATTTTTGGGGGGTAGTCACGAATTAAAGTCCTTTTCGCTCTAGGACGTATATTTAAGGAGATATGGCCAAAACAAATTTTTCATATAAAAATTTCAAATTTTTTAGGTTTTGAGTGGATTTTTCAATTTTTTGGGGGTGGTCACGAATTAAAGTCCTTTTCGCTCTAGGACACATATTTAAGGAGATATGGCCAAAACAAGTTTTTCATATAAAAATTTCAATTTTTTTGGGTTTTGGGTGGATTTTTCAATTTTTTGGGGGTAGTCACGAATTAAAGTCCTTTTCGCTCTAGGACGTATATTTAAGGAGATATGGCCAAAACAAATTTTTCATATAAAAATTTCAAATTTTTTGGGTTTTGGGTGGATTTTTCAATTATTTGGGGGTGGTCACGAATTAAAGTCCTTTTCGCTCTAGGACGCATATTTAAGGAGATATGGCCAAAACAAGTTTTTCATATAAAAATTTCAAATTTTTTGGGTTTTGGTTGGATTTTTCAATTTTTTGGGGGTAGTCACGAATTAAAGTCCTTTTCGCTCTAGGACGCTTAGTTTAGGAGATATGGCCAAAACAAGTTTTTCATATAAAAATTTCAAATTTTTTGGGTTTTGGGTGGATTTTTCAATTTTTTGGGGGTAGTCACGAATTAAAGTCCTTTTCGCTCTAGGACGCATATTTAAGGAGATATGGCCAAAACAAGTTTTTCATATAAAAGTTTAAAATTTTTTGGGTTTTGGGTGGATTTTTCAATTTTTTGGGGGTAGTCACGAAATAAAGTCCTTTTCGCTCTAGGACACATATTTAAGGAGATATGGCCAAAACAAGTTTTTCATATAAAAATTTCAAATTTTTTGGGTTTTGGGTGGATTTTTCAATTTTTTGGGGGTAGTCACGAATTAAAGTCCTTTTCGCTCTAGGACGCTTAGTTTAGGAGATATGGCCAAAACAAGTTTTTCATATAAAAATTTCCAATTTTTTGGGTTTTGGGTGGATTTTTCAATTTGTTGGGGGTAGTCACGAATTAAAGTCCTTTTCGCTCTAGGACGCATATTTAAGGAGATATGGCCAAAACAAGTTTTTCATATAAAAATTTCAAATTTTTTGGGTTTTGGGTGGATTTTTCACTTTTTTGGGGGTAGTCACGAATTAAAGTCCTTTTCGCTCTAGGACGCATATTTAAGGAGATATGGCCAAAACAAGTTTTTCATATAAAAATTTCAAATTTTTTGGGTTTTGGGTGGATTTTTCAATTTTGTGGGGGTGGTCACGAATTAAAGTCCTTTTCGCTCTAGGACGCATATTTAAGGAGATATGGCCAAAACAAGTTTTTCATATAAAAATTTCAAATTTTTTGGGTTTTGGGTGGATTTTTCAATTTTTTGGGGGTAGTCACGAATTAAAGTCCTTTTCGCTCTAGGACGCATATTTAAGGAGATATGGCCAAAACAAGTTTTTCATATAAAAATTTCAAATTTTTTGGGTTTTGGGTGGATTTTTCAATTTTTTGGGGGTAGTCACGAATTAAAGTCCTTTTCGCTCTAGGACGCTTAGTTTAGGAGATATGGCCAAAACAAGTTTTTCATATAAAAATTTCAAATTTTTTGGGTTTTGGGTGGATTTTTCAATTTTTTGGGGGTAGTCACGAATTAAAGTCCTTTTCGCTCTAGGACGCATATTTAAGGAGATATGGCCAAAACAAGTTTTTCATATAAAAATTTCAAATTTTTTGGGTTTTGGGTGGATTTTTCAATTTTTTGGGGGTAGTCACGAATTAAAGTCCTTTTCGCTCTAGGACGTATATTTAAGGAGATATGGCCAAAACAAATTTTTCATATAAAAATTTCAAATTTTTTAGGTTTTGAGTGGATTTTTCAATTTTTTGGGGGTGGTCACGAATTAAAGTCCTTTTCGCTCTAGGACGCATATTTAAGGAGATATGGCCAAAACAAGTTTTTCATATAAAAATTTCCAATTTTTTGGGTTTTGGGTGGATTTTTCAATTTGTTGGGGGTAGTCACGAATTAAAGTCCTTTTCGCTCTAGGACGCATATTTAAGGAGATATGGCCAAAACAAGTTTTTCATATAAAAATTTCAAATTTTTTGGGTTTTGGGTGGATTTTTCACTTTTTTGGGGGTAGTCACGAATTAAAGTCCTTTTCGCTCTAGGACGCATATTTAAGGAGATATGGCCAAAACAAGTTTTTCATATAAAAATTTCAAATTTTTTGGGTTTTGGGTGGATTTTTCAATTTTGTGGGGGTGGTCACGAATTAAAGTCCTTTTCGCTCTAGGACGCATATTTAAGGAGATATGGCCAAAACAAGTTTTTCATATAAAAATTTCAAATTTTTTGGGTTTTGGGTGGATTTTTCAATTTTTTGGGGGTAGTCACGAATTAAAGTCCTTTTCGCTCTAGGACGCTTAGTTTAGGAGATATGGCCAAAACAAGTTTTTCATATAAAAATTTCAAATTTTTTGGGTTTTGGGTGGATTTTTCAATTTTTTGGGGGTAGTCACGAATTAAAGTCCTTTTCGCTCTAGGACGCATATTTAAGGAGATATGGCCAAAACAAGTTTTTCATATAAAAATTTCAAATTTTTTGGGTTTTGGGTGGATTTTTCAATTTTTTGGGGGTAGTCACGAATTAAAGTCCTTTTCGCTCTAGGACGCATATTTAAGGAGATATGGCCAAAACAAGTTTTTCATATAAAAATTTCAAATTTTTTGGGTTTTGGGTGGATTTTTCAATTTTTTGGGGGTAGTCACGAATTAAAGTCCTTTTCGCTCTAGGACGCTTAGTTTAGGAGATATGGCCAAAACAAGTTTTTCATATAAAAATTTCAAATTTTTTGGGTTTTGGGTGGATTTTTCAATTTTTTGGGGGTAGTCACGAATTAAAGTCCTTTTCGCTCTAGGACGTATATTTAAGGAGATATGGCCAAAACAAATTTTTCATATAAAAATTTCAAATTTTTTAGGTTTTGAGTGGATTTTTCAATTTTTTGGGGGTAGTCACGAATTAAAGTCCTTTTCGCTCTAGGACGCATATTTAAGGAGATATGGCCAAAACAAGTTTTTCATATAAAAATTTCAAATTTTTTGGGTTTTGGGTGGATTTTTCAATTTGTTGGGGGTAGTCACGAATTAAAGTCCTTTTCGCTCTAGGACGCATATTTAAGGAGATATGGCCAAAACAAGTTTTTCATATAAAAATTTCAAATTTTTTGGGTTTTGGGTGGATTTTTCAATTTTTTGGGGGTAGTCACGAATTAAAGTCCTTTTCGCTCTAGGACGCATATTTAAGGAGATATGGCCAAAACAAGTTTTTCATATAAAAATTTCAAATTTTTTGGGTTTTGGGTGGATTTTTCAATTTTTTGGGGGTGGTCACGAATTAAAGTCCTTTTCGCTCTAGGACGCATATTTAAGGAGATATGGCCAAAACAAGTTTTTCATATAAAAATTTCAAATTTTTTGGGTTTTGGGTGGATTTTTCAATTTTTTGGGGGTAGTCACGAATTAAAGTCCTTTTCGCTCTAGGACGCTTAGTTTAGGAGATATGGCCAAAACAAGTTTTTCATATAAAAATTTCAAATTTTTTTGGGTTTTGGGTGGATTTTTCAATTTTTTGGGGGTAGTCACGAATTAAAGTCCTTTTCGCTCTAGGACGCATATTTAAGGAGATATGACCAAAACAAGTTTTTCATATAAAAATTTCAAATTTTTTGGGTTTTGGGTGGATTTTTCAATTTTTTGGGGGTAGTCACGAATTAAAGTCCTTTTCGTTCTAGGACGCATATTTAAGGAGATATGGCCAAAACAAGTTTTTCATATAAAAATTTCAAATTTTTTGGGTTTTGGGTGGATTTTTCAATTTTTTGGGGGTAGTCACGAATTAAAGTCCTTTTCGCTCTAGGACGCTTAGTTTAGGAGATATTGGCCAAAACAAGTTTTTCATATAAAAATTTAAAATTTTTTGGGTTTTGGGTGGATTTTTCAATTTTTTGGGGGTAGTCACGAATTAAAGTCCTTTTCGCTCTAGGACGCTTAGTTTAGGAGATATGGCCAAAACAAGTTTTTCATATAAAAATTTCAAATTTTTTGGGTTTTGGGTGGATTTTTCAATTTTTTGGGGGTAGTCACGAATTAAAGTCCTTTTCGCTCTAGGACGCTTAGTTTAGGAGATATGGCCAAAACAAGTTTTTCATATAAAAATTTCAAATTTTTTGGGTTTTGGGTGGATTTTTCAAT
This sequence comes from Haematobia irritans, assembly GCF_050003625.1. Taxonomy (NCBI): domain Eukaryota; kingdom Metazoa; phylum Arthropoda; class Insecta; order Diptera; family Muscidae; genus Haematobia; species Haematobia irritans. The sequence continues at coordinate 26,113,171 of NC_134401.1, forward strand.
TTTTTGGGGGTAGTCACGAATTAAAGTCCTTTTCGCTCTAGGACGCATATTTAAGGAGATATGGCCAAAACAAGTTTTTCATATAAAAATTTCAAATTTTTTGGGTTTTGGGTGGATTTTTCAATTTTTTGGGGGTAGTCACGAATTAAAGTCCTTTTCGCTCTAGGACGCATATTTAAGGAGATATGGCCAAAACAAGTTTTTCATATAAAAATTTCAAATTTTTTGGGTTTTGGGTGGATTTTTCAATTTTTTGGGGGTAGTCACGAATTAAAGTCCTTTTCGCTTTAGGACGCTTAGTTTAGGAGATATGGCCAAAACAAGTTTTTCATATAAAAATTTCAAATTTTTTGGGTTTTGGGTGGATTTTTCAATTTTTTGGGGGTAGTCACGAATTAAAGTCCTTTTCGCTCTAGGACGCATATTTAAGGAGATATGGCCAAAACAAGTTTTTCATATAAAAATTTCAAATTTTTTGGGTTTTGGGTGGATTTTTCAATTTTTTGGGGGTGGTCACGAATTAAAGTCCTTTTCGCTCTAGGACGCATATTTAAGGAGATATGGCCAAAACAAGTTTTTCATATAAAAATTTCAAATTTTTTGGGTTTTGGTTGGATTTTTCAATTTTTTGGGGGTAGTCACGAATTAAAGTCTTTTTCGCTCTAGGACGCTTAGTTTAGGAGATATGGCCAAAACAAGTTTTTCATATAAAAATTTCAAATTTTTTGGGTTTTGGGTGGATTTTTCAATTTTTTGGGGGTAGTCACGAATTAAAGTCCTTTTCGCTCTAGGACGCATATTTAAGGAGATATGGCCAAAACAAGTTTTTCATATAAAAATTTCAATTTTTTTGGGTTTTGGGTGGATTTTTCAATTTTTTGGGGGTAGTCACGAATTAAAGTCCTTTTCGCTCTAGGACGCATATTTAAGGAGATATGGCCAAAACAAGTTTTTCATATAAAAATTTCAAATTTTTTGGGTTTTGGGTGGATTTTTCAATTTTTTGGGGGTAGTCACGAATTAAAGTCCTTTTCGCTCTAGGACACATATTTAAGGAGATATGGCCAAAACAAGTTTTTCATATAAAAATTTCAAATTTTTTGGGTTTTGGGTGGATTTTTCAATTTTTTGGGGGTAGTCACGAATTAAAGTCCTTTTCGCTCTAGGACGTATATTTAAGGAGATATGGCCAAAACAAATTTTTCATATAAAAATTTCAAATTTTTTAGGTTTTGAGTGGATTTTTCAATTTTTTGGGGGTGGTCACGAATTAAAGTCCTTTTCGCTCTAGGACGCATATTTAAGGAGATATGGCCAAAACAAGTTTTTCATATAAAAATTTCAAATTTTTTGGGTTTTGGGTGGATTTTTCAATTTTTTGGGGGTGGTCACGAATTAAAGTCCTTTTCGCTCTAGGACGCATATTTAAGGAGATATGGCCAAAACAAGTTTTTCATATAAAAATTTCAAATTTTTTGGGTTTTGGGTGGATTTTTCAATTTTTTGGGGGTAGTCACGAATTAAAGTCCTTTTCGCTCTAGGACGCTTAGTTTAGGAGATATGGCCAAAACAAGTTTTTCATATAAAAATTTCAAATTTTTTGGGTTTTGGGTGGATTTTTCAATTTTTTGGGGGTAGTCACGAATTAAAGTCCTTTTCGCTCTAGGACACATATTTAAGGAGATATGGCCAAAACAAGTTTTTCATATAAAAATTTCAAATTTTTTGGGTTTTGGGTGGATTTTTCAATTTTTTGGGGGTAGTCACGAATTAAAGTCCTTTTCGCTCTAGGACGTATATTTAAGGAGATATGGCCAAAACAAATTTTTCATATAAAAATTTCAAATTTTTTAGGTTTTGAGTGGATTTTTCAATTTTTTTGGGGTGGTCACGAATTAAAGTCCTTTTCGCTCTAGGACGCATATTTAAGGAGATATGGCCAAAACAAGTTTTTCATATAAAAATTTCAAATTTTTTGGGTTTTGGGTGGATTTTTCAATTTGTTGGGTGTAGTCACGAATTAAAGTCCTTTTCGCTCTAGGACGCATATTTAAGGAGATATGGCCAAAACAAGTTTTTCATATAAAAATTTCAAATTTTTTGGGTTTTGGGTGGATTTTTCAATTTTTTGGGGGTGGTCACGAATTAAAGTCATTTTCGCGCTAGGACGCATATTTAAGGAGATATGGCCAAAACAAGTTTTTCATATAAAAATTTCAAATTTTTTGGGTTTTGGGTGGATTTTTCAATTTTTTGGGGGTAGTCACGAATTAAAGTCCTTTTCGCTCTAGGACGCTTAGTTTAGGAGATATGGCCAAAACAAGTTTTTCATATAAAAATTTCAAATTTTTTGGGTTTTGGGTGGATTTTTCAATTTTTTGGGGGTAGTCACGAATTAAAGTCCTTTTCGCTCTAGGACGCATATTTAAGGAGATATGGCCAAAACAAGTTTTTCATATAAAAATTTCAAATTTTTTGGGTTTTGGGTGGATTTTTCAATTTTTTGGGGGTAGTCACGAATTAAAGTCCTTTTCGCTCTAGGACGCATATTTAAGGAGATATGGCCAAAACAAGTTTTTCAAATTTTTTGGGTTTTGGGTGGATTTTTCAATTTTTTGGGGGTAGTCACGAATTAAAGTCCTTTTCGCTCTAGGACACATATTTAAGGAGATATGGCCAAAACAAGTTTTTCATATAAAAATTTCAAATTTTTTGGGTTTTGGGTGGATTTTTCAATTTTTTGGGGGTAGTCACGAATTAAAGTCCTTTTCGCTCTAGGACGTATATTTAAGGAGATATGGCCAAAACAAATTTTTCATATAAAAATTTCAAATTTTTTAGGTTTTGAATGGATTTTTCAATTTTTTGGGGGTAGTCACGAATTAAAGTCCTTTTCGCTTTAGGACGCATATTTAAGGAGATATGGCCAAAACAAGTTTTTCATATAAAAATTTCAAATTTTTTGGGTTTTGGGTGGATTTTTCAATTTGTTGGGGGTAGTCACGAATTAAAGTCCTTTTCGCTCTAGGACGCATATTTAAGGAGATATGGCCAAAACAAGTTTTTCATATAAAAATTTCAAATTTTTTGGGTTTTGGGTGGATTTTTCAATTTTTTGGGGGTAGTCACGAATTAAAGTCCTTTTCGCTCTAGGACGCATATTTAAGGAGATATGGCCAAAACAAGTTTTTCATATAAAAATTTCAAATTTTTTGGGTTTTGGGTGGATTTTTCAATTTTTTGGGGGTGGTCACGAATTAAAGACATTTTCGCTCTAGGACGCATATTTAAGGAGATATGGCCAAAACAAGTTTTTCATATAAAAATTTCAAATTTTTTGGGTTTTGGGTGGATTTTTCAATTTTTTGGGGGTAGTCACGAATTAAAGTCCTTTTCGCTCTAGGACGCTTAGTTTAGGAGATATGGCCAAAACAAGTTTTTCATATAAAAATTTCAAATTTTTTGGGTTTTGGGTGGATTTTTCAATTTTTTGGGGGTAGTCACGAATTAAAGTCCTTTTCGCTCTAGGACGCATATTTAAGGAGATATGGCCAAAACAAGTTTTTCATATAAAAATTTCAAATTTTTGGGTTTTGGGTGGATTTTTCAATTTTTTGGGGGTAGTCACGAATTAAAGTCCTTTTCGCTCTAGGACGCATATTTAAGGAGATATGGCCAAAACAAGTTTTTCATATAAAAATTTCAAATTTTTTGGGTTTTGGGTGGATTTTTCAATTTTTTGGGGGTAGTCACGAATTAAAGTCCTTTTCGCTCTAGGACGCTTAGTTTAGGAGATATGGCCAAAACAAGTTTTTCATATAAAAATTTCAAATTTTTTGGGTTTTGGGTGGATTTTTCAATTTTTTGGGGGTAGTCACGAATTAAAGTCCTTTTCGCTCTAGGACGCATATTTAAGGAGATATGGCCAAAACAAGTTTTTCATATAAAAATTTCAAATTTTTGGGTTTTGGGTGGATTTTTCAATTTTTTGGGGGTAGTCACGAATTAAAGTCCTTTTCGCTCTAGGACGCATATTTAAGGAGATATGGCCAAAACAAGTTTTTCATATAAAAATTTCAAATTTTTTGGATTTTGGGTGGATTTTTCAATTTTTTGGGGGTAGTCACGAATTAAAGTCCTTTTCGCTCTAGGACGCTTAGTTTAGGAGATATGGCCAAAACAAGTTTTTCATATAAAAATTTCAAATTTTTTGGGTTTTGGGTGGATTTTTCAATTTTTTGGGGGTAGTCACGAATTAAAGTCCTTTTCGCTCTAGGACACATATTTAAGGAGATATGGCCAAAACAAGTTTTTCATATAAAAATTTCAAATTTTTTGGGTTTTGGGTGGATTTTTCAATTTTTTGGGGGTAGTCACGAATTAAAGTCCTTTTCGCTCTAGGACGCATATTTAAGGAGATATGGCCAAAACAAGTTTTTCATATAAAAATTTCAAATTTTTTGGGTTTTGGGTGGATTTTTCAATTTTTTGGGGGTAGTCACGAATTAAAGTCCTTTTCGCTCTAGGACGCATATTTAAGGAGATATGGCCAAAACAAGTTTTTCATATAAAAATTTCAAATTTTTGGGTTTTGGGTGGATTTTTCAATTTTTTGGGGGTAGTCACGAATTAAAGTCCTTTTCGCTCTAGGACGCATATTTAAGGAGATATGGCCAAAACAAGTTTTTCATATAAAAATTTCAAATTTTTGGGTTTTGGGTGGATTTTTCAATTTTTTGGGGGTAGTCACGAATTAAAGTCCTTTTCGCTCTAGGACGCATATTTAAGGAGATATGGCCAAAACAAGTTTTTCATATAAAAATTTCAAATTTTTTGGGTTTTGGGTGGATTTTTCAATTTTTTGGGGGTAGTCACGAATTAAAGTCCTTTTTGCTCTAGGACGCTTAGTTTATGAGATATGGCCAAAACAAGTTTTTCATATAAAAATTTCAAATTTTTTGGGTTTTGGGTGGATTTTTCAATTTTTTGGGGGTAGTCACGAATTAAAGTCCTTTTCGCTCTAGGACGCATATTTAAGGAGATATGGCCAAAACAAGTTTTTCATATAAAAATTTCAAATTTTTGGGTTTTGGGTGGATTTTTCAATTTTTTGGGGGTAGTCACGAATTAAAGTCCTTTTCGCTCTAGGACGCATATTTAAGGAGATATGGCCAAAACAAGTTTTTCATATAAAAATTTCAAATTTTTTGGGTTTTGGGTGGATTTTTCAATTTTTTGGGGGTAGTCACGAATTAAAGTCCTTTTCGCTCTAGGACGCTTAGTTTAGGAGATATGGCCAAAACAAGTTTTTCATATAAAAATTTCAAATTTTTTGGGTTTTGGGTGGATTTTTCAATTTTTTGGGGGTAGTCACGAATTAAAGTCCTTTTCGCTCTAGGACACATATTTAAGGAGATATGGCCAAAACAAGTTTTTCATATAAAAATTTCAAATTTTTTGGGTTTTGGGTGGATTTTTCAATTTTTTGGGGGTAGTCACGAATTAAAGTCCTTTTCGCTCTAGGACGTATATTTAAGGAGATATGGCCAAAACAAGTTTTTCATATAAAAATTTCAAATTTTTTGGGTTTTGGGTGGATTTTTCAATTTTTTGGGGGTAGTCACGAATTAAAGTCCTTTTCGCTCTAGGACGCATATTTAAGGAGATATGGCCAAAACAAGTTTTTCATATAAAACTTTCAAATTTTTTGGGTTTTGGGTGGATTTTTCAATTTTTTGGGGGTGGTCACGAATTAAAGTCCTTTTCGCTCTAGGACGCATATTTAAGGAGATATGGCCAAAACAAGTTTTTCATATAAAAATTTCAAATTTTTTGGGTTTTGGGTGGATTTTTCAATTTTTTGGGGGTAGTCACGAATTAAAGTCCTTTTCGCTCTAGGACGCTTAGTTTAGGAGATATGGCCAAAACAAGTTTTTCATATAAAAATTTCAATTTTTTTGGGTTTTGGGTGGATTTTTCAATTTTTTGGGGGTAGTCACGAATTAAAGTCCTTTTCGCTCTAGGACGCATATTTAAGGAGATATGGCCAAAACAAGTTTTTCATATAAAAATTTCAAATTTTTTGGGTTTTGGGTGGATTTTTCAATTTTTTGGGGGTAGTCACGAATTAAAGTCCTTTTCGCTCTAGGACGCATATTTAAGGAGATATGGCCAAAACAAGTTTTTCATATAAAAATTTCAAATTTTTTGGGTTTTGGGTGGATTTTTCAATTTTTTGGGGGTAGTCACGAATTAAAGTCCTTTTCGCTCTAGGACGCTTAGTTTAGGAGATATGGCCAAAACAAGTTTTTCATATAAAAATTTCAAATTTTTTGGGTTTTGGGTGGATTTTTCAATTTTTTGGGGGTAGTCACGAATTAAAGTCCTTTTCGCTCTAGGACGCTTAGTTTAGGAGATATGGCCAAAACAAGTTTTTCATATAAAAATTTCAAATTTTTTGGGTTTTGGGTGGATTTTTCAATTTTTTGGGGGTAGTCACGAATTAAAGTCCTTTTCGCTCTAGGACACATATCTAAGGAGATATGGCCAAAACAAGTTTTTCATATAAAAATTTCAAATTTTTTGGGTTTTGGGTGGATTTTTCAATTTTTTGGGGGTAGTCACGAATTAAAGTCCTTTTCGCTCTAGGACGTATATTTAAGGAGATATGGCCAAAACAAATTTTTCATATAAAAATTTCAAATTTTTTAGGTTTTGAGTGGATTTTTCAATTTTTTGGGGGTGGTCACGAATTAAAGTCCTTTTGCTCTAGGACGCATATTTAAGGAGATATGGCCAAAACAAGTTTTTCATATAAAAATTTCAAATTTTTTGGGTTTTGGGTGGATTTTTCAATTTGTTGGGGGTAGTCACGAATTAAAGTCCTTTTCGCTCTAGGACGCATATTTAAGGAGATATAGCCAAAACAAGTTTTTCATATAAAAATTTCAAATTTTTTGGGTTTTGGGTGGATTTTTCAATTTTTTGGGGGTAGTCACGAATTAAAGTCCTTTTCGCTCTAGGACGCATATTTAAGGAGATATGGCCAAAACAAGTTTTTCATATAAAAATTTCAAATTTTTTGGGTTTTGGGTGGATTTTTCAATTTTTTGGGGGTAGTCACGAATTAAAGTCCTTTTCGCTCTAGGACGCTTAGTTTAGGAGATATGGCCAAAACAAGTTTTTCATATAAAAATTTCAAATTTTTTGGGTTTTGGGTGGATTTTTCAATTTTTTGGGGGTAGTCACGAATTAAAGTCCTTTTCGCTCTAGGACACATATTTAAGGAGATATGGCCAAAACAAGTTTTTCATATAAAAATTTCAATTTTTTTGGGTTTTGGGTGGATTTTTCAATTTTTTGGGGGTAGTCACGAATTAAAGTCCTTTTCGCTCTAGGACGCATATTTAAGGAGATATGGCCAAAACAAGTTTTTCATATAAAAATTTCAAATTTTTTGGGTTTTGGGTGGATTTTTCAATTTTTTGGGGGTAGTCACGAATTAAAGTCCTTTTCGCTCTAGGACGCATATTTAAGGAGATATGGCCAAAACAAGTTTTTCATATAAAAATTTCAAATTTTTTGGGTTTTGGGTGGATTTTTCAATTTGTTGGGGGTAGTCACGAATTAAAGTCCTTTTCGCTCTAGGACGCATATTTAAGGAGATATGGCCAAAACAAGTTTTTCATATAAAAATTTCAAATTTTTTGGGTTTTGGGTGGATTTTTCAATTTTTTGGGGGTAGTCACGAATTAAAGTCCTTTTCGCTCTAGGACGCATATTTAAGGAGATATGGCCAAAACAAGTTTTTCATATAAAAATTTCAAATTTTTTGGGTTTTGGGTGGATTTTTCAATTTTTTGGGGGTGGTCACGAATTAAAGTCCTTTTCGCTCTAGGACGCATATTTAAGGAGATATGGCCAAAACAAGTTTTTCATATAAAAATTTCAAATTTTTTGGGTTTTGGGTGGATTTTTCAATTTTTTGGGGGTAGTCACGAATTAAAGTCCTTTTCGCTCTAGGACGCTTAGTTTAGGAGATATGGCCAAAACAAGTTTTTCATATAAAAATTTCAAATTTTTTGGGTTTTGGGTGGATTTTTCAATTTTTTGGGGGTAGTCACGAATTAAAGTCCTTTTCGCTCTAGGACGCTTAGTTTAGGAGATATGGCCAAAACAAGTTTTTCATATAAAAATTTCAAATTTTTTGGGTTTTGGGTGGATTTTTCAATTTTTTGGGGGTAGTCACGAATTAAAGTCCTTTTCGCTCTAGGACGCATATTTAAGGAGATATGGCCAAAACAAGTTTTTCATATAAAAATTTCAAATTTTTTGGGTTTTGGGTGGATTTTTCAATTTTTTGGGGGTAGTCACGAATTAAAGTCCTTTTCGCTCTAGGACGCATATTTAAGGAGATATGGCAAAAACAAGTTTTTCATATAAAAATTTCAAATTTTTTGGGTTTTGGGTGGATTTTTCAATTTTTTGGGAGTAGTCACGAATTAAAGTCCTTTTCGCTCTAGGACACATATTTAAGGAGATATGGCCAAAACAAGTTTTTCATATAAAAATTTCAAATTTTTTGGGTTTGGGTGGATTTTTCAATTTTTTGGGGGTAGTCACGAATTAAAGTCCTTTTCGCTCTAGGACGCATATTTAAGGAGATATGGCCAAAACAAGTTTTTCATATAAAAATTTCAAATTTTTTGGGTTTTGGGTGGATTTTTCAATTTTTTGGGAGTAGTCACGAATTAAAGTCCTTTTCGCTCTAGGACGCTTAGTTTAGGAGATATGGCCAAAACAAGTTTTTCATATAAAAATTTCAAATTTTTTGGGTTTTGGGTGGATTTTTCAATTTTTTGGGGGTAGTCACGAATTAAAGTCCTTTTCGCTCTAGGACACATATTTAAGGAGATATGGCCAAAACAAGTTTTTCATATAAAAATTTCAAATTTTTTGGGTTTGGGTGGATTTTTCAATTTTTTGGGGGTAGTCACGAATTAAAGTCCTTTTCGCTCTAGGACGCTTAGTTTAGGAGATATGGCCAAAACAAGTTTTTCATATAAAAATTTCAAATTTTTTGGGTTTTGGGTGGATTTTTCAATTTTTTGGGGGTAGTCACGAATTAAAGTCCTTTTCGCTCTAGGACGCATATTTAAGGAGATATGGCCAAAACAAGTTTTTCATATAAAAATTTCAATTTTTTTGGGTTTTGGGTGGATTTTTCAATTTTTTGGGGGTAGTCACGAATTAAAGTCCTTTTCGCTCTAGGACGCATATTTAAGGAGATATGGCCAAAACAAGTTTTTCATATAAAAATTTCAAATTTTTTGGGTTTTGGGTGGATTTTTCAATTTTTTGGGGGTGGTCACGAATTAAAGTCCTTTTCGCTCTAGGACGCATATTTAAGGAGATATGGCCAAAACAAGTTTTTCATATAAAAATTTCAAATTTTTTGGGTTTTGGGTGGGTTTTTCAATTTGTTGGGGGTAGTCACGAATTAAAGTCATTTTCGCTCTAGGACGCATATTTAAGGAGATATGGCCAAAACAAGTTTTTCATATAAAAATTTCAAATTTTTTGGGTTTTGGGTGGATTTTTCAATTTTTTGGGGGTGGTCACGAATTAAAGTCCTTTTCGCTCTAGGACGCATATTTAAGGAGATATGGCCAAAACAAGTTTTTCATATAAAAATTTCAAATTTTTTGGGTTTTGGGTGGATTTTTCAATTTTTTGGGGGTAGTCACGAATTAAAGTCCTTTTCGCTCTAGGACGCTTAGTTTAGGAGATATGGCCAAAACAAGTTTTTCATATAAAAATTTCAAATTTTTTGGGTTTTGGGTGGATTTTTCAATTTTTTGGGGGTAGTCACGAATTAAAGTCCTTTTCGCTCTAGGACGCATATTTAAGGAGATATGGCCAAAACAAGTTTTTCATATAAAAATTTCAAATTTTTTGGGTTTTGGGTGGATTTTTCAATTTTTTGGGGGTAGTCACGAATTAAAGTCCTTTTCGCTCTAGGACACATATTTAAGGAGATATGGCCAAAACAAGTTTTTCATATAAAAATTTCAAATTTTTTGGGTTTTGGGTGGATTTTTAAATTTTTTGGGGGTAGTCACTAATTAAAGTCCTTTTCGCTCTAGGACGTATATTTAAGGAGATATGGCCAAAACAAATTTTTCATATAAAAATTTCAAATTTTTTAGGTTTTGAGTGGATTTTTCAATTTTTTGGGGGTGGTCACGAATTAAAGTCCTTTTCGCTCTAGGACGCATATTTAAGGAGATATGGCCAAAACAAGTTTTTCATATAAAAATTTAAAATTTTTTGGGTTTTGGGTGGATTTTTCAATTTGTTGGGGGTAGTCACGAATTAAAGTCCTTTTCGCTCTAGGGCGCATATTTAAGGAGATATGGCCAAAACAAGTTTTTCATATAAAAATTTCAAATTTTTTGGGTTTTGGGTGGATTTTTCAATTTTTTGGGGGTAGTCACGAATTAAAGTCCTTTTCGCTCTAGGACGCATATTTAAGGAGATATGGCCAAAACAAGTTTTTCATATAAAAATTTCAATTTTTTTGCGTTTTGGGTGGATTTTTCAATTTTGTGGGGGTGGTCACGAATTAAAGTCCTTTTCGCTCTAGGACGCATATTTAAGGAGATATGGCCAAAACAAGTTTTTCATATAGAAATTTCAAATTTTTTGGGTTTTGGGTGGATTTTTCAATTTTTTGGGGGTAGTCACGAATTAAAGTCCTTTTCGCTCTAGGACGTATATTTAAGGAGATATGGCCAAAACAAATTTTTCATATAAAAATTTCAAATTTTTTAGGTTTTGAGTGGATTTTTCAATTTTTTGGGGGTGGTCACGAATTAAAGTCCTTTTCGCTCTAGGACGCATATTTAAGGAGATATGGCCAAAACAAGTTTTTCATATAAAAATTTCAAATTTTTTGGGTTTTGGGTGGATTTTTCAATTTGTTGGGGGTAGTCACGAATTAAAGTCCTTTTCGCTCTAGGACGCATATTTAAGGAGATATGGCCAAAACAAGTTTTTCATATAAAAATTTCAATTTTTTTGGGTTTTGGGTGGATTTCTCAATTTTGTGGGGGTGGTCACGAATTAAAGTCCTTTTCGCTCTAGGACGCATATTTAAGGAGATATGGCCAAAACAAGTTTTTCATATAAAAATGTCAAATTTTTTGGGTTTTGGGTGGATTTTTCAATTTTTTGGGGGTAGTCACGAATTAAAGTCCTTTTCGCTCTAGGACGCTTAGTTTAGGAGATATGGCCAAAACAAGTTTTTCATATAAAAATTTCAAATTTTTTGGGTTTTGGGTGGATTTTTCAATTTTTTGGGGGTAGTCACGAATTAAAGTCCTTTTCGCTCTAGGACGCATATTTAAGGAGATATGGCCAAAACAAGTTTTTCATATAAAAATTTCAAATTTTTTGGGTTTTGGGTGGATTTTTCAATTTTTTGGGGGTAGTCACGAATTAAAGTCCTTTTCGCTCTAGGACGCATATTTAAGGAGATATGGCCAAAACAAGTTTTTCATATAAAAATTTCAAATTTTTTGGGGTTTGGGTGGATTTTTCAATTTTTTGGGGGTGGTCACGAATTAAAGTCCTTTTCGCTCTAAGACGCTTAGTTTAGGAGATATGGCCAAAACAAGTTTTTCATATAAAAATTTCAAATTTTTTGGGTTTTGGGTGGATTTTTCAAATTTTTTGGGGGTAGTCACGAATTAAAGTCCTTTTCGCTCTAGGACACATATTTAAGGAGATATGGCCAAAACAAGTTTTTCATATAAAAATTTCATTTTTTTTGGGTTTTGGGTGGATTTTTCAATTTTTTGGGGGTAGTCACGAATTAAAGTCCTTTTCGCTCTAGGACGTATATTTAAGGAGATATGGCCAAAACAAATTTTTCATATAAAAATTTCAAATTTTTTGGGTTTTGAGTGGAGTTTTCAATTTTTTGGGGGTGGTCACGAATTAAAGTCCTTTTCGCTCTAGGACGCATATTTAAGGAGATATGGCCAAAACAAGTTTTTCATATAAAAATTTCAAATTTTTTGGGTTTTGGGTGGATTTTTCAATTTTTTGGGGGTGGTCACGAATTAAAGTCCTTTTCGCTCTAGGACGCATATTTAAGGAGATATGGCCAAAACAAGTTTTTCATATAAAAATTTCAAATTTTTTGGGTTTTGGGTGGATTTTTCAATTTTTTGGGGGTAGTCACGAATTAAAGTCCTTTTCGCTCTAGGACGCTTAGTTTAGGAGATATGGCCAAAACAAGTTTTTTATATAAAAATTTCAAATTTTTTGGGTTTTGGGTGGATTTTTCAATTTTTTGGGGGTAGTCACGAATTAAAGTCCTTTTCGCTCTAGGACGCATATTTAAGGAGATATGGCCAAAACAAGTTTTTCATATAAAAATTTCAAATTTTTTGGGTTTTGGTTGGATTTTTCAATTTTTTGGGGGTAGTCACGAATTAAAGTCCTTTTCGCTCTAGGACGCATATTTAAGGAGATATGGCCAAAACAAGTTTTTCATATAAAAATTTCAAATTTTTTGGGTTTTGGGTGGATTTTTCAATTTTTTGGGGGTGGTCACGAATTAAAGTCCTTTTCGCTCTAGGACGCATATTTAAGGAGATATGGCCAAAACAAGTTTTTCATATAAAAATTTCAAATTTTTTGGGTTTTGGGTGGATTTTTCAATTTTTTGGGGGTAGTCACGAATTAAAGTCCTTTTCGCTCTAGGACGCTTAGTTTAGGAGATATGGCCAAAACAAGTTTTTCATATAAAAATTTCAAATTTTTTGGGTTTTGGGTGGATTTTTCAATTTTTTGGGGGTAGTCACGAATTAAAGTCCTTTTCGCTCTAGGACGCATATTTAAGGAGATATGGCCAAAACAAGTTTTTCATATAAAAATTTCAAATTTTTTGGGTTTTGGGTGGATTTTTCAATTTTTTGGGGGTAGTCACGAATTAAAGTCCTTTTCGCTCTAGGACACATATTTAAGGAGATATGGCCAAAACAAGTTTTTCATATAAAAATTTCAAATTTTTTGGGTTTTGGGTGGATTTTTCAATTTGTTGGGGGTAGTCACGAATTAAAGTCCTTTTCGCTCTAGGACGCATATTTAAGGAGATATGGCCAAAACAAGTTTTTCATATAAAAATTTCAAATTTTTTGGGTTTTGGGTGGATTTTTCAATTTTTTGGGGGTAGTCACGAATTAAAGTCCTTTTCGCTCTAGGACGCATATTTAAGGAGATATGGCCAAAACAAGTTTTTCATATAAAAATTTCAAATTTTTTGGGTTTTGGTTCGATTTTTCAATTTTTTGGGGGTAGTCACGAATTAAAGTCCTTTTCGCTCTAGGACGCTTAGTTTAGGAGATATGGCCAAAACAAGTTTTTCATATAAAAATTTCAAATTTTTTGGGTTTTGGGTGGATTTTTCAATTTTTTGGGGGTAGTCACGAATTAAAGTCCTTTTCGCTCTAGGACGCATATTTAAGGAGATATGGCCAAAACAAGTTTTTCATATAAAAATTTCAAATTTTTTGGGTTTTGGTTGGATTTTTCAATTTTTTGGGGGTAGTCACGAATTAAAGTCCTTTTCGCTCTAGGACGCATATTTAAGGAGATATGGCCAAAACAAGTTTTTCATATAAAAATTTCAAATTTTTTGGGTTTTGGGTGGATTTTTCAATTTTTTGGGGGTAGTCACGAATTAAAGTCCTTTTCGCTCTAGGACGCATATTTAAGGAGATATGGCCAAAACAAGTTTTTCATATAAAAATTTCAAATTTTTTGGGTTTTGGGTGGATTTTTCAATTTTTTGGGGGTAGTCACGAATTAAAGTCCTTTTCGCTCTAGGACGCTTAGTTTAGGAGATATGGCCAAAACAAGTTTTTCATATAAAAATTTCAAATTTTTTGGGTTTTGGGTGGATTTTTCAATTTTTTGGGGGTAGTCACGAATTAAAGTCCTTTTCGCTCTAGGACGCATATTTAAGGAGATATGGCCAAAACAAGTTTTTCATATAAAAATTTCAAATTTTTTGGGTTTTGGGTGGATTTTTCAATTTTTTGGGGGTAGTCACGAATTAAAGTCCTTTTCGCTCTAGGACACATATTTAAGGAGATATGGCCAAAACAAGTTTTTCATATAAAAATTTCAAATTTTTTGGGTTTTGGGTGGATTTTTCAATTTGTTGGGGGTAGTCACGAATTAAAGTCCTTTTCGCTCTAGGACGCATATTTAAGGAGATATGGCCAAAACAAGTTTTTCATATAAAAATTTCAAATTTTTTGGGTTTTGGGTGGATTTTTCAATTTTTTGGGGGTAGTCACGAATTAAAGTCCTTTTCGCTCTAGGACGCATATTTAAGGAGATATGGCCAAAACAAGTTTTTCATATAAAAATTTCAAATTTTTTGGGTTTTGGTTCGATTTTTCAATTTTTTGGGGGTAGTCACGAATTAAAGTCCTTTTCGCTCTAGGACGCTTAGTTTAGGAGATATGGCCAAAACAAGTTTTTCATATAAAAATTTCAAATTTTTTGGGTTTTGGGTGGATTTTTCAATTTTTTGGGGGTAGTCACGAATTAAAGTCCTTTTCGCTCTAGGACGCATATTTAAGGAGATATGGCCAAAACAAGTTTTTCATATAAAAATTTCAAATTTTTTGGGTTTTGGGTGGATTTTTCAATTTTTTGGGGGTAGTCACGAATTAAAGTCCTTTTCGCTCTAGGACGCATATTTAAGGAGATATGGCCAAAACAAGTTTTTCATATAAAAATTTCAAATTTTTTGGGTTTTGGGTGGATTTTTCAATTTTTTGGGAGTAGTCACGAATTAAAGTCCTTTTCGCTCTAGGACGCTTAGTTTAGGAGATATGGCCAAAACAAGTTTTTCATATAAAAATTTCAAATTTTTTGGGTTTTGGGTGGATTTTTCAATTTTTTGGGGGTAGTCACGAATTAAAGTCCTTTTCGCTCTAGGACACATATTTAAGGAGATATGGCCAAAACAAGTTTTTCATATAAAAATTTCAAATTTTTTGGGTTTGGGTGGATTTTTCAATTTTTTGGGGGTAGTCACGAATTAAAGTCCTTTTCGCTCTAGGACGCTTAGTTTAGGAGATATGGCCAAAACAAGTTTTTCATATAAAAATTTCAAATTTTTTGGGTTTTGGGTGGATTTTTCAATTTTTTGGGGGTAGTCACGAATTAAAGTCCTTTTCGCTCTAGGACGCATATTTAAGGAGATATGGCCAAAACAAGTTTTTCATATAAAAATTTCAAATTTTTTGGGTTTTGGGTGGATTTTTCAATTTTTTGGGGGTAGTCACGAATTAAAGTCCTTTTCGCTCTAGGACGCATATTTAAGGAGATATGGCCAAAACAAGTTTTTCATATAAAAATTTCAAATTTTTTGGGTTTTGGGTGGATTTTTCAATTTTTTGGGGGTGGTCACGAATTAAAGTCCTTTTCGCTCTAGGACGCATATTTAAGGAGATATGGCCAAAACAAGTTTTTCATATAAAAATTTCAAATTTTTTGGGTTTTGGGTGGATTTTTCAATTTTTTGGGGGTAGTCACGAATTAAAGTCCTTTTCGCTCTAGGACGCTTAGTTTAGGAGATATGGCCAAAACAAGTTTTTTATATAAAAATTTCAAATTTTTTGGGTTTTGGGTGGATTTTTCAATTTTTTGGGGGTAGTCACGAATTAAAGTCCTTTTCGCTCTAGGACGCATATTTAAGGAGATATGGCCAAAACAAGTTTTTCATATAAAAATTTCAAATTTTTTGGGTTTTGGGTGGATTTTTCAATTTTTTGGGGGTAGTCACGAATTAAAGTCCTTTTCGCTCTAGGACGCATATTTAAGGAGATAATGCCAAAACAAGTTTTTCATATAAAAATTTCAAATTTTTTGGGTTTTGGGTGGATTTTTCAATTTTTTGGGGGTAGTCACGAATTAAAGTCCTTTTCGCTCTAGGACACATATTTAAGGAGATATGGCCAAAACAAGTTTTTCATATAAAAATTTCAAATTTTTTGGGTTTTGGGTGGATTTTTCAATTTTTTGGGGGTAGTCACGAATTAAAGTCCTTTTCGCTCTAGGACGTATATTTAAGGAGATATGGCCAAAACAAGTTTTTCATATAAAAATTTCAAATTTTTTGGGTTTTGGGTGGATTTTTCAATTTGTTGGGGGTAGTCACGAATTAAAGTCCTTTTCGCTCTAGGACGCATATTTAAGGAGATATGGCCAAAACAAGTTTTTCATATAAAAATTTCAAATTTTTTGGGTTTTGGGTGGATTTTTCAATTTTTTGGGGGTAGTCACGAATTAAAGTCCTTTTCGCTCTAGGACGCATATTTAAGGAGATATGGCCAAAACAAGTTTTTCATATAAAAATTTCAAATTTTTTGGGTTTTGGTTGGATTTTTCAATTTTTTGGGGGTAGTCACGAATTAAAGTCCTTTTCGCTCTAGGACGCTTAGTTTAGGAGATATGGCCAAAACAAGTTTTTCATATAAAAATTTCAAATTTTTTGGGTTTTGGGTGGATTTTTCAATTTTTTGGGGGTAGTCACGAATTAAAGTCCTTTTCGCTCTAGGACGCATATTTAAGGAGATATGGCCAAAACAAGTTTTTCATATAAAAATTTCAAATTTTTTGGGTTTTGGGTGGATTTTTCAATTTTTTGGGGGTAGTCACGAATTAAAGTCCTTTTCGCTCTAGGACGCATATTTAAGGAGATATGGCCAAAACAAGTTTTTCATATAAAAATTTCAAATTTTTTGGGTTTTGGGTGGATTTTTCAATTTTTTGGGAGTAGTCACGAATTAAAGTCCTTTTCGCTCTAGGACGCTTAGTTTAGGAGATATGGCCAAAACAAGTTTTTCATATAAAAATTTCAAATTTTTTGGGTTTTGGGTGGATTTTTCAATTTTTTGGGGGTAGTCACGAATTAAAGTCCTTTTCGCTCTAGGACACATATTTAAGGAGATATGGCCAAAACAAGTTTTTCATATAAAAATTTCAAATTTTTTGGGTTTGGGTGGATTTTTCAATTTTTTGGGGGTAGTCACGAATTAAAGTCCTTTTCGCTCTAGGACGCTTAGTTTAGGAGATATGGCCAAAACAAGTTTTTCATATAAAAATTTCAAATTTTTTGGGTTTTGGGTGGATTTTTCAATTTTTTGGGGGTAGTCACGAATTAAAGTCCTTTTCGCTCTAGGACGCATATTTAAGGAGATATGGCCAAAACAAGATTTTCATATAAAAATTTCAAATTTTTTGGGTTTTGGGTGGATTTTTCAATTTTTTGGGTGTAGTCACGAATTAAAGTCCTTTTCGCTCTAGGACGCATATTTAAGGAGATATGGCCAAAACAAGTTTTTCATATAAAAATTTCAAATTTTTTGGGTTTTGGGTGGATTTTTCAATTTTTTGGGGGTGGTCACGAATTAAAGTCCTTTTCGCTCTAGGACGCATATTTAAGGAGATATGGCCAAAACAAGTTTTTCATATAAAAATTTCAAATTTTTTGGGTTTTGGGTGGATTTTTCAATTTTTTGGGGGTAGTCACGAATTAAAGTCCTTTTCGCTCTAGGACGCTTAGTTTAGGAGATATGGCCAAAACAAGTTTTTTATATAAAAATTTCAAATTTTTTGGGTTTTGGGTGGATTTTTCAATTTTTTGGGGGTAGTCACGAATTAAAGTCCTTTTCGCTCTAGGACGCATATTTAAGGAGATATGGCCAAAACAAGTTTTTCATATAAAAATTTCAAATTTTTTGGGTTTTGGGTGGATTTTTCAATTTTTTGGGGGTAGTCACGAATTAAAGTCCTTTTCGCTCTAGGACGCATATTTAAGGAGATATGGCCAAAACAAGTTTTTCATATAAAAATTTCAAATTTTTTGGGTTTTGGGTGGATTTTTCAATTTTTTGGGGGTAGTCACGAATTAAAGTCCTTTTCGCTCTAGGACACATATTTAAGGAGATATGGCCAAAACAAGTTTTTCATATAAAAATTTCAAATTTTTTGGGTTTTGGGTGGATTTTTCAATTTTTTGGGGGTAGTCACGAATTAAAGTCCTTTTCGCTCTAGGACGTATATTTAAGGAGATATGGCCAAAACAAGTTTTTCATATAAAAATTTCAAATTTTTTAGGTTTTGAGTGGATTTTTCAATTTTTTGGGGGTGGTCACGAATTAAAGTCCTTTTCGCTCTAGGACGCATATTTAAGGAGATATGGCCAAAACAAGTTTTTCATATAAAAATTTCAAATTTTTTGGGTTTTGGGTGGATTTTTCAATTTGTTGGGGGTAGTCACGAATTAAAGTCCTTTTCGCTCTAGGACGCATATTTAAGAAGATATGGCCAAAACAAGTTTTTCATATAAAAATTTCAAATTTTTTGGGTTTTGGGTGGATTTTTCAATTTTTTGGGGGTAGTCACGAATTAAAGTCCTTTTCGCTCTAGGACGCATATTTAAGGAGATATGGCCAAAACAAGTTTTTCATATAAAAATTTCAAATTTTTTGGGTTTTGGTTGGATTTTTCAATTTGTTGGGGGTAGTCACGAATTAAAGTCCTTTTCGCTATAGGACGCTTAGTTTAGGAGATATGGCCAAAACAAGTTTTTCATATAAAAATTTCAAATTTTTTGGGTTTTGGGTGGATTTTTCAATTTTTTGGGGGTAGTCACGAATTAAAGTCCTTTTCGCTCTAGGACGCATATTTAAGGAGATATGGCCAAAACAAGTTTTTCATATAAAAATTTCAAATTTTTTGGGTTTTGGGTGGATTTTTCAATTTTTTGGGGGTAGTCACGAATTAAAGTCCTTTTCGCTCTAGGACGCTTAGTTTAGGAGATATGGCCAAAACAAGTTTTTCATATAAAAATTTCAAATTTTTTGGGTTTTGGGTGGATTTTTCAATTTTTTGGGGGTAGTCACGAATTAAAGTCCTTTTCGCTCTAGGACGCTTAGTTTAGGAGATATGGCCAAAACAAGTTTTTCATATAAAAATTTCAAATTTTTTGGGTTTTGGGTGGATTTTTCAATTTTTTGGGGGTAGTCACGAATTAAAGTCCTTTTCGCTCTAGGACACATATTTAAGGAGATATGGCCAAAACAAGTTTTTCATATAAAAATTTCAAATTTTTTGGGTTTTGGGTGGATTTTTCAATTTTTTGGGGGTAGTCACGAATTAAAGTCCTTTTCGCTCTAGGACGCTTAGTTTAGGAGATATGGCCAAAACAAGTTTTTCATATAAAAATTTCAAATTTTTTGGGTTTTGGGTGGATTTTTCAATTTTTTGGGGGTAGTCACGAATTAAAGTCCTTTTCGCTCTAGGACGCATATTTAAGGAGATATGGCCAAAACAAGTTTTTCATATAAAAATTTCAAATTTTTTGGGTTTTGGGTGGATTTTTCAATTTTTTGGGGGTAGTCACGAATTAAAGTCCTTTTCGCTCTAGGACGCATATTTAAGGAGATATGGCCAAAACAAGTTTTTCATATAAAAATTTCAAATTTTTTGGGTTTTGGGTGGATTTTTCAATTTTTTGGGGGTAGTCACGAATTAAAGTCCTTTTCGCTCTAGGACGCTTAGTTTAGGAGATATGGCCAAAACAAGTTTTTCATATAAAAATTTCAAATTTTTTGGATTTTGGGTGGATTTTTCAATTTTTTGGGGTTAGTCACGAATTAAAGTCCTTTTCGCTCTAGGACGCTTAGTTTAGGAGATATGGCCAAAACAAGTTTTTCATATAAAAATTTCAAATTTTTTGGGTTTTGGGTGGATTTTTCAATTTTTTGGGGTTAGTCACGAATTAAAGTCCTTTTCGCTCTAGGACACATATTTAAGGAGATATGGCCAAAACAAGTTTTTCATATAAAAATTTCAAATTTTTTGGGTGGATTTTTCAATTTTTGGGGGGTAGTCACGAATTAAAGTCCTTTTCGCTCTAGGACGTATATTTAAGGAGATATGGCCAAAACAAATTTTTCATATAAAAATTTCAAATTTTTTAGGTTTTGAGTGGATTTTTCAATTTTTTGGGGGTGGTCACGAATTAAAGTCCTTTTCGCTCTAGGACACTTATTTAAGGAGATATGGCCAAAACAAGTTTTTCATATAAAAATTTCAAATTTTTTGGGTTTTGGGTGGATTTTTCAATTTTTTGGGGGTAGTCACGAATTAAAGTCCTTTTCGCTCTAGGACGTATATTTAAGGAGATATGGCCAAAACAAATTTTTCATATAAAAATTTCAAATTTTTTAGGTTTTGAGTGGATTTTTCAATTTTTTGGGGGTGGTCACGAATTAAAGTCCTTTTCGCTCTAGTACGCATATTTAAGGAGATATGGCCAAAACAAGTTTTTCATATAAAAATTTCAAATTTTTTGGGTTTTGGGTGGATTTTTCAATTTTTTGGGGGTAGTCACGAATTAAAGTCCTTTTCGCTCTAGGACGCATATTTAAGGAGATATGGCCAAAACAAGTTTTTCATATAAAAATTTCAAATTTTTTGGGTTTTGGGTGGATTTTTCAATTTTTTGGAGGTAGTCACGAATTAAAGTCCTTTTCGCTCTAGGACGCATATTTAAGGAGATATGGCCAAAACAAGTTTTTCATATAAAAATTTCAAATTTTTTGGGTTTTGGGTGGATTTTTCAATTATTTGGGGGTGGTCACGAATTAAAGTCCTTTTCGCTCTAGGACGCATATTTAAGGAGATATGGCCAAAACAAGTTTTTCATATAAAAATTTCAAATTTTTTGGGTTTTGGTTGGATTTTTCAATTTTTTGGGGGTAGTCACGAATTAAAGTCCTTTTCGCTCTAGGACGCTTAGTTTAGGAGATATGGCCAAAACAAGTTTTTCATATAAAAATTTCAAATTTTTTGGGTTTTGGGTGGATTTTTCAATTTTTTGGGGGTAGTCACGAATTAAAGTCCTTTTCGCTCTAGGACGCATATTTAAGGAGATATGGCCAAAACAAGTTTTTCATATAAAAGTTTAAAATTTTTTGGGTTTTGGGTGGATTTTTCAATTTTTTGGGGGTAGTCACGAATTAAAGTCCTTTTCGCTCTAGGACGCATATTTAAGGAGATATGGCCAAAACAAGTTTTTCATATAAAAATTTCAAATTTTTTGGGTTTTGGGTGGATTTTTCAATTTTTTGGGGGTAGTCACGAATTAAAGTCCTTTTCGCTCTAGGACGCTTAGTTTAGGAGATATGGCCAAAACAAGTTTTTCATATAAAAATTTCAATTTTTTTGGGTTTTGGGTGGATTTTTCAATTTTTTGGGGGTAGTCACGAATTAAAGTCCTTTTCGCTCTAGGACACATATTTAAGGAGATATGGCCAAAACAAGTTTTTCATATAAAAATTTCAAATTTTTTGGGTTTTGGGTGGATTTTTCAATTTTTTGGGGGTAGTCACGAATTAAAGTCCTTTTCGCTCTAGGACGCATATTTAAGGAGATATGGCCAAAACAAGTTTTTCATATAAAAATTTCAAATTTTTTGGGTTTTGGGTGGATTTTTCAATTTTTTGGGGGTAGTCACGAATTAAAGTCCTTTTCGCTCTAGGACGCATATTTAAGGAGATATGGCCAAAACAAGTTTTTCATATAAAAATTTCAAATTTTTTGGGGTTTGGGTGGATTTTTCAATTTTTTGGGGGTAGTCACGAATTAAAGTCCTTTTCGCTCTAGGACGCTTAGTTTAGGAGATATGGCCAAAACAAGTTTTTCATATAAAAATTTCAAATTTTGTGGGTTTTGGGTGGATTTTTCAATTTTTTGGGGGTAGTCACGAATTAAAGTCCTTTTCGCTCTAGGACACATATTTAAGGAGATATGGCCAAAACAAGTTTTTCATATAAAAATTTCAAATTTTTTGGGTTTTGGGTGGATTTTTCAATTTTTTGGGGGTAGTCACGAATTAAAGTCCTTTTCGCTCTAGGACGTATATTTAAGGAGATATGGCCAAAACAAATTTTTCATATAAAAATTTCAAATTTTTTAGGTTTTGAGTGGATTTTTCAATTTTTTGGGGGTGGTCACGAATTAAAGTCCTTTTCGCTCTAGGACGCATATTTAAGGAGATATGGCCAAAACAAGTTTTTCATATAAAAATTTCCAATTTTTTGGGTTTTGGGTGGATTTTTCAATTTGTTGGGGGTAGTCACGAATTAAAGTCCTTTTCGCTCTAGGACGCATATTTAAGGAGATATGGCCAAAACAAGTTTTTCATATAAAAATTTCAAATTTTTTGGGTTTTGGGTGGATTTTTCACTTTTTTGGGGGTAGTCACGAATTAAAGTCCTTTTCGCTCTAGGACGCATATTTAAGGAGATATGGCCAAAACAAGTTTTTCATATAAAAATTTCAAATTTTTTGGGTTTTGGGTGGATTTTTCAATTTTGTGGGGGTGGTCACGAATTAAAGTCCTTTTCGCTCTAGGACGCATATTTAAGGAGATATGGCCAAAACAAGTTTTTCATATAAAAATTTCAAATTTTTTGGGTTTTGGGTGGATTTTTCAATTTTTTGGGGGTAGTCACGAATTAAAGTCCTTTTCGCTCTAGGACGCTTAGTTTAGGAGATATGGCCAAAACAAGTTTTTCATATAAAAATTTCAAATTTTTTGGGTTTTGGGTGGATTTTTCAATTTTTTGGGGGTAGTCACGAATTAAAGTCCTTTTCGCTCTAGGACACATATTTAAGGAGATATGGCCAAAACAAGTTTTTCATATAAAAGGGTGGATTTTTAAATTTTTTGGGGGTAGTCACGAATTAAAGTCCTTTTCGCTCTAGGACGCTTAGTTTAGGAGATATGGCCAAAACAAGTTTTTCATATAAAAATTTCAAATTTTTTGGGTTTTGTGTGGATTTTTCAATTTTTTGGGGGTAGTCACGAATTAAAGTCCTTTTCGCTCTAGGACACATATTTAAGGAGATATGGCCAAAACAAGTTTTTCATATAAAAATTTCAAATTTTTTGGGTTTTGGGTGGATTTTTCAATTTTTTGGGGGTAGTCACGAATTAAAGTCCTTTTCGCTCTAGGACGTATATTTAAGGAGATATGGCCAAAACAAATTTTTCATATAAAAATTTCAAATTTTTTAGGTTTTGAGTGGATTTTTTATTTTTTTGGGCGTGGTCACGAATTAAAGTCCTTTTCGCTCTAGGACGCATATTTAAGGAGATATGGCCAAAACAAGTTTTTCATATAAAAATTTCAAATTTTTTGGGTTTTGGGTGGATTTTTCAATTTGTTGGGGGTAGTCACGAATTAAAGTCCTTTTCGCTCTAGGACGCATATTTAAGGAGATATGGCCAAAACAAGTTTTTCATATAAAAATTTCAAATTTTTTGGGTTTTGGGTGGATTTTCCAATTTTTTGGGGGTAGTCACGAATTAAAGTCCTTTTCGCTCTAGGACGCATATTTAAGGAGATATGGCCAAAACAAGTTTTTCATATAAAAATTTCAAATTTTTTGGGTTTTGGGTGGATTTTTCAATTTTTTGGGGGTGGTCACGAATTAAAGTCCTTTTCGCTCTAGGACACATATTTAAGGAGATATGGCCAAAACAAGTTTTTCATATAAAAATTTCAAATTTTTTGGGTTTTGGGTGGATTTTTCAATTTTTTGGGGGTAGTCACGAATTAAAGTCCTTTTCGCTCTAGGACGCTTAGTTTAGGAGATATGGCCAAAACAAGTTTTTCATATAAAAATTTCAAATTTTTTTGGGTTTTGGGTGGACTTTTCAATTTTTTGGGGGTAGTCACGAATTAAAGTCCTTTTCGCTCTAGGACGCATATTTAAGGAGATATGACCAAAACAAGTTTTTCATATAAAAATTTCAAATTTTTTGGGTTTTGGGTGGATTTTTCAATTTTTTGGGGGTAGTCACGAATTAAAGTCCTTTTCGCTCTAGGACGCATATTTAAGGAGATATGGCCAAAACAAGTTTTTCATATAAAAATTTCAAATTTTTTGGGTTTTGGGTGGATTTTTCAATTTTTTGGGGGTAGTCACGAATTAAAGTCCTTTTCGCTCTAGGACGCTTAGTTTAGGAGATATTGGCCAAAACAAGTTTTTCATATAAAAATTTCAAATTTTTTGGGTTTTGGGTGGATTTTTCAATTTTTTGGGGGTGGTCACGAATTAAAGTCCTTTTCGCTCTAGGACGCATATTTAAGGAGATATGGCCAAAACAAGTTTTTCATATAAAAATTTCAAATTTTTTGGGTTTTGGGTGGATTTTTCTATTTTTTGGGGGTAGTCACGAATTAAAGTCCTTTTCGCTCTAGGACGCATATTTAAGGAGATATGGCCAAAACAAGTTTTTCATATAAAAATTTCAAATTTTTTGGGTTTTGGGTGGATTTTTCAATTTTTTGGGGGTAGTCACGAATTAAAGTCCTTTTCGCTCTAGGACGCATATTTAAGGAGATATGGCCAAAACAAGTTTTTCATATAAAAATTTCAAATTTTTTGGGTTTTGGGTGGATTTTTCAATTTTTTGGGGGTAGTCACGAATTAAAGTCCTTTTCGCTTTAGGACGCTTAGTTTAGGAGATATGGCCAAAACAAGTTTTTCATATAAAAATTTCAAATTTTTTGGGTTTTGGGTGGATTTTTCAATTTTTTGGGGGTAGTCACGAATTAAAGTCCTTTTCGCTCTAGGACGCATATTTAAGGAGATATGGCCAAAACAAGTTTTTCATATAAAAATTTCAAATTTTTTGGGTTTTGGGTGGATTTTTCAATTTTTTGGGGGTGGTCACGAATTAAAGTCCTTTTCGCTCTAGGACGCATATTTAAGGAGATATGGCCAAAACAAGTTTTTCATATAAAAATTTCAAATTTTTTGGGTTTTGGTTGGATTTTTCAATTTTTTGGGGGTAGTCACGAATTAAAGTCCTTTTCGCTCTAGGACGCTTAGTTTAGGAGATATGGCCAAAACAAGTTTTTCATATAAAAATTTCAAATTTTTTGGGTTTTGGGTGGATTTTTCAATTTTTTGGGGGTAGTCACGAATTAAAGTCCTTTTCGCTCTAGGACGCATATTTAAGGAGATATGGCCAAAACAAGTTTTTCATATAAAAATTTCAATTTTTTTGGGTTTTGGGTGGATTTTTCAATTTTTTGGGGGTAGTCACGAATTAAAGTCCTTTTCGCTCTAGGACGCATATTTAAGGAGATATGGCCAAAACAAGTTTTTCATATAAAAATTTCAAATTTTTTGGGTTTTGGGTGGATTTTTCAATTTTTTGGGGGTAGTCACGAATTAAAGTCCTTTTCGCTCTAGGACGCTTAGTTTAGGAGATATGGCCAAAACAAGTTTTTCATATAAAAATTTCAAATTTTTTGGGTTTTGGGTGGATTTTTCAATTTTTTGGGGGTAGTCACGAATTAAAGTCCTTTTCGCTCTAGGACACATATTTAAGGAGATATGGCCAAAACAAGTTTTTCATATAAAAATTTCAAATTTTTTGGGTTTTGGGTGGATTTTTCAATTTTTTGGGGGTAGTCACGAATTAAAGTCCTTTTCGCTCTAGGACGTATATTTAAGGAGATATGGCCAAAACAAATTTTTCATATAAAAATTTCAAATTTTTTAGGTTTTGAGTGGATTTTTCAATTTTTTGGGGGTGGTCACGAATTAAAGTCCTTTTCGCTCTAGGACGCATATTTAAGGAGATATGGCCAAAACAAGTTTTTCATATAAAAATTTCAAATTTTTTGGGTTTTGGGTGGATTTTTCAATTTTTTGGGGGTGGTCACGAATTAAAGTCCTTTTCGCTCTAGGACGCATATTTAAGGAGATATGGCCAAAACAAGTTTTTCATATAAAAATTTCAAATTTTTTGGGTTTTGGGTGGATTTTTCAATTTTTTGGGGGTAGTCACGAATTAAAGTCCTTTTCGCTCTAGGACGCTTAGTTTAGGAGATATGGCCAAAACAAGTTTTTCATATAAAAATTTCAAATTTTTTGGGTTTTGGGTGGATTTTTCAATTTTTTGGGGGTAGTCACGAATTAAAGTCCTTTTCGCTCTAGGACGCATATTTAAGGAGATATGGCCAAAACAAGTTTTTCATATAAAAATTTCAAATTTTTTGGGTTTTGGGTGGATTTTTCAATTTTTTGGGGGTAGTCACGAATTAAAGTCCTTTTCGCTCTAGGACGTATATTTAAGGAGATATGGCCAAAACAAATTTTTCATATAAAAATTTCAAATTTTTTAGGTTTTGAGTGGATTTTTCAATTTTTTTGGGGTGGTCACGAATTAAAGTCCTTTTCGCTCTAGGACGCATATTTAAGGAGATATGGCCAAAACAAGTTTTTCATATAAAAATTTAAAATTTTTTGGGTTTTGGGTGGATTTTTCAATTTGTTGGGGGTAGTCACGAATTAAAGTCCTTTTCGCTCTAGGACGCATATTTAAGGAGATATGGCCAAAACAAGTTTTTCATATAAAAATTTCAAATTTTTTGGGTTTTGGGTGGATTTTTCAATTTTTTGGGGGTAGTCACGAATTAAAGTCCTTTTCGCTCTAGGACGCTTAGTTTAGGAGATATGGCCAAAACAAGTTTTTCATATAAAAATTTCAAATTTTTTGGGTTTTGGGTGGATTTTTCAATTTTTGGGGGTAGTCACGAATTAAAGTCCTTTTCGCTCTAGGACGCATATTTAAGGAGATATGGCCAAAACAAGTTTTTCATATAAAAATTTCAAATTTTTTGGGTTTTGGGTGGATTTTTCAATTTTTTGGGGGTAGTCACGAATTAAAGTCCTTTTCGCTCTAGGACGCATATTTAAGGAGATATGGCCAAAACAAGTTTTTCAAATTTTTTGGGTTTTGGGTGGATTTTTCAATTTTTTGGGGGTAGTCACGAAATAAAGTCATTTTCGCTCTAGGACACATATTTAAGGAGATATGGCCAAAACAAGTTTTTCATATAAAAATTTCAAATTTTTTGGGTTTTGGGTGGATTTTTCAATTTTTTGGGGGTAGTCACGAATTAAAGTCCTTTTCGCTCTAGGACGTATATTTAAGGAGATATGGCCAAAACAAATTTTTCATATAAAAATTTCAAATTTTTTAGGTTTTGAGTGGATTTTTCAATTTTTTGGGGGTGGTCACGAATTAAAGTCCTTTTCGCTTTAGGACGCATATTTAAGGAGATATGGCCAAAACAAGTTTTTCATATAAAAATTTCAAATTTTTTGGGTTTTGGGTGGATTTTTCAATTTGTTGGGGGTAGTCACGAATTAAAGTCCTTTTCGCTCTAGGACGCATATTTAAGGAGATATGGCCAAAACAAGTTTTTCATATAAAAATTTCAAATTTTTTGGGTTTTGGGTGGATTTTTCAATTTTTTGGGGGTAGTCACGAATTAAAGTCCTTTTCGCTCTAGGACGCATATTTAAGGAGATATGGCCAAAACAAGTTTTTCATATAAAAATTTCAAATTTTTTGGGTTTTGGGTGGATTTTTCAATTTTTTGGGGGTGGTCACGAATTAAAGACATTTTCGCTCTAGGACGCATATTTAAGGAGATATGGCCAAAACAAGTTTTTCATATAAAAATTTCAAATTTTTTGGGTTTTGGGTGGATTTTTCAATTTTTTGGGGGTAGTCACGAATTAAAGTCCTTTTCGCTCTAGGACGCTTAGTTTAGGAGATATGGCCAAAACAAGTTTTTCATATAAAAATTTCAAATTTTTTGGGTTTTGGGTGGATTTTTCAATTTTTTGGGGGTAGTCACGAATTAAAGTCCTTTTCGCTCTAGGACACATATTTAAGGAGATATGGCCAAAACAAGTTTTTCATATAAAAATTTCAAATTTTTGGGTTTTGGGTGGATTTTTCAATTTTTTGGGGGTAGTCACGAATTAAAGTCCTTTTCGCTCTAGGACGCATATTTAAGGAGATATGGCCAAAACAAGTTTTTCATATAAAAATTTCAAATTTTTTGGGTTTTGGGTGGATTTTTCAATTTTTTGGGGGTAGTCACGAATTAAAGTCCTTTTCGCTCTAGGACGCTTAGTTTAGGAGATATGGCCAAAACAAGTTTTTCATATAAAAATTTCAAATTTTTTGGGTTTTGGGTGGATTTTTCAATTTTTTGGGGGTAGTCACGAATTAAAGTCCTTTTCGCTCTAGGACGCATATTTAAGGAGATATGGCCAAAACAAGTTTTTCATATAAAAATTTCAAATTTTTTGGGTTTTGGGTGGATTTTGCAATTTTTTGGGGGTAGTCACGAATTAAAGTCCTTTTCGCTCTAGGACGCATATTTAAGGAGATATGGCCAAAACAAGTTTTTCATATAAAAATTTCAAATTTTTGGGTTTTGGGTGGATTTTTCAATTTTTTGGGGGTAGTCACGAATTAAAGTCCTTTTCGCTCTAGGACACATATTTAAGGAGATATGGCCAAAACAAGTTTTTCATATAAAAATTTCAAATTTTTTGGGTTTTGGGTGGATTTTTCAATTTTTTGGGGGTAGTCACGAATTAAAGTCCTTTTCGCTCTAGGACGCTTAGTTTAGGAGATATGGCCAAAACAAGTTTTTTATATAAAAATTTAAAATTTTTTGGGTTTTGGGTGGATTTTTCAATTTTTTGGGGGTGGTCACGAATTAAAGTCCTTTTCGCTCTAGGACGCATATTTAAGGAGATATGGCCAAAACAAGTTTTTCATATAAAAATTTCAAATTTTTTGGGTTTTGGGTGGATTTTTCAATTTTTTGGGGGTAGTCACGAATTAAAGTCCTTTTCGCTCTAGGACGCTTAGTTTAGGAGATATGGCCAAAACAAGTTTTTCATATAAAAATTTCAAATTTTTTGGGTTTTGGGTGGATTTTTCAATTTTTTGGGGGTAGTCACGAATTAAAGTCCTTTTCGCTCTAGGACGCATATTTAAGGAGATATGGCCAAAACAAGTTTTTCATATAAAAATTTCAAATTTTTTGGGTTTTGGGTGGATTTTTCAATTTTTTGGGGGTAGTCACGAATTAAAGTCCTTTTCGCTCTAGGACGCATATTTAAGGAGATATGGCCAAAACAAGTTTTTCATATAAAAATTTCAAATTTTTTGGGTTTTGGGTGGATTTTTCAATTTTTTGGGGGTAGTCACGAATTAAAGTCATTTTCGCTCTAGGACGCTTAGTTTAGGAGATATGGCCAAAACAAGTTTTTCATATAAAAATTTCAAATTTTTTGGGTTTTGGGTAGATTTTTCAATTTTTTGGGGGTAGTCACGAATTAAAGTCCTTTTCGCTCTAGGACGCATATTTAAGGAGATATGGCCAAAACAAGTTTTTCATATAAAAATTTCAAATTTTTGGGTTTTGGGTGGATTTTTCAATTTTTTGGGGGTAGTCACGAATTAAAGTCCTTTTCGCTCTAGGACGCATATTTAAGGAGATATGGCCAAAACAAGTTTTTCATATAAAAATTTCAAATTTTTTGGGTTTTGGGTGGATTTTTCAATTTTTTGGGGGTAGTCACGAATTAAAGTCCTTTTCGCTCTAGGACGCTTAGTTTAGGAGATATGGCCAAAACAAGTTTTTCATATAAAAATTTCAAATTTTTTGGGTTTTGGGTGGATTTTTCAATTTTTTGGGGGTAGTCACGAATTAAAGTCCTTTTCGCTCTAGGACGCATATTTAAGGAGATATGGCCAAAACAAGTTTTTCATATAAAAATTTAAAATTTTTTGGGTTTTGGGTGGATTTTTCAATTTTTTGGGGGTAGTCACGAATTAAAGTCCTTTTCGCTCTAGGACGTATATTTAAGGAGATATGGCCAAAACAAGTTTTTCATATAAAAATTTCAAATTTTTTGGGTTTTGGGTGGATTTTTCAATTTTTTGGGGGTAGTCACGAATTAAAGTCCTTTTCGCTCTAGGACGCATATTTAAGGAGATATGGCCAAAACAAGTTTTTCATATAAAAATTTCAAATTTTTTGGGTTTTGGGTGGATTTTTCAATTTTTTGGGGGTGGTCACGAATTAAAGTCCTTTTCGCTCTAGGACGCATATTTAAGGAGATATGGCCAAAACAAGTTTTTCATATAAAAATTTCAAATTTTTTGGGTTTTGGGTGGATTTTTCAATTTTTTGGGGGTAGTCACGAATTAAAGTCCTTTTCGCTCTAGGACGCTTAGTTTAGGAGATATGGCCAAAACAAGTTTTTCATATAAAAATTTCAATTTTTTTGGGTTTTGGGTGGATTTTTCAATTTTTTGGGGGTAGTCACGAATTAAAGTCCTTTTCGCTCTAGGACGCATATTTAAGGAGATATGGCCAAAACAAGTTTTTCATATAAAAATTTCAAATTTTTTGGGTTTTGGGTGGATTTTTCAATTTTTTGGGGGTAGTCACGAATTAAAGTCCTTTTCGCTCTAGGACGCATATTTAAGGAGATATGGCCAAAACAAGTTTTTCATATAAAAATTTCAAATTTTTTGGGTTTTGGGTGGATTTTTCAATTTTTTGGGGGTAGTCACGAATTAAAGTCCTTTTCGCTCTAGGACGCTTAGTTTAGGAGATATGGCCAAAACAAGTTTTTCATATAAAAATTTCAAATTTTTTGGGTTTTGGGTGGATTTTTCATTTTTTTGTGGGTAG
Source organism: Haematobia irritans (assembly GCF_050003625.1). Lineage (NCBI taxonomy): Eukaryota > Metazoa > Arthropoda > Insecta > Diptera > Muscidae > Haematobia > Haematobia irritans. Next base: position 26,143,869 of record NC_134401.1, read on the forward strand.
TCACGAATTAAAGTCCTTTTCGCTCTAGGACACATATTTAAGGAGATATGGCCAAAGCAAGTTTTTCATATAAAAATTTCAAATTTTTTGGGTTTTGGGTGGATTTTTCAATTTTTTGGGGGTAGTCACGAATTAAAGTCCTTTTCGCTCTAGGACGTATATTTAAGGAGATATGGCCAAAACAAGTTTTTCATATAAAAATTTCAAATTTTTCGGGTTTTGGGTGGATTTTTCAATTTTTTGGGGGTGGTCACGAATTAAAGTCCTTTTCGCTCTAGGACGCATATTTAAGGAGATATGGCCAAAACAAGTTTTTCATATAAAAATTTCAAATTTTTTGGGTTTTGGGTGGATTTTTCTATTTTTTGGGGGTAGTCACGAATTAAAGTCCTTTTCGCTCTAGGACGCTTAGTTTAGGAGATATGGCCAAAACAAGTTTTTCATATAAAAATTTCAAATTTTTTGGGTTTTGGGTGGATTTTTCAATTTTTTGGGGGTAGTCACGAATTAAAGTCCTTTTCGCTCTAGGACGCATATTTAAGGAGATATGGCCAAAACAAGTTTTTCATATAAAAATTTCAAATTTTTTGGGTTTTGGGTGGATTTTTCAATTTTTTGGGGGTAGTCACGAATTAAAGTCCTTTTCGCTTTAGGACGCTTAGTTTAGGAGATATGGCCAAAACAAGTTTTTCATATAAAAATTTCAAATTTTTTGGGTTTTGGGTGGATTTTTCAATTTTTTGGGGGTAGTCACGAATTAAAGTCCTTTTCGCTCTAGGACGCTTAGTTTAGGAGATATGGCCAAAACAAGTTTTTCATATAAAAATTTCAAACTTTTTGGGTTTTGGGTGGATTTTTCAATTTTTTGGGGGTAGTCACGAATTAAAGTCCTTTTCGCTCTAGGACACATATTTAAGGAGATATGGCCAAAACAAGTTTTTCATATAAAAATTTCAAATTTTTTGGGTTTTGGGTGGATTTTTCAATTTTTTGGGGGTAGTCACGAATTAAAGTCCTTTTCGCTCTAGGACGTATATTTAAGGAGATATGGCCAAAACAAATTTTTCATATAAAAATTTCAAATTTTTTAGGTTTTGAGTGGATTTTTCAATTTTTTGGGGGTGGTCACGAATTAAAGTCCTTTTCGCTCTAGGACGCATATTTAAGGAGATATGGCCAAAACAAGTTTTTCATATAAAAATTTCAAATTTTTTGGGTTTTGGGTGGATTTTTCAATTTGTTGGGGGTAGTCACGAATTAAAGTCCTTTTCGCTCTAGGACGCATATTTAAGGAGATATGGCCAAAACAAGTTTTTCATATAAAAATTTCAAATTTTTTGGGTTTTGGGTGGATTTTTCAATTTTTTGGGGGTAGTCACGAATTAAAGTCCTTTTCGCTCTAGGACGCATATTTAAGGAGATATGGCCAAAACAAGTTTTTCATATAAAAATTTCAAATTTTTTGGGTTTTGGGTGGATTTTTCAATTTTTTGGGGGTGGTCACGAATTAAAGTCCTTTTCGCTCTAGGACGCATATTTAAGGAGATATGGCCAAAACAAGTTTTTCATATAAAAATTTCAAATTTTTTGGGTTTTGGGTGGATTTTTCAATTTTTTGGGGGTAGTCACGAATTAAAGTCCTTTTCGCTCTAGGACGCTTAGTTTAGGAGATATGGCCAAAACAAGTTTTTCATATAAAAATTTCAAATTTTTTGGGTTTTGGGTGGATTTTTCAATTTTTTGGGGGTAGTCACGAATTAAAGTCCTTTTCGCTCTAGGACGCATATTTAAGGAGATATGGCCAAAACAAGTTTTTCATATAAAAATTTCAAATTTTTTGGGTTTTGGGTGGATTTTTCAATTTTTTGGGGGTAGTCACGAATTAAAGTCCTTTTCGCTCTAGGACGCATATTTAAGGAGATATGGCCAAAACAAGTTTTTCATATAAAAATTTCAAATTTTTTGGGTTTTGGGTGGATTTTTCAATTTTTTGGGGGTAGTCACGAATTAAAGTCCTTTTCGCTCTAGGACGCTTAGTTTAGGAGATATGGCCAAAACAAGTTTTTCATATAAAAATTTCAAATTTTTTGGGTTTTGGGTGGATTTTTCAATTTTTTGGGGGTAGTCACGAATTAAAGTCCTTTTCGCTCTAGGACACATATTTAAGGAGATATGGCCAAAACAAGTTTTTCATATAAAAATTTCAAATTTTTTGGGTTTTTGTGGATTTTTCAATTTTTTGGGGGTAGTCACGAATTAAAGTCCTTTTCGCTCTAGGACGTATATTTAAGGAGATATGGCCAAAACAAATTTTTCATATAAAAATTTCAAATTTTTTGGGTTTTGGGTGGATTTTTCAATTTTTTGGGGGTGGTCACGAATTAAAGTCCTTTTCGCTCTAGGACGCATATTTAAGGAGATATGGCCAAAACAAGTTTTTCATATAAAAATTTCAAATTTTTTGGGTTTTGGGTGGATTTTTCAATTTGTTGGGGGTAGTCACGAATTAAAGTCCTTTTCGCTCTAGGACGCATATTTAAGGAGATATGGCCAAAACAAGTTTTTCATATAAAAATTTCAAATTTTTTGGGTTTTGGGTGGATTTTTCAATTTTTTGGGGGTAGTCACGAATTAAAGTCCTTTTCGCTCTAGGACGCATATTTAAGGAGATATGGCCAAAACAAGTTTTTCATATAAAAATTTCAAATTTTTTGGGTTTTGGGTGGATTTTTCAATTTTTTGGGGGTGGTCACGAATTAAAGTCCTTTTCGCTCTAGGACGCATATTTAAGGAGATATGGCCAAAACAAGTTTTTCATATAAAAATTTCAAATTTTTTGGGTTTTGGGTGGATTTTTCAATTTTTTGGGGGTAGTCACGAATTAAAGTCCTTTTCGCTCTAGGACGCTTAGTTTAGGAGATATGGCCAAAACAAGTTTTTCATATAAAAATTTCAAATTTTTTGGGTTTTGGGTGGATTTTTCAATTTTTTGGGGGTAGTCACGAATTAAAGTCCTTTTCGCTCTAGGACGCATATTTAAGGAGATATGGCCAAAACAAGTTTTTCATATAAAAATTTCAAATTTTTTGGGTTTTGGGTGGATTTTTCAATTTTTTGGGGGTAGTCACGAATTAAAGTCCTTTTCGCTCTAGGACGCATATTTAAGGAGATATGGCCAAAACAAGTTTTTCATATAAAAATTTCAAATTTTTTGGGTTTTGGGTGGATTTTTCAATTTTTTGGGGGTAGTCACGAATTAAAGTCCTTTTCGCTCTAGGACGCTTAGTTTAGGAGATATGGCCAAAACAAGTTTTTCATATAAAAATTTCAAATTTTTTGGGTTTTGGGTGGATTTTTCAATTTTTTGGGGGTAGTCACGAATTAAAGTCCTTTTCGCTCTAGGACACATATTTAAGGAGATATGGCCAAAACAAGTTTTTCATATAAAAATTTCAAATTTTTTGGGTTTTTGTGGATTTTTCAATTTTTTGGGGGTAGTCACGAATTAAAGTCCTTTTCGCTCTAGGACGTATATTTAAGGAGATATGGCCAAAACAAATTTTTCATATAAAAATTTCAAATTTTTTAGGTTTTGAGTGGATTTTTCAATTTTTTGGGGGTGGTCACGAATTAAAGTCCTTTTCGCTCTAGGACGCATATTTAAGGAGATATGGCCAAAACAAGTTTTTCATATAAAAATTTCAAATTTTTTGGGTTTTGGGTGGATTTTTCAATTTGTTGGGGGTAGTCACGAATTAAAGTCCTTTTCGCTCTAGGACGCATATTTAAGGAGATATGGCCAAAACAAGTTTTTCATATAAAAATTTCAAATTTTTTGGGTTTTGGGTGGATTTTTCAATTTTTTGGGTGTAGTCACGAATTAAAGTCCTTTTCGCTCTAGGACGCATATTTAAGGAGATATGGCCAAAACAAGTTTTTCATATAAAAATTTCAAATTTTTTGGGTTTTGGGTGGATTTTTCAATTTTTTGGGGGTAGTCACGAATTAAAGTCCTTTTCGCTCTAGGACGCATATTTAAGGAGATATGGCCAAAACAAGTTTTTCATATAAAAATTTCAAATTTTTTGGGTTTTGGGTGGATTTTTCAATTTTTTGGGGGTAGTCACGAATTAAAGTCCTTTTCGCTCTAGGACGCTTAGTTTAGGAGATATGGCCAAAACAAGTTTTTCATATAAAAATTTCAAATTTTTTGGGTTTTGGGTGGACTTTCAATTTTTTGGGGGTAGTCACGAATTAAAGTCCTTTTCGCTCTAGGACACATATTTAAGGAGATATGGCCAAAACAAGTTTTTCATATAAAAATTTCAAATTTTTTGGGTTTTGGGTGGATTTTTCAATTTTTTGGGGGTAGTCACGAATTAAAGTCCTTTTCGCTCTAGGACGCATATTTAAGGAGATATGGCCAAAACAAGTTTTTCATATAAAAATTTCACATTTTTTGGGTTTTGGGTGGATTTTTCAATTTTTTGGGGGTGGTCACGAATTAAAGTCCTTTTCGCTCTAGGACGCATATTTAAGGAGATATGGCCAAAACAAGTTTTTCATATAAAAATTTCAAATTTTTTGGGTTTTGGGTGGATTTTTCAATTTTTTGGGGGTAGTCACGAATTAAAGTCGTTTTCGCTCTAGGACGCTTAGTTTAGGAGATATGGCCAAAACAAGTTTTTCATATAAAAATTTCAAATTTTTTGGGTTTTGGGTGGATTTTTCAATTTTTTGGGGGTAGTCACGAATTAAAGTCCTTTTCGCTCTAGGACGCATATTTAAGGAGATATGGCCAAAACAAGTTTTTCATATAAAAATTTCAAATTTTTGGGTTTTGGGTGGATTTTTCAATTTTTTGGGGGTAGTCACGAATTAAAGTCCTTTTCGCTCTAGGACGCATATTTAAGGAGATATGGCCAAAACAAGTTTTTCATATAAAAATTTCAAATTTTTTGGGTTTTGGGTGGATTTTTCAATTTTTTGGGGGTAGTCACGAATTAAAGTCCTTTTCGCTCTAGGACGCTTAGTTTAGGAGATATGGCCAAAACAAGTTTTTCATATAAAAATTTCAAATTTTTTGGGTTTTGGGTGGATTTTTCAATTTTTTGGGGGTAGTCACGAATTAAAGTCCTTTTCGCTCTAGGACGCATATTTAAGGAGATATGGCCAAAACAAGTTTTTCATATAAAAATTTAAAATTTTTTGGGTTTTGGGTGGATTTTTCAATTTTTTGGGGGTAGTCACGAATTAAAGTCCTTTTCGCTCTAGGACGTATATTTAAGGAGATATGGCCAAAACAAGTTTTTCATATAAAAATTTCAAATTTTTTGGGTTTTGGGTGGATTTTTCAATTTTTTGGGGGTAGTCACGAATTAAAGTCCTTTTCGCTCTAGGACGCATATTTAAGGAGATATGGCCAAAACAAGTTTTTCATATAAAAATTTCAAATTTTTTGGGTTTTGGGTGGATTTTTCAATTTTTTGAGGGTGGTCACGAATTAAAGTCCTTTTCGCTCTAGGACGCATATTTAAGGAGATATGGCCAAAACAAGTTTTTCATATAAAAATTTCAAATTTTTTGGGTTTTGGGTGGATTTTTCAATTTTTTGGGGGTAGTCACGAATTAAAGTCCTTTTCGCTCTAGGACGCTTAGTTTAGGAGATATGGCCAAAACAAGTTTTTCATATAAAAATTTCAATTTTTTTGGGTTTTGGGTGGATTTTTCAATTTTTTGGGGGTAGTCACGAATTAAAGTCCTTTTCGCTCTAGGACGCATATTTAAGGAGATATGGCCAAAACAAGTTTTTCATATAAAAATTTCAAATTTTTTGGGTTTTGGGTGGATTTTTCAATTTTTTGGGGGTAGTCACGAATTAAAGTCCTTTTCGCTCTAGGACGCATATTTAAGGAGATATGGCCAAAACAAGTTTTTCATATAAAAATTTCAAATTTTTTGGGTTTTGGGTGGATTTTTCAATTTTTTGGGGGTAGTCACGAATTAAAGTCCTTTTCGCTCTAGGACGCTTAGTTTAGGAGATATGGCCAAAACAAGTTTTTCATATAAAAATTTCAAATTTTTTGGGTTTTGGGTGGATTTTTCATTTTTTTGTGGGTAGTCACGAATTAAAGTCCTTTTCGCTCTAGGACACATATTTAAGGAGATATGGCCAAAGCAAGTTTTTCATATAAAAATTTCAAATTTTTTGGGTTTTGGGTGGATTTTTCAATTTTTTGGGGGTAGTCACGAATTAAAGTCCTTTTCGCTCTAGGACGTATATTTAAGGAGATATGGCCAAAACAAGTTTTTCATATAAAAATTTCAAATTTTTCGGGTTTTGGGTGGATTTTTCAATTTTTTGGGGGTGGTCACGAATTAAAGTCCTTTTCGCTCTAGGACGCATATTTAAGGAGATATGGCCAAAACAAGTTTTTCATATAAAAATTTCAAATTTTTTGGGTTTTGGGTGGATTTTTCTATTTTTTGGGGGTAGTCACGAATTAAAGTCCTTTTCGCTCTAGGACGCTTAGTTTAGGAGATATGGCCAAAACAAGTTTTTCATATAAAAATTTCAAATTTTTTGGGTTTTGGGTGGACTTTCAATTTTTTGGGGGTAGTCACGAATTAAAGTCCTTTTCGCTCTAGGACACATATTTAAGGAGATATGGCCAAAACAAGTTTTTCATATAAAAATTTCAAATTTTTTGGGTTTTGGGTGGATTTTTCAATTTTTTGGGGGTAGTCACGAATTAAAGTCCTTTTCGCTCTAGGACGCATATTTAAGGAGATATGGCCAAAACAAGTTTTTCATATAAAAATTTCACATTTTTTGGGTTTTGGGTGGATTTTTCAATTTTTTGGGGGTGGTCACGAATTAAAGTCCTTTTCGCTCTAGGACGCATATTTAAGGAGATATGGCCAAAACAAGTTTTTCATATAAAAATTTCAAATTTTTTGGGTTTTGGGTGGATTTTTCAATTTTTTGGGGGTAGTCACGAATTAAAGTCGTTTTCGCTCTAGGACGCTTAGTTTAGGAGATATGGCCAAAACAAGTTTTTCATATAAAAATTTCAAATTTTTTGGGTTTTGGGTGGATTTTTCAATTTTTTGGGGGTAGTCACGAATTAAAGTCCTTTTCGCTCTAGGACGCATATTTAAGGAGATATGGCCAAAACAAGTTTTTCATATAAAAATTTCAAATTTTTGGGTTTTGGGTGGATTTTTCAATTTTTTGGGGGTAGTCACGAATTAAAGTCCTTTTCGCTCTAGGACGCATATTTAAGGAGATATGGCCAAAACAAGTTTTTCATATAAAAATTTCAAATTTTTTGGGTTTTGGGTGGATTTTTCAATTTTTTGGGGGTAGTCACGAATTAAAGTCCTTTTCGCTCTAGGACGCTTAGTTTAGGAGATATGGCCAAAACAAGTTTTTCATATAAAAATTTCAAATTTTTTGGGTTTTGGGTGGATTTTTCAATTTTTTGGGGGTAGTCACGAATTAAAGTCCTTTTCGCTCTAGGACGCATATTTAAGGAGATATGGCCAAAACAAGTTTTTCATATAAAAATTTAAAATTTTTTGGGTTTTGGGTGGATTTTTCAATTTTTTGGGGGTAGTCACGAATTAAAGTCCTTTTCGCTCTAGGACGTATATTTAAGGAGATATGGCCAAAACAAGTTTTTCATATAAAAATTTCAAATTTTTTGGGTTTTGGGTGGATTTTTCAATTTTTTGGGGGTAGTCACGAATTAAAGTCCTTTTCGCTCTAGGACGCATATTTAAGGAGATATGGCCAAAACAAGTTTTTCATATAAAAATTTCAAATTTTTTGGGTTTTGGGTGGATTTTTCAATTTTTTGGGGGTGGTCACGAATTAAAGTCCTTTTCGCTCTAGGACGCATATTTAAGGAGATATGGCCAAAACAAGTTTTTCATATAAAAATTTCAAATTTTTTGGGTTTTGGGTGGATTTTTCAATTTTTTGGGGGTAGTCACGAATTAAAGTCCTTTTCGCTCTAGGACGCTTAGTTTAGGAGATATGGCCAAAACAAGTTTTTCATATAAAAATTTCAATTTTTTTGGGTTTTGGGTGGATTTTTCAATTTTTTGGGGGTAGTCACGAATTAAAGTCCTTTTCGCTCTAGGACGCATATTTAAGGAGATATGGCCAAAACAAGTTTTTCATATAAAAATTTCAAATTTTTTGGGTTTTGGGTGGATTTTTCAATTTTTTGGGGGTAGTCACGAATTAAAGTCCTTTTCGCTCTAGGACGCATATTTAAGGAGATATGGCCAAAACAAGTTTTTCATATAAAAATTTCAAATTTTTTGGGTTTTGGGTGGATTTTTCAATTTTTTGGGGGTAGTCACGAATTAAAGTCCTTTTCGCTCTAGGACGCTTAGTTTAGGAGATATGGCCAAAACAAGTTTTTCATATAAAAATTTCAAATTTTTTGGGTTTTGGGTGGATTTTTCATTTTTTTGTGGGTAGTCACGAATTAAAGTCCTTTTCGCTCTAGGACACATATTTAAGGAGATATGGCCAAAGCAAGTTTTTCATATAAAAATTTCAAATTTTTTGGGTTTTGGGTGGATTTTTCAATTTTTTGGGGGTAGTCACGAATTAAAGTCCTTTTCGCTCTAGGACGTATATTTAAGGAGATATGGCCAAAACAAGTTTTTCATATAAAAATTTCAAATTTTTCGGGTTTTGGGTGGATTTTTCAATTTTTTGGGGGTGGTCACGAATTAAAGTCCTTTTCGCTCTAGGACGCATATTTAAGGAGATATGGCCAAAACAAGTTTTTCATATAAAAATTTCAAATTTTTTGGGTTTTGGGTGGATTTTTCTATTTTTTGGGGGTAGTCACGAATTAAAGTCCTTTTCGCTCTAGGACGCTTAGTTTAGGAGATATGGCCAAAACAAGTTTTTCATATAAAAATTTCAAATTTTTTGGGTTTTGGGTGGATTTTTCAATTTTTTGGGGGTAGTCACGAATTAAAGTCCTTTTCGCTCTAGGACGCATATTTAAGGAGATATGGCCAAAACAAGTTTTTCATATAAAAATTTCAAATTTTTTGGGTTTTGGGTGGATTTTTCAATTTTTTGGGGGTAGTCACGAATTAAAGTCCTTTTCGCTTTAGGACGCTTAGTTTAGGAGATATGGCCAAAACAAGTTTTTCATATAAAAATTTCAAATTTTTTGGGTTTTGGGTGGATTTTTCAATTTTTTGGGGGTAGTCACGAATTAAAGTCCTTTTCGCTCTAGGACGCTTAGTTTAGGAGATATGGCCAAAACAAGTTTTTCATATAAAAATTTCAAATTTTTTGGGTTTTGGGTGGATTTTTCAATTTTTTGGGGGTAGTCACGAATTAAAGTCCTTTTCGCTCTAGGACACATATTTAAGGAGATATGGCCAAAACAAGTTTTTCATATAAAAATTTCAAATTTTTTGGGTTTTGGGTGGATTTTTCAATTTTTTGGGGGTAGTCACGAATTAAAGTCCTTTTCGCTCTAGGACGTATATTTAAGGAGATATGGCCAAAACAAATTTTTCATATAAAAATTTCAAATTTTTTAGGTTTTGAGTGGATTTTTCAATTTTTTGGGGGTGGTCACGAATTAAAGTCCTTTTCGCTCTAGGACGCATATTTAAGGAGATATGGCCAAAACAAGTTTTTCATATAAAAATTTCAAATTTTTTGGGTTTTGGGTGGATTTTTCAATTTGTTGGGGGTAGTCACGAATTAAAGTCCTTTTCGCTCTAGGACGCATATTTAAGGAGATATGGCCAAAACAAGTTTTTCATATAAAAATTTCAAATTTTTTGGGTTTTGGGTGGATTTTTCAATTTTTTGGGGGTAGTCACGAATTAAAGTCCTTTTCGCTCTAGGACGCATATTTAAGGAGATATGGCCAAAACAAGTTTTTCATATAAAAATTTCAAATTTTTTGGGTTTTGGGTGGATTTTTCAATTTTTTGGGGGTGGTCACGAATTAAAGTCCTTTTCGCTCTAGGACGCATATTTAAGGAGATATGGCCAAAACAAGTTTTTCATATAAAAATTTCAAATTTTTTGGGTTTTGGGTGGATTTTTCAATTTTTTGGGGGTAGTCACGAATTAAAGTCCTTTTCGCTCTAGGACGCTTAGTTTAGGAGATATGGCCAAAACAAGTTTTTCATATAAAAATTTCAAATTTTTTGGGTTTTGGGTGGATTTTTCAATTTTTTGGGGGTAGTCACGAATTAAAGTCCTTTTCGCTCTAGGACGCATATTTAAGGAGATATGGCCAAAACAAGTTTTTCATATAAAAATTTCAAATTTTTTGGGTTTTGGGTGGATTTTTCAATTTTTTGGGGGTAGTCACGAATTAAAGTCCTTTTCGCTCTAGGACGCATATTTAAGGAGATATGGCCAAAACAAGTTTTTCATATAAAAATTTCAAATTTTTTGGGTTTTGGGTGGATTTTTCAATTTTTTGGGGGTAGTCACGAATTAAAGTCCTTTTCGCTCTAGGACGCTTAGTTTAGGAGATATGGCCAAAACAAGTTTTTCATATAAAAATTTCAAATTTTTTGGGTTTTGGGTGGATTTTTCAATTTTTTGGGGGTAGTCACGAATTAAAGTCCTTTTCGCTCTAGGACACATATTTAAGGAGATATGGCCAAAACAAGTTTTTCATATAAAAATTTCAAATTTTTTGGGTTTTTGTGGATTTTTCAATTTTTTGGGGGTAGTCACGAATTAAAGTCCTTTTCGCTCTAGGACGTATATTTAAGGAGATATGGCCAAAACAAATTTTTCATATAAAAATTTCAAATTTTTTGGGTTTTGGGTGGATTTTTCAATTTTTTGGGGGTGGTCACGAATTAAAGTCCTTTTCGCTCTAGGACGCATATTTAAGGAGATATGGCCAAAACAAGTTTTTCATATAAAAATTTCAAATTTTTTGGGTTTTGGGTGGATTTTTCAATTTGTTGGGGGTAGTCACGAATTAAAGTCCTTTTCGCTCTAGGACGCATATTTAAGGAGATATGGCCAAAACAAGTTTTTCATATAAAAATTTCAAATTTTTTGGGTTTTGGGTGGATTTTTCAATTTTTTGGGGGTAGTCACGAATTAAAGTCCTTTTCGCTCTAGGACGCATATTTAAGGAGATATGGCCAAAACAAGTTTTTCATATAAAAATTTCAAATTTTTTGGGTTTTGGGTGGATTTTTCAATTTTTTGGGGGTGGTCACGAATTAAAGTCCTTTTCGCTCTAGGACGCATATTTAAGGAGATATGGCCAAAACAAGTTTTTCATATAAAAATTTCAAATTTTTTGGGTTTTGGGTGGATTTTTCAATTTTTTGGGGGTAGTCACGAATTAAAGTCCTTTTCGCTCTAGGACGCTTAGTTTAGGAGATATGGCCAAAACAAGTTTTTCATATAAAAATTTCAAATTTTTTGGGTTTTGGGTGGATTTTTCAATTTTTTGGGGGTAGTCACGAATTAAAGTCCTTTTCGCTCTAGGACGCATATTTAAGGAGATATGGCCAAAACAAGTTTTTCATATAAAAATTTCAAATTTTTTGGGTTTTGGGTGGATTTTTCAATTTTTTGGGGGTAGTCACGAATTAAAGTCCTTTTCGCTCTAGGACGCATATTTAAGGAGATATGGCCAAAACAAGTTTTTCATATAAAAATTTCAAATTTTTTGGGTTTTGGGTGGATTTTTCAATTTTTTGGGGGTAGTCACGAATTAAAGTCCTTTTCGCTCTAGGACGCTTAGTTTAGGAGATATGGCCAAAACAAGTTTTTCATATAAAAATTTCAAATTTTTTGGGTTTTGGGTGGATTTTTCAATTTTTTGGGGGTAGTCACGAATTAAAGTCCTTTTCGCTCTAGGACACATATTTAAGGAGATATGGCCAAAACAAGTTTTTCATATAAAAATTTCAAATTTTTTGGGTTTTTGTGGATTTTTCAATTTTTTGGGGGTAGTCACGAATTAAAGTCCTTTTCGCTCTAGGACGTATATTTAAGGAGATATGGCCAAAACAAATTTTTCATATAAAAATTTCAAATTTTTTAGGTTTTGAGTGGATTTTTCAATTTTTTGGGGGTGGTCACGAATTAAAGTCCTTTTCGCTCTAGGACGCATATTTAAGGAGATATGGCCAAAACAAGTTTTTCATATAAAAATTTCAAATTTTTTGGGTTTTGGGTGGATTTTTCAATTTGTTGGGGGTAGTCACGAATTAAAGTCCTTTTCGCTCTAGGACGCATATTTAAGGAGATATGGCCAAAACAAGTTTTTCATATAAAAATTTCAAATTTTTTGGGTTTTGGGTGGATTTTTCAATTTTTTGGGTGTAGTCACGAATTAAAGTCCTTTTCGCTCTAGGACGCATATTTAAGGAGATATGGCCAAAACAAGTTTTTCATATAAAAATTTCAAATTTTTTGGGTTTTGGGTGGATTTTTCAATTTTTTGGGGGTAGTCACGAATTAAAGTCCTTTTCGCTCTAGGACGCATATTTAAGGAGATATGGCCAAAACAAGTTTTTCATATAAAAATTTCAAATTTTTTGGGTTTTGGGTGGATTTTTCAATTTTTTGGGGGTAGTCACGAATTAAAGTCCTTTTCGCTCTAGGACGCTTAGTTTAGGAGATATGGCCAAAACAAGTTTTTCATATAAAAATTTCAAATTTTTTGGGTTTTGGGTGGACTTTCAATTTTTTGGGGGTAGTCACGAATTAAAGTCCTTTTCGCTCTAGGACACATATTTAAGGAGATATGGCCAAAACAAGTTTTTCATATAAAAATTTCAAATTTTTTGGGTTTTGGGTGGATTTTTCAATTTTTTGGGGGTAGTCACGAATTAAAGTCCTTTTCGCTCTAGGACGCATATTTAAGGAGATATGGCCAAAACAAGTTTTTCATATAAAAATTTCACATTTTTTGGGTTTTGGGTGGATTTTTCAATTTTTTGGGGGTGGTCACGAATTAAAGTCCTTTTCGCTCTAGGACGCATATTTAAGGAGATATGGCCAAAACAAGTTTTTCATATAAAAATTTCAAATTTTTTGGGTTTTGGGTGGATTTTTCAATTTTTTGGGGGTAGTCACGAATTAAAGTCGTTTTCGCTCTAGGACGCTTAGTTTAGGAGATATGGCCAAAACAAGTTTTTCATATAAAAATTTCAAATTTTTTGGGTTTTGGGTGGATTTTTCAATTTTTTGGGGGTAGTCACGAATTAAAGTCCTTTTCGCTCTAGGACGCTTAGTTTAGGAGATATGGCCAAAACAAGTTTTTCATATAAAAATTTCAAATTTTTTGTGGATTTTTCAATTTTTTGGGGGTAGTCACGAATTAAAGTCCTTTTCGCTCTAGGACACATATCTAAGGAGATATGGCCAAAGCAAGTTTTTCATATAAAAATTTCAAATTTTTTGGGTTTTGGGTGGATTTTTCAATTTTTTGGGGGTAGTCACGAATTAAAGTCCTTTTCGCTCTAGGACGTATATTTAAGGAGATATGGCCAAAACAAATTTTTCATATAAAAATTTCAAATTTTTTAGGTTTTGAGTGGATTTTTCAATTTTTTGGGGGCGGTCACGAATTAAAGTCCTTTTGCTCTAGGACGCATATTTAAGGAGATATGGCCAAAACAAGTTTTTCATATAAAAATTTCAAATTTTTTGGGTTTTGGGTGGATTTTTCAATTTGTTGGGGGTAGTCACGAATTAAAGTCCTTTTCGCTCTAGGACGCATATTTAAGGAGATATAGCCAAAACAAGTTTTTCATATAAAAATTTCAAATTTTTTGGGTTTTGGGTGGATTTTTCAATTTTTTGGGGGTAGTCACGAATTAAAGTCCTTTTCGCTCTAGGACGCATATTTAAGGAGATATGGCCAAAACAAGTTTTTCATATAAAAATTTCAAATTTTTTGGGTTTTGGGTGGATTTTTCAATTTTTTTGGGGGTAGTCACGAATTAAAGTCCTTTTCGCTCTAGGACGCTTAGTTTAGGAGATATGGCCAAAACAAGTTTTTCATATAAAAATTTCAAATTTTTTGGGTTTTGGGTGGATTTTTCAATTTTTTGGGGGTAGTCACGAATTAAAGTCCTTTTCGCTCTAGGACGCTTAGTTTAGGAGATATGGCCAAAACAAGTTTTTCATATAAAAATTTCAAATTTTTTGGGTTTTGGGTGGATTTTTCAATTTTTTGGGGGTAGTCACGAATTAAAGTCCTTTTCGCTCTAGGACACATATCTAAGGAGATATGGCCAAAACAAGTTTTTCATATAAAAATTTCAAATTTTTTGGGTTTTGGGTGGATTTTTTAATTTTTTGGGGGTAGTCACGAATTAAAGTCCTTTTCGCTCTAGGACGTATATTTAAGGAGATATGGCCAAAACAAATTTTTCATATAAAAATTTCAAATTTTTTAGGTTTTGAGTGGATTTTTCAATTTTTTGGGGGTGGTCACGAATTAAAGTCCTTTTGCTCTAGGACGCATATTTAAGGAGATATGGCCAAAACAAGTTTTTCATATAAAAATTTCAAATTTTTTGGGTTTTGGGTGGATTTTTCAATTTGTTGGGGGTAGTCACGAATTAAAGTCCTTTTCGCTCTAGGACGCATATTTAAGGAGATATAGCCAAAACAAGTTTTTCATATAAAAATTTCAAATTTTTTGGGTTTTGGGTGGATTTTTCAATTTTTTGGGGGTAGTCACGAATTAAAGTCCTTTTCGCTCTAGGACGCATATTTAAGGAGATATGGCCAAAACAAGTTTTTCATATAAAAATTTCAAATTTTTTGGGTTTTGGGTGGATTTTTCAATTTTTTGGGGGTAGTCACGAATTAAAGTCCTTTTCGCTCTAGGACGCTTAGTTTAGGAGATATGGCCAAAACAAGTTTTTCATATAAAAATTTCAAATTTTTTGGGTTTTGGGTGGATTTTTCAATTTGTTGGGGGTAGTCACGAATTAAAGTCCTTTTCGCTCTAGGACGCATATTTAAGGAGATATAGCCAAAACAAGTTTTTCATATAAAAATTTCAAATTTTTTGGGTTTTGGGTGGATTTTTCAATTTTTTGGGGGTAGTCACGAATTAAAGTCCTTTTCGCTCTAGGACGCATATTTAAGGAGATATGGCCAAAACAAGTTTTTCATATAAAAATTTCAAATTTTTTGGGTTTTGGGTGGATTTTTCAATTTTTTTGGGGGTAGTCACGAATTAAAGTCCTTTTCGCTCTAGGACGCTTAGTTTAGGAGATATGGCCAAAACAAGTTTTTCATATAAAAATTTCAAATTTTTTGGGTTTTGGGTGGATTTTTCAATTTTTTGGGGGTAGTCACGAATTAAAGTCCTTTTCGCTCTAGGACGCTTAGTTTAGGAGATATGGCCAAAACAAGTTTTTCATATAAAAATTTCAAATTTTTTGGGTTTTGGGTGGATTTTTCAATTTTTTGGGGGTAGTCACGAATTAAAGTCCTTTTCGCTCTAGGACACATATCTAAGGAGATATGGCCAAAACAAGTTTTTCATATAAAAATTTCAAATTTTTTGGGTTTTGGGTGGATTTTTTAATTTTTTGGGGGTAGTCACGAATTAAAGTCCTTTTCGCTCTAGGACGTATATTTAAGGAGATATGGCCAAAACAAATTTTTCATATAAAAATTTCAAATTTTTTAGGTTTTGAGTGGATTTTTCAATTTTTTGGGGGTGGTCACGAATTAAAGTCCTTTTGCTCTAGGACGCATATTTAAGGAGATATGGCCAAAACAAGTTTTTCATATAAAAATTTCAAATTTTTTGGGTTTTGGGTGGATTTTTCAATTTGTTGGGGGTAGTCACGAATTAAAGTCCTTTTCGCTCTAGGACGCATATTTAAGGAGATATAGCCAAAACAAGTTTTTCATATAAAAATTTCAAATTTTTTGGGTTTTGGGTGGATTTTTCAATTTTTTGGGGGTAGTCACGAATTAAAGTCCTTTTCGCTCTAGGACGCATATTTAAGGAGATATGGCCAAAACAAGTTTTTCATATAAAAATTTCAAATTTTTTGGGTTTTGGGTGGATTTTTCAATTTTTTGGGGGTAGTCACGAATTAAAGTCCTTTTCGCTCTAGGACGCTTAGTTTAGGAGATATGGCCAAAACAAGTTTTTCATATAAAAATTTCAAATTTTTTGGGTTTTGGGTGGATTTTTCAATTTTTTGGGGGTAGTCACGAATTAAAGTCCTTTTCGCTCTAGGACACATATTTAAGGAGATATGGCCAAAACAAGTTTTTCATATAAAAATTTCAATTTTTTTGGGTTTTGGGTGGATTTTTCAATTTTTTGGGGGTAGTCACGAATTAAAGTCCTTTTCGCTCTAGGACGCATATTTAAGGAGATATGGCCAAAACAAGTTTTTCATATAAAAATTTCAAATTTTTTGGGTTTTGGGTGGATTTTTCAATTTTTTGGGGGTAGTCACGAATTAAAGTCCTTTTCGCTCTAGGACGCATATTTAAGGAGATATGGCCAAAACAAGTTTTTCATATAAAAATTTCAAATTTTTTGGGTTTTGGGTGGATTTTTCAATTTGTTGGGGGTAGTCACGAATTAAAGTCCTTTTCGCTCTAGGACGCATATTTAAGGAGATATGGCCAAAACAAGTTTTTCATATAAAAATTTCAAATTTTTTGGGTTTTGGGTGGATTTTTCAATTTTTTGGGGGTAGTCACGAATTAAAGTCCTTTTCGCTCTAAGACGCATATTTAAGGAGATATGGCCAAAACAAGTTTTTCATATAAAAATTTCAAATTTTTTGGGTTTTGGGTGGATTTTTCAATTTTTTGGGGGTGGTCACGAATTAAAGTCCTTTTCGCTCTAGGACGCATATTTAAGGAGATATGGCCAAAACAAGTTTTTCATATAAAAATTTCAAATTTTTGGGGTTTTGGGTGGATTTTTCAATTTTTTGGGGGTAGTCACGAATTAAAGTCCTTTTCGCTCTAGGACGCTTAGTTTAGGAGATATGGTCAAAACAAGTTTTTCATATAAAAATTTCAAATTTTTTGGGTTTTGGGTGGATTTTTCAATTTTTGGGGGTAGTCACGAATTAAAGTCCTTTTGCTCTAGGACGCATATTTAAGGAGATATGGCCAAAACAAGTTTTTCATATAAAAATTTCAAATTTTTTGGGTTTTGGGTGGATTTTTCAATTTTTTGGGGGTAGTCACGAATTAAAGTCCTTTTCGCTCTAGGACGCATATTTAAGGAGATATGGCCAAAACAAGTTTTTCATATAAAAATTTCAAATTTTTTGGGTGGATTTTTCAATTTTTTGGGGGTAGTCACGAATTAAAGTCCTTTTCGCTCTAGGACGCTTAGTTTATGAGATATGGCCAAAACAAGTTTTTCATATAAAAATTTCAAATTTTTTGGGTTTTTGGTGGATTTTTCAATTTTTTGGGGGTAGTCACGAATTGAAGTCCTTTTCGCTCTAGGACACATATTTAAGGAGATATGGCCAAAACAAGTTTTTCATATAAAAATTTCAAATTTTTTGGGTTTTGGGTGGATTTTTCAATTTTTTGGGGGTAGTCACGAATTAAAGTCCTTTTCGCTCTAGGACGCTTAGTTTAGGAGATATGGCCAAAACAAATTTTTCATATAAAAATTTCAAATTTTTTAGGTGTTGAGTGGATTTTTCAAATTTTTGGGGGTGGTCACGAATTAAAGTCCTTTTCGCTCTAGGACGCATATTTAAGGAGATATGGCCAAAACAAGTTTTTCATATAAAAATTTCAAATTTTTTGGGTTTTGGGTGGGGTTTTCAATTTGTTGGGGGTAGTCACGAATTAAAGTCATTTTCGCTCTAGGACGCATATTTAAGGAGATATGGCCAAAACAAGTTTTTCATATAATAATTTCAAATTTTTTGGGTTTTGGGTGGATTTTTCAATTTTTTGGGGGTAGTCACGAATTAAAGTCCTTTTCGCTCTAGGACGCATATTTAAGGAGATATGGCCAAAACAAGTTTTTCATATAAAAATTTCAAATTTTTTGGGTTTTGGGTGGATTTTTCAATTTTTTGGGGGTGGTCACGAATTAAAGTCCTTTTCGCTCTAGGACGCATATTTAAGGAGATATGGCCAAAACAAGTTTTTCATATAAAAATTTCAAATTTTGTGGGTTTTGGGTGGATTTTTCAATTTTTTGGGGGTAGTCACGAATTAAAGTCCTTTTCGCTCTAGGACGCTTAGTTTAGGAGATATGGCCAAAACAAGTTTTTCATATAAAAATTTCAAATTTTTTGGGTTTT
Organism: Haematobia irritans; assembly: GCF_050003625.1. Taxonomy (NCBI): domain Eukaryota; kingdom Metazoa; phylum Arthropoda; class Insecta; order Diptera; family Muscidae; genus Haematobia; species Haematobia irritans. Next base: position 26,162,187 of record NC_134401.1, read on the forward strand.
GGGTGGATTTTTCAATTTTTTGGGGGTAGTCACGAATTAAAGTCCTTTTCGCTCTAGGACGCATATTTAAGGAGATATGGCCAAAACAAGTTTTTCATATAAAAATTTCAAATTTTTTGGGTTTTGGGTGGATTTTTCAATTTTTTGGGGGTAGTCACGAATTAAAGTCCTTTTCGCTCTAGGACGCATATTTAAGGAGATATGGCCAAAACAAGTTTTTCATATAAAAATTTCAAATTTTTTGGGTTTTGGGTGGATTTTTCAATTTTTTGGGGGTAGTCACGAATTAAAGTCCTTTTCGCTCTAGGACACATATTTAAGGAGATATGGCCAAAACAAGTTTTTCATATAAAAATTTCAAATTTTTTGGGTTTTGGGTGGATTTTTCAATTTTTTGGGGGTAGTCACTAATTAAAGTCCTTTTCGCTCTAGGACGTATATTTAAGGAGATATGGCCAAAACAAATTTTTCATATAAAAATTTCAAATTTTTTAGGTTTTGAGTGGATTTTTCAATTTTTTGGGGGTGGTCACGAATTAAAGTCCTTTTCGCTCTAGGACGCATATTTAAGGAGATATGGCCAAAACAAGTTTTTCATATAAAAATTTCAAATTTTTTGGGTTTTGGGTGGATTTTTCAATTTGTTGGGGGTAGTCACGAATTAAAGTCCTTTTCGCTCTAGGACGCATATTTAAGGAGATATGGCCAAAACAAGTTTTTCATATAAAAATTTCAAATTTTTTGGGTTTTGGGTGGATTTTTCAATTTTTTGGGGGTAGTCACGAATTAAAGTCCTTTTCTCTCTAGGACGCATATTTAAGGAGATATGGCCAAAACAAGTTTTTCATATAAAAATTTCAATTTTTTGGGTTTTGGGTGGATTTTTCAATTTTGTGGGGGTGGTCACGAATTAAAGTCCTTTTCGCTCTAGGACGCATATTTAAGGAGATATGGCCAAAACAAGTTTTTCATATAGAAATTTCAAATTTTTTGGGTTTTGGGTGGATTTTTCAATTTTTTGGGGGTAGTCACGAATTAAAGTCCTTTTCGCTCTAGGACGTATATTTAAGGAGATATGGCCAAAACAAATTTTTCATATAAAAATTTCAAATTTTTTAGGTTTTGAGTGGATTTTTCAATTTTTTGGGGGTGGTCACGAATTAAAGTCCTTTTCGCTCTAGGACGCATATTTAAGGAGATATGGCCAAAACAAGTTTTTCATATAAAAATTTCAAATTTTTTGGGTTTTGGGTGGATTTTTCAATTTGTTGGGGGTAGTCACGAATTAAAGTCCTTTTCGCTCTAGGACGCATATTTAAGGAGATATGGCCAAAACAAGTTTTTCATATAAAAATTTCAAATTTTTTGGGTTTTGGGTGGATTTTTCAATTTTTTGGGGGTAGTCACGAATTAAAGTCCTTTTCGCTCTAGGACGCATATTTAAGGAGATATGGCCAAAACAAGTTTTTCATATAAAAATTTCAATTTTTTTGGGTTTTGGGTGGATTTTTCAATTTTGTGGGGGTGGTCACGAATTAAAGTCCTTTTCGCTCTAGGACGCATATTTAAGGAGATATGGCCAAAACAAGTTTTTCATATAAAAATTTCAAATTTTTTGGGTTTTGGGTGGATTTTTCAATTTTTTGGGGGTAGTCACGAATTAAAGTCCTTTTCGCTCTAGGACGCTTAGTTTAGGAGATATGGCCAAAACAAGTTTTTCATATAAAAATTTCAAATTTTTTGGGTTTTGGGTGGATTTTTCAATTTTTTGGGGGTAGTCACGAATTAAAGTCCTTTTCGCTCTAGGACGCATATTTAAGGAGATATGGCCAAAACAAGTTTTTCATATAAAAATTTCAAATTTTTTGGGTTTTGGGTGGATTTTTCAATTTTTTGGGGGTAGTCACGAATTAAAGTCCTTTTCGCTCTAGGACGCATATTTAAGGAGATATGGCCAAAACAAGTTTTTCATATAAAAATTTCAAATTTTTTGGGTTTTGGGTGGATTTTTCAATTTTTTGGGGGTGGTCACGAATTAAAGTCCTTTTCGCTCTAGGACGCTTAGTTTAGGAGATATGGCCAAAACAAGTTTTTCATATAAAAATTTCAAATTTTTTGGGTTTTGGGTGGATTTTTCAATTTTTTGGGGGTAGTCACGAATTAAAGTCCTTTTCGCTCTAGGACACATATTTAAGGAGATATGGCCAAAACAAGTTTTTCATATAAAAATTTCAAATTTTTTGGGTTTTGGGTGGATTTTTCAATTTTTTGGGGGTAGTCACGAATTAAAGTCCTTTTCGCTCTAGGACGTATATTTAAGGAGATATGGCCAAAACAAATTTTTCATATAAAAATTTCAAATTTTTTGGGTTTTGAGTGGATTTTTCAATTTTTTGGGGGTGGTCACGAATTAAAGTCCTTTTCGCTCTAGGACGCATATTTAAGGAGATATGGCCAAAACAAGTTTTTCATATAAAAATTTAAAATTTTTTGGGTTTTGGGTGGATTTTTCAATTTGTTGGGGGTAGTCACGAATTAAAGTCCTTTTCGCTCTAGGACGCTTAGTTTAGGAGATATGGCCAAAACAAGTTTTTCATATAAAAATTTCAAATTTTTTGGGTTTTGGGTGGATTTTTCAATTTTTTGGGGGTAGTCACGAATTAAAGTCCTTTTCGCTCTAGGACGCTTAGTTTAGGAGATATGGCAAAAACAAGTTTTTCATATAAAAATTTAAAATTTTTTGGGTTTTGGGTGGATTTTTCAATTTTTTGGGGGTAGTCACGAATTAAAGTCCTTTTCGCTCTAGGACGCATATTTAAGGAGATATGGCCAAAACAAGTTTTTCATATAAAAATTTCAAATTTTTTGGGTTTTGGGTGGATTTTTCAATTTTTTGGGGGTAGTCACGAATTAAAGTCCTTTTCGCTCTAGGACGCATATTTAAGGAGATATGGCCAAAACAAGTTTTTCATATAAAAATTTCAAATTTTTTGGGTTTTGGGTGGATTTTTCAATTTTTTGGGGGTGGTCACGAATTAAAGTCCTTTTCGCTCTAGGACGCTTAGTTTAGGAGATATGGCCAAAACAAGTTTTTCATATAAAAATTTCAAATTTTTTGGGTTTTGGGTGGATTTTTCAATTTTTTGGGGGTAGTCACGAATTAAAGTCCTTTTCGCTCTAGGACGCTTAGTTTAGGAGATATGGCCAAAACAAGTTTTTCATATAAAAATTTCAAATTTTTTGGGTTTTGGGTGGATTTTTCAATTTTTTGGGGGTAGTCACGAATTAAAGTCCTTTTCGCTCTAGGACGTATATTTAAGGAGATATGGCCAAAACAAATTTTTCATATAAAAATTTCAAATTTTTTGGGTTTTGAGTGGATTTTTCAATTTTTTGGGGGTGGTCACGAATTAAAGTCCTTTTCGCTCTAGGACGCATATTTAAGGAGATATGGCCAAAACAAGTTTTTCATATAAAAATTTCAAATTTTTTGGGTTTTGGGTGGATTTTTCAATTTGTTGGGGGTAGTCACGAATTAAAGTCCTTTTCGCTCTAGGACGCTTAGTTTAGGAGATATGGCCAAAACAAGTTTTTCATATAAAAATTTCAAATTTTTTGGGTTTTGGGTGGATTTTTCAATTTTTTGGGGGTAGTCACGAATTAAAGTCCTTTTCGCTCTAGGACACATATTTAAGGAGATATGGCCAAAACAAGTTTTTCATATAAAAATTTCAAATTTTTTGGGTTTTGGGTGGATTTTTCAATTTTTTGGGGGTAGTCACGAATTAAAGTCCTTTTCGCTCTAGGACGTATATTTAAGGAGATATGGCCAAAACAAATTTTTCATATAAAAATTTCAAATTTTTTAGGTTTTGAGTGGATTTTTCAATTTTTTGGGGGTGGTCACGAATTAAAGTCCTTTTCGCTCTAGGACGCATATTTAAGGAGATATGGCCAAAACAAGTTTTTCATATAAAAATTTCAAATTTTTTGGGTTTTGGGTGGATTTTTCAATTTGTTGGGGGTAGTCACGAATTAAAGTCCTTTTCGCTCTAGGACGCATATTTAAGGAGATATGGCCAAAACAAGTTTTTCATATAAAAATTTCAAATTTTTTGGGTTTTGGGTGGATTTTTCAATTTTTTGGGGGTAGTCACGAATTAAAGTCCTTTTCGCTCTAGGAAGCATATTTAAGGAGATATGGCCAAAACAAGTTTTTCATATAAAAATTTCAAATTTTTTGGGTTTTGGTTGGATTTTTCAATTTTTTGGGGGTAGTCACGAATTAAAGTCCTTTTCGCTCTAGGACGCTTAGTTTAGGAGATATGGCCAAAACAAGTTTTTCATATAAAAATTTCAAATTTTTTGGGTTTTGGGTGGATTTTTCAATTTTTTGGGGGTAGTCACGAATTAAAGTCCTTTTCGCTCTAGGACGCATATTTAAGGAGATATGGCCAAAACAAGTTTTTCATATAAAAATTTCAAATTTTTTGGGTTTTGGGTGGATTTTTCAATTTTTTGGGGGTAGTCACGAATTAAAGTCCTTTTCGCTCTAGGACGCATATTTAAGGAGATATGGCCAAAACAAGTTTTTCATATAAAAATTTCAAATTTTTTGGGTTTTGGGTGGATTTTTCAATTTTTTGGGGGTAGTCACGAATTAAAGTCCTTTTCGCTCTAGGACGCTTAGTTTAGGACATATGGCCAAAACAAGTTTTTCATATAAAAATTTCAAATTTTTTGGGTTTTGGGTGGATTTTTCAATTTTTTGGGGGTAGTCACGAATTAAAGTCCTTTTCGCTCTAGGACACATATTTAAGGAGATATGGCCAAAACAAGTTTTTCATATAAAAATTTCAAATTTTTTGGGTTTGGGTGGATTTTTCAATTTTTTGGGGGTAGTCACGAATTAAAGTCCTTTTCGCTCTAGGACGCTTAGTTTAGGAGATATGGCCAAAACAAGTTTTTCATATAAAAATTTCAAATTTTTTGGGTTTTGGGTGGATTTTTCAATTTTTTGGGGGTAGTCACGAATTAAAGTCCTTTTCGCTCTAGGACGCATATTTAAGGAGATATGGCCAAAACAAGTTTTTCATATAAAAATTTCAAATTTTTTGGGTTTTGGGTGGATTTTTCAATTTTTTGGGGGTAGTCACGAATTAAAGTCCTGTTCGCTCTAGGACGCATATTTAAGGAGATATGGCCAAAACAAGTTTTTCATATAAAAATTTCAAATTTTTTGGGTTTTGGGTGGATTTTTCAATTTTTTGGGGGTGGTCACGAATTAAAGTCCTTTTCGCTCTAGGACGCATATTTAAGGAGATATGGCCAAAACAAGTTTTTCATATAAAAATTTCAAATTTTTTGGGTTTTGGGTGGATTTTTCAATTTTTTGGGGGTAGTCACGAATTAAAGTCCTTTTCGCTCTAGGACGCTTAGTTTAGGAGATATGGCCAAAACAAGTTTTTTATATAAAAATTTCAAATTTTTTGGGTTTTGGGTGGATTTTTCAATTTTTTGGGGGTAGTCACGAATTAAAGTCCTTTTCGCTCTAGGACGCATATTTAAGGAGATATGGCCAAAACGAGTTTTTCATATAAAAATTTCAAATTTTTTGGGTTTTGGGTGGATTTTTCAATTTTTTGGGGGTAGTCACGAATTAAAGTCCTTTTCGCTCTAGGACGCATATTTAAGGAGATATGGCCAAAACAAGTTTTTCATATAAAAATTTCAATTTTTTTGGGTTTTGGGTGGATTTTTCAATTTTTTGGGGGTAGTCACGAATTAAAGTCCTTTTCGCTCTAGGACACATATTTAAGGAGATATGGCCAAAACAAGTTTTTCATATAAAAATTTCAAATTTTTTGGGTTTTGGGTGGATTTTTCAATTTTTTGGGGGTAGTCACGAATTAAAGTCCTTTTCGCTCTAGGACGCATATTTAAGGAGATATGGCCAAAACAAGTTTTTCATATAAAAATTTCAAATTTTTTGGGTTTTGAGTGGATTTTTCAATTTTTTGGGGGTGGTCACGAATTAAAGTCCTTTTCGCTCTAGGACGCATATTTAAGGAGATATGGCCAAAACAAGTTTTTCATATAAAAATTTCAAATTTTTTGGGTTTTGGGTGGATTTTTCAATTTGTTGGGGGTAGTCACGAATTAAAGTCCTTTTCGCTCTAGGACGCATATTTAAGGAGATATGGCCAAAACAAGTTTTTCATATAAAAATTTCAAATTTTTTGGGTTTTGGGTGGATTTTTCAATTTTTTGGGGGTAGTCACGAATTAAAGTCCTTTTCGCTCTAGGACGCATATTTAAGGAGATATGGCCAAAACAAGTTTTTCATATAAAAATTTCAAATTTTTTGGGTTTTGGTTGGATTTTTCAATTTTTTGGGGGTAGTCACGAATTAAAGTCCTTTTCGCTATAGGACGCTTAGTTTAGGAGATATGGCCAAAACAAGTTTTTCATATAAAAATTTCAAATTTTTTGGGTTTTGGGTGGATTTTTCAATTTTTTGGGGGTAGTCACGAATTAAAGTCCTTTTCGCTCTAGGACGCATATTTAAGGAGATATGGCCAAAACAAGTTTTTCATATAAAAATTTCAAATTTTTTGGGTTTTGGGTGGATTTTTCAATTTTTTGGGGGTAGTCACGAATTAAAGTCCTTTTCGCTCTAGGACGCATATTTAAGGAGATATGGCCAAAACAAGTTTTTCATATAAAAATTTCAAATTTTTTGGGTTTTGGGTGGATTTTTCAATTTTTTGGGGGTAGTCACGAATTAAAGTCCTTTTCGCTCTAGGACGCTTAGTTTAGGAGATATGGCCAAAACAAGTTTTTCATATAAAAATTTCAAATTTTTTGGGTTTTGGGTGGATTTTTCAATGTTTTGGGGGTAGTCACGAATTAAAGTCCTTTTCGCTCTAGGACACATATTTAAGGAGATATGGCCAAAACAAGTTTTTCATATAAAAATTTCAAATTTTTTGGGTTTTGGGTGGATTTTTCAATTTTTTGGGGGTAGTCACGAATTAAAGTCCTTTTCGCTCTAGGACGCTTAGTTTAGGAGATATGGCCAAAACAAGTTTTTCATATAAAAATTTCAAATTTTTTGGGTTTTGGGTGGATTTTTCAATTTTTTGGGGGTAGTCACGAATTAAAGTCCTTTTCGCTCTAGGACGCATATTTAAGGAGATATGGCCAAAACAAGTTTTTCATATAAAAATTTCAAATTTTTTGGGTTTTGGGTGGATTTTTCAATTTTTTGGGGGTAGTCACGAATTAAAGTCCTTTTCGCTCTAGGACGCATATTTAAGGAGATATGGCCAAAACAAGTTTTTCATATAAAAATTTCAAATTTTTTGGGTTTTGGGTGGATTTTTCAATTTTTTGGGGGTAGTCACGAATTAAAGTCCTTTTCGCTCTAGGACGCTTAGTTTAGGAGATATGGCCAAAACAAGTTTTTCATATAAAAATTTCAAATTTTTTGGGTGGATTTTTCAATTTTTGGGGGGTAGTCACGAATTAAAGTCCTTTTCGCTCTAGGACGTATATTTAAGGAGATATGGCCAAAACAAATTTTTCATATAAAAATTTCAAATTTTTTAGGTTTTGAGTGGATTTTTCAATTTTTTGGGGGTGGTCACGAATTAAAGTCCTTTTCGCTCTAGGACGCATATTTAAGGAGATATGGCCAAAACAAGTTTTTCATATAAAAATTTCAAATGTTTTGGGTTTTGGGTGGATTTTTCAATTTGTTGGGGGTAGTCACGAATTAAAGTCCTTTTCGCTCTAGGACGCATATTTAAGGAGATATGGCCAAAACAAGTTTTTCATATAAAAATTTCAAATTTTTTGGGTTTTGGGTGGATTTTTCAATTTTTTGGGGGTAGTCACGAATTAAAGTCCTTTTCGCTCTAGGACGCATATTTAAGGAGATATGGCCAAAACAAGTTTTTCATATAAAAATTTCAAATTTTTTGGGTTTTGGGTGGATTTTTCAATTTTTTTGGGGTGGTCACGAATTAAAGTCCTTTTCGCTCTAGGACGCATATTTAAGGAGATATGGCCAAAACAAGTTTTTCATATAAAAATTTCAAATTTTTTGGGTTTTGGGTGGATTTTTCAATTTTTTGGGGGTAGTCACGAATTAAAGTCCTTTTCGCTCTAGGACGCTTAGTTTAGGAGATATGGCCAAAACAAGTTTTTCATATAAAAATTTCAAATTTTTTGGGTTTTGGGTGGATTTTTCAATTTTTTGGGGGTAGTCACGAATTAAAGTCCTTTTCGCTCTAGGACGCATATTTAAGGAGATATGGCCAAAACAAGTTTTTCATATAAAAATTTCAAATTTTTTGGGTTTTGGGTGGATTTTTCAATTTTTTGGGGGTAGTCACGAATTAAAGTCCTTTTCGCTCTAGGACGCATATTTAAGGAGATATGGCCAAAACAAGTTTTTCATATAAAAATTTCAAATTTTTTGGGTTTTGGGTGGATTTTTCAATTTTTTGGGGGTTGTCACGAATTAAAGTCCTTTTCGCTCTAGGACGCTTAGTTTAGGAGATATGGCCAAAACAAGTTTTTCATATAAAAATTTCAAATTTTTTGGGTTTTGGGTGGATTTTTCAATTTTTTGGGGGTAGTCACGAATTAAAGTCCTTTTCGCTCTAGGACGCATATTTGAGGAGATATGGCCAAAACAAGTTTTTCATATAAAAATTTCAAATTTTTTGGGTTTTGGGTGGATTTTTCAATTTTTTGGGGGTAGTCACGAATTAAAGTCCTTTTCGCTCTAGGACGTATATTTAAGGAGATATGGCCAAAACAAATTTTTCATATAAAAATTTCAAATTTTTTAGGTTTTGAGTGGATTTTTCAATTTTTTGGGGGTGGTCACGAATTAAAGTCCTTTTCGCTCTAGGACGCATATTTAAGGAGATATGGCCAAAACAAGTTTTTCATATAAAAATTTCAAATTTTTTGGGTTTTGGATGGATTTTTCAATTTGTTGGGGGTAGTCACGAATTAAAGTCCTTTTCGCTCTAGGACGCATATTTAAGGAGATATGGCCAAAACAAGTTTTTCATATAAAAATTTCAAATTTTTTGGGTTTTGGGTGGATTTTTCAATTTTTTGGGGGTAGTCACGAATTAAAGTCCTTTTCGCTCTAGGACGCATATTTAAGGAGATATGGCCAAAACAAGTTTTTCATATAAAAATTTCAAATTTTTTGGGTTTTGGGTGGATTTTTCAATTTTTTGGGGGTAGTCACGAATTAAAGTCCTTTTCGCTCTAGGACGCTTAGTTTAGGAGATATGGCCAAAACAAGTTTTTCATATAAAAATTTCAAATTTTTTGGGTTTTGGGTGGATTTTTCAATTTTTTGGGGGTAGTCACGAATTAAAGTCCTTTTCGCTCTAGGACACATATTTAAGGAGATATGGCCAAAACAAGTTTTTCATATAAAAATTTCAAATTTTTTGGGTTTTGGGTGGATTTTTCAATTTTTTGGGGGTAGTCACGAATTAAAGTCCTTTTCGCTCTAGGACGTATATTTAAGGAGATATGGCCAAAACAAATTTTTCATATAAAAATTTCAAATTTTTTAGGTTTTGAGTGGATTTTTCAATTTTTTGGGGGTGGTCACGAATTAAAGTCCTTTTCGCTCTAGGACGCATATTTAAGGAGATATGGCCAAAACAAGTTTTTCATATAAAAATTTCAAATTTTTTGGGTTTTGGGTGGATTTTTCAATTTGTTGGGGGTAGTCACGAATTAAAGTCCTTTTCGCTCTAGGACGCATATTTAAGGAGATATGGCCAAAACAAGTTTTTCATATAAAAATTTCAAATTTTTTGGGTTTTGGGTGGATTTTTCAATTTTTTGGGGGTAGTCACGAATTAAAGTCCTTTTCGCTCTAGGACACATATTTAAAGAGATATGGCCAAAACAAGTTTTTCATATAAAAATTTCAAATTTTTTGGGTTTTGGGTGGATTTTTCAATTTTTTGGGGGTAGTCACGAATTAAAGTCCTTTTCGCTCTAGGACGTATATTTAAGGAGATATGGCCAAAACAAATTTTTCATATAAAAATTTCAAATTTTTTAGGTTTTGAGTGGATTTTTCAATTTTTTGGGGGTGGTCACGAATTAAAGTCCTTTTCGCTCTAGGACGCATATTTAAGGAGATATGGCCAAAACAAGTTTTTCATATAAAAATTTCAAATTTTTTGGGTTTTGGGTGGATTTTTCAATTTTTTGGGGGTAGTCACGAATTAAAGTCCTTTTCGCTCTAGGACGCTTAGTTTAGGAGATATGGCCAAAACAAGTTTTTCATATAAAAATTTCAAATTTTTTGGGTTTTGGGTGGATTTTTCAATTTTTTGGGGGTAGTCACGAATTAAAGTCCTTTTCGCTCTAGGACGCATATTTAAGGAGATATGGCCAAAACAAGTTTTTCATATAAAAATTTCAAATTTTTTGGGGTTTGGGTGGATTTTTCAATTTTTTGGGGGTAGTCACGAATTAAAGTCCTTTTCGCTCTAGGACGCATATTTAAGGAGATATGGCCAAAACAAGTTTTTCATATAAAAATTTCAAATTTTTTGGGTTTTGGGTGGATTTTTCAATTTTTTGGGGGTAGTCACGAATTAAAGTCCTTTTCGCTCTAGGACGCTTAGTTTAGGAGATATGGCCAAAACAAGTTTTTCATATAAAAATTTCAAATTTTTTGGGTTTTGGGTGGATTTTTCAATTTTTTGGGGATAGTCACGAATTAAAGTCCTTTTCGCTCTAGGACACATATTTAAGGAGATATGGCCAAAACAAGTTTTTCATATAAAAATTTCAAATTTTTTGGGTTTTGGGTGGATTTTTCAATTTTTTGGGGGTAGTCACGAATTAAAGTCCTTTTCGCTCTAGGACGTATATTTAAGGAGATATGGCCAAAACAAATTTTTCATATAAAAATTTCAAATTTTTTGGGTTTTGAGTGGATTTTTCAATTTTTTGGGGGTGGTCACGAATTAAAGTCCTTTTCGCTCTAGGACGCATATTTAAGGAGATATGGCCAAAACAAGTTTTTCATATAAAAATTTCAAATTTTTTGGGTTTTGGGTGGATTTTTCAATTTGTTGGGGGTAGTCACGAATTAAAGTCCTTTTCGCTCTAGGACGCATATTTAAGGAGATATGGCCAAAACAAGTTTTTCATATAAAAATTTCAAATTTTTTGGGTTTTGGGTGGATTTTTCAATTTTTTGGGTGTAGTCACGAATTAAAGTCCTTTTCGCTCTAGGACGCATATTTAAGGAGATATGGCCAAAACAAGTTTTTCATATAAAAATTTCAAATTTTTTGGGTTTTGGGTGGATTTTTCAATTATTTGGGGGTGGTCACGAATTAAAGTCCTTTTCGCTCTAGGACGCATATTTAAGGAGATATGGCCAAAACAAGTTTTTCATATAAAAATTTCAAATTTTTTGGGTTTTGTTTGGATTTTTCAATTTTTTGGGGGTAGTCACGAATTAAAGTCCTTTTCGCTCTAGGACGCTTAGTTTAGGAGATATGGCCAAAACAAGTTTTTCATATAAAAATTTCAAATTTTTTGGGTTTTGGGTGGATTTTTCAATTTTTTGGGGGTAGTCACGAATTAAAGTCCTTTTCGCTCTAGGACGCATATTTAAGGAGATATGGCCAAAACAAGTTTTTCATATAAAAGTTTAAAATTTTTTGGGTTTTGGGTGGATTTTTCAATTTTTTGGGGGTAGTCACGAATTAAAGTCCTTTTCGCTCTAGGACGCTTAGTTTAGGAGATATGGCCAAAACAAGTTTTTCATATAAAAATTTCAATTTTTTTGGGTTTTGGGTGGATTTTTCAATTTTTTGGGGGTAGTCACGAATTAAAGTCCTTTTCGCTCTAGGACACATATTTAAGGAGATATGGCCAAAACAAGTTTTTCATATAAAAATTTCAAATTTTTTGGGTTTTGGGTGGATTTTTCAATTTTTTGGGGGTAGTCACGAATTAAAGTCCTTTTCGCTCTAGGACGTATATTTAAGGAGATATGGCCAAAACAAATTTTTCATATAAAAATTTCAAATCTTTTGGGTTTTGGGTGGATTTTTCAATTTTTTGGGGGTAGTCACGAATTAAAGTCCTTTTCGCTCTAGGACGCATATTTAAGGAGATATGGCCAAAACAAGTTTTTCATATAAAAATTTCAAATTTTTTGGGTTTTGGGTGGATTTTTCAATTTTTTGGGGGTAGTCACGAATTAAAGTCCTTTTCGCTCTAGGACGCTTAGTTTAGGAGATATGGCCAAAACAAGTTTTTCATATAAAAATTTCAAATTTTTTGGGTTTTGGGTGGATTTTTCAATTTTTTGGGGGTAGTCACGAATTAAAGTCCTTTTCGCTCTAGGACACATATTTAAGGAGATATGGCCAAAACTAGTTTTTCATATAAAAATTTCAAATTTTTTGGGTTTTGGGTGGATTTTTCAATTTTTTGGGGGTAGTCACGAATTAAAGTCCTTTTCGCTCTAGGACGTATATTTAAGGAGATATGGCCAAAACAAATTTTTCATATAAAAATTTCAAATCTTTTAGGTTTTGAGTGGATTTTTCAATTTTTTGGGGGTGGTCACGAATTAAAGTCCTTTTCGCTCTAGGACGCATATTTAAGGAGATATGGCCAAAACAAGTTTTTCATATAAAAATTTCAAATTTTTTGGGTTTTGGGTGGATTTTTCAATTTGTTGGGGGTAGTCACGAATTAAAGTCCTTTTCGCTCTAGGACGCATATTTAAGGAGATATGGCCAAAACAAGTTTTTCATATAAAAATTTCAAATTTTTTGGGTTTTGGGTGGATTTTTCAATTTTTTGGGGGTAGTCACGAATTAAAGTCCTTTTCGCTCTAGGACGCATATTTAAGGAGATATGGCCAAAACAAGTTTTTCATATAAAAATTTCAAATTTTTTGGGTTTTGGGTGGATTTTTCAATTATTTGGGGGTGGTCACGAATTAAAGTCCTTTTCGCTCTAGGACGCATATTTAAGGAGATATGGCCAAAACAAGTTTTTCATATAAAAATTTCAAATTTTTTGGGTTTTGGTTGGATTTTTCAATTTTTTGGGGGTAGTCACGAATTAAAGTCCTTTTCGCTCTAGGACGCTTAGTTTAGGAGATATGGCCAAAACAAGTTTTTCATATAAAAATTTCAAATTTTTTGGGTTTTGGGTGGATTTTTCAATTTTTTGGGGGTAGTCACGAATTAAAGTCCTTTTCGCTCTAGGACGCATATTTAAGGAGATATGGCCAAAACAAGTTTTTCATATAAAAGTTTCAAATTTTTTGGGTTTTGGGTGGATTTTTCAATTTTTTGGGGGTAGTCACGAATTAAAGTCCTTTTCGCTCTAGGACGCATATTTAAGGAGATATGGCCAAAACAAGTTTTTCATATAAAAATTTCAATTTTTTTGGGTTTTGGGTGGATTTTTCAATTTTTTGGGGGTAGTCACGAATTAAAGTCCTTTTCGCTCTAGGACGCTTAGTTTAGGAGATATGGCCAAAACAAGTTTTTCATATAAAAATTTCAATTTTTTTGGGTTTTGGGTGGATTTTTCAATTTTTTGGGGGTAGTCACGAATTAAAGTCCTTTTCGTTCTAGGACACATATTTAAGGAGATATGGCCAAAACAAGTTTTTCATATAAAAATTTCAAATTTTTTGGGTTTTGGGTGGATTTTTCAATTTTTTGGGGGTAGTCACGAATTAAAGTCCTTTTCGCTCTAGGACGCATATTTAAGGAGATATGGCCAAAACAAGTTTTTCATATAAAAATTTCAAATTTTTTGGGTTTTGGGTGGATTTTTCAATTTTTTGGGGGTAGTCACGAATTAAAGTCCTTTTCGCTCTAGGACGCATATTTAAGGAGATATGGCCAAAACAAGTTTTTCATATAAAAATTTCAAATTTTTTGGGTTTTGGGTGGATTTTTCAATTTTTTGGGGGTAGTCACGAATTAAAGTCCTTTTCGCTCTAGGACGCTTAGTTTAGGAGATATGGCCAAAACAAGTTTTTCATATAAACATTTCAAATTTTGTGGGTTTTGGGTGGATTTTTCAATTTTTTGGGGGTAGTCACGAATTAAAGTCCTTTTCGCTCTAGGACACATATTTAAGGAGATATGGCCAAAACAAGTTTTTCATATAAAAATTTCAAATTTTTTGGGTTTTGGGTGGATTTTTCAATTTTTTGGGGGTAGTCACGAATTAAAGTCCTTTTCGCTCTAGGACGCATATTTAAGGAGACATGGCCAAAACAAGTTTTTCATATAAAAATTTCAAATTTTTTGGGTTTTGGGTGGATTTTTCAATTTTTTGGGGGTAGTCACGAATTAAAGTCCTTTTCGCTCTAGGACGCATATTTAAGGAGATATGGCCAAAACAAGTTTTTCATATAAAAATTTCAAATTTTTTGGGTTTTGGGTGGATTTTTCAATTTTTTGGGGGTAGTCACGAATTAAAGTCCTTTTCGCTCTAGGACGCTTAGTTTAGGAGATATGGCCAAAACAAGTTTTTCATATAAAAATTTCAAATTTTTTGGGTTTTGGGTGGATTTTTCAAATTTTTGGGGGTAGTCACGAATTAAAGTCCTTTTCGCTCTAGGACACATATTTAAGGAGATATGGCCAAAACAAGTTTTTCATATAAAAGGGTGGATTTTTCAATTTTTTGGGGGTAGTCACGAATTAAAGTCCTTTTCGCTCTAGGACGCTTAGTTTAGGAGATATGGCCAAAACAAGTTTTTCATATAAAAATTTCAAATTTTTTGGGTTTTGGGTGGAATTTTCAATTTTTTGGGGGTAGTCACGAATTAAAGTCCTTTTCGCTCTAGGACACATATTTAAGGAGATATGGCCAAAACAAGTTTTTCATATAAAAATTTCAAATTTTTTGGGTTTTGGGTGGATTTTTCAATTTTTTGGGGGTAGTCACGAATTAAAGTCCTTTTCGCTCTAGGACGTATATTTAAGGAGATATGGCCAAAACAAATTTTTCATATAAAAATTTCAAATTTTTTAGGTTTTGAGTGGATTTTTCAATTTTTTGGGCGTGGTCACGAATTAAAGTCCTTTTCGCTCTAGGACGCATATTTAAGGAGATATGGCCAAAACAAGTTTTTCATATAAAAATTTCAAATTTTTTGGGTTTTGGGTGGATTTTTCAATTTGTTGGGGGTAGTCACGAATTAAAGTCCTTTTCGCTCTAGGACGCATATTTAAGGAGATATGGCCAAAACAAGTTTTTCATATAAAAATTTCAAATTTTTTGGGTTTTGGGTGGATTTTTCAATTTTTTGGGGGTAGTCACGAATTAAAGTCCTTTTCGCTCTAGGACGCTTAGTTTAGGAGATATGGCCAAAACAAGTTTTTCATATAAAAATTTCAAATTTTTTTGGGTTTTGGGTGGATTTTTCAATTTTTTGGGGGTAGTCACGAATTAAAGTCCTTTTCGCTCTAGGACGCATATTTAAGGAGATATGACCAAAACAAGTTTTTCATATAAAAATTTCAAATTTTTTGGGTTTTGGGTGGATTTTTCAATTTTTTGGGGGTAGTCACGAATTAAAGTCCTTTTCGCTCTAGGACGCATATTTAAGGAGATATGGCCAAAACAAGTTTTTCATATAAAAATTTCAAATTTTTTGGGTTTTGGGTGGATTTTTCAATTTTTTGGGGGTAGTCACGAATTAAAGTCCTTTTCGCTCTAGGACGCTTAGTTTAGGAGATATTGGCCAAAACAAGTTTTTCATATAAAAATTTCAAATTTTTTGGGTTTTGGGTGGATTTTTCAATTTTTTGGGGGTGGTCACGAATTAAAGTCCTTTTCGCTCTAGGACGCATATTTAAGGAGATATGGCCAAAACAAGTTTTTCATATAAAAATTTCAAATTTTTTGGGTTTTGGGTGGATTTTTAAATTTTTTGGGGGTAGTCACGAATTAAAGTCCTTTTCGCTCTAGGACGCTTAGTTTAGGAGATATGGCCAAAACAAGTTTTTCATATAAAAATTTCAAATTTTTTGGGTTTTGGGTGGATTTTTCAATTTTTTGGGGGTAGTCACGAATTAAAGTCCTTTTCGCTCTATGACGCATATTTAAGGAGATATGGCCAAAACAAGTTTTTCATATAAAAATTTCAAATTTTTTGGGTTTTGGGTGGATTTTTCAATTTTTTGGGGGTAGTCACGAATTAAAGTCCTTTTCGCTCTAGGACGCATATTTAAGGAGATATGGCCAAAACAAGTTTTTCATATAAAAATTTCAAATTTTTTGGGTTTTGGGTGGATTTTTCAATTTTTTGGGGGTAGTCACGAATTAAAGTCCTTTTCGCTCTAGGACGCTTAGTTTAGGAGATATGGCCAAAACAAGTTTTTCATATAAAAATTTCAAATTTTTTGGGTTTTGGGTGGATTTTTCAATTTGTTGGGGGTAGTCACGAATTAAAGTCCTTTTCGCTCTAGGACGCATATTTAAGGAGATATGGCCAAAACAAGTTTTTCATATAAAAATTTCAAATTTTTTGGGTTTTGGGTGGATTTTTCAATTTTTTGGGGGTAGTCACGAATTAAAGTCCTTTTCGCTCTAGGACGCATATTTAAGGAGATATGGCCAAAACAAGTTTTTCATATAAAAATTTCAAATTTTTTGGGTTTTGGGTGGATTTTTCAATTTTTTGGGGGGGTCACGAATTAAAGTCCTTTTCGCTCTAGGACGCATATTTAAGGAGATATGGCCAAAACAAGTTTTTCATATAAAAATTTCAAATTTTTTGGGTTTTGGTTGGATTTTTCAATTTTTTGGGGGTAGTCACGAATTAAAGTCCTTTTCGCTCTAGGACGCTTAGTTTAGGAGATATGGCCAAAACAAGTTTTTCATATAAAAATTTCAAATTTTTTGGGTTTTGGGTGGATTTTTCAATTTTTTGGGGGTAGTCACGAATTAAAGTCCTTTTCGCTCTAGGACGCATATTTAAGGAGATATGGCCAAAACAAGTTTTTCATATAAAAATTTCAAATTTTTTGGGTTTTGGGTGGATTTTTAAATTTTTTGGGGGTAGTCACGAATTAAAGTCCTTTTCGCTCTAGGACGCTTAGTTTAGGAGATATGGCCAAAACAAGTTTTTCATATAAAAATTTCAAATTTTTTGGGTTTTGGGTGGATTTTTCAATTTTTTGGGGGTAGTCACGAATTAAAGTCCTTTTCGCTCTAGGACACATATTTAAGGAGATATGGCCAAAACAAGTTTTTCATATAAAAATTTCAAATTTTTTGGGTTTTGGGTGGATTTTTCAATTTTTTGGGGGTAGTCACGAATTAAAGTCCTTTTCGCTCTAGGACGTATATTTAAGGAGATATGGCCAAAACAAATTTTTCATATAAAAATTTCAAATTTTTTAGGTTTTGAGTGGATTTTTCAATTTTTTGGGGGTGGTCACGAATTAAAGTCCTTTTCGCTCTAGGACGCATATTTAAGGAGATATGGCCAAAACAAGTTTTTCATATAAAAATTTCAAATTTTTTGGGTTTTGGGTGGATTTTTCAATTTGTTGGGGGTAGTCACGAATTAAAGTCCTTTTCGCTCTAGGACGCATATTTAAGGAGATATGGCCAAAACAAGTTTTTCATATAAAAATTTCAAATTTTTTGGGTTTTGGGTGGATTTTTAAATTTTTTGGGGGTAGTCACGAATTAAAGTCCTTTTCGCTCTAGGACGCATATTTAAGGAGATATGGCCAAAACAAGTTTTTCATATAAAAATTTCAAATTTTTTGGGTTTTGGGTGGATTTTTCAATTTTTTGGGGGTGGTCACGAATTAAAGTCCTTTTCGCTCTAGGACGCATATTTAAGGAGATATGGCCAAAACAAGTTTTTCATATAAAAATTTCAAATTTTTTGGGTTTTGGGTGGATTTTTCAATTTTTTGGGGGTAGTCACGAATTAAAGTCCTTTTCGCTCTAGGACGCTTAGTTTAGGAGATATGGCCAAAACAAGTTTTTCATATAAAAATTTCAAATTTTTTGGGTTTTGGGTGGATTTTTCAATTTTTTGGGGGTAGTCACGAATTAAAGTCCTTTTCGCTCTAGGACGCATATTTAAGGAGATATGGCCAAAACAAGTTTTTCATATAAAAATTTCAAATTTTTTGGATTTTGGGTGGATTTTTCAATTTTTTGGGGGTAGTCACGAATTAAAGTCCTTTTCGCTCTAGGACGCATATTTAAGGAGATATGGCCAAAACAAGTTTTTCATATAAAAATTTCAAATTTTTTGGGTTTTGGGTGGATTTTTCAATTTTTTGGGGGTAGTCACGAATTAAAGTCCTTTTCGCTCTAGGACGCTTAGTTTAGGAGATATGGCCAAAACAAGTTTTTCATATAAAAATTTCAAATTTTTTGGGTTTTGGGTGGATTTTTCAATTTTTTGGGGGTAGTCACGAATTAAAGTCCTTTTCGCTCTAGGACACATATTTAAGGAGATATGGCCAAAACAAGTTTTTCATATAAAAATTTCAAATTTTTTGGGTTTTGGGTGGATTTTTCAATTTTTTGGGGGTAGTCACGAATTAAAGTCCTTTTCGCTCTAGGACGTATATTTAAGGAGATATGGCCAAAACAAATTTTTCATATAAAAATTTCAAATTTTTTAGGTTTTGAGTGGATTTTTCAATTTTTTGGGGGTGGTCACGAATTAAAGTCCTTTTCGCTCTTGGACGCATATTTAAGGAGATATGGCCAAAACAAGTTTTTCATATAAAAATTTCAAATTTTTTGGGTTTTGGGTGGATTTTTCAATTTGTTGGGGGTAGTCACGAATTAAAGTCCTTTTCGCTCTAGGACGCATATTTAAGGAGATATGGCCAAAACAAGTTTTTCATATAAAAATTTCAAATTTTTTGGGTTTTGGGTGGATTTTTCAATTTTTTGGGGGTAGTCACGAATTAAAGTCCTTTTCGCTCTAGGACGCATATTTAAGGAGATATGGCCAAAACAAGTTTTCCATATAAAAATTTCAAATTTTTTGGGTTTTGGGTGGATTTTTCAATTTTTTGGGGGTAGTCACGATTTAAAGTCCTTTTCGCTCTAGGACGCATATTTAAGGAGATATGGCCAAAACAAGTTTTTCATATAAAAATTTCAAATTTTTTGGGTTTTGGTTGGATTTTTCAATTTTTTGGGGGTAGTCACGAATTAAAGTCCTTTTCGCTCTAGGACGCTTAGTTTAGGAGATATGGCCAAAACAAGTTTTTCATATAAAAATTTCAAATTTTTTGGGTTTTGGGTGGATTTTTCAATTTTTTGGGGGTAGTCACGAATTAAAGTCCTTTTCGCTCTAGGACGCATATTTAAGGAGATATGGCCAAAAGTTTTTCATATAAAAATTTCAAATTTTTTGGGTTTTGGGTGGATTTTTCAATTTTTTGGGGGTAGTCACGAATTAAAGTCCTTTTCGCTCTAGGACGCTTAGTTTAGGAGATATGGCCAAAACAAGTTTTTCATATAAAAATTTCAAATTTTTTGGGTTTTGGGTGGATTTTTCAATTTTTTGGGGGTAGTCACGAATTAAAGTCCTTTTCGCTCTAGGACACATATTTAAGGAGATATGGCCAAAACAAGTTTTTCATATAAAAATTTCAAATTTTTTGGGTTTTGGGTGGATTTTTCAATTTTTTGGGGGTAGTCACGAATTAAAGTCCTTTTCGCTCTAGGACGTATATTTAAGGAGATATGGCCAAAACAAATTTTTCATATAAAAATTTCAAATTTTTTAGGTTTTGAGTGGATTTTTCAATTTTTTGGGGGTGGTCACGAATTAAAGTCCTTTTCGCTCTAGGACGCATATTTAAGGAGATATGGCCAAAACAAGTTTTTCATATAAAAATTTCAAATTTTTTGGGTTTTGGGTGGATTTTTCAATTTTTTGGGGGTAGTCACGAATTAAAGTCCTTTTCGCTCTAGGACGCATATTTAAGGAGATATGGCCAAAACAAGTTTTTCATATAAAAATTTCAAATTTTTTGGGTTTTGGGTGGATTTTTCAATTTTTTGGGGGTAGTCACGAATTAAAGTCCTTTTCGCTCTAGGACGCTTAGTTTAGGAGATATGGCCAAAACAAGTTTTTCATATAAAAATTTCAAATTTTTTGGGTTTTGGGTGGATTCTTCAATTTTTTGGGGGTAGTCACGAATTAAAGTCCTTTTCGCTCTAGGACACATATTTAAGGAGATATGGCCAAAACAAGTTTTTCATATAAAAATTTCAAATTTTTTGGGGTTTGGGTGGATTTTTCAATTTTTTGGGGGTAGTCACGAATTAAAGTCCTTTTCGCTCTAGGACGCATATTTAAGGAGATATGGCCAAAACAAGTTTTTCATATAAAAATTTCAAATTTTTTGGGTTTTGGGTGGATTTTTCAATTTTTTGGGGGTGGTCACGAATTAAAGTCCTTTTCGCTCTAGGACGCATATTTAAGGAGATATGGCCAAAACAAGTTTTTCATATAAAAATTTCAAATTTTTTGGGTTTTGGGTGGATTTTTCAATTTTTTGGGGGTAGTCACGAATTAAAGTCCTTTTCGCTCTAGGACGCTTAGTTTAGGAGATATGGCCAAAACAAGTTTTTCATATAAAAATTTCAAATTTTTTGGGTTTTGGGTGGATTTTTCAATTTTTTGGGGGTAGTCACGAATTAAAGTCCTTTTCGCTCTAGGACGCATATTTAAGGAGATATGGCCAAAACAAGTTTTTCATATAAAAATTTCAAATTTTTTGGGTTTTGGGTGGATTTTTCAATTTTTTGGGGGTAGTCACGAATTAAAGTCCTTTTCGCTCTAGGACGCATATTTAAGGAGATATGGCCAAAACAAGTTTTTCATATAAAAATTTTAAATTTTTTGGGTTTTGGGTGGATTTTTCAATTTTTTGGGGGTAGTCACGAATTAAAGTCCTTTTCGCTCTAGGACACATATCTAAGGAGATATGGCCAAAACAAGTTTTTCATATAAAAATTTCAAATTTTTTGGGTTTTGGGTGGATTTTTCAATTTTTTGGGGGTAGTCACGAATTAAAGTCCTTTTCGCTCTAGGACGTATATTTAAGGAGATATGGCCAAAACAAATTTTTCATATAAAAATTTCAAATTTTTTAGGTTTTGAGTGGATTTTTCAATTTTTTGGGGTGGTCACGAATTAAAGTCCTTTTCGATCTAGGACGCATATTTAAGGAGATATGGCCAAAACAAGTTTTTCATATAAAAATTTCAAATTTTTTGGGTTTTGGGTGGATTTTTCAATTTGTTGGGGGTAGTCACGAATTAAAGTCCTTTTCGCTCTAGGACGCATATTTAAGGAGATATGGCCAAAACAAGTTTTTCATATAAAAATTTCAAATTTTTTGGGTTTTGGGGGGATTTTTCAATTTTTTGGGGGTAGTCACGAATTAAAGTCCTTTTCGCTCTAGGACGCATATTTAAGGAGATATGGCCAAAACAAGTTTTCCATATAAAAATTTCAAATTTTTTGGGTTTTGGGTGGATTTTTCAATTTTTTGGGGGTGGTCACGATTTAAAGTCCTTTTCGCTCTAGGACGCATATTTAAGGAGATATGGCCAAAACAAGTTTTTCATATAAAAATTTCAAATTTTTTGGGTTTTGGTTGGATTTTTCAATTTTTTGGGGGTAGTCACGAATTAAAGTCCTTTTCGCTCTAGGACGCTTAGTTTAGGAGATATGGCCAAAACAAGTTTTTCATATAAAAATTTCAAATTTTTTGGGTTTTGGGTGGATTTTTCAATTTTTTGGGGGTAGTCACGAATTAAAGTCCTTTTCGCTCTAGGACGCATATTTAAGGAGATATGGCCAAAACAAGTTTTTCATATAAAAATTTCAAATTTTTTGGGTTTTGGGTGGATTTTTCAATTTTTTGGGGGTAGTCACGAATTAAAGTCCTTTTCGCTCTAGGACGCATATTTAAGGAGATATGGCCAAAACAAGTTTTTCATATAAAAATTTCAAATTTTTTGGGTTTTGGGTGGATTTTTCAATTTTTTGGGGGTAGTCACGAATTAAAGTCCTTTTCGCTCTAGGACGCTTAGTTTAGGAGATATGGCCAAA
Source organism: Haematobia irritans (assembly GCF_050003625.1). Taxonomy (NCBI): domain Eukaryota; kingdom Metazoa; phylum Arthropoda; class Insecta; order Diptera; family Muscidae; genus Haematobia; species Haematobia irritans. The sequence goes on from NC_134401.1 coordinate 26,184,364, forward strand.
ACAAGTTTTTCATATAAAAATTTCAAATTTTTTGGGTTTTGGGTGGATTTTTCAATTTTTTGGGGGTAGTCACGAATTAAAGTCCTTTTCGCTCTAGGACACATATTTAAGGAGATATGGCCAAAACAAGTTTTTCATATAAAAATTTAAAATTTTTTGGGTTTTGGGTGGATTTTTCAATTTTTTGGGGGTAGTCACGAATTAAAGTCCTTTTCGCTCTAGGACGTATATTTAAGGAGATATGGCCAAAACAAATTTTTCATATAAAAATTTCAAATTTTTTAGGTTTTGAGTGGATTTTTCAATTTTTTGGGGGTGGTCACGAATTAAAGTCCTTTTCGCTCTAGGACGCATATTTAAGGAGATATGGCCAAAACAAGTTTTTCATATAAAAATTTCAAATTTTTTGGGTTTTGGGTGGATTTTTCAATTTGTTGGGGGTAGTCACGAATTAAAGTCCTTTTCGCTCTAGGACGCATATTTAAGGAGATATGGCCAAAACAAGTTTTTCATATAAAAATTTCAAATTTTTTGGGTTTTGGGTGGATTTTTCAATTTTTTGGGGGTAGTCACGAATTAAAGTCCTTTTCGCTCTAGGACGCATATTTAAGGAGATATGGCCAAAACAAGTTTTTCATATAAAAATTTGAAATTTTTTGGGTTTTGGGTGGATTTTTCAATTTTTTGGGGATGGTCACGAATTAAAGTCCTTTTCGCTCTAGGACGCATATTTAAGGAGATATGGCCAAAACAAGTTTTTCATATAAAAATTTCAAATTTTTTGGGTTTTGGGTGGATTTTTCAATTTTTTGGGGGTAGTCACGAATTAAAGTCCTTTTCGCTCTAGGACGCTTAGTTTAGGAGATATGGCCAAAACAAGTTTTTCATATAAAAATTTCAAATTTTTTGGGTTTTGGGTGGATTTTTCAATTTTTTGGGGGTAGTCACGAATTAAAGTCCTTTTCGCTCTAGGACGCATATTTAAGGAGATATGGCCAAAACAAGTTTTTCATATAAAAATTTCAAATTTTTTGGGTTTTGGGTGGATTTTTCAATTTTTTGGGGGTAGTCACGAATTAAAGTCCTTTTCGCTCTAGGACGCATATTTAAGGAGATATGGCCAAAACAAGTTTTTCATATAAAAATTTCAAATTTTTTGGGTTTTGGGTGGATTTTTCAATTTTTTGGGGGTAGTCACGAATTAAAGTCCTTTTCCCTCTAGGACGCTTAGTTTAGGAGATATGGCCAAAACAAGTTTTTCATATAAAAATTTCAAATTTTTTGGGTTTTGGGTGGATTTTTCAATTTTTTGGGGGTAGTCACGAATTAAAGTCCTTTTCGCTCTAGGACACATATTTAAGGAGATATGGCCAAAACAAGTTTTTCATATAAAATTTTCAAATTTTTTGGGTTTTGGGTGGATTTTTCAAATTTTTGGGGGTAGTCACGAATTAAAGTCCTTTTCGCTCTAGGACGTATATTTAAGGAGATATGGGTAGTCACGAATTAAAGTCCTTTTCGCTCTAGGATTAGTCACGAATTAAAGTCCTTTTCGCTCTAGGACGTATATTTAAGGAGATATGGGTAGTCACGAATTAAAGTCCTTTTCGCTCTAGGACGCTTAGTTTAGGAGATATGGCCAAAACAAGTTTTTCATATAAAAATTTCAAATTTTTTGGGTTTTGGGTGGATTTTTCAATTTTTTGGGGGTAGTCACGAATTAAAGTCCTTTTCGCTCTAGGACGCATATTTAAGGAGATATGGCCAAAACAAGTTTTTCATATAAAAATTTAAAATTTTTTGGGTTTTGGGTGGATTTTTCAATTTTTTGGGGATAGTCACGAATTAAAGTCCTTTTCGCTCTAGGACGCATATTTAAGGAGATATGGCCAAAACAAGTTTTTCATATAAAAATTTCAAATTTTTTGGGTTTTGGGTGGATTTTTCAATTTTTTGGGGGTAGTCACGAATTAAAGTCCTTTTCGCTCTAGGACGCATATTTAAGGAGATATGGCCAAAACAAGTTTTTCATATAAAAATTTCAAATTTTTTGGGTTTTGGGTGGATTTTTCAATTTTTTGGGGATAGTCACGAATTAAAGTCCTTTTCGCTCTAGGACGCATATTTAAGGAGATATGGCCAAAACAAGTTTTTCATATAAAAATTTCAAATTTTTTGGGTTTTGGGTGGATTTTTCAATTTTTTGGGGGTAGTCACGAATTAAAGTCCTTTTCGCTCTAGGACGTATATTTAAGGAGATATGGGTAGTCACGAATTAAAGTCCTTTTCGCTCTAGGACGCTTAGTTTAGGAGATATGGCCAAAACAAGTTTTTCATATAAAAATTTCAAATTTTTTGGGTTTTGGGTGGATTTTTCAATTTTTTGGGGGTAGTCACGAATTAAAGTCCTTTTCGCTCTAGGACGCATATTTAAGGAGATATGGCCAAAACAAGTTTTTCATATAAAAATTTCAAATTTTTTGGGTTTTGGGTGGATTTTTCAATTTTTTGGGGGTAGTCACGAATTAAAGTCCTTTTCGCTCTAGGACGCTTAGTTTAGGAGATATGGCCAAAACAAGTTTTTCATATAAAAATTTCAAATTTTTTGGGTTTTGGGTGGATTCTTCAATTTTTTGGGGGTAGTCACGAATTAAAGTCCTTTTCGCTCTAGGACACATATTTAAGGAGATATGGCCAAAACAAGTTTTTCATATAAAAATTTCAAATTTTTTGGGGTTTGGGTGGATTTTTCAATTTTTTGGGGGTAGTCACGAATTAAAGTCCTTTTCGCTCTAGGACGCATATTTAAGGAGATATGGCCAAAACAAGTTTTTCATATAAAAATTTCAAATTTTTTGGGTTTTGGGTGGATTTTTCAATTTTTTGGGGGTGGTCACGAATTAAAGTCCTTTTCGCTCTAGGACGCATATTTAAGGAGATATGGCCAAAACAAGTTTTTCATATAAAAATTTCAAATTTTTTGGGTTTTGGGTGGATTTTTCAATTTTTTGGGGGTAGTCACGAATTAAAGTCCTTTTCGCTCTAGGACGCTTAGTTTAGGAGATATGGCCAAAACAAGTTTTTCATATAAAAATTTCAAATTTTTTGGGTTTTGGGTGGATTTTTCAATTTTTTGGGGGTAGTCACGAATTAAAGTCCTTTTCGCTCTAGGACGCATATTTAAGGAGATATGGCCAAAACAAGTTTTTCATATAAAAATTTCAAATTTTTTGGGTTTTGGGTGGATTTTTCAATTTTTTGGGGGTAGTCACGAATTAAAGTCCTTTTCGCTCTAGGACGCATATTTAAGGAGATATGGCCAAAACAAGTTTTTCATATAAAAATTTCAAATTTTTTGGGTTTTGGGTGGATTTTTCAATTTTTTGGGGGTAGTCACGAATTAAAGTCCTTTTCGCTCTAGGACGCATATTTAAGGAGATATGGCCAAAACAAGTTTTTCATATAAAAATTTCAAATTTTTTGGGTTTTGGGTGGATTTTTCAATTTTTTGGGGGTAGTCACGAATTAAAGTCCTTTTCGCTCTAGGACGCATATTTAAGGAGATATGGCCAAAACAAGTTTTTCATATAAAAATTTCAAATTTTTTGGGTTTTGGGTGGATTTTTCAATTTTTTGGGGGTGGTCACGAATTAAAGTCCTTTTCGCTCTAGGACGCATATTTAAGGAGATATGGCCAAAACAAGTTTTTCATATAAAAATTTCAAATTTTTTGGGTTTTGGGTGGATTTTTCAATTTTTTGGGGGTAGTCACGAATTAAAGTCCTTTTCGCTCTAGGACGCTTAGTTTAGGAGATATGGCCAAAACAAGTTTTTCATATAAAAATTTCAATTTTTTTGGGTTTTGGGTGGATTTTTCAATTTTTTGGGGGTAGTCACGAATTAAAGTCCTTTTCGCTCTAGGACGCATATTTAAGGAGATATGGCCAAAACAAGTTTTTCATATAAAAATTTCAAATTTTTTGGGTTTTGGGTGGATTTTTCAATTTTTTGGGGGTAGTCACGAATTAAAGTCCTTTTCGCTCTAGGACGCATATTTAAGGAGATATGGCCAAAACAAGTTTTTCATATAAAAATTTCAAATTTTTTGGGTTTTGGGTGGATTTTTCAATTTTTTGGGGGTAGTCACGAATTAAAGTCCTTTTCGCTCTAGGACGCTTAGTTTAGGAGATATGGCCAAAACAAGTTTTTCATATAAAAATTTCAAATTTTTTGGGTTTTGGGTGGATTTTTCAATTTTTTGGGGGTAGTCACGAATTAAAGTCCTTTTCGCTCTAGGACACATATTTAAGGAGATATGGCCAAAACAAGTTTTTCATATAAAAATTTCAAATTTTTTGGGTTTTGGGTGGATTTTTCAATTTTTTGGGGGTAGTCACGAATTAAAGTCCTTTTCGCTCTAGGACGTATATTTAAGGAGATATGGCCAAAACAAATTTTTCATATAAAAATTTAAAATTTTTTAGGTTTTGAGTGGATTTTTCAATTTTTTGGGGGTGGTCACGAATTAAAGTCCTTTTCGCTCTAGGGCGCATATTTAAGGAGATATGGCCAAAACAAGTTTTTCATATAAAAATTTCAAATTTTTTGGGTTTTGGGTGGATTTTTCAATTTGTTGGGGGTAGTCACGAATTAAAGTCCTTTTCGCTCTAGGACGCATATTTAAGGAGATATGGCCAAAACAAGTTTTTCATATAAAAATTTCAAATTTTTTGGGTTTTGGGTGGATTTTTCAATTTTTTGGGGGTAGTCACGAATTAAAGTCCTTTTCGCTCTAGGACGCTTAGTTTAGGAGATATGGCCAAAACAAGTTTTTCATATAAAAATTTCAAATTTTTTGGGTTTTGGGTGGATTTTTCAATTTTTTGGGGGTGGTCACGAATTAAAGTCCTTTTCGCTCTAGGACGCATATTTAAGGAGATATGGCCAAAACAAGTTTTTCATATAAAAATTTCAAATTTTTTGGGTTTTGGGTGGATTTTTCAATTTTTTGGGGGTAGTCACGAATTAAAGTCCTTTTCGCTCTAGGACGCATATTTAAGGAGATATGGCCAAAACAAGTTTTTCATATAAAAATTTCAAATTTTTTGGGTTTTGGGTGGATTTTTCAATTTTTTGGGGGTAGTCACGAATTAAAGTCCTTTTCGCTCTAGGACGTATATTTAAGGAGATATGGGTAGTCACGAATTAAAGTCCTTTTCGCTCTAGGACGCTTAGTTTAGGAGATATGGCCAAAACAAGTTTTTCATATAAAAATTTCAAATTTTTTGGGTTTTGGGTGGATTTTTCAATTTTTTGGGGGTAGTCACGAATTAAAGTCCTTTTCGCTCTAGGACGCATATTTAAGGAGATATGGCCAAAACAAGTTTTTCATATAAAAATTTCAAATTTTTTGGGTTTTGGGTGGATTTTTCAATTTTTTGGGGGTAGTCACGAATTAAAGTCCTTTTCGCTCTAGGACGCTTAGTTTAGGAGATATGGCCAAAACAAGTTTTTCATATAAAAATTTCAAATTTTTTGGGTTTTGGGTGGATTTTTCAATTTGTTGGGGGTAGTCACGAATTAAAGTCCTTTTCGCTCTAGGACGCATATTTAAGGAGATATGGCCAAAACAAGTTTTTCATATAAAAATTTAAAATTTTTTGGGTTTTGGGTGGATTTTTCAATTTTTTGGGGGTAGTCACGAATTAAAGTCCTTTTCGCTCTAGGACGTATATTTAAGGAGATATGGCCAAAACAAATTTTTCATATAAAAATTTCAAATTTTTTAGGTTTTGAGTGGATTTTTCAATTTTTTGGGGGTGGTCACGAATTAAAGTCCTTTTCGCTCTAGGACGCATATTTAAGGAGATATGGCCAAAACAAGTTTTTCATATAAAAATTTCAAATTTTTTGGGTTTTGGGTGGATTTTTCAATTTTTTGGGGGTAGTCACGAATTAAAGTCCTTTTCGCTCTAGGACGCTTAGTTTAGGAGATATGGCCAAAACAAGTTTTTCATATAAAAATTTCAAATTTTTTGGGTTTTGGGTGGATTTTTCAATTTTTTGGGGGTAGTCACGAATTAAAGTCCTTTTCGCTCTAGGACACATATTTAAGGAGATATGGCCAAAACAAGTTTTTCATATAAAATTTTCAAATTTTTTGGGTTTTGGGTGGATTTTTCAAATTTTTGGGGGTAGTCACGAATTAAAGTCCTTTTCGCTCTAGGACGTATATTTAAGGAGATATGGTCCTTTTCGCTCTAGGATTAGTCACGAATTAAAGTCCTTTTCGCTCTAGGACGTATATTTAAGGAGATATGGGTAGTCACGAATTAAAGTCCTTTTCGCTCTAGGACGCTTAGTTTAGGAGATATGGCCAAAACAAGTTTTTCATATAAAAATTTCAAATTTTTTGGGTTTTGGGTGGATTTTTCAATTTTTTGGGGGTAGTCACGAATTAAAGTCCTTTTCGCTCTAGGACGCATATTTAAGGAGATATGGCCAAAACAAGTTTTTCATATAAAAATTTAAAATTTTTTGGGTTTTGGGTGGATTTTTCAATTTTTTGGGGATAGTCACGAATTAAAGTCCTTTTCGCTCTAGGACGCATATTTAAGGAGATATGGCCAAAACAAGTTTTTCATATAAAAATTTCAAATTTTTTGGGTTTTGGGTGGATTTTTCAATTTTTTGGGGGTAGTCACGAATTAAAGTCCTTTTCGCTCTAGGACGCATATTTAAGGAGATATGGCCAAAACAAGTTTTTCATATAAAAATTTAAAATTTTTTGGGTTTTGGGTGGATTTTTCAATTTTTTGGGGATAGTCACGAATTAAAGTCCTTTTCGCTCTAGGACGCATATTTAAGGAGATATGGCCAAAACAAGTTTTTCATATAAAAATTTCAAATTTTTTGGGTTTTGGGTGGATTTTTCAATTTTTTGGGGGTAGTCACGAATTAAAGTCCTTTTCGCTCTAGGACGCATATTTAAGGAGATATGGCCAAAACAAGTTTTTCATATAAAAATTTCAAATTTTTTGGGTTTTGGGTGGATTTTTCAATTTTTTGGGGATAGTCACGAATTAAAGTCCTTTTCGCTCTAGGACGCATATTTAAGGAGATATGGCCAAAACACGTTTTTCATATAAAAATTTCAAATTTTTTGGGTTTTGGGTGGATTTTTCAATTTTTTGGGGGTAGTCACGAATTAAAGTCCTTTTCGCTCTAGGACGTATATTTAAGGAGATATGGGTAGTCACGAATTAAAGTCCTTTTCGCTCTAGGACGCTTAGTTTAGGAGATATGGCCAAAACAAGTTTTTCATATAAAAATTTCAAATTTTTTGGGTTTTGGGTGGATTTTTCAATTTTTTGGGGGTAGTCACGAATTAAAGTCCTTTTCGCTCTAGGACGCTTAGTTTAGGAGATATGGCCAAAACAAGTTTTTCATATAAAAATTTCAAATTTTTTGGGTTTTGGGTGGATTCTTCAATTTTTTGGGGGTAGTCACGAATTAAAGTCCTTTTCGCTCTAGGACACATATTTAAGGAGATATGGCCAAAACAAGTTTTTCATATAAAAATTTCAAATTTTTTGGGGTTTGGGTGGATTTTTCAATTTTTTGGGGGTAGTCACGAATTAAAGTCCTTTTCGCTCTAGGACGCATATTTAAGGAGATATGGCCAAAACAAGTTTTTCATATAAAAATTTCAAATTTTTTGGGTTTTGGGTGGATTTTTCAATTTTTTGGGGGTGGTCACGAATTAAAGTCCTTTTCGCTCTAGGACGCATATTTAAGGAGATATGGCCAAAACAAGTTTTTCATATAAAAATTTCAAATTTTTTGGGTTTTGGGTGGATTTTTCAATTTTTTGGGGGTAGTCACGAATTAAAGTCCTTTTCGCTCTAGGACGCTTAGTTTAGGAGATATGGCCAAAACAAGTTTTTCATATAAAAATTTCAAATTTTTTGGGTTTTGGGTGGATTTTTCAATTTTTTGGGGGTAGTCACGAATTAAAGTCCTTTTCGCTCTAGGACGCATATTTAAGGAGATATGGCCAAAACAAGTTTTTCATATAAAAATTTCAAATTTTTTGGGTTTTGGGTGGATTTTTCAATTTTTTGGGGGTAGTCACGAATTAAAGTCCTTTTCGCTCTAGGACGCATATTTAAGGAGATATGGCCAAAACAAGTTTTTCATATAAAAATTTCAAATTTTTTGGGTTTTGGGTGGATTTTTCAATTTTTTGGGGGTAGTCACGAATTAAAGTCCTTTTCGCTCTAGGACGCTTAGTTTAGGAGATATGGCCAAAACAAGTTTTTCATATAAAAATTTCAAATTTTTTGGGTTTTGGGTGGATTTTTCAATTTTTTGGGGGTAGTCACGAATTAAAGTCCTTTTCGCTCTAGGACGTATATTTAAGGAGATATGGCCAAAACAAATTTTTCATATAAAAATTTCAAATTTTTTAGGTTTTGAGTGGATTTTTCAATTTTTTGGGGGTGGTCACGAATTAAAGTCCTTTTCGATCTAGGACGCATATTTAAGGAGATATGGCCAAAACAAGTTTTTCATATAAAAATTTCAAATTTTTTGGGTTTTGGGTGGATTTTTCAATTTGTTGGGGGTAGTCACGAATTAAAGTCCTTTTCGCTCTAGGACGCATATTTAAGGAGATATGGCCAAAACAAGTTTTTCATATAAAAATTTCAAATTTTTTGGGTTTTGGGTGGATTTTTCAATTTTTTGGGGGTAGTCACGAATTAAAGTCCTTTTCGCTCTAGGACGCATATTTAAGGAGATATGGCCAAAACAAGTTTTTCATATAAAAATTTCAAATTTTTTGGGTTTTGGGTGGATTTTTCAATTTTTTGGGGGTGGTCACGAATTAAAGTCCTTTTCGCTCTAGGACGCATATTTAAGGAGATATGGCCAAAACAAGTTTTTCATATAAAAATTTCAAATTTTTTGGGTTTTGGGTGGATTTTTCAATTTTTTGGGGGTAGTCACGAATTAAAGTCCTTTTCGCTCTAGGACGCTTAGTTTAGGAGATATGGCCAAAACAAGTTTTTCATATAAAAATTTCAATTTTTTTGGGTTTTGGGTGGATTTTTCAATTTTTTGGGGGTAGTCACGAATTAAAGTCCTTTTCGCTCTAGGACGCATATTTAAGGAGATATGGCCAAAACAAGTTTTTCATATAAAAATTTCAAATTTTTTGGGTTTTGGGTGGATTTTTCAATTTTTTGGGGGTAGTCACGAATTAAAGTCCTTTTCGCTCTAGGACGCATATTTAAGGAGATATGGCCAAAACAAGTTTTTCATATAAAAATTTCAAATTTTTTGGGTTTTGGGTGGATTTTTCAATTTTTTGGGGGTAGTCACGAATTAAAGTCCTTTTCGCTCTAGGACGCTTAGTTTAGGAGATATGGCCAAAACAAGTTTTTCATATAAAAATTTCAAATTTTTTGGGTTTTGGGTGGATTTTTCAATTTTTTGGGGGTAGTCACGAATTAAAGTCCTTTTCGCTCTAGGACACATATTTAAGGAGATATGGCCAAAACAAGTTTTTCATATAAAAATTTCAAATTTTTTGGGTTTTGGGTGGATTTTTCAATTTTTTGGGGGTAGTCACGAATTAAAGTCCTTTTCGCTCTAGGACGTATATTTAAGGAGATATGGCCAAAACAAATTTTTCATATAAAAATTTCAAATTTTTTAGGTTTTGAGTGGATTTTTCAATTTTTTGGGGGTGGTCACGAATTAAAGTCCTTTTCGCTCTAGGGCGCATATTTAAGGAGATATGGCCAAAACAAGTTTTTCATATAAAAATTTCAAATTTTTTGGGTTTTGGGTGGATTTTTCAATTTGTTGGGGGTAGTCACGAATTAAAGTCCTTTTCGCTCTAGGACGCATATTTAAGGAGATATGGCCAAAACAAGTTTTTCATATAAAAATTTCAAATTTTTTGGGTTTTGGGTGGATTTTTCAATTTTTTGGGGGTAGTCACGAATTAAAGTCCTTTTCGCTCTAGGACGCTTAGTTTAGGAGATATGGCCAAAACAAGTTTTTCATATAAAAATTTCAAATTTTTTGGGTTTTGGGTGGATTTTTCAATTTTTTGGGGGTGGTCACGAATTAAAGTCCTTTTCGCTCTAGGACGCATATTTAAGGAGATATGGCCAAAACAAGTTTTTCATATAAAAATTTCAAATTTTTTGGGTTTTGGGTGGATTTTTCAATTTTTTGGGGGTAGTCACGAATTAAAGTCCTTTTCGCTCTAGGACGCATATTTAAGGAGATATGGCCAAAACAAGTTTTTCATATAAAAATTTCAAATTTTTTGGGTTTTGGGTGGATTTTTCAATTTTTTTGGGGTAGTCACGAATTAAAGTCCTTTTCGCTCTAGGACGCTTAGTTTAGGAGATATGGCCAAAACAAGTTTTTCATATAAAAATTTCAAATTTTTTGGGTTTTGGGTGGATTTTTCAATTTTTTGGGGGTAGTCACGAATTAAAGTCCTTTTCGCTCTAGGACGCATATTTAAGGAGATATGGCCAAAACAAGTTTTTCATATAAAAATTTCAAATTTTTTGGGTTTTGGGTGGATTTTTCAATTTTTTGGGGGTGGTCACGAATTAAAGTCCTTTTCGCTCTAGGACGCATATTTAAGGAGATATGGCCAAAACAAGTTTTTCATATAAAAATTTCAAATTTTTTGGGTTTTGGGTGGATTTTTCAATTTTTTGGGGGTAGTCACGAATTAAAGTCCTTTTCGCTCTAGGACGCTTAGTTTAGGAGATATGGCCAAAACAAGTTTTTCATATAAAAATTTCAATTTTTTTGGGTTTTGGGTGGATTTTTCAATTTTTTGGGGGTAGTCACGAATTAAAGTCCTTTTCGCTCTAGGACGCATATTTAAGGAGATATGGCCAAAACAAGTTTTTCATATAAAAATTTCAAATTTTTTGGGTTTTGGGTGGATTTTTCAATTTTTTGGGGGTAGTCACGAATTAAAGTCCTTTTCGCTCTAGGACGCATATTTAAGGAGATATGGCCAAAACAAGTTTTTCATATAAAAATTTCAAATTTTTTGGGTTTTGGGTGGATTTTTCAATTTTTTGGGGGTAGTCACGAATTAAAGTCCTTTTCGCTCTAGGACGCTTAGTTTAGGAGATATGGCCAAAACAAGTTTTTCATATAAAAATTTCAAATTTTTTGGGTTTTGGGTGGATTTTTCAATTTTTTGGGGGTAGTCACGAATTAAAGTCCTTTTCGCTCTAGGACACATATTTAAGGAGATATGGCCAAAACAAGTTTTTCATATAAAAATTTCAAATTTTTTGGGTTTTGGGTGGATTTTTCAATTTTTTGGGGGTAGTCACGAATTAAAGTCCTTTTCGCTCTAGGACGTATATTTAAGGAGATATGGCCAAAACAAATTTTTCATATAAAAATTTCAAATTTTTTAGGTTTTGAGTGGATTTTTCAATTTTTTGGGGGTGGTCACGAATTAAAGTCCTTTTCGCTCTAGGGCGCATATTTAAGGAGATATGGCCAAAACAAGTTTTTCATATAAAAATTTCAAATTTTTTGGGTTTTGGGTGGATTTTTCAATTTGTTGGGGGTAGTCACGAATTAAAGTCCTTTTCGCTCTAGGACGCATATTTAAGGAGATATGGCCAAAACAAGTTTTTCATATAAAAATTTCAAATTTTTTGGGTTTTGGGTGGATTTTTCAATTTTTTGGGGGTAGTCACGAATTAAAGTCCTTTTCGCTCTAGGACGCTTAGTTTAGGAGATATGGCCAAAACAAGTTTTTCATATAAAAATTTCAAATTTTTTGGGTTTTGGGTGGATTTTTCAATTTTTTGGGGGTGGTCACGAATTAAAGTCCTTTTCGCTCTAGGACGCATATTTAAGGAGATATGGCCAAAACAAGTTTTTCATATAAAAATTTCAAATTTTTTGGGTTTTGGGTGGATTTTTCAATTTTTTGGGGGTAGTCACGAATTAAAGTCCTTTTCGCTCTAGGACGCATATTTAAGGAGATATGGCCAAAACAAGTTTTTCATATAAAAATTTCAAATTTTTTGGGTTTTGGGTGGATTTTTCAATTTTTTTGGGGTAGTCACGAATTAAAGTCCTTTTCGCTCTAGGACGCTTAGTTTAGGAGATATGGCCAAAACAAGTTTTTCATATAAAAATTTCAATTTTTTTGGGTTTTGGGTGGATTTTTCAATTTTTTGGGGGTAGTCACGAATTAAAGTCCTTTTCGCTCTAGGACGCATATTTAAGGAGATATGGCCAAAACAAGTTTTTCATATAAAAATTTCAAATTTTTTGGGTTTTGGGTGGATTTTTCAATTTTTTGGGGGTAGTCACGAATTAAAGTCCTTTTCGCTCTAGGACGCATATTTAAGGAGATATGGCCAAAACAAGTTTTTCATATAAAAATTTCAAATTTTTTGGGTTTTGGGTGGATTTTTCAATTTTTTGGGGGTAGTCACGAATTAAAGTCCTTTTCGCTCTAGGACGCTTAGTTTAGGAGATATGGCCAAAACAAGTTTTTCATATAAAAATTTCAAATTTTTTAGGTTTTGGGTGGATTTTTCAATTTTTTGGGGGTAGTCACGAATTAAAGTCCTTTTCGCTCTAGGACGCATATTTAAGGAGATATGGCCAAAACAAGTTTTTCATATAAAAATTTCAAATTTTTTGGGTTTTGGGTGGATTTTTCAATTTTTTGGGGGTAGTCACGAATTAAAGTCCTTTTCGCTCTAGGACGCATATTTAAGGAGATATGGCCAAAACAAGTTTTTCATATAAAAATTTCAAATTTTTTGGGTTTTGGGTGGATTTTTCAATTTTTTGGGGGTAGTCACGAATTAAAGTCCTTTTCGCTCTAGGACGCATATTTAAGGAGATATGGCCAAAACAAGTTTTTCATATAAAAATTTCAAATTTTTTGGGTTTTGGGTGGATTTTTCAATTTTTTGGGGGTAGTCACGAATTAAAGTCCTTTTCGCTCTAGGACGCATATTTAAGGAGATATGGCCAAAACAAGTTTTTCATATAAAAATTTCAAATTTTTTGGGTTTTGGATGGATTTTTCAATTTTTTGGGGGTGGTCACGAATTAAAGTCCTTTTCGCTCTAGGACGCATATTTAAGGAGATATGGCCAAAACAAGTTTTTCATATAAAAATTTCAAATTTTTTGGGTTTTGGGTGGATTTTTCAATTTTTTGGGGGTAGTCACGAATTAAGGTCCTTTTCGCTCTAGGACGCATATTTAAGGAGATATGGCCAAAACAAGTTTTTCATATAAAAATTTCAAATTTTTTGGGTTTTGGGTGGATTTTTCAATTTTTTGGGGGTAGTCACGAATTAAGGTCCTTTTCGCTCTAGGACGCATATTTAAGGAGATATGGCCAAAACAAGTTTTTCATATAAAAATTTCAAATTTTTTGGGTTTTGGGTGGATTTTTCAATTTTTTGGGGGTAGTCACGAATTAAAGTCCTTTTCGCTCTAGGACGCGTAGTTTAGGAGATATGGCCAAAACAAGTTTTTCATATAAAAATTTCAAATTTTTTGGGTTTTGGGTGGATTTTTCAATTTTTTGGGGGTAGTCACGAATTAAAGTCCTTTTCGCTCTAGGACACATATTTAAGGAGATATGGCCAAAACAAGTTTTTCATATAAAAATTTCAAATTTTTTGGGTTTTGGGTGGATTTTTCAATTTTTTGGGGGTAGTCACGAATTAAAGTCCTTTTCGCTCTAGGACGTATATTTAAGGAGATATGGCCAAAATAAATTTTTCATATAAAAATTTCAAATTTTTTAGGTTTTGAGTGGATTTTTCAATTTTTTGGGGGTGGTCACGAATTAAAGTCCTTTTCGCTCTAGGACGCATATTTAAGGAGATATGGCCAAAACAAGTTTTTCATATAAAAATTTCAAATTTTTTGGGTTTTGGGTGGATTTTTCAATTTTTTGGGGGTAGTCACGAATTAAAGTCCTTTTCGCTCTAGGACGCATATTTAAGGAGATATGGCCAAAACAAGTTTTTCATATAAAAATTTCAAATTTTTTGGGTTTTGGGTGGATTTTTCAATTTTTTGGGGGTAGTCACGAATTAAAGTCCTTTTCGCTCTAGGACGCTTAGTTTAGGAGATATGGCCAAAACAAGTTTTTCATATAAAAATTTCAAATTTTTTGGGTTTTGGGTGGATTTTTCAATTTTTTGGGGGTAGTCACGAATTAAAGTCCTTTTCGCTCTAGGACGCATATTTAAGGAGATATGGCCAAAACAAGTTTTTCATATAAAAATTTCAAATTTTTTGGGTTTTGGGTGGATTTTTCAATTTTTTGGGGGTAGTCACGAATTAAAGTCCTTTTCGCTCTAGGACGCATATTTAAGGAGATATGGCCAAAACAAGTTTTTCATATAAAAATTTCAAATTTTTTGGGTTTTGGGTGGATTTTTCAATTTTTTGGGGGTAGTCACGAATTAAAGTCCTTTTCGCTCTAGGACGCTTAGTTTAGGAGATATGGCCAAAACAATTTTTTCATATAAAAATTTCAAATTTTTTGGGTTTTGGGTGGATTTTTCAATTTTTTGGGGGTAGTCACGAATTAAAGTCCTTTTCGCTCTAGGACACATATTTAAGGAGATATGGCCAAAACAAGTTTTTCATATAAAAATTTAAAATTTTTTGGGTTTTGGGTGGATTTTTCAATTTTTTGGGGGTAGTCACGAATTAAAGTCCTTTTCGCTCTAGGACGTATATTTAAGGAGATATGGCCAAAACAAGTTTTTCATATAAAAATTTCAAATTTTTTGGGTTTTGGGTGGATTTTTCAATTTTTTGGGGGTAGTCACGAATTAAAGTCCTTTTCGCTCTAGGACGTATATTTAAGGAGATATGGCCAAAACAAATTTTTCATATAAAAATTACAAATTTTTTGGGTTTTGGGTGGATTTTTCAATTTTTTGCGGGTGGTCACGAATTAAAGTCCTTTTCGCTCTAGGACGCATATTTAAGGAGATATGGCCAAAACAAGTTTTTCATATAAAAATTTCAAATTTTTTGGGTTTTGGGTGGATTTTTCAATTTTTTGGGGGTAGTCACGAATTAAAGTCCTTTTCGCTCTAGGACGCATATTTAAGGAGATATGGCCAAAACAAGTTTTTCATATAAAAATTTCAAATTTTTTGGGTTTTGGGTGGATTTTTCAATTTTTTGGGGGTAGTCACGAATTAAAGTCCTTTTCGCTCTAGGACGCATATTTAAGGAGATATGGCCAAAACAAGTTTTTCATATAAAAATTTCAAATTTTTTGGGTTTTGGGTGGATTTTTCAATTTTTTGGGGGTAGTCACGAATTAAAGTCCTTTTCGCTCTAGGACGCATATTTAAGGAGATATGGCCAAAACAAGTTTTTCATATAAAAATTTCAAATTTTTTGGGTTTTGGGTGGATTTTTCAATTTTTTGGGGGTAGTCACGAATTAAAGTCCTTTTCGCTCTAGGACGCTTAGTTTAGGAGATATGGCCAAAACAAGTTTTTCATATAAAAATTTCAAATTTTTTGGGTTTTGGGTGGATTTTTCAATTTGTTGGGGGTAGTCACGAATGAAAGTCCTTTTCGCTCTAGGACGCATATTTAAGGAGATATGGCCAAAACAAGTTTTTCATATAAAAATTTCAAATTTTTTGGGTTTTGGGTGGATTTTTCAATTTTTTGGGGGTAGTGACGAATTAAAGTCCTTTTCGCTCTAGGACGCATATTTAAGGAGATATGGCCAAAACAAGTTTTTCATATAAAAATTTCAAATTTTTTGGGTTTTGGGTGGATTTTTCAATTTTTTGGGGGTAGTCACGAATTAAAGTCCTTTTCGCTCTAGGACGCATATTTAAGGAGATATGGCCAAAACAAGTTTTTCATATAAAAATTTCAAATTTTTTGGGTTTTGGGTGGATTTTTCAATTTTTGGGGGTAGTCACGAATTAAAGTCCTTTTCGCTCTAGGACACATATTTAAGGAGATATGGCCAAAACAAGTTTTTCATATAAAAATTTCAAATTTTTTGGGTTTTGGGTGGATTTTTCAATTTTTTGGGGGTAGTCACGAATTAAAGTCCTTTTCGCTCTAGGACACACATTTAAGGAGATATGGCCAAAACAAGTTTTTCATATAAAAATTTCAAATTTTTTGGGTTTTGGGTGGATTTTTCAATTTTTTGGGGGTAGTCACGAATTAAAGTCCTTTTCGCTCTAGGACGCATATTTAAGGAGATATGGCCAAAACAAGTTTTTCATATAAAAATTTCAAATTTTTTGGGTTTTGGGTGGATTTTTCAATTTTTTGGGGGTAGTCACGAATTAAAGTCCTTTTCGCTCTAGGACGCATATTTAAGGAGATATGGCCAAAACAAGTTTTTCATATAAAAATTTCAAATTTTTTGGGTTTTGGGTGGATTTTTCAATTTTTTGGGGGTGGTCACGAATTAAAGTCCTTTTCGCTCTAGGACGCATATTTAAGGAGATATGGCCAAAACAAGTTTTTCATATAAAAATTTCAAATTTTTTGGGTTTTGGGTGGATTTTTCAATTTTTTGGGGGTAGTCACGAATTAAAGTCCTTTTCGCTCTAGGACGCATATTTAAGGAGATATGGCCAAAACAAGTTTTTCATATAAAAATTTCAAATTTTTTGGGTTTTGGGTGGATTTTTCAATTTTTTGGGGGTAGTCACGAATTAAAGTCCTTTTCGCTCTAGGACGCATATTTAAGGAGATATGGCCAAAACAAGTTTTTCATATAAAAATTTCAAATTTTTTGGGTTTTGGGTGGATTTTTCAATTTTTTGGGGGTAGTCACGAATTAAAGTCCTTTTCGCTCTAGGACGCTTAGTTTAGGAGATATGGCCAAAACAAGTTTTTCATATAAAAATTTCAAATTTTTTGGGTTTTGGGTGGATTTTTCAATTTTTTGGGGGTAGTCACGAATTAAAGTCCTTTTCGCTCTAGGACGCATATTTAAGGAGATATGGCCAAAACAAGTTTTTCATATAAAAATTTCAAATTTTTTGGGTTTTGGGTGGATTTTTCAATTTTTTGGGGGTAGTCACGAATTAAAGTCCTTTTCGCTCTAGGACGCATATTTAAGGAGATATGGCCAAAACAAGTTTTTCATATAAAAATTTCAAATTTTTTGGGTTTTGTGTGGATTTTTCAATTTTTTGGGGGTAGTCACGAATTAAAGTCCTTTTCGCTCTAGGACGCTTAGTTTAGGAGATATGGCCAAAACAAGCTTTTCATATAAAAATTTCAAATTTTTTGGGTTTTGGGTGGATTTTTCAATTTTTTGGGGGTAGTCACGAATTAAAGTCCTTTTCGCTCTAGGACACATATTTAAGGAGATATGGCCAAAACAAGTTTTTCATATAAAAATTTCAAATTTTTTGGGTTTTGTGTGGATTTTTCAATTTTTTGGGGGTAGTCACGAATTAAAGTCCTTTTCGCTCTAGGACGCTTAGTTTAGGAGATATGGCCAAAACAAGCTTTTCATATAAAAATTTCAAATTTTTTGGGTTTTGGGTGGATTTTTCAATTTTTTGGGGGTAGTCACGAATTAAAGTCCTTTTCGCTCTAGGACACATATTTAAGGAGATATGGCCAAAACAAGTTTTTCATATAAAAATTTCAAATTTTTTGGGTTTTGGGTGGATTTTTCAATTTTTTGGGGGTAGTCACGAATTAAAGTCCTTTTCGCTCTAGGACGCATATTTAAGGAGATATGGCCAAAACAAGTTTTTCATATAAAAATTTCAAATTTTTTGGGTTTTGGGTGGATTTTTCAATTTTTTGGGGGTAGTCACGAATTAAAGTCCTTTTCGCTCTAGGACACATATTTAAGGAGATATGGCCAAAACAAGTTTTTCATATAAAAATTTCAAATTTTTTGGGTTTTGGGTGGATTTTTCAATTTTTTGGGGGTAGTCACGAATTAAAGTCCTTTTCGCTCTAGGACGCTTAGTTTAGGAGATATGGCCAAAACAAGCTTTTCATATAAAAATTTCAAATTTTTTGGGTTTTGGGTGGATTTTTCAATTTTTTGGGGGTAGTCACGAATTAAAGTCCTTTTCGCTCTAGGACACATATTTAAGGAGATATGGCCAAAACAAGTTTTTCATATAAAAATTTCAAATTTTTTGGGTTTTGGGTGGATTTTTCAATTTTTTGGGGGTAGTCACGAATTAAAGTCCTTTTCGCTCTAGGACGCATATTTAAGGAGATATGGCCAAAACAAGTTTTTCATATAAAAATTTCAAATTTTTTGGGTTTTGGGTGGATTTTTCAATTTTTTGGGGGTAGTCACGAATTAAAGTCCTTTTCGCTCTAGGACACATATTTAAGGAGATATGGCCAAAACAAGTTTTTCATATAAAAATTTCAAATTTTTTGGGTTTTGGGTGGATTTTTCAATTTTTTGGGGGTAGTCACGAATTAAAGTCCTTTTCGCTCTAGGACACATATTTAAGGAGATATGGCCAAAACAAGTTTTTCATATAAAAATTTCAAATTTTTTGGGTTTTGGGTGGATTTTTCAATTTTTTGGGGGTAGTCACGAATTAAAGTCCTTTTCGCTCTAGGACGTATATTTAAGGAGATATGGCCAAAACAAATTTTTCATATAAAAATTTCAAATTTTTTAGGTTTTGAGTGGATTTTTCAATTTTTTGGGGGTGGTCACGAATTAAAGTCCTTTTCGCTCTAGGACGCATATTTAAGGAGATATGGCCAAAACAAGTTTTTCATATAAAAATTTCAAATTTTTTGGGTTTTGGGTGGATTTTTCAATTTTTTGGGGGTAGTCACGAATTAAAGTCCTTTTCGCTCTAGGACGCATATTTAAGGAGATATGGCCAAAACAAGTTTTTCATATAAAAATTTCAAATTTTTTGGGTTTTGGGTGGATTTTTCAATTTTTTGGGGGTAGTCACGAATTAAAGTCCTTTTCGCTCTAGGACGCATATTTAAGGAGATATGGCCAAAACAAGTTTTTCATATAAAAATTTCAAATTTTTTGGGTTTTGGGTGGATTTTTCAATTTGTTGGGGGTAGTCACGAATTAAAGTCCTTTTCGCTCTAGGACGCATATTTAAGGAGATATGGCCAAAACAAGTTTTTCATATAAAAATTTCAAATTTTTTGGGTTTTGGGTGGATTTTTCAATTTTTTGGGGGTAGTCACGAATTAAAGTCCTTTTCGCTCTAGGACGCATATTTAAGGAGATATGGCCAAAACAAGTTTTTCATATAAAAATTTCAAATTTTTTGGGTTTTGGGTGGATTTTTCAATTTTTTGGGGGTGGTCACGAATTAAAGTCCTTTTCGCTCTAGGACGCATATTTAAGGAGATATGGCCAAAACAAGTTTTTCATATAAAAATTTCAAATTTTTTGGGTTTTGGGTGGATTTGTCAATTTTTTGGGGGTAGTCACGAATTAAAGTCCTTTTCGCTCTAGGACGCTTAGTTTAGGAGATATGGCCAAAACAAGTTTTTCATATAAAAATTTCAGATTTTTTGGGTTTTGGGTGGATTTTTCAATTTTTTGGGGGTAGTCACGAATTAAAGTCCTTTTCGCTCTAGGACGCATATTTAAGGAGATATGGCCAAAACAAGTTTTTCGTATAAAAATTTCAAATTTTTTGGGTTTTGGGTGGATTTTTCAATTTTTTGGGGGTAGTCACGAATTAAAGTCCTTTTCGCTCTAGGACGCATATTTAAGGAGATATGGCCAAAACAAGTTTTTCATATAGAAATTTCAAATTTTTTGGGTTTTGGGTGGATTTTTCAATTTTTTGGGGGTAGTCACGAATTAAAGTCCTTTTCGCTCTAGGACGCTTAGTTTAGGAGATATGGCCAAAACAAGTTTTTCATATAAAAATTTCAAATTTTTTGGGTTTTGGGTGGATTTTTCAATTTTTTGGGGGTAGTCACGAATTAAAGTCCTTTTCGCTCTAGGACACATATTTAAGGAGATATGGCCAAAACAAGTTTTTCATATAAAAATTTCAAATTTTTTGGGTTTTGGGTGGATTTTTCAATTTTTTGGGGGTAGTCACGAATTAAAGTCCTTTTCGCTCTAGGACGTATATTTAAGGAGATATGGCCAAAACAAATTTTTCATATAAAAATTTCAAATTTTTTTAGGTTTTGAGTGGATTTTTCAATTTTTTGGGGGTGGTCACGAATTAAAGTCCTTTTCGCTCTAGGACGCATATTTAAGGAGATATGGCCAAAACAAGTTTTTCATATAAAAATTTCAAATTTTTTGGGTTTTGGGTGGATTTTTCAATTTTTTGGGGGTAGTCACGAATTAAAGTCCTTTTCGCTCTAGGACGCATATTTAAGGAGATATGGCCAAAACAAGTTTTTCATATAAAAATTTCAAATTTTTTGGGTTTTGGGTGGATTTTTCAATTTTTTGGGGGTAGTCACGAATTAAAGTCCTTTTCGCTCTAGGACGCATATTTAAGGAGATATGGCCAAAACAAGTTTTTCATATAAAAATTTCAAATTTTTTAGGTTTTGAGTGGATTTTTCAATTTTTTGGGGGTGGTCACGAATTAAAGTCCTTTTCGCTCTAGGACGCATATTTAAGGAGATATGGCCAAAACAAGTTTTTCATATAAAAATTTCAAATTTTTTGGGTTTTGGGTGGATTTTTCAATTTGTTGGGGGTAGTCACGAATTAAAGTCCTTTTCGCTCTAGGACGCATATTTAAGGAGATATGGCCAAAACAAGTTTTTCATATAAAAATTTCAAATTTTTTGGGTTTTGGGTGGATTTTTCAATTTTTTGGGGGTAGTCACGAATTAAAGTCCTTTTCGCTCTAGGACACATATTTAAGGAGATATGGCCAAAACAAGTTTTTCATATAAAAATTTCAAATTTTTTGGGTTTTGGGTGGATTTTTCAATTTTTTGGGGGTGGTCACGAATTAAAGTCCTTTTCGCTCTAGGACGCATATTTAAGGAGATATGGCCAAAACAAGTTTTTCATATAAAAATTTCAAATTTTTTGGGTTTTGGGTGGATTTTTCAATTTTTTGGGGGTAGTCACGAATTAAAGTCCTTTTCGCTCTAGGACGCATATTTAAGGAGATATGGCCAAAACAAGTTTTTCATATAAAAATTTCAAATTTTTTGGGTTTTGGGTGGATTTTTCAATTTGTTGGGGGTAGTCACGAATTAAAGTCCTTTTCGCTCTAGGACGCTTAGTTTAGGAGATATGGCCAAAACAAGTTTTTCATATAAAAATTTCAAATTTTTTGGGTTTTGGGTGGATTTTTCAATTTTTTGGGGGTAGTCACGAATTAAAGTCCTTTTCGCTCTAGGACGCATATTTAAGGAGATATGGCCAAAACAAGTTTTTCATATAAAAATTTCAAATTTTTTGGGTTTTGGGTGGATTTTTCAATTTGTTGGGGGTAGTCACGAATTAAAGTCCTTTTCGCTCTAGGACGCTTAGTTTAGGAGATATGGCCAAAACAAGTTTTTCATATAAAAATTTCAAATTTTTTGGGTTTTGGGTGGATTTTTCAATTTTTTGGGGGTAGTCACGAATTAAAGTCCTTTTCGCTCTAGGACGCATATTTAAGGAGATATGGCCAAAACAAGTTTTTCATATAAAAATTTCAAATTTTTTGGGTTTTGGGTGGATTTTTCAATTTGTTGGGGGTAGTCACGAATTAAAGTCCTTTTCGCTCTAGGACGCATATTTAAGGAGATATGGCCAAAACAAGTTTTTCATATAAAAATTTCAAATTTTTTGGGTTTTGGGTGGATTTTTCAATTTTTGGGGGTAGTCACGAATTAAAGTCCTTTTCGCTCTAGGACGCTTAGTTTAGGAGATATGGCCAAAACAAGTTTTTCATTTTCGCTCTAGGACGTATATTTAAGGAGATATGGCCAAAACAAATTTTTCATATAAAAATTTCAAATTTTTTAGGTTTTGAGTGGATTTTTCAATTTTTTGGGGGTGGTCACGAATTAAAGTCCTTTTCGCTCTAGGACGCATATTTAAGGAGATATGGCCAAAACAAGTTTTTCATATAAAAATTTCAAATTTTTTGGGTTTTGGGTGGATTTTTCAATTTGTTGGGGGTAGTCACGAATTAAAGTCCTTTTCGCTCTAGGACGCATATTTAAGGAGATATGGCCAAAACAAGTTTTTCATATAAAAATTTCAAATTTTTTGGGTTTTGGGTGGATTTTTCAATTTTTTGGGGGTAGTCACGAATTAAAGTCCTTTTCGCTCTAGGACGCTTAGTTTAGGAGATATGGCCAAAACAAGTTTTTCATATAAAAATTTCAAATTTTTTGGGTTTTGGGTGGATTTTTCAATTTTTTGGGGGTGGTCACGAATTAAAGTCCTTTTCGCTCTAGGACGCATATTTAAGGAGATATGGCCAAAACAAGTTTTTCATATAAAAATTTCAAATTTTTTGGGTTTTGGGTGGATTTTTCAATTTTTTGGGGGTAGTCACGAATTAAAGTCCTTTTCGCTCTAGGACGCTTAGTTTAGGAGATATGGCCAAAACAAGTTTTTCATATAAAAATTTCAAATTTTTTGGGTTTTGGGTGGATTTTTCAATTTTTTGGGGGTAGTCACGAATTAAAGTCCTTTTCGCTCTAGGACGCATATTTAAGGAGATATGGCCAAAACAAGTTTTTCATATAAAAATTTCAATTTTTTTGGGTTTTGGGTGGATTTTTCAATTTGTTGGGGGTAGTCACGAATTAAAGTCCTTTTCGCTCTAGGACGCATATTTAAGGAGATATGGCCAAAACAAGTTTTTCATATAAAAATTTCAAATTTTTTGGGTTTTGGGTGGATTTTTCAATTTTTTGGGGGTAGTCACGAATTAAAGTCCTTTTCGCTCTAGGACGCATATTTAAGGAGATATGGCCAAAACAAGTTTTTCATATAAAAATTTCAAATTTTTTGGGTTTTGGGTGGATTTTTCAATTTTTGGGGGTAGTCACGAATTAAAGTCCTTTTCGCTCTAGGACGCTTAGTTTAGGAGATATGGCCAAAACAAGTTTTTCATATAAAAATTTCAAATTTTTTTGGGTTTTGGGTGGATTTTTCAATTTTTTGGGGGTAGTCACGAATTAAAGTCCTTTTCGCTCTAGGACGCATATTTAAGGAGATATGGCCAAAACAAGTTTTTCATATAAAAATTTCAAATTTTTTGGGTTTTGGGTGGATTTTTCAATTTTTTGGGGGTAGTCACGAATTAAAGTCCTTTTCGCTCTAGGACGCATATTTAAGGAGATATGGCCAAAACAAGTTTTTCATATAAAAATTTCAAATTTTTTGGGTTTTGGGTGGATTTTTCAATTTTTTGGGGGTGGTCACGAATTAAAGTCCTTTTCGCTCTAGGACACATATTTAAGGAGATATGGCCAAAACAAGTTTTTCATATAAAAATTTCAAATTTTTTGGGTTTTGGGTGGATTTTTCAATTTTTTTTGGGTTTTGGGTGGATTTTTCAATTTTTTGGGGGTAGTCACGAATAAAGTCCTTTTCGCTCTAGGACGCTTAGTTTAGGAGATATGGCCAAAACAAGTTTTTCATATAAAAATTTCAAATTTTTTGGGTTTTGGTTGGATTTTTCAATTTTTTGGGGGTAGTCACGAATTAAAGTCCTTTTCGCTCTAGGACGCTTAGTTTAGGAGATATGGCCAAAACAAGTTTTTCATATAAAAATTTCAAATTTTTTGGGTTTTGGGTGGATTTTTCAATTTTTTGGGGGTAGTCACGAATAAAGTCCTTTTCGCTCTAGGACGCATATTTAAGGAGATATGGCCAAAACAAGTTTTTCATATAAAAATTTCAAATTTTTTGGGTTTTGGGTGGATTTTTCAATTTTTTGGGGGTAGTCACGAATTAAAGTCCTTTTCGCTCTAGGACGCATATTTAAGGAGATATGGCCAAAACAAGTTTTTCATATAAAAATTTCAAATTTTTTGGGTTTTGGGTGGATTTTTCAATTTTTTGGGGGTAGTCACGAATTAAAGTCCTTTTCGCTCTAGGACGCTTAGTTTAGGAGATATGGCCAAAACAAGTTTTTCATATAAAAATTTCAAATTTTTTGGGTTTTGGGTGGATTTTTCAATTTTTTGGGGGTAGTCACGAATTAAAGTCCTTTTCGCTCTAGGACACATATTTAAGGAGATATGGCCAAAACAAGTTTTTCATATAAAAATTTCAAATTTTTTGGGTTTTGGGTGGATTTTTCAATTTTTTGGGGGTAGTCACGAATTAAAGTCCTTTTCGCTCTAGGACGTATATTTAAGGAGATATGGCCAAAACAAATTTTTCATATAAAAATTTCAAATTTTTTAGGTTTTGAGTGGATTTTTCAATTTTTTGGGGGTGGTCACGAATTAAAGTCCTTTTCGCTCTAGGACGCATATTTAAGGAGATATGGCCAAAACAAGTTTTTCATATAAAAATTTCAAATTTTTTGGGTTTTGGGTGGATTTTTCAATTTGTTGGGGGTAGTCACGAATTAAAGTCCTTTTCGCTCTAGGACGCATATTTAAGGAGATATGGCCAAAACAAGTTTTTCATATAAAAATTTCAAATTTTTTGGGTTTTGGGTGGATTTTTCAATTTTTTGGGGGTAGTCACGAATTAAAGTCCTTTTCGCTCTAGGACGCATATTTAAGGAGATATGGCCAAAACAAGTTTTTCATATAAAAATTTCAAATTTTTTGGGTTTTGGGTGGATTTTTCAATTTTTTGGGGGTAGTCACGAATTAAAGTCCTTTTCGCTCTAGGACGCATATTTAAGGAGATATGGCCAAAACAAGTTTTTCATATAAAAATTTCAAATTTTTTGGGTTTTGGGTGGATTTTTCAATTTTTTGGGGGTAGTCACGAATTAAAGTCCTTTTCGCTCTAGGACGTATATTTAAGGAGATATGGCCAAAACAAATTTTTCATATAAAAATTTCAAATTTTTTAGGTTTTGAGTGGATTTTTCAATTTTTTGGGGGTGGTCACGAATTAAAGTCCTTTTCGCTCTAGGACGCATATTTAAGGAGATATGGCCAAAACAAGTTTTTCATATAAAAATTTCAAATTTTTTGGGTTTTGGGTGGATTTTTCAATTTGTTGGGGGTAGTCACGAATTAAAGTCCTTTTCGCTCTAGGACGCATATTTAAGGAGATATGGCCAAAACAAGTTTTTCATATAAAAATTTCAAATTTTTTGGGTTTTGGGTGGATTTTTCAATTTTTTGGGGGTAGTCACGAATTAAAGTCCTTTTCGCTCTAGGACGCATATTTAAGGAGATATGGCCAAAACAAGTTTTTCATATAAAAATTTCAAATTTTTTGGGTTTTGGGTGGATTTTTCAATTTTTTGGGGGTGGTCACGAATTAAAGTCCTTTTCGCTCTAGGACGCATATTTAAGGAGATATGGCCAAAACAAGTTTTTCATATAAAAATTTCAAATTTTTTGGGTTTTGGGTGGATTTTTCAATTTTTTGGGGGTAGTCACGAATTAAAGTCCTTTTCGCTCTAGGACGCTTAGTTTAGGAGATATGGCCAAAACAAGTTTTTCATATAAAAATTTCAAATTTTTTGGGTTTTGGGTGGATTTTTCAATTTTTTGGGGGTAGTCACGAATTAAAGTCCTTTTCGCTCTAGGACGCATATTTAAGGAGATATGGCCAAAACAAGTTTTTCATATAAAAATTTCAAATTTTTTGGGTTTTGGGTGGATTTTTCAATTTGTTGGGGGTAGTCACGAATTAAAGTCCTTTTCGCTCTAGGACGCTTAGTTTAGGAGATATGGCCAAAACAAATTTTTCATATAAAAATTTCAAATTTTTTGGGTTTTGGGTGGATTTTTCAATTTTTTGGGGGTAGTCACGAATTAAAGTCCTTTTCGCTCTAGGACGCATATTTAAGGAGATATGGCCAAAACAAGTTTTTCATATAAAAATTTCAAATTTTTTGGGTTTTGGGTGGATTTTTCAATTTGTTGGGGGTAGTCACGAATTAAAGTCCTTTTCGCTCTAGGACGCATATTTAAGGAGATATGGCCAAAACAAGTTTTTCATATAAAAATTTCAAATTTTTTGGGTTTTGGGTGGATTTTTCAATTTTTGGGGGTAGTCACGAATTAAAGTCCTTTTCGCTCTAGGACGCTTAGTTTAGGAGATATGGCCAAAACAAGTTTTTCATTTTCGCTCTAGGACGTATATTTAAGGAGATATGGCCAAAACAAATTTTTCATATAAAAATTTCAAATTTTTTAGGTTTTGAGTGGATTTTTCAATTTTTTGGGGGTGGTCACGAATTAAAGTCCTTTTCGCTCTAGGACGCATATTTAAGGAGATATGGCCAAAACAAGTTTTTCATATAAAAATTTCAAATTTTTTGGGTTTTGGGTGGATTTTTCAATTTGTTGGGGGTAGTCACGAATTAAAGTCCTTTTCGCTCTAGGACGCTTAGTTTAGGAGATATGGCCAAAACAAATTTTTCATATAAAAATTTCAAATTTTTTGGGTTTTGGGTGGATTTTTCAATTTTTTGGGGGTAGTCACGAATTAAAGTCCTTTTCGCTCTAGGACGCATATTTAAGGAGATATGGCCAAAACAAGTTTTTCATATAAAAATTTCAAATTTTTTGGGTTTTGGGTGGATTTTTCAATTTGTTGGGGGTAGTCACGAATTAAAGTCCTTTTCGCTCTAGGACGCATATTTAAGGAGATATGGCCAAAACAAGTTTTTCATATAAAAATTTCAAATTTTTTGGGTTTTGGGTGGATTTTTCAATTTTTGGGGGTAGTCACGAATTAAAGTCCTTTTCGCTCTAGGACGCTTAGTTTAGGAGATATGGCCAAAACAAGTTTTTCATTTTCGCTCTAGGACGTATATTTAAGGAGATATGGCCAAAACAAATTTTTCATATAAAAATTTCAAATTTTTTAGGTTTTGAGTGGATTTTTCAATTTTTTGGGGGTGGTCACGAATTAAAGTCCTTTTCGCTCTAGGACGCATATTTAAGGAGATATGGCCAAAACAAGTTTTTCATATAAAAATTTCAAATTTTTTGGGTTTTGGGTGGATTTTTCAATTTGTTGGGGGTAGTCACGAATTAAAGTCCTTTTCGCTCTAGGACGCATATTTAAGGAGATACGGCCAAAACAAGTTTTTCATATAAAAATTTCAAATTTTTTGGGTTTTGGGTGGATTTTTCAATTTTTTGGGGGTAGTCACGAATTAAAGTCCTTTTCGCTCTAGGACGCTTAGTTTAGGAGATATGGCCAAAACAAGTTTTTCATATAAAAATTTCAAATTTTTTGGGTTTTGGGTGGATTTTTCAATTTTTTGGGGGTGGTCACGAATTAAAGTCCTTTTCGCTCTAGGACGCATATTTAAGGAGATATGGCCAAAACAAGTTTTTCATATAAAAATTTCAAATTTTTTGGGTTTTGGGTGGATTTTTCAATTTTTTGGGGGTAGTCACGAATTAAAGTCCTTTTCGCTCTAGGACGCTTAGTTTAGGAGATATGGCCAAAACAAGTTTTTCATATAAAAATTTCAAATTTTTTGGGTTTTGGGTGGATTTTTCAATTTTTTGGGGGTAGTCACGAATTAAAGTCCTTTTCGCTCTAGGACGCATATTTAAGGAGATATGGCCAAAACAAGTTTTTCATATAAAAATTTCAATTTTTTTGGGTTTTGGGTGGATTTTTCAATTTGTTGGGGGTAGTCACGAATTAAAGTCCTTTTCGCTCTAGGACGCATATTTAAGGAGATATGGCCAAAACAAGTTTTTCATATAAAAATTTCAAATTTTTTGGGTTTTGGGTGGATTTTTCAATTTTTTGGGGGTAGTCACGAATTAAAGTCCTTTTCGCTCTAGGACGCATATTTAAGGAGATATGGCCAAAACAAGTTTTTCATATAAAAATTTCAAATTTTTTGGGTTTTGGGTGGATTTTTCAATTTTTGGGGGTAGTCACGAATTAAAGTCCTTTTCGCTCTAGGACGCTTAGTTTAGGAGATATGGCCAAAACAAGTTTTTCATATAAAAATTTCAAATTTTTTTGGGTTTTGGGTGGATTTTTCAATTTTTTGGGGGTAGTCACGAATTAAAGTCCTTTTCGCTCTAGGACGCATATTTAAGGAGATATGGCCAAAACAAGTTTTTCATATAAAAATTTCAAATTTTTTGGGTTTTGGGTGGATTTTTCAATTTTTTGGGGGTAGTCACGAATTAAAGTCCTTTTCGCTCTAGGACGCATATTTAAGGAGATATGGCCAAAACAAGTTTTTCATATAAAAATTTCAAATTTTTTGGGTTTTGGGTGGATTTTTCAATTTTTTGGGGGTGGTCACGAATTAAAGTCCTTTTCGCTCTAGGACACATATTTAAGGAGATATGGCCAAAACAAGTTTTTCATATAAAAATTTCAAATTTTTTGGGTTTTGGGTGGATTTTTCAATTTTTTGGGGGTAGTCACGAATTAAAGTCCTTTTCGCTCTAGGACGCATATTTAAGGAGATATGGCCAAAACAAGTTTTTCATATAAAAATTTCAAATTTTTTGGGTTTTGGGTGGATTTTTCAATTTTTTGGGGGTAGTCACGAATTAAAGTCCTTTTCGCTCTAGGACGCATATTTAAGGAGATATGGCCAAAACAAGTTTTTCATATAAAAATTTCAAATTTTTTGGGTTTTGGGTGGATTTTTCAATTTTTTGGGGGTAGTCACGAATTAAAGTCCTTTTCGCTCTAGGACGCATATTTAAGGAGATATGGCCAAAACAAGTTTTTCATATAAAAATTTCAAATTTTTTGGGTTTTGGGTGGATTTTTCAATTTTTTGGGGGTAGTCACGAATTAAAGTCCTTTTCGCTCTAGGACGTATATTTAAGGAGATATGGCCAAAACAAATTTTTCATATAAAAATTTCAAATTTTTTAGGTTTTGAGTGGATTTTTCAATTTTTTGGGGGTGGTCACGAATTAAAGTCCTTTTCGCTCTAGGACGCATATTTAAGGAGATATGGCCAAAACAAGTTTTTCATATAAAAATTTCAAATTTTTTGGGTTTTGGGTGGATTTTTCAATTTGTTGGGGGTAGTCACGAATTAAAGTCCTTTTCGCTCTAGGACGCATATTTAAGGAGATATGGCCAAAACAAGTTTTTCATATAAAAATTTCAAATTTTTTGGGTTTTGGGTGGATTTTTCAATTTTTTGGGGGTAGTCACGAATTAAAGTCCTTTTCGCTCTAGGACGCATATTTAAGGAGATATGGCCAAAACAAGTTTTTCATATAAAAATTTCAAATTTTTTGGGTTTTGGGTGGATTTTTCAATTTTTTGGGGGTGGTCACGAATTAAAGTCCTTTTCGCTCTAGGACGCATATTTAAGGAGATATGGCCAAAACAAGTTTTTCATATAAAAATTTCAAATTTTTTGGGTTTTGGGTGGATTTTTCAATTTTTTGGGGGTAGTCACGAATTAAAGTCCTTTTCGCTCTAGGACGCTTAGTTTAGGAGATATGGCCAAAACAAGTTTTTCATATAAAAATTTCAAATTTTTTGGGTTTTGGGTGGATTTTTCAATTTTTTGGGGGTAGTCACGAATTAAAGTCCTTTTCGCTCTAGGACGCATATTTAAGGAGATATGGCCAAAACAAGTTTTTCATATAAAAATTTCAAATTTTTTGGGTTTTGGGTGGATTTTTCAATTTGTTGGGGGTAGTCACGAATTAAAGTCCTTTTCGCTCTAGGACGCTTAGTTTAGGAGATATGGCCAAAACAAATTTTTCATATAAAAATTTCAAATTTTTTGGGTTTTGGGTGGATTTTTCAATTTTTTGGGGGTAGTCACGAATTAAAGTCCTTTTCGCTCTAGGACGCATATTTAAGGAGATATGGCCAAAACAAGTTTTTCATATAAAAATTTCAAATTTTTTGGGTTTTGGGTGGATTTTTCAATTTGTTGGGGGTAGTCACGAATTAAAGTCCTTTTCGCTCTAGGACGCATATTTAAGGAGATATGGCCAAAACAAGTTTTTCATATAAAAATTTCAAATTTTTTGGGTTTTGGGTGGATTTTTCAATTTTTGGGGGTAGTCACGAATTAAAGTCCTTTTCGCTCTAGGACGCTTAGTTTAGGAGATATGGCCAAAACAAGTTTTTCATTTTCGCTCTAGGACGTATATTTAAGGAGATATGGCCAAAACAAATTTTTCATATAAAAATTTAAAATTTTTTAGGTTTTGAGTGGATTTTTCAATTTTTTGGGGGTGGTCACGAATTAAAGTCCTTTTCGCTCTAGGACGCATATTTAAGGAAATATGGCCAAAACAAGTTTTTCATATAAAAATTTCAAATTTTTTGGGTTTTGGGTGGATTTTTCAATTTGTTGGGGGTAGTCACGAATTAAAGTCCTTTTCGCTCTAGGACGCATATTTAAGGAGATATGGCCAAAACAAGTTTTTCATATAAAAATTTCAAATTTTTTGGGTTTTGGGTGGATTTTTCAATTTTTTGGGGGTAGTCACGAATTAAAGTCCTTTTCGCTCTAGGACGCTTAGTTTAGGAGATATGGCCAAAACAAGTTTTTCATATAAAAATTTCAAATTTTTTGGGTTTTGGGTGGATTTTTCAAATTTTTGGGGGTAGTCACGAATTAAAGTCCTTTTCGCTCTAGGACGCATATTTAAGGAGATATGGCCAAAACAAGTTTTTCATATAAAAATTTCAATTTTTTTGGGTTTTGGGTGGATTTTTCAATTTTTTGGGGGTAGTCACGAATTAAAGTCCTTTTCGCTCTAGGACGCTTAGTTTAGGAGATATGGCCAAAACAAGTTTTTCATATAAAAATTTCAAATTTTTTGGGTTTTGGGTGGATTTTTCAATTTTTTGGGGGTAGTCACGAATTAAAGTCCTTTTCGCTCTAGGACGCATATTTAAGGAGATATGGCCAAAACAAGTTTTTCATATAAAAATTTCAAATTTTTTGGGTTTTGGGTGGATTTTTCAATTTTTGGGGGTAGTCACGAATTAAAGTCCTTTTCGCTCTAGGACGCTTAGTTTAGGAGATATGGCCAAAACAAGTTTTTCATATAAAAATTTCAATTTTTTTTGGGTTTTGGGTGGATTTTTCAATTTTTTGGGGGTAGTCACGAATTAAAGTCCTTTTCGCTCTAGGACGCATATTTAAGGAGATATGGCCAAAACAAGTTTTTCATATAAAAATTTCAAATTTTTTGGGTTTTGGGTGGATTTTTCAATTTTTTGGGGGTAGTCACGAATTAAAGTCCTTTTCGCTCTAGGACGCATATTTAAGGAGATATGGCCAAAACAAGTTTTTCATATAAAAATTTCAAATTTTTTGGGTTTTGGGTGGATTTTTCAATTTTTTGGGGGTGGTCACGAATTAAAGTCCTTTTCGCTCTAGGACACATATTTAAGGAGATATGGCCAAAACAAGTTTTTCATATAAAAATTTCAAATTTTTTGGGTTTTGGGTGGATTTTTCAATTTTTTGGGGGTAGTCACGAATTAAAGTCCTTTTCGCTCTAGGACGCTTAGTTTAGGAGATATGGCCAAAACAAGTTTTTCATATAAAAATTTCAAATTTTTTGGGTTTTGGGTGGATTTTTCAATTTTTTGGGGGTAGTCACGAATTAAAGTCCTTTTCGCTCTAGGACGCATATTTAAGGAGATATGGCCAAAACAAGTTTTTCATATAAAAATTTCAAATTTTTTGGGTTTTGGGTGGATTTTTCAATTTTTTGGGGGTGGTCACGAATTAAAGTCCTTTTCGCTCTAGGACGCATATTTAAGGAGATATGGCCAAAACAAGTTTTTCATATAAAAATTTCAAATTTTTTGGGTTTTGGGTGGATTTTTCAATTTTTTGGGGGTAGTCACGAATTAAAGTCCTTTTCGCTCTAGGACGCTTAGTTTAGGAGATATGGCCAAAACAAGTTTTTCATATAAAAATTTCAAATTTTTTGGGTTTTGGGTGGATTTTTCAATTTTTTGGGGGTAGTCACGAATTAAAGTCCTTTTCGCTCTAGGACGCATATTTAAGGAGATATGGCCAAAACAAGTTTTTCATATAAAAATTTCAAATTTTTTGGGTTTTGGGTGGATTTTTCAATTTGTTGGGGGTAGTCACGAATTAAAGTCCTTTTCGCTCTAGGACGCTTAGTTTAGGAGATATGGCCAAAACAAATTTTTCATATAAAAATTTCAAATTTTTTTGGGTTTTGGGTGGATTTTTCAATTTTTTGGGGGTAGTCACGAATTAAAGTCCTTTTCGCTCTAGGACGCATATTTAAGGAGATATGGCCAAAACAAGTTTTTCATATAAAAATTTCAAATTTTTTGGGTTTTGGGTGGATTTTTCAATTTTTTGGGGGTAGTCACGAATTAAAGTCCTTTTCGCTCTAGGACGCATATTTAAGGAGATATGGCCAAAACAAGTTTTTCATATAAAAATTTCAAATTTTTTGGGTTTTGGGTGGATTTTTCAATTTTTTGGGGGTGGTCACGAATTAAAGTCCTTTTCGCTCTAGGACACATATTTAAGGAGATATGGCCAAAACAAGTTTTTCATATAAAAATTTCAAATTTTTTGGGTTTTGGGTGGATTTTTCAATTTTTTGGGGGTAGTCACGAATTAAAGTCCTTTTCGCTCTAGGACGCTTAGTTTAGGAGATATGGCCAAAACAAGTTTTTCATATAAAAATTTCAAATTTTTTGGGTTTTGGGTGGATTTTTCAATTTTTTGGGGGTAGTCACGAATTAAAGTCCTTTTCGCTCTAGGACGCATATTTAAGGAGATATGGCCAAAACAAGTTTTTCATATAAAAATTTCAAATTTTTTGGGTTTTGGGTGGATTTTTCAATTTTTTGGGGGTAGTCACGAATTAAAGTCCTTTTCGCTCTAGGACGCTTAGTTTAGGAGATATGGCCAAAACAAGTTTTTCATATAAAAATTTCAAATTTTTTGGGTTTTGGGTGGATTTTTCAATTTTTTGGGGGTAGTCACGAATTAAAGTCCTTTTCGCTCTAGGACGCATATTTAAGGAGATATGGCCAAAACAAGTTTTTCATATAAAAATTTCAAATTTTTTGGGTTTTGGGTGGATTTTTCAATTTTTTGGGGGTAGTCACGAATTAAAGTCCTTTTCGCTCTAGGACGCATATTTAAGGAGATATGGCCAAAACAAGTTTTTCATATAAAAATTTCAAATTTTTTGGGTTTTGTGTGGATTTTTCAATTTTTTGGGGGTAGTCACGAATTAAAGTCCTTTTCGCTCTAGGACGCTTAGTTTAGGAGATATGGCCAAAACAAGTTTTTCATATAAAAATTTCAAATTTTTTGGGTTTTGGGTGGATTTTTCAATTTTTTGGGGGTAGTCACGAATTAAAGTCCTTTTCGCTCTAGGACACATATTTAAGGAGATATGGCCAAAACAAGTTTTTCATATAAAAATTTCAAATTTTTTGGGTTTTGGGTGGATTTTTCAATTTTTTGGGGGTAGTCACGAATTAAAGTCCTTTTCGCTCTAGGACGCATATTTAAGGAGATATGGCCAAAACAAGTTTTTCATATAAAAATTTCAAATTTTTTGGGTTTTGGGTGGATTTTTCAATTTTTTGAGGGTAGTCACGAATTAAAGTCCTTTTCGCTCTAGGACGCATATTTAAGGAGATATGGCCAAAACAAGTTTTTCATATAAAAATTTCAAATTTTTTGGGTTTTGGGTGGATTTTTCAATTTTTGGGGGTAGTCACGAATTAAAGTCCTTTTCGCTCTAGGACGCTTAGTTTAGGAGATATGGCCAAAACAAGTTTTTCATATAAAAATTTCAAATTTTTTGGGTTTTGGGTGGATTTTTCAATTTTTTGGGGGTAGTCACGAATTAAAGTCCTTTTCGCTCTAGGACACATATTTAAGGAGATATGGCCAAAACAAGTTTTTCATATAAAAATTTCAAATTTTTTTGGGTTTTGGGTGGATTTTTCAATTTTTTGGGGGTAGTCACGAATTAAAGTCCTTTTCGCTCTAGGACGCATATTTAAGGAGATATGGCCAAAACAAGTTTTTCATATAAAAATTTCAAATTTTTTGGGTTTTGGGTGGATTTTTCAATTTTTTGGGGGTAGTCACGAATTAAAGTCCTTTTCGCTCTAGGACGCATATTTAAGGAGATATGGCCAAAACAAGTTTTTCATATAAAAATTTCAAATTTTTTGGGTTTTGGGTGGATTTTTCAATTTTTTGGGGGTGGTCACGAATTAAAGTCCTTTTCGCTCTAGGACGCATATTTAAGGAGATATGGCCAAAACAAGTTTTTCATATAAAAATTTCAATTTTTTTGGGTTTTGGGTGGATTTTTCAATTTTTTGGGGGTAGTCACGAATTTAAG
The DNA here is from genome assembly GCF_050003625.1 of Haematobia irritans. NCBI lineage: Eukaryota > Metazoa > Arthropoda > Insecta > Diptera > Muscidae > Haematobia > Haematobia irritans. Next base: position 26,218,865 of record NC_134401.1, read on the forward strand.
TCCTTTTCGCTCTAGGACGCTTAGTTTAGGAGATATGGCCAAAACAAGTTTTTCATATAAAAATTTCAAATTTTTTGGGTTTTGGGTGGATTTTTCAATTTTTTGGGGGTAGTCACGAATTAAAGTCCTTTTCGCTCTAGGACGCATATTTAAGGAGATATGGCCAAAACAAGTTTTTCATATAAAAATTTCAAATTTTTTGGGTTTTGGGTGGATTTTTCAATTTTTTGGGGGTAGTCACGAATTAAAGTCCTTTTCGCTCTAGGACGCATATTTAAGGAGATATGGCCAAAACAAGTTTTTCATATAAAAATTTCAAATTTTTTGGGTTTTGGGTGGATTTTTCAATTTTTTGGGGGTAGTCACGAATTAAAGTCCTTTTCGCTCTAGGACGCTTAGTTTAGGAGATATGGCCAAAACAAGTTTTTCATATAAAAATTTCAAATTTTTTGGGTTTTGGGTGGATTTTTCAATTTTTTGGGGGTAGTCACGAATTAAAGTCCTTTTCGCTCTAGGACGCATATTTAAGGAGATATGGCCAAAACAAGTTTTTCATATAAAAATTTCAAATTTTTTGGGTTTTGGGTGGATTTTTCAATTTTTTGGGGGTAGTCACGAATTAAAGTCCTTTTCGCTCTAGGACGCATATTTAAGGAGATATGGCCAAAACAAGTTTTTCATATAAAAATTTCAAATTTTTTGGGTTTTGTGTGGATTTTTCAATTTTTTGGGGGTAGTCACGAATTAAAGTCCTTTTCGCTCTAGGACGCTTAGTTTAGGAGATATGGCCAAAACAAGTTTTTCATATAAAAATTTCAAATTTTTTGGGTTTTGGGTGGATTTTTCAATTTTTTGGGGGTAGTCACGAATTAAAGTCCTTTTCGCTCTAGGACACATATTTAAGGAGATATGGCCAAAACAAGTTTTTCATATAAAAATTTCAAATTTTTGGGTTGTGGGTGGATTTTTCAATTTTTTGGGGGTAGTCACGAATTAGAGTCCTTTTCGCTCTAGGACGCATATTTAAGGAGATATGGCCAAAACAAGTTTTTCATATAAAAATTTCAAATTTTTTGGGTTTTGGGTGGATTTTTCAATTTTTTGGGGGTAGTCACGAATTAAAGTCCTTTTCGCTCTAGGACGCTTAGTTTAGGAGATATGGCCAAAACAAGTTTTTCATATAAAAATTTCAAATTTTTTGGGTTTTGGGTGGATTTTTCAATTTTTTGGGGGTAGTCACGAATTAAAGTCCTTTTCGCTCTAGGACGCATATTTAAGGAGATATGGCCAAAACAAGTTTTTCATATAAAAATTTCAAATTTTTTGGGTTTTGGGTGGATTTTTCAATTTTTTGGGGGTAGTCACGAATTAAAGTCCTTTTCGCTCTAGGACGCTTAGTTTAGGAGATATGGCCAAAACAAGTTTTTCATATAAAAATTTCAAATTTTTTGGGTTTTGGGTGGATTTTTCAATTTTTTGGGGGTAGTCACGAATTAAAGTCCTTTTCGCTCTAGGACGCATATTTAAGGAGATATGGCCAAAACAAGTTTTTCATATAAAAATTTCAAATTTTTTGGGTTTTGGGTGGATTTTTCAATTTTTTTGGGGTTAGTCACGAATTAAAGTCCTTTTCGCTCTAGGACGCATATTTAAGGAGATATGGCCAAAACAAGTTTTTCATATAAAAATTTCAAATTTTTTGGGTTTTGTGTGGATTTTTCAATTTTTTGGGGGTAGTCACGAATTAAAGTCCTTTTCGCTCTAGGACGCTTAGTTTAGGAGATATGGCCAAAACAAGTTTTTCATATAAAAATTTCAAATTTTTTGGGTTTTGGGTGGATTTTTCAATTTTTTGGGGGTAGTCACGAATTAAAGTCCTTTTCGCTCTAGGACGCATATTTAAGGAGATATGGCCAAAACAAGTTTTTCATATAAAAATTTCAAATTTTTTGGGTTTTGGGTGGATTTTTCAATTTTTTGGGGGTAGTCACGAATTAAAGTCCTTTTCGCTCTAGGACGTATATTTAAGGAGATATGGCCAAAACAAATTTTTCATATAAAAATTTCAAATTTTTTAGGTTTTGAGTGGATTTTTCAATTTTTTGGGGGTGGTCACGAATTAAAGTCCTTTTCGCTCTAGGACGCATATTTAAGGAGATATGGCCAAAACAAGTTTTTCATATAAAAATTTCAAATTTTTTGGGTTTTGGGTGGATTTTTCAATTTGTTGGGGGTAGTCACGAATTAAAGTCCTTTTCGCTCTAGGACGCATATTTAAGGAGATATGGCCAAAACAAGTTTTTCATATAAAAATTTCAAATTTTTTGGGTTTTGGGTGGATTTTTCAATTTTTTGGGGGTAGTCACGAATTAAAGTCCTTTTCGCTCTAGGACGCATATTTAAGGAGATATGGCCAAAACAAGTTTTTCATATAAAAATTTCAAATTTTTTGGGTTTTGGGTGGATTTTTCAATTTTTTGGGGGTAGTCACGAATTAAAGTCCTTTTCGCTCTAGGACGCTTAGTTTAGGAGATATGCCCAAAACAAGTTTTTCATAGAAAAATTTCAAATTTTTTGGGTTTTGGGTGGATTTTTCAATTTTTTGGGGGTAGTCACGAATTAAAGTCCTTTTCGCTCTAGGACACATATTTAAGGAGATATGGCCAAAACAAGTTTTTCATATAAAAATTTCAAATTTTTTGGGTTTTGGGTGGATTTTTCAATTTTTTGGGGGTAGTCACGAATTAAAGTCCTTTTCGCTCTAGGACGTATATTTAAGGAGATATGGCCAAAACAAATTTTTCATATAAAAATTTCAAATTTTTTAGGTTTTGAGTGGATTTTTCAATTTTTTGGGGGTGGTCACGAATTAAAGTCCTTTTCGCTCTAGGACGCATATTTAAGGAGATATGGCCAAAACAAGTTTTTCATATAAAAATTTCAAATTTTTTGGGTTTTGGGTGGATTTTTCAATTTGTTGGGGGTAGTCACGAATTAAAGTCCTTTTCGCTCTAGGACGCATATTTAAGGAGATATGGCCAAAACAAGTTTTTCATATAAAAATTTCAAATTTTTTGGGTTTTGGGTGGATTTTTCAATTTTTTGGGGGTAGTCACGAATTAAAGTCCTTTTCGCTCTAGGACGCATATTTAAGGAGATATGGCCAAAACAAGTTTTTCATATAAAAATTTCAAATTTTTTGGGTTTTGGGTGGATTTTTCAATTTTTTGGGGGTGGTCACGAATTAAAGTCCTTTTCGCTCTAGGACGCATATTTAAGGAGATATGGCCAAAACAAGTTTTTCATATAAAAATTTCAAATTTTTTGGGTTTTGGGTGGATTTTTCAATTTTTTGGGGGTAGTCACGAATTAAAGTCCTTTTCGCTCTAGGACGCTTAGTTTAGGAGATATGGCCAAAACAAGTTTTTCATATAAAAATTTCAAATTTTTTGGGTTTTGGGTGGATTTTTCAATTTTTTGGGGGTAGTCACGAATTAAAGTCCTTTTCGCTCTAGGACGCATATTTAAGGAGATATGGCCAAAACAAGTTTTTCATATAAAAATTTCAAATTTTTTGGGTTTTGGGTGGATTTTTCAATTTTTTGGGGGTAGTCACGAATTAAAGTCCTTTTCGCTCTAGGACGCATATTTAAGGAGATATGGCCAAAACAAGTTTTTCATATAAAAATTTCAAATTTGTTGGGTTTTGGGTGGATTTTTCAATTTTTTGGGGGTAGTCACGAATTAAAGTCCTTTTCGCTCTAGGACGCTTAGTTTAGGAGATATGGCCAAAACAAGTTTTTCATATAAAAATTTCAAATTTTTTGGGTTTTGGGTGGATTTTTCAATTTTTTGGGGGTAGTCACGAATTAAAGTCCTTTTCGCTCTAGGACACATATTTAAGGAGATATGGCCAAAACAAGTTTTTCATATAAAAATTTCAAATTTTTTGGGTTTTGGGTGGATTTTTAAATTTTTTGGGGGTAGTCACGAATTAAAGTCCTTTTCGCTCTAGGACGTATATTTAAGGAGATATGGCCAAAACAAATTTTTCATATAAAAATTTCAAATTTTTTTAGGTTTTGAGTGGATTTTTCAATTTTTTGGGGGTGGTCACGAATTAAAGTCTTTTTCGCTCTAGGACGCATATTTAAGGAGATATGGCCAAAACAAGTTTTTCATATAAAAATTTCAAATTTTTTGGGTTTTGGGTGGATTTTTCAATTTGTTGGGGGTAGTCACGAATTAAAGTCCTTTTCGCTCTAGGACGCATATTTAAGGAGATATGGCCAAAACAAGTTTTTCATATAAAAATTTCAAATTTTTTGGGTTTTGGGTGGATTTTTCAATTTTTTGGGGGTAGTCACGAATTAAAGTCCTTTTCGCTCTAGGACGCATATTTAAGGAGATATGGCCAAAACAAGTTTTTCATATAAAAATTTCAAATTTTTTGGGTTTTGGGTGGATTTTTCAATTTTTTGGGGGTGGTCACGAATTAAAGTCCTTTTCGCTCTAGGACGCATATTTAAGGAGATATGGCCAAAACAAGTTTTTCATATAAAAATTTCAAATTTTTTGGGTTTTGGTTGGATTTTTCAATTTTTTGGGGGTAGTCACGAATTAAAGTCCTTTTCGCTCTAGGACGCTTAGTTTAGGAGATATGGCCAAAACAAGTTTTTCATATAAAAATTTCAAATTTTTTGGGTTTTGGGTGGATTTTTCAATTTTTTGGGGGTAGTCACGAATTAAAGTCCTTTTCGCTCTAGGACGCATATTTAAGGAGATATGGCCAAAACAAGTTTTTCATATAAAAATTTCAAATTTTTTGGGTTTTGGGTGGATTTTTCAATTTTTTGGGGGTAGTCACGAATTAAAGTCCTTTTCGCTCTAGGACGCATATTTAAGGAGATATGGCCAAAACAAGTTTTTCATATAAAAATTTCAAATTTTTTGGGTTTTGTGTGGATTTTTCAATTTTTTGGGGGTAGTCACGAATTAAAGTCCTTTTCGCTCTAGGACGCTTAGTTTAGGAGATATGGCCAAAACAAGTTTTTCATATAAAAATTTCAAATTTTTTGGGTTTTGGGTGGATTTTTCAATTTTTTGGGGGTAGTCACGAATTAAAGTCCTTTTCGCTCTAGGACACATATTTAAGGAGATATGGCCAAAACAAGTTTTTCATATAAAAATTTCAAATTTTTTGGGTTTTGGGTGGATTTTTCAATTTTTTGGGGGTAGTCACGAATTAAAGTCCTTTTCGCTCTAGGACGTATATTTAAGGAGATATGGCCAAAACAAATTTTTCATATAAAAATTTCAAATTTTTTAGGTTTTGAGTGGATTTTTCAATTTTTTGGGGGTGGTCACGAATTAAAGTCCTTTTCGCTCTAGGACGCATATTTAAGGAGATATGGCCAAAACAAGTTTTTCATATAAAAATTTCAAATTTTTTGGGTTTTGGGTGGATTTTTCAATTTGTTGGGGGTAGTCACGAGTTAAAGTCCTTTTCGCTCTAGGACGCATATTTAAGGAGATATGGCCAAAACAAGTTTTTCATATAAAAATTTCAAATTTTTTGGGTTTTGGGTGGATTTTTCAATTTTTTGGGGGTAGTCACGAATTAAAGTCCTTTTCGCTCTAGGACGCATATTTAAGGAGATATGGCCAAAACAAGTTTTTCATATAAAAATTTCAAATTTTTTGGGTTTTGGGTGGATTTTTCAATTTTTTGGGGGTGGTCACGAATTAAAGTCCTTTTCGCTCTAGGACGCATATTTAAGGAGATATGGCCAAAACAAGTTTTTCATATAAAAATTTCAAATTTTTTGGGTTTTGGGTGGATTTTTCAATTTTTTGGGGGTAGTCACGAATTAAAGTCCTTTTCGCTCTAGGACGCTTAGTTTAGGAGATATGGCCAAAACAAGTTTTTCATATAAAAATTTCAAATTTTTTGGGTTTTGGGTGAATTTTTCAATTTTTTGGGGGTAGTCACGAAGTAAAGTCCTTTTCGCTCTAGGACACATATTTAAGGAGATATGGCCAAAACAAGTTTTTCATATAAAAATTTCAAATTTTTTGGGTTTTGGGTGGATTTTTCAATTTGTTGGGGGTAGTCACGAATTAAAGTCCTTTTCGCTCTAGGACGCATATTTAAGGAGATATGGCCAAAACAAGTTTTTCATATAAAAATTTCAAATTTTTTGGGTTTTGGGTGGATTTTTCAATTTTTTGGGGGTAGTCACGAATTAAAGTCCTTTTCGCTCTAGGACGCATATTTAAGGAGAGATGGCCAAAACAAGTTTTTCATATAAAAATTTCAAATTTTTTGGGTTTTGTGTGGATTTTTCAATTTTTTGGGGGTAGTCACGAATTAAAGTCCTTTTCGCTCTAGGACGCTTAGTTTAGGAGATATGGCCAAAACAAGTTTTTCATATAAAAATTTCAAATTTTTTGGGTTTTGGGTGGATTTTTCAATTTTTTGGGGGTAGTCACGAATTAAAGTCCTTTTCGCTCTAGGACACATATTTAAGGAGATATGGCCAAAACAAGTTTTTCATATAAAAATTTCAAATTTTTTGGGTTTTGGGTGGATTTTTCAATTTTTTGGGGGTAGTCACGAATTAAAGTCCTTTTCGCTCTAGGACGTATATTTAAGGAGATATGGCCAAAACAAATTTTTCATATAAAAATTTCAAATTTTTTAGGTTTTGAGTGGATTTTTCAATTTTTTGGGGGTGGTCACGAATTAAAGTCCTTTTCGCTCTAGGACGCATATTTAAGGAGATATGGCCAAAACAAGTTTTTCATATAAAAATTTCAAATTTTTTGGGTTTTGGGTGGATTTTTCAATTTGTTGGGGGTAGTCACGAATTAAAGTCCTTTTCGCTCTAGGACGCATATTTAAGGAGATATGGCCAAAACAAGTTTTTCATATAAAAATTTCAAATTTTTTGGGTTTTGGGTGGATTTTTCAATTTTTTGGGGGTAGTCACGAATTAAAGTCCTTTTCGCTCTAGGACGCTTAGTTTAGGAGATATGGCCAAAACAAGTTTTTCATATAAAAATTTCAAATTTTTTGGGTTTTGGGTGGATTTTTCAATTTTTTGGGGGTGGTCACGAATTAAAGTCCTTTTCGCTCTAGGACGCATATTTAAGGAGATATGGCCAAAACAAGTTTTTCATATAAAAATTTCAAATTTTTTGGGTTTTGGGTGGATTTTTCAATTTGTTGGGGGTAGTCACGAATTAAAGTCCTTTTCGCTCTAGGACGCATATTTAAGGAGATATGGCCAAAATAAGTTTTTCATATAAAAATTTCAAATTTTTTGGGTTTTGGGTGGATTTTTCAATTTTTTGGGGGTAGTCACGAATTAAAGTCCTATTCGCTCTAGGACGCATATTTAAGGAGATATGGCCAAAACAAGTTTTTCATATAAAAATTTCAAATTTTTTGGGTTTTGGGTGGATTTTTCAATTTTTTGGGGGTGGTCACGAATTAAAGTCCTTTTCGCTCTAGGACGCATATTTAAGGAGATATGGCCAAAACAAGTTTTTCATATAAAAATTTCAAATTTTTTGGGTTTTGGGTGGATTTTTCAATTTTTTGGGGGTAGTCACGAATTAAAGTCCTTTTCGCTCTAGGACGCTTAGTTTAGGAGATATGGCCAAAACAAGTTTTTCATATAAAAATTTCAAATTTTTTGGGTTTTGGGTGGATTTTTCAATTTTTTGGGGGTAGTCACGAATTAAAGTCATTTTCGCTCTAGGACGCATATTTAAGGAGATATGGCCAAAACAAGTTTTTCATATAAAAATTTCAAATTTTTTGGGTTTTGGGTGGATTTTTCAATTTTTTGGGGGTAGTCACGAATTAAAGTCCTTTTCGCTCTAGGACGTATATTTAAGGAGATATGGCCAAAACAAGTTTTTCATATAAAAATTTCAAATTTTTTGGGTTTTGGGTGGATTTTTCAATTTTTTGGGGGTAGTCACGAATTAAAGTCCTTTTCGCTCTAGGACGCTTAGTTTAGGAGATATGGCCAAAACAAGTTTTTCATATAAAAATTTCAAATTTTTTGGGTTTTGGGTGGATTTTTCAATTTTTTGGGGGTAGTCACGAATTAAAGTCCTTTTCGCTCTAGGACACATATTTAAGGAGATATGGCCAAAACAAGTTTTTCATATAAAAATTTCAAATTTTTTGGGTTTTGGGTGGATTTTTCAATTTTTTGGGGGTAGTCACGAATTAAAGTCCTTTTCGCTCTAGGACGTATATTTAAGGAGATATGGCCAAAACAAATTTTTCATATAAAAATTTCAAATTTTTTAGGTTTTGAGTGGATTTTTCAATTTTTTGGGGGTGGTCACGAATTAAAGTCCTTTTCGCTCTAGGACGCATATTTAAGGAGATATGGCCAAAACAAGTTTTTCATATAAAAATTTCAAATTTTTTGGCTTTTGGGTGGATTTTTCAATTTGTTGGGGGTAGTCACGAATTAAAGTCCTTTTCGCTCTAGGACGCATATTTAAGGAGATATGGCCAAAACAAGTTTTTCATATAAAAATTTCAATTTTTTTGGGTTTTGGGTGGATTTTTCAATTTTTTGGGGGTAGTCACGAATTAAAGTCCTTTTCGCTCTAGGACGCATATTTAAGGAGATATGGCCAAAACAAGTTTTTCATATAAAAATTTCAAATTTTTTGGGTTTTGGGTGGATTTTTCAATTTTTTGGGGGTGGTCACGAATTAAAGTTCTTTTCGCTCTAGGACGCATATTTAAGGAGATATGGCCAAAACAAGTTTTTCATATAAAAATTTCAAATTTTTTGGGTTTTGGGTGGATTTTTCAATTTTTTGGGGGTAGTCACGAATTAAAGTCCTTTTCGCTCTAGGACGCTTAGTTTAGGAGATATGGCCAAAACAAGTTTTTCATATAAAAATTTCAAATTTTTTGGGTTTTGGGTGGATTTTTCAATTTTTTGGGGGTAGTCACGAATTAAAGTCCTTTTCGCTCTAGGACGCTTAGTTTAGGAGATATGGCCAAAACAAGTTTTTCATATAAAAATTTCAATTTTTTTGGGTTTTGGGTGGATTTTTCAATTTTTTGGGGGTGGTCACGAATTAAAGTCCTTTTCGCTCTAGGACACATATTTAAGGAGATATGGCCAAAACAAGTTTTTCATATAAAAATTTCAAATTTTTTGGGTTTTGGGTGGATTTTTCAATTTTTTGGGGGTAGTCACGAATTAAAGTCCTTTTCGCTCTAGGACGTATATTTAAGGAGATATGGCCAAAACAAATTTTTCATATAAAAATTTCAAATTTTTTAGGTTTTGAGTGGATTTTTCAATTTTTTGGGGGTGGTCACGAATTAAAGTCCTTTTCGCTCTAGGACGCATATTTAAGGAGATATGGCCAAAACAAGTTTTTCATATAAAAATTTCAAATTTTTTGGGTTTTGGGTGGATTTTTCAATTTGTTGGGGGTAGTCACGAATTAAAGTCCTTTTCGCTCTAGGACGCATATTTAAGGAGATATGGCCAAAACAAGTTTTTCATATAAAAATTTCAAATTTTTTGGGTTTTGGGTGGATTTTTCAATTTTTTGGGGGTAGTCACGAATTAAAGTCCTTTTCGCTCTAGGACGCATATTTAAGGAGATATGGCCAAAACAAGTTTTTCATATAAAAATTTCAAATTTTTTGGGTTTTGGGTGGATTTTTCAATTTTTTGGGGGTGGTCACGAAGTAAAGTCCTTTTCGCTCTAGGACGCATATTTAAGGAGATATGGCCAAAACAAGTTTTTCATATAAAAATTTCAAATTTTTTGGGTTTTGGGTGGATTTTTCAATTTTTTGGGGGTAGTCACGAATTAAAGTCCTTTTCGCTCTAGGACGCTTAGTTTAGGAGATATGGCCAAAACAAGTTTTTCATATAAAAATTTCAAATTTTTTGGGTTTTGGGTGGATTTTTCAATTTTTTGGGGGTAGTCACGAATTAAAGTCCTTTTCGCTCTAGGACGCATATTTAAGGAGATATGGCCAAAACAAGTTTTTCATATAAAAATTTCAAATTTTTTGGGTTTTGGGTGGATTTTTCAATTTTTTGGGGGTAGTCACGAATTAAAGTCCTTTTCGCTCTAGGACGCATATTTAAGGAGATATGGCCAAAACAAGTTTTTCATATAAAAATTTCAAATTTTTTGGGTTTTGGGTGGATTTTTCAATTTTTTGGGGGTAGTCACGAATTAAAATCCTTTTCGCTCTAGGACGCTTAGTTTAGGAGATATGGCCAAAACAAGTTTTTCATATAAAAATTTCAAATTTTTTGGGTTTTGGGTGGATTTTTCAATTTGTTGGGGGTAGTCACGAATTAAAGTCCTTTTCGCTCTAGGACGCTTAGTTTAGGAGATATGGCCAAAACAAGTTTTTCATATAAAAATTTCAAATTTTTTGGGTTTTGGGTGGATTTTTCAATTTTTTGGGGGTAGTCACGAATTAAAGTCCTTTTCGCTCTAGGACGCATATTTAAGGAGATATGGCCAAAACAAGTTTTTCATATAAAAATTTCAAATTTTTTGGGTTTTGGGTGGATTTTTCAATTTTTTGGGGGTAGTCACGAATTAAAGTCCTTTTCGCTCTAGGACGCATATTTAAGGAGATATGGCCAAAACAAGTTTTTCATATAAAAATTTAAAATTTTTTGGGTTTTGGGTGGATTTTTCAATTTTTTGGGGGTAGTCACGAATTAAAGTCCTTTTCGCTCTAGGACGCTTAGTTTAGGAGATATGGCCAAAACAAGTTTTTCATATAAAAATTTCAAATTTTTTGGGTTTTGGGTGGATTTTTCAATTTTTTGGGGGTAGTCACGAATTAAAGTCCTTTTCGCTCTAGGACACATATTTAAGGAGATATGGCCAAAACAAGTTTTTCATATAAAAATTTCAAATTTTTTGGGTTTTGGGTGGATTTTTCAATTTTTTGGGGGTAGTCACGAATTAAAGTCCTTTTCGCTCTAGGACACATATTTAAGGAGATATGGCCAAAACAAGTTTTTCATATAAAAATTTCAAATTTTTTGGGTTTTGGGTGGATTTTTCAATTTTTTGGGGGTAGTCACGAATTAAAGTCCTTTTCGCTCTAGGACGCTTAGTTTAGGAGATATGGCCAAAACAAGTTTTTCATATAAAAATTTCAAATTTTTTGGGTTTTGGGTGGATTTTTCAATTTTTTGGGGGTAGTCACGAATTAAAGTCCTTTTCGCTCTAGGACACATATTTAAGGAGATATGGCCAAAACAAGTTTTTCATATAAAAATTTCAAATTTTTTGGGTTTTGGGTGGATTTTTCAATTTTTTGGGGGTAGTCACGAATTAAAGACCTTTTCGCTCTAGGACACATATTTAAGGAGATATGGCCAAAACAAGTTTTTCATATAAAAATTTCAAATTTTTTGGGTTTTGGGTGGATTTTTCAATTTTTTGGGGGTAGTCACGAATTAAAGTCCTTTTCGCTCTAGGACGCTTAGTTTAGGAGATATGGCCAAAACAAGTTTTTCATATAAAAATTTCAAATTTTTTGGGTTTTGGGTGGATTTTTCAATTTGTTGGGGGTAGTCACGAATTAAAGTCCTTTTCGCTCTAGGACGCATATTTAAGGAGATATGGCCAAAACAAGTTTTTCATATAAAAATTTCAAATTTTTTGGGTTTTGGGTGGATTTTTCAATTTTTTGGGGGTAGTCACGAATTAAAGTCCTTTTCGCTCTAGGACGCATATTTAAGGAGATATGGCCAAAACAAGTTTTTCATATAAAAATTTCAAATTTTTTGGGTTTTGGGTGGATTTTTCAATTTTTTGGGGGTGGTCACGAATTAAAGTCCTTTTCGCTCTAGGACGCATATTTAAGGAGATATGGCCAAAACAAGTTTTTCATATAAAAATTTCAAATTTGTTGAGTTTTGGGTGGATTTTTCAATTTTTTGGGGGTAGTCACGAATTAAAGTCCTTTTCGCTCTAGGACGCTTTGTTTAGGAGATATGGCCAAAACAAGTTTTTCATATAAAAATTTCAAATTTTTTGGGTTTTGGGTGGATTTTTCAATTTTTCGGGGGTAGTCACGAATTAAAGTACTTTTCGCTCTAGGACGCATATTTAAGGAGATATGGCCAAAACAAGTTTTTCATATAAAAATTTCAAATTTTTTGGGTTTTGGGTGGATTTTTCAATTTTTTGGGGGTAGTCACGAATTAAAGTCCTTTTCGCTCTAGGACGCATATTTAAGGAGATATGGCAAAAACAAGTTTTTCATATAAAAATTTCAAATTTTTTGGGTTTTGGGTGGATTTTTCAATTTTTTGGGGGTAGTCACGAATTAAAGTCCTTTTCGCTCTAGGACGCATATTTAAGGAGATATGGCCAAAACAAGTTTTTCATATAAAAATTTCAAATTTTTTGGGTTTTGGGTGGATTTTTCAATTTTTTGGGGGTAGTCACGAATTAAAGTCCTTTTCGCTCTAGGACGCTTAGTTTAGGAGATATGGCCAAAACAAGTTTTTCATATAAAAATTTCAAATTTTTTGGGTTTTGGGTGGATTTTTCAATTTTTTGGGGGTAGTCACGAATTAAAGTCCTTTTCGCTCTAGGACACATATTTAAGGAGATATGGCCAAAACAAGTTTTTCATATAAAAATTTCAAATTTTTTGGGTTTTGGGTGGATTTTTCAATTTTTTTGGGGGTAGTCACGAATTAAAGTCCTTTTCGCTCTAGGACACATATTTAAGGAGATATGGCCAAAACAAGTTTTTCATATAAAAATTTCAAATTTTTTGGGTTTTGGTTGGATTTTTCAATTTTTTGGGGGTAGTCACGAATTAAAGTCCTTTTCGCTCTAGGACGCTTAGTTTAGGAGATATGGCCAAAACAAATTTTTCATATAAAAATTTCAAATTTTTTAGGTTTTGAGTGGATTTTTCAATTTTTTGGGGGTGGTCACGAATTAAAGTCCTTTTCGCTCTAGGACGCATATTTAAGGAGATATGTCCAAAACAAGTTTTTCATATAAAAATTTCAAATTTTTTGGGTTTTGGGTGGATTTTTCAATTTGTTGGGAGTAGTCACGAATTAAAGTCCTTTTCGCTCTAGGACGCTTAGTTTAGGAGATATGGCCAAAACAAGTTTTTCATATAAAAATTTCAAATTTTTTGGGTTTTGGGTGGATTTTTCAATTTTTTAGGGGTAGTCACGAATTAAAGTCCTTTTCGCTCTAGGACGCATATTTAAGGAGATATGGCCAAAACAAGTTTTTCATATAAAAATTTCAAATTTTTTGGGTTTTGGGTGGATTTTTCAATTTTTTGGGGGTGGTCACGAATTAAAGTCCTTTTCGCTCTAGGACGCATATTTAAGGAGATATGGCCAAAACAAGTTTTTCATATAAAAATTTCAAATTTTTTGGGTTTTGGGGGGATTTTTCAATTTTTTGGGGGTAGTCACGAATTAAAGTCCTTTTCGCTCTAGGACGCTTAGTTTAGGAGATATGGCCAAAACAAGTTTTTCATATAAAAATTTCAAATTTTTTGGGTTTTGGGTGGATTTTTCAATTTTTTGGGGGTAGTCACGAATTAAAGTCCTTTTCGCTCTAGGACGCATATTTAAGGAGATATGGCCAAAACAAGTTTTTCATATAAAAATTTCAAATTTTTTGGGTTTTGGGTGGATTTTTCAATTTTTTGGGGGTAGTCACGAATTAAAGTCCTTTTCGCTCTAGGACGCATATTTAAGGAGATATGGCCAAAACAAGTTTTTCATATAAAAATTTCAAATTTTTTGGGTTTTGGGTGGATTTTTCAATTTTTTGGGGGTAGTCACGAATTAAAGTCCTTTTCGCTCTAGGACACATATTTAAGGAGATATGGCCAAAACAAGTTTTTCATATAAAAATTTCAAATTTTTTGGGTTTTGGGTGGATTTTTCAATTTTTTGGGGGTAGTCACGAATTAAAGTCCTTTTCGCTCTAGGACGTATATTTAAGGAGATATGGCCAAAACAAATTTTTCATATAAAAATTTCAAATTTTTTAGGTTTTGAGTGGATTTTTCAATTTTTTGGGGGTGGTCACGAATTAAAGTCCTTTTCGCTCTAGGACGCATATTTAAGGAGATATGGCCAAAACAAGTTTTTCATATAAAAATTTCAAATTTTTTGGGTTTTGGGTGGATTTTTCAATTTTTTGGGGGTGGTCACGAATTAAAGTCCTTTTCGCTCTAGGACGCATATTTAAGGAGATATGGCCAAAACAAGTTTTTCATATAAAAATTTCAAATTTTTTGGGTTTTGGGTGGATTTTTCAATTTTTTGGGGGTAGTCACGAATTAAAGTCCTTTTCGCTCTAGGACGCATATTTAAGGAGATATGGCCAAAACAAGTTTTTCATATAAAAATTTCAAATTTTTTGGGTTTTGGGTGGATTTTTCAATTTTTTGGGGGTGGTCACGAATTAAAGTCCTTTTCGCTCTAGGACGCATATTTAAGGAGATATGGCCAAAACAAGTTTTTCATATAAAAATTTCAAATTTTTTGGGTTTTGGGTGGATTTTTCAATTTTTTGGGGGTAGTCACGAATTAAAGTCCTTTTCGCTCTAGGACGCTTAGTTTAGGAGATATGGCCAAAACAAGTTTTTCATATAAAAATTTCAAATTTTTTGGGTTTTGGGTGGATTTTTCAATTTTTTGGGGGTAGTCACGAATTAAAGTCCTTTTCGCTCTAGGACGCATATTTAAGGAGATATGGCCAAAACAAGTTTTTCATATAAAAATTTCAAATTTTTTGGGTTTTGGGTGGATTTTTCAATTTTTTGGGGGTAGTCACGAATTAAAGTCCTTTTCGTTCTAGGACGCATATTTAAGGAGATATGGCCAAAACAAGTTTTTCATATAAAAATTTCAAATTTTTTGGGTTTTGGGTGGATTTTTCAATTTTTTGGGGGTAGTCACGAATTAAAGTCCTTTTCGCTCTAGGACGCATATTTAAGGAGATATGGCCAAAACAAGTTTTTCATATAAAAATTTAATTTTTTTAGGTTTTGGGTGGATTTTTCAATTTTTTGGAGGTAGTCACGAATTAAAGTCCTTTTCGCTCTAGGACGCATATTTAAGGAGATATGGCCAAAACAAGTTTTTCATATAAAAATTTCAAAAAAATTTGGGTTTTGGGTGGATTTCTCAATTTTTTGGGGGTGGTCACGAATTAAAGTCCTTTTCGCTCTAGGACGCATATTTAAGGAGATATGGCCAAAACAAGTTTTTCATATAAAAATTTCAAATTTTTTGGGTTTTGGGTGGATTTTTCAATTTTTTGGGGGTAGTCACGAATTAAAGTCCTTTTCGCTCTAGGACGCATATTTAAGGAGATATGGCCAAAACAAGTTTTTCATATAAAAATTTCAAATTTTTTGGGTTTTGGGTGGATTTTTCAATTTTTTGGGGGTAGTCACGAATTAAAGTCCTTTTCGCTCTAGGACGCATATTTAAGGAGATATGGCCAAAACAAGTTTTTCATATAAAAATTTCAAATTTTTTGGGTTTTGGGTGGATTTTTCAATTTTTTGGGGGTAGTCACGAATTAAAGTCCTTTTCGCTCTAGGACGCATATTTAAGGAGATATGGCCAAAACAAGTTTTTCATATAAAAATTTCAAATTTTTTGGGTTTTGGGTGGATTTTTCAATTTTTTGGGGGTAGTCACGAATTAAAGTCCTTTTCGCTCTAGGACGCTTAGTTTAGGAGATATGGCCAAAACAAGTTTTTCATATAAAAATTTCAAATTTTTTGGGTTTTGGGTGGATTTTTCAATTTTTTGGGGGTAGTCACGAATTAAAGTCCTTTTCGCTCTAGGACGCATATTTAAGGAGATATGGCCAAAACAAGTTTTTCATATAAAAATTTCAAATTTTTTGGGTTTTGGGTGGATTTTTCAATTTTTTGGGGGTAGTCACGAATTAAAGTCCTTTTCGCTCTAGGACGCTTAGTTTAGGAGATATGGCCAAAACAAGTTTTTCATATAAAAATTTCAAATTTTTTGGGTTTTGGGTGGATTTTTCAATTTTTTGGGGGTAGTCTATGGCCAAAACAAGTTTTTCATATAAAAATTTCAAATTTTTTGGGTTTTGGGTGGATTTTTCAATTTTTTGGGGGTAGTCACGAATTAAAGTCCTTTTCGCTCTAGGACGCATATTTAAGGAGATATGGCCAAAACAAGTTTTTCATATAAAAATTTCAAATTTTTTGGGTTTTGGGTGGATTTTTCAATTTTTTGGGGGTAGTCACGAATTAAAGTCCTTTTCGCTCTAGGACGCTTAGTTTAGGAGATATGGCCAAAACAAGTTTTTCATATAAAAATTTCAAATTTTTTGGGTTTTGGGTGGATTTTTCAATTTTTTGGGGGTAGTCACGAATTAAAGTCCTTTTCGCTCTAGGACGTATATTTAAGGAGATATGGCCAAAACAAATTTTTCATATAAAAATTTCAAATTTTTTAGGTTTTGAGTGGATTTTTCAATTTTTTGGGGGTGGTCACGAATTAAAGTCCTTTTCGCTCTAGGACGCATATTTAAGGAGATATGGCCAAAACAAGTTTTTCATATAAAAATTTCAAACTTTTTGGGTTTTGGGTGGATTTTTCAATTTGTTGGGGGTAGTCACGAATTAAAGTCCTTTTCGCTCTAGGACGCATATTTAAGGAGATATGGCCAAAACAAGTTTTTCATATAAAAATTTCAAATTTTTTGGGTTTTGGGTGGATTTTTCAATTTTTTGGGGGTAGTCACGAATTAAAGTCCTTTTCGCTCTAGGACGTATATTTAAGGAGATATGGCCAAAACAAATTTTTCATATAAAAATTTCAAATTTTTTAGGTTTTGAGTGGATTTTTCAATTTTTTGGGGGTGGTCACGAATTAAAGTCCTTTTCGCTCTAGGACGCATATTTAAGGAGATATGGCCAAAACAAGTTTTTCATATAAAAATTTCAAACTTTTTGGGTTTTGGGTGGATTTTTCAATTTGTTGGGGGTAGTCACGAATTAAAGTCCTTTTCGCTCTAGGACGCATATTTAAGGAGATATGGCCAAAACAAGTTTTTCATATAAAAATTTCAAATTTTTTGGGTTTTGGGTGGATTTTTCAATTTTTTGGGGGTAGTCACGAATTAAAGTCCTTTTCGCTCTAGGACGCATATTTAAGGAGATATGGCCAAAACAAGTTTTTCATATAAAAATTTCAAATTTTTTGGGTTTTGGGTGGATTTTTCAATTTTTTGGGGGTGGTCACGAATTAAAGTCCTTTTCGCTCTAGGACGCATATTTAAGGAGATATGGCCAAAACAAGTTTTTTATATAAAAATTTCAAATTTTTTGGGTTTTGGGTGGATTTTTCAATTTTTTGGGGGTAGTCACGAATTAAAGTCCTTTTCGCTCTAGGACGCTTAGTTTAGGAGATATGGCCAAAACAAGTTTTTCATATAAAAATTTCAAATTTTTTGGGTTTTGGGTGGATTTTTCAATTTTTTGGGGGTAGTCACGAATTAAAGTCCTTTTCGCTCTAGGACGCATATTTAAGGAGATATGGCCAAAACAAGTTTTTCATATAAAAATTTCAAATTTTTTGGGTTTTGGGTGGATTTTTCAATTTTTTGGGGGTAGTCACGAATTAAAGTCCTTTTCGCTCTAGGACGCATATTTAAGGAGATATGGCCAAAACAAGTTTTTCATATAAAAATTTCAAATTTTTTGGGTTTTGGGTGGATTTTTCAATTTTTTGGGGGTAGTCACGAATTAAAGTCCTTTTCGCTCTAGGACGCTTAGTTTAGGAGATATGGCCAAAACAAGTTTTTCATATAAAAATTTCAAATTTTTTGGGTTTTGGGTGGATTTTTCAATTTTTTGGGGGTAGTCACGAATTAAAGTCCTTTTCGCTCTAGGACACATATTTAAGGAGATATGGCCAAAACAAGTTTTTCATATAAAAATTTCAAATTTTTTGGGTTTTGGGTGGATTTTTCAATTTTTTGGGGGTAGTCACGAATTAAAGTCCTTTTCGCTCTAGGACACATATTTAAGGAGATATGGCCAAAACAAATTTTTCATATAAAAATTTCAAATTTTTTAGGTTTTGAGTGGATTTTTCAATTTTTGGGGGGTGGTCACGAATTAAAGTCCTTTTCGCTCTAGGACGCATATTTAAGGAGATATGGCCAAAACAAGTTTTTCATATAAAAATTTCAAATTTTTTGGGTTTTGGGTGGATTTTTCAATTTGTTGGGGGTAGTCACGAATTAAAGTCCTTTTCGCTCTAGGACGCATATTTAAGGAGATATGGCCAAAACAAGTTTTTCATATAAAAATTTCAAATTTTTTGGGTTTTGGGTGGATTTTTCAATTTTTTGGGGGTGGTCACGAATTAAAGTCCTTTTCGCTCTAGGACGCATATTTAAGGAGATATGGCCAAAACAAGTTTTTCATATAAAAATTTCAAATTTTTTGGGTTTTGGGTGGATTTTTCAATTTTTTGGGGGTAGTCACGAATTAAAGTCCTTTTCGCTCTAGGACGCATATTTAAGGAGATATGGCCAAAACAAGTTTTTCATATAAAAATTTCAAATTTTTTGGGTTTTGGGTGGATTTTTCAATTTTTTGGGGGTAGTCACGAATTAAAGTCCTTATCGCTCTAGGACGCATATTTAAGGAGATATGGCCAAAACAAGTTTTTCATATAAAAATTTGAAATTTTTTGGGTTTTGGGTGGATTTTTCAATTTTTTGGGGGTAGTCACGAATTAAAGTCCTTTTCGCTCTAGGACGCTTAGTTTAGGAGATATGGCCAAAACAAGTTTTTCATATAAAAATTTCAAATTTTTTGGGTTTTGGGTGGATTTTTCAATTTTTTGGGGGTAGTCACGAATTAAAGTCCTTTTCGCTCTAGGACGCATATTTAAGGAGATATGGCCAAAACAAGTTTTTCATATAAAAATTTCAAATTTTTTGGGTTTTGGGTGGATTTTTCAATTTTTTGGGGGTAGTCACGAATTAAAGTCCTTTTCGCTCTAGGACGCTTAGTTTAGGAGATATGGCCAAAACAAGTTTTTCATATAAAAATTTCAAATTTTTTGGGTTTTGGGTGGATTTTTCAATTTTTTGGGGGTAGTCACGAATTAAAGTCCTTTTCGCTCTAGGACGCATATTTAAGGAGATATGGCCAAAACAAGTTTTTCATATAAAAATTTCAAATTTTTTGGGTTTTGGGTGGATTTTTCAATTTTTTGGGGGTAGTCACGAATTAAAGTCCTTTTCGCTCTAGGACGCTTAGTTTAGGAGATATGGCCAAAACAAGTTTTTCATATAAAAATTTCAAATTTTTTGGGTTTTGGGTGGATTTTTCAATTTTTTGGGGGTAGTCACGAATTAAAGTCCTTTTCGCTCTAGGACGTATATTTAAGGAGATATGGCCAAAACAAATTTTTCATATAAAAATTTAATTTTTTTAGGTTTTGGGTGGATTTTTCAATTTTTTGGGGGTAGTCACGAATTAAAGTCCTTTTCGCTCTAGGACGCATATTTAAGGAGATATGGCCAAAACAAGTTTTTCATATAAAAATTTCAAATTTTTTGGGTTTTGGGTGGATTTTTCAATTTTTTGGGGGTAGTCACGAATTAAAGTCCTTTTCGCTCTAGGACGCTTAGTTTAGGAGATATGGCCAAAACAAGTTTTTCATATAAAAATTTCAATTTTTTTGGGTTTTGGGTGGATTTTTCAATTTTTTGGGGGTAGTCACGAATTAAAGTCCTTTTCGCTCTAGGACACATATTTAAGGAGATATGGCCAAAACAAGTTTTTCATATAAAAATTTCAAATTTTTTGGGTTTTGGGAGGATTTTTCAATTTTTTGAGGGTAGTCACGAATTAAAGTCCTTTTCGCTCTAGGACGCATATTTAAGGAGATATGGCCAAAACAAGTTTTTCATATAAAAATTTCAAATTTTTTGGGTTTTGGGTGGATTTTTCAATTTTTTGGGGGTGGTCACGAATTAAAGTCCTTTTCGCTCTAGGACGCATATTTAAGGAGATATGGCCAAAACAAGTTTTTCATATAAAAATTTCAAATTTTTTGGGTTTTGGGTGGATTTTTCAATTTTTTGGGGGTAGTCACGAATTAAAGTCCTTTTCGCTCTAGGACGCTTAGTTTAGGAGATATGGCCAAAACATGTTTTTCATATAAAAATTTCAAATTTTTTGGGTTTTGGGTGGATTTTTCAATTTTTTGGGGGTAGTCACGAATTAAAGTCCTTTTCGCTCTAGGACACATATTTAAGGAGATATGGCCAAAACAAGTTTTTCATATAAAAATTTCAAATTTTTTGGGTTTTGGGTGGATTTTTCAATTTTTTGGGGGTAGTCACGAATTAAAGTCCTTTTCGCTCTAGGACGTATATTTAAGGAGATATGGCCAAAACAAATTTTTCATATAAAAATTTCAAATTTTTTAGGTTTTGAGTGGATTTTTCAATTTTTTGGGGGTGGTCACGAATTAAAGTCCTTTTCGCTCTAGGACGCATATTTAAGGAGATATGGCCAAAACAAGTTTTTCATATAAAAATTTCAAATTTTTTGGGTTTTGGGTGGATTTTTCAATTTTTTGGGGGTAGTCACGAATTAAAGTCCTTTTCGCTCTAGGACGCATATTTAAGGAGATATGGCCAAAACAAGTTTTTCATATAAAAATTTCAAATTTTTTGGGTTTTGGGTGGATTTTTCAATTTTTTGGGGGTAGTCACGAGTTAAAGTCCTTTTCGCTCTAGGACGCATATTTAAGGAGATATGGCCAAAACAAGTTTTTCATATAAAAATTTCAAATTTTTTGGGTTTTGGGTGGATTTTTCAATTTTTTGGGGGTAGTCACGAATTAAAGTCCTTTTCGCTCTAGGACGCTTAGTTTAGGAGATATGGCCAAAACAAGTTTTTCATAGAAAAATTTCAAATTTTTTGGGTTTTGGGTGGATTTTTCAATTTTTTGGGGGTAGTCACGAATTAAAGTCCTTTTCGCTCTAGGATACATATTTAAGGAGATATGGCCAAAACAAGTTTTTCATATAAAAATTTCAAATTTTTTGGGTTTTGGGTGGATTTTTCAATTTTTTGGGGGTAGTCACGAATTAAAGTCCTTTTCGCTCTAGGACGCTTAGTTTAGGAGATATGGCCAAAACAAGTTTTTCATATAAAAATTTCAAATTTTTTGGGTTTTGGGTGGATTTTTCAATTTTTTGGGGGTAGTCACGAATTAAAGTCCTTTTCGCTCTAGGACGCATATTTAAGGAGATATGGCCAAAACAAGTTTTTCATATAGAAATTTCAAATTTTTTGGGTTTTGGGTGGATTTTTCAATTTTTTGGGGGTAGTCACGAATTAAAGTCCTTTTCGCTCTAGGACGCTTAGTTTAGGAGATATGGCCAAAACAAGTTTTTCATATAAAAATTTCAAATTTTTTGGGTTTTGGGTGGATTTTTCAATTTTTTGGGGGTAGTCACGAATTAAAGTCCTTTTCGCTCTAGGACGCATATTTAAGGAGATATGGCCAAAACAAGTTTTTCATATAAAAATTTCAAATTTTTTGGGTTTTGGGTGGATTTTTCAATTTTTTGGGGGTAGTCACGAATTAAAGTCCTTTTCGCTCTAGGACGCTTAGTTTAGGAGATATGGCCAAAACAAGTTTATCATATAAAAATTTCAAATTTTTTGGGTTTTGGGTGGATTTTTCAATTTTTTGGGGGTAGTCACGAATTAAAGTCCTTTTCGCTCTAGGACGCATATTTAAGGAGATATGGCCAAAACAAGTTTTTCATATAAAAATTTCAAATTTTTTGGGTTTTGGGTGGATTTTTCAATTTTTTGAGGGTAGTCACGAATTAAAGTCCTTTTCGCTCTAGGACGCTTAGTTTAGGAGATATGGCCAAAACAAGTTTTTCATATAAAAATTTCAAATTTTTTGGGTTTTGGGTGGATTTTTCAATTTTTTGGGGGTAGTCACGAATTAAAGTCCTTTTCGCTCTAGGACGCATATTTAAGGAGATATGGCCAAAACAAGTTTTTCATATAAAAATTTCAAATTTTTTGGGTTTTGGGTGGATTTTTCAATTTTTTGGGGGTAGTCACGAATTAAAGTCCTTTTCGCTCTAGGACGCTTAGTTTAGGAGATATGGCCAAAACAAGTTTATCATATAAAAATTTCAAATTTTTTGGGTTTTGGGTGGATTTTTCAATTTTTTGGGGGTAGTCACGAATTAAAGTCCTTTTCGCTCTAGGACGTATATTTAAGGAGATATGGCCAAAACAAATTTTTCATATAAAAATTTCAAATTTTTTAGGTTTTGAGTGGATTTTTCAATTTTTTGGGGGTGGTCACGAATTAAAGTCCTTTTCGCTCTAGGACGCATATTTAAGGAGATATGGCCAAAACAAGTTTTTCATATAAAAATTTCAAACTTTTTGGGTTTTGGGTGGATTTTTCAATTTGTTGGGGGTAGTCACGAATTAAAGTCCTTTTCGCTCTAGGACGCATATTTAAGGAGATATGGCCAAAACAAGTTTTTCATATAAAAATTTCAAATTTTTTTTTCATATAAAAATTTAAAATTTTTTGGGTTTTGGGTGGATTTTTCAATTTTTTGGGGGTAGTCACGAATTAAAGTCCTTTTCGCTCTAGGACGCATATTTAAGGAGATATGGCCAAAACAAGTTTTTCATATAAAAATTTCAAATTTTTTGGGTTTTGGGTGGATTTTTCAATTTTTTGGGGGTGGTCACGAATTAAAGTCCTTTTCGCTCTAGAACGCTTAGTTTAGGAGATATGGCCAAAACAAGTTTTTCATATAAAAATTTCATTTTTTTTGGGTTTTGGGTGGATTTTTCAATTTTTTGGGGGTAGTCACGAATTAAAGTCCTTTTCGCTCTAGGACGCATATTTAAGGAGATATGGCCAAAACAAGTTTTTCATATAAAAATTTCAATTTTTTTAGGTTTTGAGTGGATTTTTCAATTTTTTGGGGGTGGTCACGAATTAAAGTCCTTTTCACTCTAGAACGCTTAGTTTAGGAGAAAGGCCAAAACAAGTTTTTCATATAAAAATTTCAAATTTTTTGGGTTTTGGGTGGATTTTTCAATTTTTTGGGGGTACTCACGAATTAAAGTCCTTTTCGCTCTAGGACGCATATTTAAGGAGAAAGGCCAAAACAAGTTTTTCATATAAAAATTTCAAATTTTTTGGGTTTTGGGTGGATTTTTCAATTTTTTGGGGGTACTCACGAATTAAAGTCCTTTTCGCTCTAGGACGCATATTTAAGGAGATATGGCCAAAACAAGTTTTTCATATAAAAATTTCAAATTTTTTGGGTTTTGGGTGGATTTTTCAATTTTTTGGGGGTAGTCACGAATTAAAGTCCTTTTCGCTCTAGGACGCTTAGTTTAGGAGATATGGCCAAAACAAGTTTTTCATATAAAAATTTCAAATTTTTTTATGTTTTGGGTGGATTTTTCAATTTTTTGGGGGTAGTCACGAATTAAAGTCCTTTTCGCTCTAGGACGTATATTTAAGGAGATATGGCCAAAACAAGTTTTTCATATAAAAATTTAAATTTTTTAGGTTTTGGGTGGATTTTTCAATTTTTTGGGGGTAGTCACGAATTAAAGTCCTTTTCGCTCTAGGACGCATATTTAAGGAGATATGGCCAAAACAAGTTTTTCATATAAAAATTTCTAATTTTTTGTGTTTTGGGTGGATTTTTCAATTTTTTGGGGGTGGTCACGAATTAAAGTCCTTTTCGCTCTAGGACGCATATTTAAGGAGATATGGCCAAAACAAGTTTTTCATATAAAAATTTCAAATTTTTTGGGTTTTGGGTGGATTTTTCAATTTTTTGGGGGTAGTCACGAATTAAAGTCCTTTTCGCTCTAGGACGCATATTTAAGGAGATATGGCCAAAACAAGTTTTTCATATAAAAATTTCAAATTTTTTGGGTTTTGGGTGGATTTTTCAATTTTTTGGGGGTGGTCACGAATTAAAGTCCTTTTCGCTCTAGGACGCATATTTAAGGAGATATGGCCAAAACAAGTTTTTCATATAAAAATTTCAAATTTTTTGGGTTTTGGGTGGATTTTTCAATTTTTTGGGGTAGTCACGAATTAAAGTCCTTTTCGCTCTAGGACGCATATTTAAGGAGATATGGCCAAAACAAGTTTTTCATATAAAAATTTCAAATTTTTTGGGTTTTTGGTGGATTTTTCAATTTTTTGGGGGTAGTCACGAATTAAAGTCCTTTTCGCTCTAGGACGCATATTTAAGGAGATATGGCCAAAACAAGTTTTTCATATAAAAATTTCAAATATTTTGGGTGGATTTTTCAATTTTTTGGGGGTAGTCACGAATTAAAGTCCTTTTCGCTCTAGGACGCATATTTAAGGAGATATGGCCAAAACAAGTTTTTCATATAAAAATTTCAAATTTTTTGGGTTTTGGGTGGATTTTTAAATTTTTTGGGGGTAGTCACGAATTAAAGTCCTTTTCGCTCTAGGACGCATATTTAAGGAGATATGGCCAAAACAAGTTTTTCATATACAAATTTAAATTTTTTAGGATGGTCACGAATTAAAGTCCTTTTCGCTCTAGGACGCATATTTAAGGAGATATGGCCAAAACAAGTTTTTCATATAAAAATTTCAAATTTTTTGGGTTTTGGGTGGATTTTTCAATTTTTTGGGGGTAGTCACGAATTAAAGTCCTTTTCGCTCTAGGACGCTTAGTTTAGGAGATATGGCCAAAACAAGTTTTTCATATAAAAATTTCAAATTTTTTGGGTTTTGGGTGGATTTTTCAATTTTTTGGGGGTAGTCACGAATTAAAGTCCTTTTCGCTCTAGGACGCATATTTAAGGAGATATGGCCAAAACAAGTTTTTCATATAAAAATTTCAAATTTTTTGGGTTTTGGGTGGATTTTTCAATTTTTTGGGGGTAGTCACGAATTAAAGTCCTTTTCGCTCTAGGACGCATATTTAAGGAGATATGGCCAAAACAAGTTTTTCATATAAAAATTTGAAATTTTTTGGGTTTTGGGTGGATTTTTCAATTTTTTGGGGATGGTCACGAATTAAAGTCCTTTTCGCTCTAGGACGCATATTTAAGGAGATATGGCCAAAACAAGTTTTTCATATAAAAATTTCAATTTTTTTGGGTTTTGGGTGGATTTTTCAATTTTTTGGGGGTAGTCACGAATTAAAGTCCTTTTCGCTCTAGGACGCATATTTAAGGAGATATGGCCAAAACAAATTTTTCATATAAAAATTTCAAATTTTTTAGGTTTTGGGTGGATTTTTCAATTTTTTTGGGGGTGGTCACGAATTAAAGTCCTTTTCGCTCTAGGACGCATATTTAAGGAGATATGGCCAAAACAAGTTTTTCATATAAAAATTTCAAAATTTTTGGGTTTTTGGTGGCTTTTCAATTTTTTGGGGGTAGTCACGAATTAAAGTCCTTTTCGCTCTAGGACGCATATTTAAGGAGATATGGCCAAAACAAGTTTTTCATATAAAAATTTCAAATTTTTTGGGTTTTGGGTGGATTTTTCAATTTTTTGGGGGTAGTCACGAATTAAAGTCCTTTTCGCTCTAGGACGCTTAGTTTAGGAGATATGGCCAAAACAAGTTTTTCATATAAAAATTTCAAATTTTTTGGGTTTTGGGTGGATTTTTCAATTTTTTGGGGGTAGTCACGAATTAAAGTCCTTTTCGCTCTAGGACGCTTAGTTTAGGAGATATGGCCAAAACAAGTTTTTCATATAAAAATTTCAAATTTTTTGGGTTTTGGGTGGATTTTTCAATTTTTTGGGGGTAGTCACGAATTAAAGTCCTTTTCGCTCTAGGACGCTTAGTTTAGGAGATATGGCCAAAACAAGTTTTTCATATAAAAATTTCAAATTTTTTGGGTTTTGGGTGGATTTTTCAATTTTTTGGGGGTAGTCACGAATTAAAGTCCTTTTCGCTCTAGGACGCATATTTAAGGAGATATGGCCAAAACAAGTTTTTCATATAAAAATTTCAAATTTTTTGGGTTTTGGGTGGATTTTTCAATTTTTTGGGGGTAGTCACGAATTAAAGTCCTTTTCGCTCTAGGACGCATATTTAAGGAGATATGGCCAAAACAAGTTTTTCATATAAAAATTTGAAATTTTTTGGGTTTTGGGTGGATTTTTCAATTTTTTGGGGATGGTCACGAATTAAAGTCCTTTTCGCTCTAGGACGCATATTTAAGGAGATATGGCCAAAACAAGTTTTTCATATAAAAATTTCAAATTTTTTGGGTTTTGGGTGGATTTTTCAATTTTTTGGGGATAGTCACGAATTAAAGTCCTTTTCGCTCTAGGACGCATATTTAAGGAGATATGGTCAAAACAAATTTTTCATATAAAAATTTCAAATTTTTTAGGTTTTGAGTGGATTTTTCAATTTTTTGGGGGTGGTCACGAATTAAAGTCCTTTTCGCTCTAGGACGCATATTTAAGGAGATATGGCCAAAACAAGTTTTTCATATAAAAATTTCAAAATTTTTGGGTTTTTGGTGGATTTTTCAATTTTTTGGGGGTAGTCACGAATTAAAGTCCTTTTCGCTCTAGGACGCATATTTAAGGAGATATGGCCAAAACAAGTTTTTCATATAAAAATTTCAAATTTTTTGGGTTTTGGGTGGATTTTTCAATTTTTTGGGGGTAGTCACGAATTAAAGTCCTTTTCGCTCTAGGACGCATATTTAAGGAGATATGGCCAAAACAAGTTTTTCATATAAAAATTTCAAATTTTTTGGGTTTTGGGTGGATTTTTCAATTTTTTGGGGGTAGTCACGAATTAAAGTCCTTTTCGCTCTAGGACGCATATTTAAGGAGATATGGCCAAAACAAGTTTTTCATATAAAAATTTAATTTTTTTAGGTTTTGGGTGGATTTTTCAATTTTTTGGAGGTAGTCACGAATTAAAGTCCTTTTCGCTCTAGGACACATATTTAAGGAGATATGGCCAAAACAAGTTTTTCATATAAAAATTTCAAAAAAATTTGGGTTTTGGGTGGATTTCTCAATTTTTCGGGGGTGGTCACGAATTAAAGTCCTTTTCGCTCTAGAACGCTTAGTTTAGGAGATATGGCCAAAACAAGTTTTTCATATAAAAATTTCAAATTTTTTGGGTTTTGGGTGGATTTTTCAATTTTTTGGGGGTAGTCACGAATTAAAGTCCTTTTCGCTCTAGGACACATATTTAAGGAGATATGGCCAAAACAAGTTTTTCATATAAAAATTTCAAATTTTTTGGGTTTTGGGTGGATTTTTCAATTTTTTGAGGGTAGTCACGAATTAAAGTCCTTTTCGCTCTAGGACGCATATTTAAGGAGATATGGCCAAAACAAATTTTTCATATAAAAATTTCAAATTTTTTAGGTTTTGAGTAGATTTTTCAATTTTTTGGGGGTGGTCACGAATTAAATTCCTTTTCGCTCTAGGACGCATATTTAAGGAGATATGGCCAAAACAAGTTTTTCATATAAAAATTTCAAATTTTTTGGGTTTTGGGTGGATTTTTCAATTTTTTGGGGGTAGTCACGAATTAAAGTCCTTTTCGCTCTAGGACGCATATTTAAGGAGATATGGCCAAAACAAGTTTTTCATATAAAAATTTCAAATTTTTTGGGTTTTGGGTGGATTTTTCAATTTTTTGGGGGTAGTCACGAATTAAAGTCCTTTTCGCTCTAGGACGCATATTTAAGGAGATATGGCCAAAACAAGTTTTTCATATAAAAATTTCAAATTTTTTGGGTTTTGGGTGGATTTTTCATTTTTTTGGGGGTAGTCACGAATTAAAGTCCTTTTCGCTCTAGGACGCATATTTAAGGAGATATGGCCAAAACAAGTTTTTCATATAAAAATTTCAAATTTTTTGGGTTTTGGGTGGATTTTTCAATTTTTTGGGGGTGGTCACGAATTAAAGTCCTTTTCGCTCTAGGACGCATATTTAAGGAGATATGGCCAAAACAAGTTTTTCATATAAAAATTTCAAATTTTTTGGGTTTTGGGTGGATTTTTCAATTTTTTGGGGGTAGTCACGAATTAAAGTCCTTTTCGCTCTAGGACGCTTAGTTTAGGAGATATGGCCAAAACAAGTTTTTCATATAAAAATTTCAAATTTTTTGGGTTTTGGGTGGATTTTTCAATTTTTTGGGGGTAGTCACGAATTAAAGTCCTTTTCGCTCTAGGACGTATATTTAAGGAGATATGGCCAAAACAAGTTTTTCATATAAAAATTTCAAATTTTTTGGGTTTTGGGTGGATTTTTCAATTTTTTGGGGGTGGTCACGAATTAAAGTCCTTTTCGCTCTAGGACGCATATTTAAGAAGATATGGCCAAAACAAGTTTTTCATATAAAAATTTCAAATTTTTTGTGTTTTGGGTGGATTTTTCAATTTTTTGGGGGTAGTCACGAATTAAAGTCCTTTTCGCTCTAGGACGCTTAGTTTAGGAGATATGGCCAAAACAAGTTTTTCATATAAACGCATATTTAAGGAGATATGGCCAAAACAAGTTTTTCATATAAAAATTTCAAATTTTTTGGGTTTTGGGTGGATTTTTCAATTTTTTGGGGGTGGTCACGAATTAAAGTCCTTTTCGCTCTAGGACGCATATTTAAGGAGATATGGCCAAAACAAGTTTTTCATATAAAAATTTCAAATTTTTTGGGTTTTGGGTGGATTTTTCAATTTTTTGGGGGTAGTCACGAATTAAAGTCCTTTTCGCTCTAGGACGCTTAGTTTAGGAGATATGGCCAAAACAAGTTTTTCATATAAAAATTTCAAATTTTTTGGGTTTTGGGTGGATTTTTCAATTTTTTGGGGGTAGTCACGAATTAAAGTCCTTTTCGCTCTAGGACGCATATTTAAGGAGATATGGCCAAAACAAGTTTTTCATATAAAAATTTCAAATTTTTTGGGTTTTGGGTGGATTTTTCAATTTTTTGGGGGTAGTCACGAATTAAAGTCCTTTTCGCTCTAGGACGCTTAGTTTAGGAGATATGGCCAAAACAAGTTTTTCATATAAAAATTTCAAATTTTTTGGGTTTTGGGTGGATTTTTCAATTTGTTGGGGGTAGTCACGAATTAAAGTCCTTTTCGCTCTAGGACGCATATTTAAGGAGATATGGCCAAAACAAGTTTTTCATATAAAAATTTCAAATTTTTTGGGTTTTGGGTGGATTCTTCAATTTTTTGGGGATAGTCACGAATTAAAGTCCTTTTCGCTCTAGGACGTATATTTAAGGAGATATGGCCAAAACAAATTTTTCATATAAAAATTTCAAATTTTTTAGGTTTTGAGTGGATTTTTCAATTTTTTGGGGGTGGTCACGAATTAAAGTCCTTTTCGCTCTAGGACGCATATTTAAGGAGATATGGCCAAAACAAGTTTTTCATATAAAAATTTCAAACTTTTTGGGTTTTGGGTGGATTTTTCAATTTTTTGGGGGTAGTCACGAATTAAAGTCCTTTTCGCTCTAGGACGCATATTTAAGGAGATATGGCCAAAACAAGTTTTTCATATAAAAATTTCAAATTTTTTGGGTTTTGGGTGGATTTTTCAATTTGTTGGGGGTAGTCACGAATTAAAGTCCTTTTCGCTCTAGGACGCATATTTAAGGAGATATGGCCAAAACAAGTTTTTCATATAAAAATTTCAAATTTTTTGGGTTTTGGGTGGATTTTTCAATTTTTTGGGGGTAGTCACGAATTAAAGTCCTTTTCGCTCTAGGACGCTTAGTTTAGGAGATATGGCCAAAACAAGTTTTTCATATAAAAATTTCAAATTTTTTGGGTTTTGGGTGGATTTTTCAATTTTTTGGGGGTAGTCACGAATTAAAGTCCTTTTCGCTCTAGGACACATATTTAAGGAGATATGGCCAAAACAAGTTTTTCATATAAAAATTTCAAATTTTTTGGGTTTTGGGTGGATTTTTCAATTTTTTGAGGGTAGTCACGAATTAAAGTCCTTTTCGCTCTAGGACGCATATTTAAGGAGATATTGCCAAAACAAGTTTTTCATATAAAAATTTCAAATTTTTTGGGTTTTGGGTGGATTTCTCAATTTTTTGGGGGTGGTCACGAATTAAAGTCCTTTTCGCTCTAGAACGCTTAGTTTAGGAGATATGGCCAAAACAAGTTTTTCATATAAAAATTTCAATTTTTTTGGGTTTTGGGTGGATTTTTCAATTTTTTGGGGGTAGTCACGAATTAAAGTCCTTTTCGCTCTAGGACACATATTTAAGGAGATATGGCCAAAACAAGTTTTTCATATAAAAATTTCAAATTTTTTGGGTTTTGGGTGGATTTTTCAATTTTTTGAGGGTAGTCACGAATTAAAGTCCTTTTCGCTCTAGGACGCATATTTAAGGAGATATGGCCAAAACAAATTTTTCATATAAAAATTTCAAATTTTTTAGGTTTTGAGTGGATTTTTCAATTTTTTGGGGGTGGTCACGAATTAAATTCCTTTTCGCTCTAGGACGCATATTTAAGGAGATATGGCCAAAACAAGTTTTTCATATAAAAATTTCAAATTTTTTGGGTTTTGGGTGGATTTTTCAATTTTTTGGGGGTAGTCACGAATTAAAGTCCTTTTCGCTCTAGGACGCATATTTAAGGAGATATGGCCAAAACAAGTTTTTCATATAAAAATTTCAAATTTTTATGGGTTTTGGGTGGATTTTTCAATTTTTTGGGGGTAGTCACGAATTAAAGTCCTTTTCGCTCTAGGACGCTTAGTTTAGGAGATATGGCCAAAACAAGTTTTTCATATAAAAATTTCAAATTTTTTGGGTTTTGGGTGGATTTTTCAATTTTTTGGGGGTAGTCACGAATTAAAGTCCTTTTCGCTCTAGGACGCATATTTAAGGAGATATGGCCAAAACAAGTTTTTCATATAAAAATTTCAAATTTTTCGGGTTTTGGGTGGATTTTTCAATTTTTTGGGGGTGGTCACGAATTAAAGTCCTTTTCGCTCTAGGACGCATATTTAAGGAGATATGGCCAAAACAAGTTTTTCATATAAAAATTTCAATTTTTTTGGGTTTTGGGTGGATTTTTCAATTTTTTGGGGGTAGTCACGAATTAAAGTCCTTTTCGCTCTAGGACGCTTAGTTTAGGAGATATGGCCAAAACAAGTTTTTCATATAAAAATTTCAAATTTTTTGGGTTTTGGGTGGATTTTTCAATTTTTTGGGGGTAGTCACGAATTAAAGTCCTTTTCGCTCTAGGACGCATATTTAAGGAGATATGGCCAAAACAAGTTTTTTATATAAAAATTTCAAATTTTTTGGGTTTTGGGTGGATTTTTCAATTTTTTGGGGGTAGTCACGAATTAAAGTCCTTTTCGCTCTAGGACGCATATTTAACGAGATATGGCCAAAACAAGTTTTTCATATAAAAATTTCAATTTTTTTGGGTTTTGGGTGGATTTTTCAATTTTTTGGGGGTAGTCACGAATTAAAGTCCTTTTCGCTCTAGGACGCTTAGTTTAGGAGATATGGCCAAAACAAGTTTTTCATATAAAAATTTCAAATTTTTTGTGTTTTGGGTGGATTTTTCAATTTTTTGGGGGTAGTCACGAATTAAAGTCCTTTTCGCTCTAGGACGTATATTTAAGGAGATATGGCCAAAACAAGTTTTTCATATAAAAATTTAATTTTTTTAGGTTTTGGGTGGATTTTTCAATTTTTTGGGGGTAGTCACGAATTAAAGTCCTTTTCGCTCTAGGACGCATATTTAAGGAGATATGGCCAAAACAAGTTTTTCATATAAAAATTTCTAATTTTTTGTGTTTTGGGTGGATTTTTCAATTTTTTGGGGGTGGTCACGAATTAAAGTCCTTTTCGCTCTAGGACGCATATTTAAGGAGATATGGCCAAAACAAGTTTTTCATATAAAAATTTCAAATTTTTTGGGTTTTGGGTGGATTTTTCAATTTTTTGGGGGTAGTCACGAATTAAAGTCCTTTTCGCTCTAGGACGCATATTTAAGGAGATATGGCCAAAACAAGTTTTTCATATAAAAATTTCAAATTTTTTGGGTTTTGGGTGGATTTTTCAATTTTTTGGGGGTGGTCACGAATTAAAGTCCTTTTCGCTCTAGGACGCATATTTAAGGAGATATGGCCAAAACAAGTTTTTCATATAAAAATTTCAAATTTTTTGGGTTTTGGGTGGATTTTTCAATTTTTTGGGGTAGTCACGAATTAAAGTCCTTTTCGCTCTAGGACGCATATTTAAGGAGATATGGCCAAAACAAGTTTTTCATATAAAAATTTCAATTTTTTTGGGTTTTTGGTGGATTTTTCAATTTTTTGGGGGTAGTCACGAATTAAAGTCCTTTTCGCTCTAGGACGCATATTTAAGGAGATATGGCCAAAACAAGTTTTTCATATAAAAATTTCAAATTTTTTGGGTTTTGGGTGGATTTTTCAATTTTTTGGGGGTAGTCACTAATTAAAGTCCTTTTCGCTCTAGGACGCATATTTAAGGAGATATGGCCAAAACAAGTTTTTCATATAAAAATTTCAAATTTTTTGGGTTTTGGGTGGATTTTTAAATTTTTTGGGGGTAGTCACGAATTAAAGTCCTTTTCGCTCTAGGACGCATATTTAAGGAGATATGGCCAAAACAAGTTTTTCATATACAAATTTAAATTTTTTAGGATGGTCACGAATTAAAGTCCTTTTCGCTCTAGGACGCATATTTAAGGAGATATGGCCAAAACAAGTTTTTCATATAAAAATTTCAAATTTTTTGGGTTTTGGGTGGATTTTTCAATTTTTTGGGGGTAGTCACGAATTAAAGTCCTTTTCGCTCTAGGACGCTTAGTTTAGGAGATATGGCCAAAACAAGTTTTTCATATAAAAATTTCAAATTTTTTGGGTTTTGGGTGGATTTTTCAATTTTTTGGGGGTAGTCACGAATTAAAGTCCTTTTCGCTCTAGGACGCATATTTAAGGAGATATGGCCAAAACAAGTTTTTCATATAAAAATTTCAAATTTTTTGGGTTTTGGGTGGATTTTTCAATTTTTTGGGGGTAGTCACGAATTAAAGTCCTTTTCGCTCTAGGACGCATATTTAAGGAGATATGGCCAAAACAAGTTTTTCATATAAAAATTTGAAATTTTTTGGGTTTTGGGTGGATTTTTCAATTTTTTGGGGATGGTCACGAATTAAAGTCCTTTTCGCTCTAGGACGCATATTTAAGGAGATATGGCCAAAACAAGTTTTTCATATAAAAATTTCAAATTTTTTGGGTTTTGGGTGGATTTTTCAATTTTTTGGGGGTAGTCACGAATTAAAGTCCTTTTCGCTCTAGGACGCATATTTAAGGAGATATGGCCAAAACAAATTTTTCATATAAAAATTTCAAACTTTTTAGGTTTTGAGTGGATTTTTCAATTTTTTGGGGGTGGTCACGAATTAAAGTCCTTTTCGCTCTAGGACGCATATTTAAGGAGATATGGCCAAAACAAGTTTTTCATATAAAAATTTCAAAATTTTTGGGTTTTTGGTGGATTTTTCAATTTTTTGGGGGTAGTCACGAATTAAAGTCCTTTTCGCTCTAGGACGCATATTTAAGGAGATATGGCCAAAACAAGTTTTTCATATAAAAATTTCAAATTTTTTGGGTTTTGGGTGGATTTTTCAATTTTTTGGGGGTAGTCACGAATTAAAGTCCTTTTCGCTCTAGGACGCATATTTAAGGAGATATGGCCAAAACAAGTTTTTCATATAAAAATTTCAAATTTTTTGGGTTTTGGGTGGATTTTTCAATTTTTTGGGGGTAGTCACGAATTAAAGACCTTTTCGCTCTAGGACGCATATTTAAGGAGATATGGCCAAAACAAGTTTTTCATATAAAAATTTAATTTTTTTAGGTTTTGGGTGGATTTTTCAATTTTTTGGGGGTAGTCACGAATTTAAGTGCTTTTCGCTCTAGGACGCTTAGTTTAGGAGATATGGCCAAAACAAGTTTTTCATATAAAAATTTCAAATTTTTTGGGTTTTGGGTGGATTTTTCAATTTTTTGGGGGTAGTCACGAATTAAAGTCCTTTTCGCTCTAGGACGCATATTTAAGGAGATATGGCCAAAACAAGTTTTTCATATAAAAATTTCAAATTTTTTGGGTTTTGGGTGGATTTTTCAATTTTTTGGGGGTAGTCACGAATTAAAGTCCTTTTCGCTCTAGGACGCATATTTAAGGAGATATGGCCAAAACAAGTTTTTCATATAAAAATTTGAAATTTTTTGGGTTTTGGGTGGATTTTTCAATTTTTTGGGGATGGTCACGAATTAAAGTCCTTTTCGCTCTAGGACGCATATTTAAGGAGATATGGCCAAAACAAGTTTTTCATATAAAAATTTCAAATTTTTTGGGTTTTGGGTGGATTTTTCAATTTTTTGGGGGTAGTCACGAATTAAAGTCCTTTTCGCTCTAGGACGCATATTTAAGGAGATATGGCCAAAACAAATTTTTCATATAAAAATTTGAAATTTTTTGGGTTTTGGGTGGATTTTTCAATTTTTTGGGGATGGTCACGAATTAAAGTCCTTTTCGCTCTAGGACGCATATTTAAGGAGATATGGCCAAAACAAGTTTTTCATATAAAAATTTCAAATTTTTTGGGTTTTGGGTGGATTTTTCAATTTTTTGGGGGTAGTCACGAATTAAAGTCCTTTTCGCTCTAGGACGCATATTTAAGGAGATATGGCCAAAACAAGTTTTTCATATAAAAATTTCAAATTTTTTGGGTTTTGGGTGGATTTTTCAATTTTTTGGGGGTAGTCACGAATTAAAGTCCTTTTCGCTCTAGGACGCTTAGTTTAGGAGATATGGCCAAAACAAGTTTTTCATATAAAAATTTCAAATTTTTTGGGTTTTGGGTGGATTTTTCAATTTTTTGGGGGTAGTCACGAATTAAAGTCCTTTTCGCTCTAGGACGCATATTTAAGGAGATATGGCCAAAACAAGTTTTTCATATAAAAATTTCAAATTTTTTGGGTTTTGGGTGGATTTTTCAATTTTTTGGGGGTAGTCACGAATTAAAGTCCTTTTCGCTCTAGGACGCATATTTAAGGAGATATGGCCAAAACAAGTTTTTCATATAAAAATTTCAAATTTTTTGGGTTTTGGGTGGATTTTTCAATTTTTTGGGGGTAGTCACGAATTAAAGTCCTTTTCGCTCTAGGACGCTTAGTTTAGGAGATATGGCCAAAACAAGTTTTTCATATAAAAATTTCAAATTTTTTGTGTTTTGGGTGGATTTTTCAATTTTTTGGGGGTAGTCACGAATTAAAGTCCTTTTCGCTCTAGGACGTATATTTAAGGAGATATGGCCAAAACAAGTTTTTCATATAAAAATTTAAATTTTTTAGGTTTTGGGTGGATTTTTCAATTTTTTGGGGGTAGTCACGAATTAAAGTCCTTTTCGCTCTAGGACGCATATTTAAGGAGATATGGCCAAAACAAGTTTTTCATATAAAAATTTCTAATTTTTTGTGTTTTGGGTGGATTTTTCAATTTTTCGGGGGTGGTCACGAATTAAAGTCCTTTTCGCTCTAGGACGCATATTTAAGGAGATATGGCCAAAACAAGTTTTTCATATAAAAATTTCAAATTTTTTGGGTTTTGGGTGGATTTTTCAATTTTTTGGGGGTAGTCACGAATTAAAGTCCTTTTCGCTCTAGGACGCATATTTAAGGAGATATGGCCAAAACAAGTTTTTCATATAAAAATTTCAAATTTTTTGGGTTTTGGGTGGATTTTTCAATTTTTTGGGGTAGTCACGAATTAAAGTCCTTTTCGCTCTAGGACGCATATTTAAGGAGATATGGCCAAAACAAGTTTTTCATATAAAAATTTCAAATTTTTTGGGTTTTTGGTGGATTTTTCAATTTTTTGGGGGTAGTCACGAATTAAAGTCCTTTTCGCTCTAGGACGCATATTTAAGGAGATATGGCCAAAACAAGTTTTTCATATAAAAATTTCAAATTTTTTGGGTTTTGGGTGGATTTTTCAATTTTTTGGGGGTAGTCACTAATTAAAGTCCTTTTCGCTCTAGGACGCATATTTAAGGAGATATGGCCAAAACAAGTTTTTCATATAAAAATTTCAAATTTTTTGGGTTTTGGGTGGATTTTTAAATTTTTTGGGGGTAGTCACGAATTAAAGTCCTTTTCGCTCTAGGACGCATATTTAAGGAGATATGGCCAAAACAAGTTTTTCATATACAAATTTAAATTTTTTAGGATGGTCACGAATTAAAGTCTTTTTCGCTCTAGGACGCATATTTAAGGAGATATGGCCAAAACAAGTTTTTCATATAAAAATTTCAAATTTTTTGGGTTTTGGGTGGATTTTTCAATTTTTTGGGGGTAGTCACGAATTAAAGTCCTTTTCGCTCTAGGACGCTTAGTTTAGGAGATATGGCCAAAACAAGTTTTTCATATAAAAATTTCAAATTTTTTGGGTTTTGGGTGGATTTTTCAATTTTTTGGGGGTAGTCACGAATTAAAGTCCTTTTCGCTCTAGGACGCATATTTAAGGAGATATGGCCAAAACAAGTTTTTCATATAAAAATTTCAAATTTTTTGGGTTTTGGGTGGATTTTTCAATTTTTTGGGGGTAGTCACGAATTAAAGTCCTTTTCGCTCTAGGACGCATATTTAAGGAGATATGGCCAAAACAAGTTTTTCATATAAAAATTTGAAATTTTTTGGGTTTTGGGTGGATTTTTCAATTTTTTGGGGATGGTCACGAATTAAAGTCCTTTTCGCTCTAGGACGCATATTTAAGGAGATATGGCCAAAACAAGTTTTTCATATAAAAATTTCAAATTTTTTGGGTTTTGGGTGGATTTTTCAATTTTTTGGGGGTAGTCACGAATTAAAGTCCTTTTCGCTCTAGGACGCATATTTAAGGAGATATGGCCAAAACAAATTTTTCATATAAAAATTTCAAATTTTTTAGGTTTTGAGTGGATTTTTCAATTTTTTGGGGGTGGTCACGAATTAAAGTCCTTTTCGCTCTAGGACGCATATTTAAGGAGATATGGCCAAAACAAGTTTTTCATATAAAAATTTCAAAATTTTTGGGTTTTTGGTGGATTTTTCAATTTTTTGGGGGTAGTCACGAATTAAAGTCCTTTTCGCTCTAGGACGCATATTTAAGGAGATATGGCCAAAACAAGTTTTTCATATAAAAATTTCAAATTTTTTGGGTTTTGGGTGGATTTTTCAATTTTTTGGGGGTAGTCACGAATTAAAGTCCTTTTCGCTCTAGGACGCATATTTAAGAAGATATGGCCAAAACAAGTTTTTCATATAAAAATTTCAAATTTTTTGGGTTTTGGGTGGATTTTTCAATTTTTTGGGGGTAGTCACGAATTAAAGACCTTTTCGCTCTAGGACGCATATTTAAGGAGATATGGCCAAAACAAGTTTTTCATATAAAAATTTAATTTTTTTAGGTTTTGGGTGGATTTTTCAATTTTTTGGGGGTAGTCACGAATTAAAGTGCTTTTCGCTCTAGGACGCTTAGTTTAGGAGATATGGCCAAAACAAGTTTTTCATATAAAAATTTCAAATTTTTTGGGTTTTGGGTGGATTTTTCAATTTTTTGGGGGTAGTCACGAATTAAAGTCCTTTTCGCTCTAGGACGCATATTTAAGGAGATATGGCCAAAACAAGTTTTTCATATAAAAATTTCAAATTTTTTGCGTTTTGGGTGGATTTTTCAATTTTTTGGGGGTAGTCACGAATTAAAGTCCTTTTCGCTCTAGGACGCATATTTAAGGAGATATGGCCAAAACAAGTTTTTCATATAAAAATTTGAAATTTTTTGGGTTTTGGGTGGATTTTTCAATTTTTTGGGGATGGTCACGAATTAAAGTCCTTTTCGCTCTAGGACGCATATTTAAGGAGATATGGCCAAAACAAGTTTTTCATATAAAAATTTCAAATTTTTTGGGTTTTGGGTGGATTTTTCAATTTTTTGGGGGTAGTCACGAATTAAAGTCCTTTTCGCTCTAGGACGCATATTTAAGGAGATATGGCCAAAACAAATTTTTCATATAAAAATTTCAAATTTTTTAGGTTTTGAGTGGATTTTTCAATTTTTTGGGGGTGGTCACGAATTAAAGTCCTTTTCGCTCTAGGACGCATATTTAAGGAGATATGGCCAAAACAAGTTTTTCATATAAAAATTTCAAAAAAATTTGGGTTTTGGGTGGATTTCTCAATTTTTTGGGGGTGGTCACGAATTAAAGTCCTTTTCGCTCTAGAACGCTTAGTTTAGGAGATATGGCCAAAACAAGTTTTTCATATAAAAATTTCAATTTTTTTGGGTTTTGGGTGGATTTTTCAATTTTTTGGGGGTAGTCACGAATTAAAGTCCTTTTCGCTCTAGGACACATATTTAAGGAGATATGGCCAAAACAAGTTTTTCATATAAAAATTTCAAATTTTTTGGGTTTTGGGTGGATTTTTCAATTTTTTGAGGGTAGTCACGAATTAAAGTCCTTTTCGCTCTAGGACGCATATTTAAGGAGATATGGCCAAAACAAATTTTTCATATAAAAATTTCAAATTTTTTAGGTTTTGAGTGGATTTTTCAATTTTTTGGGGGTGGTCACGAATTAAATTCCTTTTCGCTCTAGGACGCATATTTAAGGAGATATGGCCAAAACAAGTTTTTCATATAAAAATTTCAAATTTTTTGGGTTTTGGGTGGATTTTTCAATTTTTTGGGGGTAGTCACGAATTAAAGTCCTTTTCGCTCTAGGACGCATATTTAAGGAGATATGGCCAAAACAAGTTTTTCATATAAAAATTTCAAATTTTTTGGGTTTTGGGTGGATTTTTCAATTTGTTGGGGGTAGTCACGAATTAAAGTCCTTTTCGCTCTAGGACGCATATTTAAGGAGATATGGCCAAAACAAGTTTTTCATATAAAAATTTCAAATTTTTTGGGTTTTGGGTGGATTTTTCAATTTTTTGGGGGTAGTCACGAATTAAAGTCCTTTTCGCTCTAGGACGCATATTTAAGGAGATATGGCCAAAACAAGTTTTTCATATAAAAATTTCAAATTTTTCGGGTTTTGGGTGGATTTTTCAATTTTTTGGGGGTGGTCACGAATTAAAGTCCTTTTCGCTCTAGGACGCATATTTAAGGAGATATGGCCAAAACAAGTTTTTCATATAAAAATTTCAAATTTTTTGGGTTTTGGGTGGATTTTTCAATTTTTTGGGGGTAGTCACGAATTAAAGTCCTTTTCGCTCTAGGACGCTTAGTTTAGGAGATATGGCCAAAACAAGTTTTTCATATAAAAATTTCAAATTTTTTGGGTTTTGGGTGGATTTTTCAATTTTTTGGGGGTAGTCACGAATTAAAGTCCTTTTCGCTCTAGGACGCATATTTAAGGAGATATGGCCAAAACAAGTTTTTCATATAAAAATTTCAAATTTTTTGGGTTTTGGGTGGATTTTTCAATTTTTTGGGGGTAGTCACGAATTAAAGTCCTTTTCGCTCTAGGACGCATATTTAAGGAGATATGGCCAAAACAAGTTTTTCATATAAAAATTTCAAATTTTTTGGGTTTTGGGTGGATTTTTCAATTTTTTGGGGGTAGTCACGAATTAAAGTCCTTTTCGTTCTAGGACGCTTAGTTTAGGAGATATGGCCAAAACAAGTTTTTCATATAAAAATTTCAAATTTTTTGGGTTTTGGGTGGATTTTTCAATTTGTTGGGGGTAGTCACGAATTAAAGTCCTTTTCGCTCTAGGACGCATATTTAAGGAGATATGGCCAAAACAAGTTTTTCATATAAAAATTTCAAATTTTTTGGGTTTTGGGTGGATTTTTCAATTTGTTGGGGGTAGTCACGAATTAAAGTCCTTTTCGCTCTAGGACGCATATTTAAGGAGATATGGCCAAAACAAGTTTTTCATATAAAAATTTCAAATTTTTTGGGTTTTGGGTGGATTTTTCAATTTTTTGGGGGTAGTCACGAATTAAAGTCCTTTTCGCTCTAGGACGCATATTTAAGGAGATATGGCCAAAACAAGTTTTTCATATAAAAATTTCAAATTTTTTGGGTTTTGGGTGGATTTTTCAATTTTTTGGGGGTGGTCACGAATTAAAGTCCTTTTCGCTCTAGGACGCATATTTAAGGAGATATGGCCAAAACAAGTTTTTCATATAAAAATTTCAAATTTTTTGGGTTTTGGGTGGATTTTTCAATTTTTTGGGGGTAGTCACGAATTAAAGTCCTTTTCGCTCTAGGACGCTTAGTTTAGGAGATATGGCCAAAACAAGTTTTTCATATAAAAATTTCAAATTTTTTGGGTTTTGGGTGGATTTTTCAATTTTTTGGGGGTAGTCACGAATTAAAGTCATTTTCGCTCTAGGACGCATATTTAAGGAGATATGGCCAAAACAAGTTTTTCATATAAAAATTTCAAATTTTTTGGGTTTTGGGTGGATTTTTCAATTTTTTGGGGGTAGTCACGAATTAAAGTCCTTTTCGCTCTAGGACGCATATTTAAGGAGATATGGCCAAAACAAGTTTTTCATATAAAAATTTCAAATTTTTTGGGTTTTGGGTGGATTTTTCAATTTTTTGGGGGTAGTCACGAATTAAAGTCCTTTTCGCTCTAGGACGCTTAGTTTAGGAGATATGGCCAAAACAAGTTTTTCATATAAAAATTTCAAATTTTTTGGGTTTTGGGTGGATTTTTCAATTTTTTGGGGGTAGTCACGAATTAAAGTCCTTTTCGCTCTAGGACACATATTTAAGGAGATATGGCCAAAACAAGTTTTTCATATAAAAATTTCAAATTTTTTGGGTTTTTGTGGATTTTTCAATTTTTTGGGGGTAGTCACGAATTAAAGTCCTTTTCGCTCTAGGACGTATATTTAAGGAGATATGGCCAAAACAAATTTTTCATATAAAAATTTCAAATTTTTTAGGTTTTGAGTGGATTTTTCAATTTTATGGGGGTGGTCACGAATTAAAGTCCTTTTCGCTCTAGGACGCATATTTAAGGAGATATGGCCAAAACAAGTTTTTCATATAAAAATTTCAAATTTTTTGGGTTTTGGGTGGATTTTTCAATTTGTTGGGGGTAGTCACGAATTAAAGTCCTTTTCGCTCTAGGACGCATATTTAAGGAGATATGGCCAAAACAAGTTTTTCATATAAAAATTTCAAATTTTTTGGGTTTTGGGTGGATTTTTCAATTTTTTGCGGGTTGTCACGAATTAAAGTCCTTTTCGCTCTAGGACGCATATTTAAGGAGATATGGCCAAAACAAGTTTTTCATATAAAAATTTCAAATTTTTTGGGTTTTGGGTGGATTTTTCAATTTTTTGGGGGTGGTCACGAATTAAAGTCCTTTTCGCTCTAGGGCGCATATTTAAGGAGATATGGCCAAAACAAGTTTTTCATATAAAAATTTAAAATTTTTTGGGTTTTGGGTGGATTTTTCAATTTTTTGGGGGTAGTCACGAATTAAAGTCCTTTTCGCTCTAGGACGCTTAGTTTAGGAGATATGGCCAAAACAAGTTTTTCATATAAAAATTTCAAATTTTTTGGGTTTTGGGTGGATTTTTCAATTTTTTGGGGGTAGTCACGAATTAAAGTCCTTTTCGCTCTAGGACGCATATTTAAGGAGATATGGCCAAAACAAGTTTTTCATATAAAAATTTCAAATTTTTTGGGTTTTGGGTGGATTTTTCAATTTTTTGGGGGTAGTCACGAATTAAAGTCCTTTTCGCTCTAGGACGCATATTTAAGGAGATATGGCCAAAACAAGTTTTTCATATAAAAATTTCAAATTTTTTGGGTTTTGGGTGGATTTTTCAATTTTTTGGGGGTAGTCACGAATTAAAGTCCTTTTCGCTCTAGGACGCTTAGTTTAGGAGATATGGCCAAAACAAGTTTTTCATATAAAAATTTCAAATTTTTTGGGTTTTGGGTGGATTTTTCAATTTTTTGGGGGTAGTCACGAATTAAAGTCCTTTTCGCTCTAGGACACATATTTAAGGAGATATGGCCAAAACAAGTTTTTCATATAAAAATTTCAAATTTTTTGGGTTTTGGGTGGATTTTTCAATTTTTTGGGGGTAGTCACGAATTAAAGTCCTTTTCGCTCTAGGACGCATATTTAAGGAGATATGGCCAAAACAAGTTTTTCATATAAAAATTTCAAATGTTTTGGGTTTTGGGTGGATTTTTCAATTTTTTGGGGGTGGTCACGAATTAAAGTCCTTTTCGCTCTAGGACGCATATTTAAGGAGATATGGCCAAAACAAGTTTTTCATATAAAAATTTCAAATTTTTTGGGTTTTGGGTGGATTTTTCAATTTTTTGGGGGTAGTCACGAATTAAAGTCCTTTTCGCTCTAGGACGCTTAGTTTAGGAGATATGGCCAAAACAAGTTTTTCATATAAAAATTTCAAATTTTTTGGGTTTTGGGTGGATTTTTCAATTTTTTGGGGGTAGTCACGAATTAAAGTCATTTTCGCTCTAGGACGCATATTTAAGGAGATATGGCCAAAACAAGTTTTTCATATAAAAATTTCAAATTTTTTGGGTTTTGGGTGGATTTTTCAATTTTTTGGGGGTAGTCACGAATTAAAGTCCTTTTCGCTCTAGGACGCATATTTAAGGAGATATGGCCAAAACAAGTTTTTCATATAAAAATTTCAAATTTTTTGGGTTTTGGGTGGATTTTTCAATTTTTTGGGGGTAGTCACGAATTAAAGTCCTTTTCGCTCTAGGACGCTTAGTTTAGGAGATATGGCCAAAACAAGTTTTTCATATAAAAATTTCAAATTTTTTGGGTTTTGGGTGGATTTTTCAATTTTTTGGGGGTAGTCACGAATTAAAGTCCTTTTCGCTCTAGGACACATATTTAAGGAGATATGGCCAAAACAAGTTTTTCATATAAAAATTTCAAATTTTTTGGGTTTTTGTGGATTTTTCAATTTTTTGGGGGTAGTCACGAATTAAAGTCCTTTTCGCTCTAGGACGTATATTTAAGGAGATATGGCCAAAACAAATTTTTCATATAAAAA
The DNA here is from genome assembly GCF_050003625.1 of Haematobia irritans. NCBI lineage: Eukaryota > Metazoa > Arthropoda > Insecta > Diptera > Muscidae > Haematobia > Haematobia irritans. The sequence continues at coordinate 26,262,099 of NC_134401.1, forward strand.
TTTCAAATTTTTTAGGTTTTGAGTGGATTTTTCAATTTTTTGGGGGTGGTCACGAATTAAAGTCCTTTTCGCTCTAGGACGCATATTTAAGGAGATATGGCCAAAACAAGTTTTTCATATAAAAATTTCAAACTTTTTGGGTTTTGGGTGGATTTTTCAATTTGTTGGGGGTAGTCACGAATTAAAGTCCTTTTCGCTCTAGGACGCATATTTAAGGAGATATGGCCAAAACAAGTTTTTCATATAAAAATTTCAAATTTTTTGGGTTTTGGGTGGATTTTTCAATTTTTTGCGGGTTGTCACGAATTAAAGTCCTTTTCGCTCTAGGACGCATATTTAAGGAGATATGGCCAAAACAAGTTTTTCATATAAAAATTTCAAATTTTTTGGGTTTTGGGTGGATTTTTCAATTTTTTGGGGGTGGTCACGAATTAAAGTCCTTTTCGCTCTAGGGCGCATATTTAAGGAGATATGGCCAAAACAAGTTTTTCATATAAAAATTTAAAATTTTTTGGGTTTTGGGTGGATTTTTCAATTTTTTGGGGGTAGTCACGAATTAAAGTCCTTTTCGCTCTAGGACGCTTAGTTTAGGAGATATGGCCAAAACAAGTTTTTCATATAAAAATTTCAAATTTTTTGGGTTTTGGGTGGATTTTTCAATTTTTTGGGGGTAGTCACGAATTAAAGTCCTTTTCGCTCTAGGACGCATATTTAAGGAGATATGGCCAAAACAAGTTTTTCATATAAAAATTTCAAATTTTTTGGGTTTTGGGTGGATTTTTCAATTTTTTGGGGGTAGTCACGAATTAAAGTCCTTTTCGCTCTAGGACGCATATTTAAGGAGATATGGCCAAAACAAGTTTTTCATATAAAAATTTCAAATTTTTTGGGTTTTGGGTGGATTTTTCAATTTTTTGGGGGTAGTCACGAATTAAAGTCCTTTTCGCTCTAGGACGCTTAGTTTAGGAGATATGGCCAAAACAAGTTTTTCATATAAAAATTTCAAATTTTTTGGGTTTTGGGTGGATTTTTCAATTTTTTGGGGGTAGTCACGAATTAAAGTCCTTTTCGCTCTAGGACACATATTTAAGGAGATATGGCCAAAACAAGTTTTTCATATAAAAATTTCAAATTTTTTGGGTTTTGGGTGGATTTTTCAATTTTTTGGGGGTAGTCACGAATTAAAGTCCTTTTCGCTCTAGGACGCATATTTAAGGAGATATGGCCAAAACAAGTTTTTCATATAAAAATTTCAAATGTTTTGGGTTTTGGGTGGATTTTTCAATTTTTTGGGGGTGGTCACGAATTAAAGTCCTTTTCGCTCTAGGACGCATATTTAAGGAGATATGGCCAAAACAAGTTTTTCATATAAAAATTTCAAATTTTTTGGGTTTTGGGTGGATTTTTCAATTTTTTGGGGGTAGTCACGAATTAAAGTCCTTTTCGCTCTAGGACGCTTAGTTTAGGAGATATGGCCAAAACAAGTTTTTCATATAAAAATTTCAAATTTTTTGGGTTTTGGGTGGATTTTTCAATTTTTTGGGGGTAGTCACGAATTAAAGTCCTTTTCGCTCTAGGACGCTTAGTTTAGGAGATATGGCCAAAACAAGTTTTTCATATAAAAATTTCAAATTTTTTGGGTTTTGGGTGGATTTTTCAATTTTTTGGGGGTAGTCACGAATTAAAGTTCTTTTCGCTCTAGGACGCATATTTAAGGAGATATGGCCAAAACAAGTTTTTCAAATTTTTTGGGTTTTGGGTGGATTTTTCAATTTTTTGGGGGTAGTCACGAATTAAAGTCCTTTTCGCTCTAGGACGCATATTTAAGGAGATATGGCCAAAACAAGTTTTTCATATAAAAATTTCAAATTTTTTGGGTTTTGGGTGGATTTTTCAATTTTTTGGGGGTAGTCACGAATTAAAGTCCTTTTCGCTCTAGGACGCTTAGTTTAGGAGATATGGCCAAAACAAGTTTTTCATATAAAAATTTCAAATTTTTTGGGTTTTGGGTGGATTTTTCAATTTTTTGGGGGTAGTCACGAATTAAAGTCCTTTTCGCTCTAGGACACATATCTAAGGAGATATGGCCAAAACAAGTTTTTCATATAAAAATTTCAAATTTTTTGGGTTTTGGGTGGATTTTTCAATTTTTTGGGGGTAGTCACGAATTAAAGTCCTTTTCGCTCTAGGACGTATATTTAAGGAGATATGGCCAAAACAAATTTTTCATATAAAAATTTCAAATTTTTTAGGTTTTGAGTGGATTTTTCAATTTTTTGGGGGTGGTCACGAATTAAAGTCCTTTTGCTCTAGGACGCATATTTAAGGAGATATGGCCAAAACAAGTTTTTCATATAAAAATTTCAAATTTTTTGGGTTTTGGGTGGATTTTTCAATTTGTTGGGGGTAGTCACGAATTAAAGTCCTTTTCGCTCTAGGACGCATATTTAAGGAGATATAGCCAAAACAAGTTTTTCATATAAAAATTTCAAATTTTTTGGGTTTCGGGTGGATTTTTCAATTTTTTGGGGGTAGTCACGAATTAAAGTCCTTTTCGCTCTAGGACGCATATTTAAGGAGATATGGCCAAAACAAGTTTTTCATATAAAAATTTCAAATTTTTTGGGTTTTGGGTGGATTTTTCAATTTTTTGGGGGTAGTCACGAATTAAAGTCCTTTTCGCTCTAGGACGCTTAGTTTAGGAGATATGGCCAAAACAAGTTTTTCATATAAAAATTTCAAATTTTTTGGGTTTTGGGTGGATTTTTCAATTTTTTGGGGGTAGTCACGAATTAAAGTCCTTTTCGCTCTAGGACGCTTAGTTTAGGAGATATGGCCAAAACAAGTTTTTCATATAAAAATTTCAAATTTTTTGGGTTTTGGGTGGATTTTTCAATTTTTTGGGGGTAGTCACGAATTAAAGTCCTTTTCGCTCTAGGACGCATATTTAAGGAGATATGGCCAAAACAAGTTTTTCATATAAAAATTTCAAATTTTTTGGGTTTTGGGTGGATTTTTCAATTTGTTGGGGGTAGTCACGAATTAAAGTCCTTTTCGCTCTAGGACGCATATTTAAGGAGATATGGCCAAAACAAGTTTTTCATATAAAAATTTCAAATTTTTTGGGTTTTGGGTGGATTTTTCAATTTTTTGGGGGTAGTCACGAATTAAAGTCCTTTTCGCTCTAGGACGCATATTTAAGGAGATATGGCCAAAACAAGTTTTTCATATAAAAATTTCAAATTTTTTGGGTTTTGGGTGGATTTTTCAATTTTTTGGGGGTAGTCACGAATTAAAGTCCTTTTCGCTCTAGGACGCTTAGTTTAGGAGATATGGCCAAAACAAGTTTTTCATATAAAAATTTCAAATTTTTTGGGTTTTGGGTGGATTTTTCAATTTTTTGGGGGTAGTCACGAATTAAAGTCCTTTTCGCTCTAGGACGCTTAGTTTAGGAGATATGGCCAAAACAAGTTTTTCATATAAAAATTTCAAATTTTTTGGGTTTTGGGTGGATTTTTCAATTTTTGGGGGTAGTCACGAATTAAAGTCCTTTTGCTCTAGGACGCATATTTAAGGAGATATGGCCAAAACAAGTTTTTCATATAAAAATTTCAAATTTTTTGGGTTTTGGGTGGATTTTTCAATTTTTTGGGGGTAGTCACGAATTAAAGTCCTTTTCGCTCTAGGACGCATATTTAAGGAGATATGGCCAAAACAAGTTTTTCATATAAAAATTTCAAATTTTTTGGGTTTTGGGTGGATTTTTCAATTTTTTGGGGGTAGTCACGAATTAAAGTCCTTTTCGCTCTAGGACGCTTAGTTTAGGAGATATGGCCAAAACAAGTTTTTCATATAAAAATTTCAAATTTTTTGGGTTTTTGGTGGATTTTTCAATTTTTTGGGGGTAGTCACGAATTAAAGTCCTTTTCGCTCTAGGACACATATTTAAGGAGATATGGCCAAAACAAGTTTTTCATATAAAAATTTCAAATTTTTTGGGTTTTGGGTGGATTTTTCAATTTTTTGGGGGTAGTCACGAATTAAAGTCCTTTTCGCTCTAGGACGCTTAGTTTAGGAGATATGGCCAAAACAAATTTTTCATATAAAAATTTCAAATTTTTTAGGTGTTGAGTGGATTTTTCAATTTTTTGGGGGTGGTCACGAATTAAAGTCCTTTTCGCTCTAGGACGCATATTTAAGGAGATATGGCCAAAACAAGTTTTTCATATAAAAATTTCAAATTTTTTGGGTTTTGGGTGGGTTTTTCAATTTGTTGGGGGTAGTCACGAATTAAAGTCATTTTCGCTCTAGGACGCATATTTAAGGAGATATGGCCAAAACAAGTTTTTCATATAAAAATTTCAAATTTTTTGGGTTTTGGGTGGATTTTTCAATTTTTTGGGGGTGGTCACGAATTAAAGTCCTTTTCGCTCTAGGACGCATATTTAAGGAGATATGGCCAAAACAAGTTTTTCATAGAAAAATTTCAAATTTTTTGGGTTTTGGGTGGATTTTTCAATTTTTTGGGGGTAGTCACGAATTAAAGTCCTTTTCGCTCTAGGACGCTTAGTTTAGGAGATATGGCCAAAACAAGTTTTTCATATAAAAATTTCAAATTTTTTGGGTTTTGGGTGGATTTTTCAATTTTTTGGGGGTAGTCACGAATTAAAGTCCTTTTCGCTCTAGGACGCATATTTAAGGAGATATGGCCAAAACAAGTTTTTCATATAAAAATTTCAAATTTTTTGGGTTTTGGGTGGATTTTTCAATTTTTTGGGGGTAGTCACGAATTAAAGTCCTTTTCGCTCTAGGACGCATATTTAAGGAGATATGGCCAAAACAAGTTTTTCATATAAAAATTTAAGGAGATATGGCCAAAACAAGTTTTTCATATAAAAATTTCAAATTTTTTGGGTTTTGGGTGGATTTTTCAATTTTTTGGGGGTAGTCACGAATTAAAGTCCTTTTCGCTCTAGGACACATATTTAAGGAGATATGGCCAAAACAAGTTTTTCATATAAAAATTTCAAATTTTTTGGGTTTTGGGTGGATTTTTCAATTTTTTGGGGGTAGTCACTAATTAAAGTCCTTTTCGCTCTAGGACGTATATTTAAGGAGATATGGCCAAAACAAATTTTTCATATAAAAATTTCAAATTTTTTAGGTTTTGAGTGGATTTTTCAATTTTTTTGGGGGTGGTCACGAATTAAAGTCCTTTTCGCTCTAGGCCGCATATTTAAGGAGATATGGCCAAAACAAGTTTTTCATATAAAAATTTCAAATTTTTTGGGTTTTGGGTGGATTTTTCAATTTGTTGGGGGTAGTCACGAATTAAAGTCCTTTTCGCTCTAGGACGCATATTTAAGGAGATATGGCCAAAACAAGTTTTTCATATAAAAATTTCAAATTTTTTGGGTTTTGGGTGGATTTTTCAATTTTTTGGGGGTAGTCACGAATTAAAGTCCTTTTCGCTCTAGGACGCATATTTAAGGAGATATGGCCAAAACAAGTTTTTCATATAAAAATTTCAATTTTTTTGGGTTTTGGGTGGATTTTTCAATTTTGTGGGGGTGGTCACGAATTAAAGTCCTTTTCGCTCTAGGACGCATATTTAAGGAGATATGGCCAAAACAAGTTTTTCATATAGAAATTTCAAATTTTTTGGGTTTTGGGTGGATTTTTCAATTTTTTGGGGATAGTCACGAATTAAAGTCCTTTTCGCTCTAGGACGTATATTTAAGGAGATATGGCCAAAACAAATTTTTCATATAAAAATTTCAAATTTTTTAGGTTTTGAGTGGATTTTTCAATTTTTTGGGGGTGGTCACGAATTAAAGTCCTTTTCGCTCTAGGACGCATATTTAAGGAGATATGGCCAAAACAAGTTTTTCATATAAAAATTTCAAATTTTTTGGGTTTTGGGTGGATTTTTCAATTTGTTGGGGGTAGTCACGAATTAAAGTCCTTTTCGCTCTAGGACGCATATTTAAGGAGATATGGCCAAAACAAGTTTTTCATATAAAAATTTCAAATTTTTTGGGTTTTGGGTGGATTTTTCAATTTTTTGGGGGTAGTCACGAATTAAAGTCCTTTTCGCTCTAGGACGCATATTTAAGGAGATATGGCCAAAACAAGTTTTTCATATAAAAATTTCAATTTTTTTGGGTTTTGGGTGGATTTTTCAATTTTGTGGGGGTGGTCACGAATTAAAGTCCTTTTCGCTCTAGGACGCATATTTAAGGAGATATGGCCAAAACAAGTTTTTCATATAAAAATTTCAAATTTTTTGGGTTTTGGGTGGATTTTTCAATTTGTTGGGGGTAGTCACGAATTAAAGTCCTTTTCGCTCTAGGACGCATATTTAAGGAGATATGGCCAAAACAAGTTTTTCATATAAAAATTTCAAATTTTTTGGGTTTTGGGTGGATTTTTCAATTTTTTGGGGGTAGTCACGAATTAAAGTCCTTTTCGCTCTAGGACGCATATTTAAGGAGATATGGCCAAAACAAGTTTTTCATATAAAAATTTCAATTTTTTTGGGTTTTGGGTGGATTTTTCAATTTTGTGGGGGTGGTCACGAATTAAAGTCCTTTTCGCTCTAGGACGCATATTTAAGGAGATATGGCCAAAACAAGTTTTTCATATAAAAATTTCAAATTTTTTGGGTTTTGGGTGGATTTTTCAATTTTTTGGGGGTAGTCACGAATTAAAGTCCTTTTCGCTCTAGGACGCATATTTAAGGAGATATGGCCAAAACAAGTTTTTCATATAAAAATTTCAAATTTTTTGGGTTTTGGGTGGATTTTTCAATTTTTTGGGGGTAGTCACGAATTAAAGTCCTTTTCGCTCTAGGACGCATATTTAAGGAGATATGGCCAAAACAAGTTTTTCATATAAAAATTTCAAATTTTTTGGGTTTTGGGTGGATTTTTCAATTTTTTGGGGGTGGTCACGAATTAAAGTCCTTTTCGCTCTAGGACGCTTAGTTTAGGAGATATGGCCAAAACAAGTTTTTCATATAAAAATTTCAAATTTTTTGGGTTTTGGGTGGATTTTTCAATTTTTTGGGGGTAGTCACGAATTAAAGTCCTTTTCGCTCTAGGACACATATTTAAGGAGATATGGCCAAAACAAGTTTTTCATATAAAAATTTCAATTTTTTTGGGTTTTGGGTGGATTTTTCAATTTTTTGGGGGTAGTCACGAATTAAAGTCCTTTTCGCTCTAGGACGCATATTTAAGGAGATATGGCCAAAACAAGTTTTTCATATAAAAATTTCAAATTTTTTGGGTTTTGGGTGGATTTTTCAATTTTTTGGGGGTGGTCACGAATTAAAGTCCTTTTCGCTCTAGGACGCATATTTAAGGAGATATGGCCAAAACAAGTTTTTCATATAAAAATTTCAAATTTTTTGGGTTTTGGGTGGATTTTTCAATTTTTTGGGGGTAGTCACGAATTAAAGTCCTTTTCGCTCTAGGACGCTTAGTTTAGGAGATATGGCCAAAACAAGTTTTTTATATAAAAATTTCAAATTTTTTGGGTTTTGGGTGGATTTTTCAATTTTTTGGGGGTAGTCACGAATTAAAGTCCTTTTCGCTCTAGGACGCATATTTAAGGAGATATGGCCAAAACAAGTTTTTCATATAAAAATTTCAAATTTTTTGGGTTTTGGGTGGATTTTTCAATTTTTTGGGGGTAGTCACGAATTAAAGTCCTTTTCGCTCTAGGACGCATATTTAAGGAGATATGGCCAAAACAAATTTTTCATATAAAAATTTCAAATTTTTTGGGTTTTGAGTGGAGTTTTCAATTTGTTGGGGGTAGTCACGAATTAAAGTCCTTTTCGCTCTAGGACGCATATTTAAGGAGATATGGCCAAAACAAGTTTTTCATATAAAAATTTCAAATTTTTTGGGTTTTGGGTGGATTTTTCAATTTTTTGGGGGTAGTCACGAATTAAAGTCCTTTTCGCTCTAGGACGCATATTTAAGGAGATATGGCCAAAACAAGTTTTTCATATAAAAATTTCAAATTTTTTGGGTTTTGGGTGGATTTTTCAATTTTTTGGGGGTGGTCACGAATTAAAGTCCTTTTCGCTCTAGGACGCATATTTAAGGAGATATGGCCAAAACAAGTTTTTCATATAAAAATTTCAAATTTTTTGGGTTTTGGGTGGATTTTTCAATTTTTTGGGGGTAGTCACGAATTAAAGTCCTTTTCGCTCTAGGACGCTTAGTTTAGGAGATATGGCCAAAACAAGTTTTTTATATAAAAATTTCAAATTTTTTGGGTTTTGGGTGGATTTTTCAATTTTTTGGGGGTAGTCACGAATTAAAGTCCTTTTCGCTCTAGGACGCATATTTAAGGAGATATGGCCAAAACAAGTTTTTCATATAAAAATTTCAAATTTTTTGGGTTTTGGGTGGATTTTTCAATTTTTTGGGGGTAGTCACGAATTAAAGTCCTTTTCGCTCTAGGACGCATATTTAAGGAGATATGGCCAAAACAAGTTTTTCATATAAAAATTTCAAATTTTTTGGGTTTTGGGTGGATTTTTCAATTTTTTGGGGGTAGTCACGAATTAAAGTCCTTTTCGCTCTAGGACGCTTAGTTTAGGAGATATGGCCAAAACAAGTTTTTCATATAAAAATTTCAAATTTTTTGGGTTTTGGGTGGATTTTTCAATTTTTTGGGGGTAGTCACGAATTAAAGTCCTTTTCGCTCTAGGACGCTTAGTTTAGGAGATATGGCCAAAACAAGTTTTTCATATAAAAATTTCAAATTTTTTGGGTTTTGGGTGGATTTTTCAATTTTTTGGGGGTAGTCACGAATTAAAGTCCTTTTCGCTCTAGGACGCATATTTAAGGAGATATGGCCAAAACAAGTTTTTCATATAAAAATTTCAAATTTTTTGGGTTTTGGTTGGATTTTTCAATTTTTTGGGGGTAGTCACGAATTAAAGTCCTTTTCGCTCTAGGACGCTTAGTTTAGGAGATATGGCCAAAACAAGTTTTTCATATAAAAATTTCAAATTTTTTGGGTTTTGGGTGGATTTTTCAATTTTTTTGGGGTAGTCACGAATTAAAGTCCTTTTCGCTCTAGGACGCATATTTAAGGAGATATGGCCAAAACAAGTTTTTCATATAAAAATTTCAAATTTTTTGGGTTTTGGGTGGATTTTTCAATTTTTTGGGGGTAGTCACGAATTAAAGTCCTTTTCGCTCTAGGACGCTTAGTTTAGGAGATATGGCCAAAACAAGTTTTTTATATAAAAATTTCAAATTTTTTGGGTTTTGGGTGGATTTTTCAATTTTTTGGGGGTAGTCACGAATTAAAGTCCTTTTCGCTCTAGGACACATATTTAAGGAGATATGGCCAAAACAAGTTTTTCATATAAAAATTTAAAATTTTTTGGGTTTGGGTGGATTTTTCAATTTTTTGGGGGTAGTCACGAATTAAAGTCCTTTTCGCTCTAGGACGCTTAGTTTAGGAGATATGGCCAAAACAAGTTTTTCATATAAAAATTTCAAATTTTTTGGGTTTTGGGTGGATTTTTCAATTTTTTGGGGGTAGTCACGAATTAAAGTCCTTTTCGCTCTAGGACGCATATTTAAGGAGATATGGCCAAAACAAGTTTTTCATATAAAAATTTCAAATTTTTTGGGTTTTGGGTGGATTTTTCAATTTTTTGGGGGTAGTCACGAATTAAAGTCCTTTTCGCTCTAGGACGCATATTTAAGGAGATAGTCACGAATTAAAGTCCTTTTCGCTCTAGGACGCATATTTAAGGAGATATGGCTAAAACAAGTTTTTCATATAAAAATTTCAAATTTTTTGGGTTTTGGGTGGATTTTTCAATTTTTTGGGGGTAGTCACGAATTAAAGTCCTTTTCGCTCTAGGACGCTTAGTTTAGGAGATATGGCCAAAACAAGTTTTTCATATAAAAATTTCAAATTTTTTGGGTTTTGGGTGGATTTTTCAATTTTTTGGGGGTAGTCACGAATTAAAGTCCTTTTCGCTCTAGGACGCTTAGTTTAGGAGATATGGCCAAAACAAGTTTTTCATATAAAAATTTCAAATTTTTTGGGTTTTGGGTGGATTTTTCAATTTTTTGGGGGTAGTCACGAATTAAAGTCCTTTTCGCTCTAGGACGCATATTTAAGGAGATATGGCCAAAACAAGTTTTTCATATAAAAATTTCAAATTTTTTGGGTTTTGGGTGGATTTTTCAATTTTTTGGGGGTAGTCACGAATTTAAGTCCTTTTCGCTCTAGGACGCATATTTAAGGAGATATGGCCAAAACAAGTTTTTCATATAAAAATTTCAAATTTTTTGGGTTTTGGTTGGATTTTTCAATTTTTTGGGGGTAGTCACGAATTAAAGTCCTTTTCGCTCTAGGACGCTTAGTTTAGGAGATATGGCCAAAACAAGTTTTTCATATAAAAATTTCAAATTTTTTGGGTTTTGGGTGGATTTTTCAATTTTTTGGGGGTAGTCACGAATTAAAGTCCTTTTCGCTCTAGGACGCATATTTAAGGAGATATGGCCAAAACAAGTTTTTCATATAAAAATTTCAAATTTTTTGGGTTTTGGGTGGATTTTTCAATTTTTTGGGGGTAGTCACGAATTAAAGTCCTTTTCGCTCTAGGACGCATATTTAAGGAGATATGGCCAAAACAAGTTTTTCATATAAAAATTTCAAATTTTTTGGGTTTTGGGTGGATTTTTCAATTTTTTGGGGGTAGTCACGAATTAAAGTCCTTTTCGCTCTAGGACGCTTAGTTTAGGAGATATGGCCAAAACAAGTTTTTTATATAAAAATTTCAAATTTTTTGGGTTTTGGGTGGATTTTTCAATTTTTTGGGGGTAGTCACGAATTAAAGTCCTTTTCGCTCTAGGACACATATTTAAGGAGATATGGCCAAAACAAGTTTTTCATATAAAATTTTAAAATTTTTTGGGTTTGGGTGGATTTTTCAATTTTTTGGGGGTAGTCACGAATTAAAGTCCTTTTCGCTCTAGGACGCTTAGTTTAGGAGATATGGCCAAAACAAGTTTTTCATATAAAAATTTCAAATTTTTTGGGTTTTGGGTGGATTTTTCAATTTTTTGGGGGTAGTCACGAATTAAAGTCCTTTTCGCTCTAGGACGCATATTTAAGGAGATATGGCCAAAACAAGTTTTTCATATAAAAATTTCAAATTTTTTGGGTTTTGGGTGGATTTTTCAATTTTTTGGGGGTAGTCACGAATTAAAGTCCTTTTCGCTCTAGGACGCATATTTAAGGAGATATGGCCAAAACAAGTTTTTCATATAAAAATTTCAAATTTTTTGGGTTTTGGGTGGATTTTTCAATTTTTTGGGGGTAGTCACGAATTAAAGTCCTTTTCGCTCTAGGACACATATTTAAGGAGATATGGCCAAAACAAGTTTTTCATATAAAAATTTCAAATTTTTTGGGGGTAGTCACGAATTAAAGTCCTTTTCGCTCTAGGACGTATATTTAAGGAGATATGGCCAAAACAAGTTTTTCATATAAAAATTTCAAATTTTTTAGGTTTTGAGTGGATTTTTCAATTTTTTGGGGGTGGTCACGAATTAAAGTCCTTTTCGCTCTAGGACGCATATTTAAGGAGATATGGCCAAAACAAGTTTTTCATATAAAAATTTCAAATTTTTTGGGTTTTGGGTGGATTTTTCAATTTGTTGGGGGTAGTCACGAATTAAAGTCCTTTTCGCTCTAGGACGCATATTTAAGGAGATATGGCCAAAACAAGTTTTTCATATAAAAATTTCAAATTTTTTGGGTTTTGGGTGGATTTTTCAATTTTTTGGGGGTAGTCACGAATTAAAGTCCTTTTCGCTCTAGGACGCATATTTAAGGAGATATGGCCAAAGCAAGTTTTTCATATAAAAATTTCAAATTTTTTGGGTTTTGGGTGGATTTTTCAATTTTTTGGGGGTAGTCACGAATTAAAGTCCTTTTCGCTCTAGGACGCTTAGTTTAGGAGATATGGCCAAAACAAGTTTTTCATATAAAAATTTCAAATTTTTTTGGGTTTTGGGTGGATTTTTCAATTTTTTGGGGGTAGTCACGAATTAAAGTCCTTTTCGCTCTAGGACACATATTTAAGGAGATATGGCCAAAACAAGTTTTTCATATAAAAATTTCAAATTTTTTGGGTTTTGGGTGGATTTTTCAATTTTTTGGGGGTAGTCACGAATTAAAGTCCTTTTCGCTCTAGGACGCTTAGTTTAGGAGATATGGCCAAAACAAGTTTTTCATATAAAAATTTCAAATTTTTTGGGTTTTGGGTGGATTTTTCAATTTTTTGGGGGTAGTCACGAATTAAAGTCCTTTTCGCTCTAGGACGCATATTTAAGGAGATATGGCCAAAACAAGTTTTTCATATAAAAATTTCAAATTTTTTGGGTTTTGGGTGGATTTTTCAATTTTTTGGGGGTAGTCACGAATTAAAGTCCTTTTCGCTCTAGGACGCATATTTAAGGAGATATGGCCAAAACAAGTTTTTCATATAAAAATTTCAAATTTTTTGGGTTTTGGGTGGATTTTTCAATTTTTTGGGGGTAGTCACGAATTAAAGTCCTTTTCGCTCTAGGACGCTTAGTTTAGGAGATATGGCCAAAACAAGTTTTTCATATAAAAATTTCAAATTTTTTGGGTTTTGGGTGGATTTTTCAATTTTTTGGGGTTAGTCACGAATTAAAGTCCTTTTCGCTCTAGGACACATATTTAAGGAGATATGGCCAAAACAAGTTTTTCATATAAAAATTTCAAATTTTTTGGGTGGATTTTTCAATTTTTGGGGGGTAGTCACGAATTAAAGTCCTTTTCGCTCTAGGACGTATATTTAAGGAGATATGGCCAAAACAAATTTTTCATATAAAAATTTCAAATTTTTTAGGTTTTGAGTGGATTTTTCAATTTTTTGGGGGTGGTCACGAATTAAAGTCCTTTTCGCTCTAGGACGCATATTTAAGGAGATATGGCCAAAACAAGTTTTTCATATAAAAATTTCAAATGTTTTGGGTTTTGGGTGGATTTTTCAATTTGTTGGGGGTAGTCACGAATTAAAGTCCTTTTCGCTCTAGGACGCATATTTAAGGAGATATGGCCAAAACAAGTTTTTCATATAAAAATTTCAAATTTTTTGGGTTTTGGGTGGATTTTTCAATTTTTTGGGGGTAGTCACGAATTAAAGTCCTTTTCGCTCTAGGACGCATATTTAAGGAGATATGGCCAAAACAAGTTTTTCATATAAAAATTTCAAATTTTTTGGGTTTTGGGTGGATTTTTCAATTTTTTTGGGGTGGTCACGAATTAAAGTCCTTTTCGCTCTAGGACGCATATTTAAGGAGATATGGCCAAAACAAGTTTTTCATATAAAAATTTCAAATTTTTTGGGTTTTGGGTGGATTTTTCAATTTTTTGGGGGTAGTCACGAATTAAAGTCCTTTTCGCTCTAGGACGCTTAGTTTAGGAGATATGGCCAAAACAAGTTTTTCATATAAAAATTTCAAATTTTTTGGGTTTTGGGTGGATTTTTCAATTTTTTGGGGGTAGTCACGAATTAAAGTCCTTTTCGCTCTAGGACACATATTTAAGGAGATATGGCCAAAACAAGTTTTTCATATAAAAATTTCAAATTTTTTGGGTTTTGGGTGGATTTTTCAATTTTTTGGGGGTAGTCACGAATTAAAGTCCTTTTCGCTCTAGGACATATATTTAAGGAGATATGGCCAAAACAAATTTTTCATATAAAAATTTCAAATTTTTTAGGTTTTGAGTGGATTTTTCAATTTTTTGGGGGTGGTCACGAATTAAAGTCCTTTTCGCTCTAGGACGCATATTTAAGGAGATATGGCCAAAACAAGTTTTTCATATAAAAATTTCAAATTTTTTGGGTTTTGGATGGATTTTTCAATTTGTTGGGGGTAGTCACGAATTAAAGTCCTTTTCGCTCTAGGACGCATATTTAAGGAGATATGGCCAAAACAAGTTTTTCATATAAAAATTTCAAATTTTTTGGGTTTTGGGTGGATTTTTCAATTTTTTGGGGGTAGTCACGAATTAAAGTCCTTTTCGCTCTAGGACGCATATTTAAGGAGATATGGCCAAAACAAGTTTTTCATATAAAAATTTCAAATTTTTTGGGTTTTGGGTGGATTTTTCAATTTTTTGGGGGTAGTCACGAATTAAAGTCCTTTTCGCTCTAGGACGCTTAGTTTAGGAGATATGGCAAAAACAAGTTTTTCATATAAAAATTTCAAATTTTTTGGGTTTTGGGTGGATTTTTCAATTTTTTGGGGGTAGTCACGAATTAAAGTCCTTTTCGCTCTAGGACGCATATTTAAGGAGATATGGCCAAAACAAGTTTTTCATATAAAAATTTCAAATTTTTTGGGTTTTGGGTGGATTTTTCAATTTTTTGGGGGTAGTCACGAATTAAAGTCCTTTTCGATCTAGGACGCATATTTAAGGAGATATGGCCAAAACAAGTTTTTCATATAAAAATTTCAAATTTTTTGGGTTTTGGGTGGATTTTTCAATTTTTTGGGGGTAGTCACGAATTAAAGTCCTTTTCGCTCTAGGACGCATATTTAAGGAGATATGGCCAAAACAAGTTTTTCATATAAAAATTTCAAATTTTTTGGGTTTTGGGTGGATTTTTCAATTTTTTGGGGGTAGTCACGAATTAAAGTCCTTTTCGCTCTAGGACGCTTAGTTTAGGAGATATGGCCAAAACAAGTTTTTCATATAAAAATTTCAAATTTTTTGGGTTTTGGGTGGATTTTTCAATTTTTTGGGGTTAGTCACGAATTAAAGTCCTTTTCGCTCTAGGACACATATTTAAGGAGATATGGCCAAAACAAGTTTTTCATATAAAAATTTCAATTTTTTTGGGTGGATTTTTCAATTTTTGGGGGGTAGTCACGAATTAAAGTCCTTTTCGCTCTAGGACGTATATTTAAGGAGATATGGCCAAAACAAATTTTTCATATAAAAATTTCAAATTTTTTAGGTTTTGAGTGGATTTTTCAATTTTTTGGGGGTGGTCACGAATTAAAGTCCTTTTCGCTCTAGGACGCATATTTAAGGAGATATGGCCAAAACAAGTTTTTCATATAAAAATTTCAAATGTTTTGGGTTTTGGGTGGATTTTTCAATTTGTTGGGGGTAGTCACGAATTAAAGTCCTTTTCGCTCTAGGACGCATATTTAAGGAGATATGGCCAAAACAAGTTTTTCATATAAAAATTTCAAATTTTTTGGGTTTTGGGTGGATTTTTCAATTTTTTGGGGGTAGTCACGAATTAAAGTCCTTTTCGCTCTAGGACGCATATTTAAGGAGATATGGCCAAAACAAGTTTTTCATATAAAAATTTCAAATTTTTTGGGTTTTGGGTGGATTTTTCAATTTTTTTGGGGTGGTCACGAATTAAAGTCCTTTTCGCTCTAGGACGCATATTTAAGGAGATATGGCCAAAACAAGTTTTTCATATAAAAATTTCAAATTTTTTGGGTTTTGGGTGGATTTTTCAATTTTTTGGGGGTAGTCACGAATTAAAGTCCTTTTCGCTCTAGGACGCTTAGTTTAGGAGATATGGCCAAAACAAGTTTTTCATATAAAAATTTCAAATTTTTTGGGTTTTGGGTGGATTTTTCAATTTTTTGAGGGTAGTTAAAGTCCTTTTCGCTCTAGGACGCATATTTAAGGAGATATGGCCAAAACAAGTTTTTCATATAAAAATTTCAAATTTTTTGGGTTTTGGGTGGATTTTTCAATTTTTTGGGGGTAGTCACGAATTAAAGTCCTTTTCGCTCTAGGACGCATATTTAAGGAGATATGGCCAAAACAAGTTTTTCATATAAAAATTTCAAATTTTTTGGGTTTTGGGTGGATTTTTCAATTTTTTGGGGGTAGTCACGAATTAAAGTCCTTTTCGCTCTAGGACGCTTAGTTTAGGAGATATGGCCAAAACAAGTTTTTCATATAAAAATTTCAAATTTTTTGGGTTTTGGGTGGATTTTTCAATTTTTTGGGGGTAGTCACGAATTAAAGTCCTTTTCGCTCTAGGACACATATTTAAGGAGATATGGCCAAAACAAGTTTTTCATATAAAAATTTCAAATTTTTTGGGTTTTGGGTGGATTTTTCAATTTTTTGGGGGTAGTCACGAATTAAAGTCCTTTTCGCTCTAGGACATATATTTAAGGAGATATGGCCAAAACAAATTTTTCATATAAAAATTTCAAATTTTTTAGGTTTTGAGTGGATTTTTCAATTTTTTGGGGGTGGTCACGAATTAAAGTCCTTTTCGCTCTAGGACGCATATTTAAGGAGATATGGCCAAAACAAGTTTTTCATATAAAAATTTCAAATTTTTTGGGTTTTGGATGGATTTTTCAATTTGTTGGGGGTAGTCACGAATTAAAGTCCTTTTCGCTCTAGGACGCATATTTAAGGAGATATGGCCAAAACAAGTTTTTCATATAAAAATTTCAAATTTTTTGGGTTTTGGGTGGATTTTTCAATTTTTTGGGGGTAGTCACGAATTAAAGTCCTTTTCGCTCTAGGACGCATATTTAAGGAGATATGGCCAAAACAAGTTTTTCATATAAAAATTTCAAATTTTTTGGGTTTTGGGTGGATTTTTCAATTTTTTGGGGGTAGTCACGAATTAAAGTCCTTTTCGCTCTAGGACGCTTAGTTTAGGAGATATGGCCAAAACAAGTTTTTCATATAAAAATTTCAAATTTTTTGGGTTTTGGGTGGATTTTTCAATTTTTTGGGGGTAGTCACGAATTAAAGTCCTTTTCGCTCTAGGACGCATATTTAAGGAGATATGGCCAAAACAAGTTTTTCATATAAAAATTTCAAATTTTTTGGGTTTTGGGTGGATTTTTAAATTTTTTGGGGGTAGTCACGAATTAAAGTCCTTTTCGCTCTAGGACGCATATTTAAGGAGATATGGCCAAAACAAGTTTTTCATATAAAAATTTCAAATTTTTTGGGTTTTGGGTGGATTTTTCAATTTTTTTGGGGTGGTCACGAATTAAAGTCCTTTTCGCTCTAGGACGCATATTTAAGGAGATATGGCCAAAACAAGTTTTTCATATAAAAATTTCAAATTTTTTGGGTTTTGGGTGGATTTTTCAATTTTTTGGGGTTAGTCACGAATTAAAGTCCTTTTCGCTCTAGGACACATATTTAAGGAGATATGGCCAAAACAAGTTTTTCATATAAAAATTTCAAATTTTTTGGGTGGATTTTTCAATTTTTGGGGGGTAGTCACGAATTAAAGTCCTTTTCGCTCTAGGACGTATATTTAAGGAGATATGGCCAAAACAAATTTTTCATATAAAAATTTCAAATTTTTTAGGTTTTGAGTGGATTTTTCAATTTTTTGGGGGTGGTCACGAATTAAAGTCCTTTTCGCTCTAGGACGCATATTTAAGGAGATATGGCCAAAACAAGTTTTTCATATAAAAATTTCAAATGTTTTGGGTTTTGGGTGGATTTTTCAATTTGTTGGGGGTAGCCACGAATTAAAGTCCTTTTCGCTCTAGGACGCATATTTAAGGAGATATGGCCAAAACAAGTTTTTCATATAAAAATTTCAAATTTTTTGGGTTTTGGGTGGATTTTTCAATTTTTTGGGGGTAGTCACGAATTAAAGTCCTTTTCGCTCTAGGACGCATATTTAAGGAGATATGGCCAAAACAAGTTTTTCATATAAAAATTTCAAATTTTTTGGGTTTTGGGTGGATTTTTCAATTTTTTTGGGGTGGTCACGAATTAAAGTCCTTTTCGCTCTAGGACGCATATTTAAGGAGATATGGCCAAAACAAGTTTTTCATATAAAAATTTCAAATTTTTTGGGTTTTGGGTGGATTTTTCAATTTTTTGGGGGTAGTCACGAATTAAAGTCCTTTTCGCTCTAGGACGCTTAGTTTAGGAGATATGGCCAAAACAAGTTTTTCATATAAAAATTTCAAATTTTTTGGGTTTTGGGTGGATTTTTCAATTTTTTGGGGGTAGTCACGAATTAAAGTCCTTTTCGCTCTAGGACGCATATTTAAGGAGATATGGCCAAAACAAGTTTTTCATATAAAAATTTCAAATTTTTTGGGTTTTGGGTGGATTTTTCAATTTTTTGGGGGTAGTCACGAATTAAAGTCCTTTTCGCTCTAGGACGCATATTTAAGGAGATATGGCCAAAACAAGTTTTTCATATAAAAATTTCAAATTTTTTGGGTTTTGGGTGGATTTTTCAATTTTTTGGGGGTAGTCACGAATTAAAGTCCTTTTCGCTCTAGGACGCTTAGTTTAGGAGATATGGCCAAAACAAGTTTTTCATATAAAAATTTCAAATTTTTTGGGTTTTGGGTGGATTTTTCAATTTTTTGGGGGTAGTCACGAATTAAAGTCCTTTTCGCTCTAGGACGCATATTTAAGGAGATATGGCCAAAACAAGTTTTTCATATAAAAATTTCAAATTTTTTGGGTTTTGGGTGGATTTTTCAATTTTTTGGGGGTAGTCACGAATTAAAGTCCTTTTCGCTCTAGGACATATATTTAAGGAGATATGGCCAAAACAAGTTTTTCATATAAAAATTTCAAATTTTTTGGGTTTTGGGTGGATTTTTCAATTTTTTGGGGGTAGTCACGAATTAAAGTCCTTTTCGCTCTAGGACATATATTTAAGGAGATATGGCCAAAACAAATTTTTCATATAAAAATTTCAAATTTTTTAGGTTTTGAGTGGATTTTTCATTTTTTTGGGGGTGGTCACGAATTAAAGTCCTTTTCGCTCTAGGACGCATATTTAAGGAGATATGGCCAAAACAAGTTTTTCATATAAAAATTTCAAATTTTTTGGGTTTTGGGTGGATTTTTCAATTTTTTGGGGGTAGTCACGAATTAAAGTCCTTTTCGCTCTAGGACGCATATGTAAGGGATATGGCCAAAACAAGTTTTTCATATAAAAATTTCAAATTTTTTGGGTTTTGGGTGGATTTTTCAATTTTTTGGGGGTAGTCACGAATTAAAGTCCTTTTCGCTCTAGGACGCATATTTAAGGAGATATGGCCAAAACAAGTTTTTCATATAAAAATTTCAAATTTTTTGGGTTTTGGGTGGATTTTTCAATTTTTTGGGGGTAGTCACGAATTAAAGTCCTTTTCGCTCTAGGACGCTTAGTTTAGGAGATATGGCCAAAACAAGTTTTTCATATAAAAATTTCAAATTTTTTGGGTTTTGGGTGGATTTTTCAATTTTTTGGGGGTAGTCACGAATTAAAGTCCTTTTCGCTCTAGGACACATATTTAAGGAGATATGGCCAAAACAAGTTTTTCATATAAAAATTTCAAATTTTTTGGGTTTTGGGTGGATTTTTCAATTTTTTGGGGGTAGTCACGAATTAAAGTCCTTTTCGCTCTAGGACGTATATTTAAGGAGATATGGCCAAAACAAATTTTTCATATAAAAATTTCAAATTTTTTGGGTTTTGAGTGGATTTTTCAATTTTTTGGGGGTGGTCACGAATTAAAGTCCTTTTCGCTCTAGGACGCATATTTAAGGAGATATGGCCAAAACAAGTTTTTCATATAAAAATTTCAAATTTTTTGGGTTTTGGGTGGATTTTTCAATTTGTTGGGGGTAGTCACGAATTAAAGTCCTTTTCGCTCTAGGACGCATATTTAAGGAGATATGGCCAAAACAAGTTTTTCATATAAAAATTTCAAATTTTTTGGGTTTTGGGTGGATTTTTCAATTTTTTGGGGGTAGTCACGAATTAAAGTCCTTTTCGCTCTAGGACGCATATTTAAGGAGATATGGCCAAAACAAGTTTTTCATATAAAAATTTCAAATTTTTTGGGTTTTGGGTGGATTTTTCAATTTTTTGGGGGTGGTCACGAATTAAAGTCCTTTTCGCTCTAGGACGCTTAGTTTAGGAGATATGGCCAAAACAAGTTTTTCATATAAAAATTTCAAATTTTTTGGGTTTTGGGTGGATTTTTCAATTTTTTGGGGGTAGTCACGAATTAAAGTCCTTTTCGCTCTAGGACACATATTTAAGGAGATATGGCCAAAACAAGTTTTTCATATAAAAATTTCAAATTTTTTGGGTTTTGGGTGGATTTTTCAATTTTTTGGGGGTAGTCACGAATTAAAGTCCTTTTCGCTCTAGGGCGTATATTTAAGGAGATATGGCCAAAACAAATTTTTCATATAAAAATTTCAAATTTTTTAGGTTTTGAGTGGATTTTTCAATTTTTTGGGGGTGGTCACGAATTAAAGTCCTTTTCGCTCTAGGACGCATATTTAAGGAGATATGGCCAAAACAAGTTTTTCATATAAAAATTTCAAATTTTTTGGGTTTTGGGTGGATTTTTCAATTTTTTGGGGGTAGTCACGAATTAAAGTCCTTTTCGCTCTAGGACGCTTAGTTTAGGAGATATGGCCAAAACAAGTTTTTCATATAAAAATTTCAAATTTTTTGGGTTTTGGGTGGATTTTTCAATTTTTTGGGGGTAGTCACGAATTAAAGTCCTTTTCGCTCTAGGACGCATATTTAAGGAGATATGGCCAAAACAAGTTTTTCATATAAAAATTTCACATTTTTTGGGGTTTGGGTGGATTTTTCAATTTTTTGGGGGTAGTCACGAATTAAAGTCCTTTTCGCTCTAGGACGCATATTTAAGGAGATATGGCCAAAACAAGTTTTTCATATAAAAATTTCAAATTTTTTGGGTTTTGGGTGGATTTTTCAATTTTTTGGGGGTAGTCACGAATTAAAGTCCTTTTCGCTCTAGGACGCTTAGTTTAGGAGATATGGCCAAAACAAGTTTTTCATATAAAAATTTCAAATTTTTTGGGTTTTGGGTGGATTTTTCAATTTTTTGGGGATAGTCACGAATTAAAGTCCTTTTCGCTCTAGGACACATATTTAAGGAGATATGGCCAAAACAAGTTTTTCATATAAAAATTTCAAATTTTTTGGGTTTTGGGTGGATTTTTCAATTTTTTGGGGGTAGTCACGAATTAAAGTCCTTTTCGCTCTAGGACGTATATTTAAGGAGATATGGCCAAAACAAATTTTTCATATAAAAATTTCAAATTTTTTAGGTTTTGAGTGGATTTTTCAATTTTTTGGGGGTGGTCACGAATTAAAGTCCTTTTCGCTCTAGGACGCATATTTAAGGAGATATGGCCAAAACAAGTTTTTCATATAAAAATTTCAAATTTTTTGGGTTTTGGGTGGATTTTTCAATTTGTTGGGGGTAGTCACGAATTAAAGTCCTTTTCGCTCTAGGACGCATATTTAAGGAGATATGGCCAAAACAAGTTTTTCATATAAAAATTTCAAATTTTTTGGGTTTTGGGTGGATTTTTCAATTTTTTGGAGGTAGTCACGAATTAAAGTCCTTTTCGCTCTAGGACGCATATTTAAGGAGATATGGCCAAAACAAGTTTTTCATATAAAAATTTCAAATTTTTTGGGTTTTGGGTGGATTTTTCAATTATTTGGGGGTGGTCACGAATTAAAGTCCTTTTCGCTCTAGGACGCATATTTAAGGAGATATGGCCAAAACAAGTTTTTCATATAAAAATTTCAAATTTTTTGGGTTTTGGTTGGATTTTTCAATTTTTTGGGGGTAGTCACGAATTAAAGTCCTTTTCGCTCTAGGACGCTTAGTTTAGGAGATATGGCCAAAACAAGTTTTTCATATAAACATTTCAAATTTTTTGGGTTTTGGGTGGATTTTTCAATTTTTTGGGGGTAGTCACGAATTAAAGTCCTTTTCGCTCTAGGACGTATATTTAAGGAGATATGGCCAAAACAAATTTTTCATATAAAAATTTCAAATCTTTTAGGTTTTGAGTGGATTTTTCAATTTTTTGGGGGTGGTCACGAATTAAAGTCCTTTTCGCTCTAGGACGCATATTTAAGGAGATATGGCCAAAACAAGTTTTTCATATAAAAATTTCAAATTTTTTGGGTTTTGGGTGGATTTTTCAATTTTTTGGGGGTAGTCACGAATTAAAGTCCTTTTCGCTCTAGGACGCATATTTAAGGAGATATGGCCAAAACAAGTTTTTCATATAAAAATTTCAAATTTTTTGGGTTTTGGGTGGATTTTTCAATTTTTTGGGGGTAGTCACGAATTAAAGTCCTTTTCGCTCTAGGACGCATATTTAAGGAGATATGGCCAAAACAAGTTTTTCATATAAAAATTTCAAATTTTTTGGGTTTTGGGTGGATTTTTCAATTATTTGGGGGTGGTCACGAATTAAAGTCCTTTTCGCTCTAGGACGCATATTTAAGGAGATATGGCCAAAACAAGTTTTTCATATAAAAATTTCAAATTTTTTGGGTTTTGGTTGGATTTTTCAATTTTTTGGGGGTAGTCACGAATTAAAGTCCTTTTCGCTCTAGGACGCTTAGTTTAGGAGATATGGCCAAAACAAGTTTTTCATATAAAAATTTCAAATTTTTTGGGTTTTGGGTGGATTTTTCAATTTTTTGGGGGTAGTCACGAATTAAAGTCCTTTTCGCTCTAGGACGCATATTTAAGGAGATATGGCCAAAACAAGTTTTTCATATAAAAGTTTCAAATTTTTTGGGTTTTGGGTGGATTTTTCAATTTTTTGGGGGTAGTCACGAATTAAAGTCCTTTTCGCTCTAGGACGCATATTTAAGGAGATATGGCCAAAACAAGTTTTTCATATAAAAATTTCAATTTTTTTGGGTTTTGGGTGGATTTTTCAATTTTTTGGGGGTAGTCACGAATTAAAGTCCTTTTCGCTCTAGGACGCTTAGTTTAGGAGATATGGCCAAAACAAGTTTTTCATATAAAAATTTAATTTTTTTTGGGTTTTGGGTGGATTTTTCAATTTTTTGGGGGTAGTCACGAATTAAAGTCCTTTTCGCTCTAGGACACATATTTAAGGAGATATGGCCAAAACAAGTTTTTCATATAAAAATTTCAAATTTTTTGGGTTTTGGGTGGATTTTTCAATTTTTTGGGGGTAGTCACGAATTAAAGTCCTTTTCGCTCTAGGACGCATATTTAAGGAGATATGGCCAAAACAAGTTTTTCATATAAAAATTTCAAATTTTTTGGGTTTTGGGTGGATTTTTCAATTTTTTGGGGGTAGTCACGAATTAAAGTCCTTTTCGCTCTAGGACGCATATTTAAGGAGATATGGCCAAAACAAGTTTTTCATATAAAAATTTCAAATTTTTTGGGTTTTGGGTGGATTTTTCAATTTTTTGGGGGTAGTCACGAATTAAAGTCCTTTTCGCTCTAGGACGCTTAGTTTAGGAGATATGGCCAAAACAAGTTTTTCATATAAAAATTTCAAATTTTGTGGGTTTTGGGTGGATTTTTCAATTTTTTGGGGGTAGTCACGAATTAAAGTCCTTTTCGCTCTAGGACACATATTTAAGGAGATATGGCCAAAACAAGTTTTTCATATAAAAATTTCAAATTTTTTGGGTTTTGGGTGGATTTTTCAATTTTTTGGGGGTAGTCACGAATTAAAGTC
Source organism: Haematobia irritans (assembly GCF_050003625.1). NCBI lineage: Eukaryota > Metazoa > Arthropoda > Insecta > Diptera > Muscidae > Haematobia > Haematobia irritans. Next base: position 26,285,679 of record NC_134401.1, read on the forward strand.
CTTTTCGCTCTAGGACGTATATTTAAGGAGATATGGCCAAAACAAATTTTTCATATAAAAATTTCAAATTTTTTAGGTTTTGAGTGGATTTTTCAATTTTTTGCGGGTGGTCACGAATTAAAGTCCTTTTCGCTCTAGGACGCATATTTAAGGAGATATGGCCAAAACAAGTTTTTCATATAAAAATTTCAAATTTTTTGGGTTTTGGGTGGATTTTTCAATTTGTTGGGGGTAGTCACGAATTAAAGTCCTTTTCGCTCTAGGACGCATATTTAAGGAGATATGACCAAAACAAGTTTTTCATATAAAAATTTCAAATTTTTTGGGTTTTGGGTGGATTTTTCACTTCTTTGGGGGTAGTCACGAATTAAAGTCCTTTTCGCTCTAGGACGCATATTTAAGGAGATATGATATGAGATATGGCCAAAACAAGTTTTTCATATAAAAATTTCAAATTTTTTGGGTTTTGGGTGGATTTTTCAATTTTTTGGGGGTAGTCACGAATTAAAGTCCTTTTCGCTCTAGGACACATATTTAAGGAGATATGGCCAAAACAAGTTTTTCATATAAAAGGGTGGATTTTTCAATTTTTTGGGGGTAGTCACGAATTAAAGTCCTTTTCGCTCTAGGACGCTTAGTTTAGGAGATATGGCCAAAACAAGTTTTTCATATAAAAATTTCAAATTTTTTGGGTTTTGGGTGGATTTTTCAATTTTTTGGGGGTAGTCACGAATTAAAGTCCTTTTCGCTCTAGGACACATATTTAAGGAGATATGGCCAAAACAAGTTTTTCATATAAAAATTTCAAATTTTTTGGGTTTTGGGTGGATTTTTCAATTTTTTGGGGGTAGTCACGAATTAAAGTCCTTTTCGCTCTAGGACGCTTAGTTTAGGAGATATGGCCAAAACAAATTTTTCATATAAAAATTTCAAATTTTTTAGGTTTTGAGTGGATTTTTCAATTTTTTGGGCGTGGTCACGAATTAAAGTCCTTTTCGCTCTAGGACGCATATTTAAGGAGATATGGCCAAAACAAGTTTTTCATATAAAAATTTCAAATTTTTTGGGTTTTGGGTGGATTTTTCAATTTGTTGGGGGTAGTCACGAATTAAAGTCCTTTTCGCTCTAGGACGCATATTTAAGGAGATATGGCCAAAACAAGTTTTTCATATAAAAATTTCAAATTTTTTGGGTTTTGGGTGGATTTTTCAATTTTTTGGGGGTAGTCACGAATTAAAGTCCTTTTCGCTCTAGGACGCATATTTAAGGAGATATGGCCAAAACAAGTTTTTCATATAAAAATTTCAAATTTTTTGGGTTTTGGGTGGATTTTTCAATTTTTTGGGGGTGGTCACGAATTAAAGTCCTTTTCGCTCTAGGACGCATATTTAAGGAGATATGGCCAAAACAAGTTTTTCATATAAAAATTTCAAATTTTTTGGGTTTTGGGTGGATTTTTCAATTTTTTGGGGGTAGTCACGAATTAAAGTCCTTTTCGCTCTAGGACGCTTAGTTTAGGAGATATGGCCAAAACAAGTTTTTCATATAAAAATTTCAAATTTTTTTGGGTTTTGGGTGGATTTTTCAATTTTTTGGGGGTAGTCACGAATTAAAGTCCTTTTCGCTCTAGGACGCATATTTAAGGAGATATGACCAAAACAAGTTTTTCATATAAAAATTTCAAATTTTTTGGGTTTTGGGTGGATTTTTCAATTTTTTGGGGGTAGTCACGAATTAAAGTCCTTTTCGCTCTAGGACGCATATTTAAGGAGATATGGCCAAAACAAGTTTTTCATATAAAAATTTCAAATTTTTTGGGTTTTGGGTGGATTTTTCAATTTTTTGGGGGTAGTCACGAATTAAAGTCCTTTTCGCTCTAGGACGCTTAGTTTAGGAGATATTGGCCAAAACAAGTTTTTCATATAAAAATTTCAAATTTTTTGGGTTTTGGGTGGATTTTTCAATTTTTTGGGGGTGGTCACGAATTAAAGTCCTTTTCGCTCTAGGACGCTTAGTTTAGGAGATATGGCCAAAACAAGTTTTTCATATAAAAATTTCAAATTTTTTGGGTTTTGGGTGGATTTTTCAATTTTTTGGGGGTAGTCACGAATTAAAGTCCTTTTCGCTCTAGGACGCTTAGTTTGGGAGATATGGCCAAAACAAGTTTTTCATATAAAAATTTCAAATTTTTTGGGTTTTGGGTGGATTTTTCAATTTTTTGGGGGTAGTCACGAATTAAAGTCCTTTTCGCTCTAGGACGCATATTTAAGGAGATATGGCCAAAACAAGTTTTTCATATAAAAATTTCAAATTTTTTGGGTTTTGGGTGGATTTTTCAATTTTTTGGGGGTAGTCACGAATTAAAGTCCTTTTCGCTCTAGGACGCATATTTAAGGAGATATGGCCAAAACAAGTTTTTCATATAAAAATTTCAAATTTTTTGGGTTTTGGGTGGATTTTTCAATTTTTTGGGGGTGGTCACGAATTAAAGTCCTTTTCGCTCTAGGACGCATATTTAAGGAGATATGGCCAAAACAAGTTTTTCATATAAAAATTTCAAACTTTTTGGGTTTTGGTTGGATTTTTCAATTTTTTGGGGGTAGTCACGAATTAAAGTCCTTTTCGCTCTAGGACGCTTAGTTTAGGAGATATGGCCAAAACAAGTTTTTCATATAAAAATTTCAAATTTTTTGGGTTTTGGGTGGATTTTTCAATTTTTTGGGGGTAGTCACGAATTAAAGTCCTTTTCGCTCTAGGACGCATATTTAAGGAGATATGGCCAAAACAAGTTTTTCATATAAAAATTTCAAATTTTTTGGGTTTTGGGTGGATTTTTCAATTTTTTGGGGGTAGTCACGAATTAAAGTCCTTTTCGCTCTAGGACGCTTAGTTTAGGAGATATGGCCAAAACAAGTTTTTCATATAAAAATTTCAAATTTTTTGGGTTTTGGGTGGATTTTTCAATTTTTTGGGGGTAGTCACGAATTAAAGTCCTTTTCGCTCTAGGACACATATTTAAGGAGATATGGCCAAAACAAGTTTTTCATATAAAAATTTCAAATTTTTTGGGTTTTGGGTGGATTTTTCAATTTTTTGGGGGTAGTCACGAATTAAAGTCCTTTTCGCTCTAGGACGTATATTTAAGGAGATATGGCCAAAACAAATTTTTCATATAAAAATTTCAAATTTTTTAGGTTTTGAGTGGATTTTTCAATTTTTTGGGGGTGGTCACGAATTAAAGTCCTTTTCGCTCTAGGACGCATATTTAAGGATATATGGCCAAAACAAGTTTTTCATATAAAAATTTCAAATTTTTTGGGTTTTGGGTGGATTTTTCAATTTTTTGGGGGTGGTCACGAATTAAAGTCCTTTTCGCTCTAGGACGCATATTTAAGGAGATATGGCCAAAACAAGTTTTTCATATAAAAATTTCAAATTTTTTGGGTTTTGGGTGGATTTTTCAATTTTTTGGGGGTAGTCACGAATTAAAGTCCTTTTCGCTCTAGGACGCTTAGTTTAGGAGATATGGCCAAAACAAGTTTTTCATATAAAAATTTCAAATTTTTTGGGTTTTGGGTGGATTTTTCAATTTTTTGGGGGTAGTCACGAATTAAAGTCCTTTTCGCTCTAGGACGTATATTTAAGGAGATATGGCCAAAACAAATTTTTCATATAAAAATTTCAAATTTTTTAGGTTTTGAGTGGATTTTTCAATTTTTTTGGGGTGGTCACGAATTAAAGTCCTTTTCGCTCTAGGACGCATATTTAAGGAGATATGGCCAAAACAAGTTTTTCATATAAAAATTTCAAATTTTTTGGGTTTTGGGTGGATTTTTCAATTTGTTGGGGGTAGTCACGAATTAAAGTCCTTTTCGCTCTAGGACGCATATTTAAGGAGATATGGCCAAAACAAGTTTTTCATATAAAAATTTCAAATTTTTTGGGTTTTGGGTGGATTTTTCAATTTTTTGGGGGTGGTCACGAATTAAAGTCATTTTCGCTCTAGGACGCATATTTAAGGAGATATGGCCAAAACAAGTTTTTCATATAAAAATTTCAAATTTTTTGGGTTTTGGGTGGATTTTTCAATTTTTTGGGGGTAGTCACGAATTAAAGTCCTTTTCGCTCTAGGACGCTTAGTTTAGGAGATATGGCCAAAACAAGTTTTTCATATAAAAATTTCAAATTTTTTGGGTTTTGGGTGGATTTTTCAATTTTTTGGGGGTAGTCACGAATTAAAGTCCTTTTCGCTCTAGGACGCATATTTAAGGAGATATGGCCAAAACAAGTTTTTCATATAAAAATTTCAAATTTTTTGGGTTTTGGGTGGATTTTTCAATTTTTTGGGGGGTAGTCACGAATTAAAGTCCTTTTCGCTCTAGGACGCATATTTAAGGAGATATGGCCAAAACAAGTTTCTCATATAAAAATTTCAAATTTTTTGGGTTTTGGGTGGATTTTTCAATTTTTTGGGGGTAGTCACGAATTAAAGTCCTTTTCGCTCTAGGACACATATTTAAGGAGATATGGCCAAAACAAGTTTTTCATATAAAAATTTCAAATTTTTTGGGTTTTAGGTGGATTTTTCAATTTTTTGGGGGTAGTCACGAATTAAAGTCCTTTTCGCTCTAGGACGTATATTTAAGGAGATATGGCCAAAACAAATTTTTCATATAAAAATTTCAAATTTTTTAGGTTTTGAGTGGATTTTTCAATTTTTTGGGGGTGGTCACGAATTAAAGTCCTTTTCGCTTTAGGACGCATATTTAAGGAGATATGGCCAAAACAAGTTTTTCATATAAAAATTTCAAATTTTTTGGGTTTTGGGTGGATTTTTCAATTTGTTGGGGGTAGTCACGAATTAAAGTCCTTTTCGCTCTAGGACGCATATTTAAGGAGATATGGCCAAAACAAGTTTTTCATATAAAAATTTCAAATTTTTTGGGTTTTGGGTGGATTTTTCAATTTTTTGGGGGTAGTCACGAATTAAAGTCCTTTTCGCTCTAGGACGCATATTTAAGGAGATATGGCCAAAACAAGTTTTTCATATAAAAATTTCAAATTTTTTGGGTTTTGGGTGGATTTTTCAATTTTTTGGGGGTGGTCACGAATTAAAGACATTTTCGCTCTAGGACGCATATTTAAGGAGATATGGCCAAAACAAGTTTTTCATATAAAAATTTAAAATTTTTTGGGTTTTGGGTGGATTTTTCAATTTTTTGGGGGTAGTCACGAATGAAAGTCCTTTTCGCTCTAGGACGCTTAGTTTAGGAGATATGGCCAAAACAAGTTTTTCATATAAAAATTTCAAATTTTTTGGGTTTTGGGTGGATTTTTCAATTTTTTGGGGGTAGTCACGAATTAAAGTCCTTTTCGCTCTAGGACGCATATTTAAGGAGATATGGCCAAAACAAGTTTTTCATATAAAAATTTCAAATTTTTGGGTTTTGGGTGGATTTTTCAATTTTTTGGGGGTAGTCACCAATTAAAGTCCTTTTCGCTCTAGGACGCATATTTAAGGAGATATGGCCAAAACAAGTTTTTCATATAAAAATTTCAAATTTTTTGGGTTTTGGGTGGATTTTTCAATTTTTTGGGGGTAGTCACGAATTAAAGTCCTTTTCGCTCTAGGACGCTTAGTTTAGGAGATATGGCCAAAACAAGTTTTTCATATAAAAATTTCAAATTTTTTGGGTTTTGGGTGGATTTTTCAATTTTTTGGGGGTAGTCACGAATTAAAGTCCTTTTCGCTCTAGGACGCATATTTAAGGAGATATGGCCAAAACAAGTTTTTCATATAAAAATTTCAAATTTTTGGGTTTTGGGTGGATTTTTCAATTTTTTGGGGGTAGTCACGAATTAAAGTCCTTTTCGCTCTAGGACGCATATTTAAGGAGATATGGCCAAAACAAGTTTTTCATATAAAAATTTCAAATTTTTTGGATTTTGGGTGGATTTTTCAATTTTTTGGGGGTAGTCACGAATTAAAGTCCTTTTCGCTCTAGGACGCTTAGTTTAGGAGATATGGCCAAAACAAGTTTTTCATATAAAAATTTCAAATTTTTTGGGTTTTGGGTGGATTTTTCAATTTTTTGGGGGTAGTCACGAATTAAAGTCCTTTTCGCTCTAGGACACATATTTAAGGAGATATGGCCAAAACAAGTTTTTCATATAAAAATTTCAAATTTTTTGGGTTTTGGGTGGATTTTTCAATTTTTTGGGGGTAGTCACGAATTAAAGTCCTTTTCGCTCTAGGACGCATATTTAAGGAGATATGGCCAAAACAAGTTTTTCATATAAAAATTTCAAATTTTTTGGGTTTTGGGTGGATTTTTCAATTTTTTGGGGGTAGTCACGAATTAAAGTCCTTTTCGCTCTAGGACGCATATTTAAGGAGATATGGCCAAAACAAGTTTTTCATATAAAAATTTCAAATTTTTGGGTTTTGGGTGGATTTTTCAATTTTTTGGGGGTAGTCACGAATTAAAGTCCTTTTCGCTCTAGGACACATATTTAAGGAGATATGGCCAAAACAAGTTTTTCATATAAAAATTTCAAATTTTTTGGGTTTTGGGTGGATTTTTCAATTTTTTGGGGGTAGTCACGAATTAAAGTCCTTTTCGCTCTAGGACGCTTAGTTTAGGAGATATGGCCAAAACAAGTTTTTCATATAAAAATTTCAAATTTTTTGGGTTTTGGGTGGATTTTTCAATTTTTTGGGGGTGGTCACGAATTAAAGACATTTTCGCTCTAGGACGCATATTTAAGGAGATATGGCCAAAACAAGTTTTTCATATAAAAATTTCAAATTTTTTGGGTTTTGGGTGGATTTTTCAATTTTTTGGGGGTAGTCACGAATTAAAGTCCTTTTCGCTCTAGGACGCTTAGTTTAGGAGATATGGCCAAAACAAGTTTTTCATATAAAAATTTCAAATTTTTTGGGTTTTGGGTGGATTTTTCAATTTTTTGGGGGTAGTCACGAATTAAAGTCCTTTTCGCTCTAGGACGCATATTTAAGGAGATATGGCCAAAACAAGTTTTTCATATAAAAATTTCAAATTTTTGGGTTTTGGGTGGATTTTTCAATTTTTTGGGGGTAGTCACGAATTAAAGTCCTTTTCGCTCTAGGACGCATATTTAAGGAGATATGGCCAAAACAAGTTTTTCATATAAAAATTTCAAATTTTTTGGGTTTTGGGTGGATTTTTCAATTTTTTGGGGGTAGTCACGAATTAAAGTCCTTTTCGCTCTAGGACGCTTAGTTTAGGAGATATGGCCAAAACAAGTTTTTCATATAAAAATTTCAAATTTTTTGGGTTTTGGGTGGATTTTTCAATTTTTTGGGGGTAGTCACGAATTAAAGTCCTTTTCGCTCTAGGACGCATATTTAAGGAGATATGGCCAAAACAAGTTTTTCATATAAAAATTTCAAATTTTTGGGTTTTGGGTGGATTTTTCAATTTTTTGGGGGTAGTCACGAATTAAAGTCCTTTTCGCTCTAGGACGCATATTTAAGGAGATATGGCCAAAACAAGTTTTTCATATAAAAATTTCAAATTTTTTGGGTTTTGGGTGGATTTTTCAATTTTTTGGGGGTAGTCACGAATTAAAGTCCTTTTCGCTCTAGGACGCTTAGTTTAGGAGATATGGCCAGAACAAGTTTTTCATATAAAAATTTCAAATTTTTTGGGTTTTGGGTGGATTTTTCAATTTTTTGGGGGTAGTCACGAATTAAAGTCCTTTTCGCTCTAGGACACATATTTAAGGAGATATGGCCAAAACAAGTTTTTCATATAAAAATTTCAAATTTTTTGGGTTTTGGGTGGATTTTTCAATTTTTTGGGGGTAGTCACGAATTAAAGTCCTTTTCGCTCTAGGACGTATATTTAAGGAGATATGGCCAAAACAAATTTTTCATATAAAAATTTCAAATTTTTTAGGTTTTGAGTGGATTTTTAAATTTTTTGGGGGTGGTCACGAATTAAAGTCCTTTTCGCTCTAGGACGCATATTTAAGGAGATATGGCCAAAACAAGTTTTTCATATAAAAATTTCAAATTTTTTGGGTTTTGGGTGGATTTTTCAATTTGTTGGGGGTAGTCACGAATTAAAGTCCTTTTCGCTCTAGGACGCATATTTAAGGAGATATGGCCAAAACAAGTTTTTCATATAAAAATTTCAAATTTTTTGGGTTTTGGGTGGATTTTTCAATTTTTTGGGGGTAGTCACGAATTAAAGTCCTTTTCGCTCTAGGACGCATATTTAAGGAGATATGGCCAAAACAAGTTTTTCATATAAAAATTTCAAATTTTTTGGGTTTTGGGTGGATTTTTCAATTTTTTGGGGGTGGTCACGAATTAAAGTCCTTTTCGCTCTAGGACGCATATTTAAGGAGATATGGCCAAAACAAGTTTTTCATATAAAAATTTCAAATTTTTTGGGTTTTGGGTGGATTTTTCAATTTTTTGGGGGTAGTCACGAATTAAAGTCCTTTTCGCTCTAGGACGCTTAGTTTAGGAGATATGGCCAAAACAAGTTTTTCATATAAAAATTTCAATTTTTTTGGGTTTTGGGTGGATTTTTCAATTTTTTGGGGGTAGTCACGAATTAAAGTCCTTTTCGCTCTAGGACGCATATTTAAGGAGATATGGCCAAAACAAGTTTTTCATATAAAAATTTCAAATTTTTTGGGTTTTGGGTGGATTTTTCAATTTTTTGGGGGTAGTCACGAATTAAAGTCCTTTTCGCTCTAGGACGCATATTTAAGGAGATATTGCCAAAACAAGTTTTTCATATAAAAATTTCAAATTTTTTGGGTTTTGGGTGGATTTTTCAATTTTTTGGGGGTAGTCACGAATTAAAGTCCTTTTCGCTCTAGGACGCTTAGTTTAGGAGATATGGCCAAAACAAGTTTTTCATATAAAAATTTCAAATTTTTTGGGTTTTGGGTGGATTTTTCAATTTTTTGTGGGTAGTTACGAATTAAAGTCCTTTTCGCTCTAGGACACATATTTAAGGAGATATGGCCAAAACAAGTTTTTCATATAAAAATTTCAAATTTTTTGGGTTTTGGGTGGATTTTTCAATTTTTTGGGGGTAGTCACGAATTAAAGTCCTTTTCGCTCTAGGACGTATATTTAAGGAGATATGGCCAAAACAAATTTTTCATATAAAAATTTCAAATTTTTTAGGTTTTGAGTGGATTTTTAAATTTTTTGGGGGTGGTCACGAATTAAAGTCCTTTTCGCTCTAAGACGCATATTTAAGGAGATATGGCCAAAACAAGTTTTTCATATAAAAATTTCAAATTTTTTGGGTTTTGGGTGGATTTTTCAATTTTTTGGGGGTAGTCACGAATTAAAGTCCTTTTCGCTCTAGGACGCTTAGTTTAGGAGATATGGCCAAACCAAGTTTTTCATATAAAAATTTCAAATTTTTTGGGTTTTGGGTGGATTTTTCAATTTTTTGGGGGTAGTCACGAATTAAAGTCCTTTTCGCTCTAGGACGCATATTTAAGGAGATATGGCCAAAACAAGTTTTTCATATAAAAATTTCAAATTTTTTGGGTTTTGGGTGGATTTTTCAATTTTTTGGGGGTAGTCACGAATTAAAGTCCTTTTCGCTCTAGGACGCATATTTAAGGAGATATGGCCAAAACAAGTTTTTCATATAAAAATTTCAAATTTTTTGGGTTTTGGGTGGATTTTTCAATTTTTTGGGGGTAGTCACGAATTAAAGTCCTTTTCGCTCTAGGACGCTTAGTTTAGGAGATATGGCCAAAACAAGTTTTTCATATAAAAATTTCAAATTTTTTGGGTTTTGGGTGGATTTTTCAATTTTTTGGGGGTAGTCACGAATTAAAGTCCTTTTCGCTCTAGGACGCTTAGTTTAGGAGATATGGCCAAAACAAGTTTTTCATATAAAAATTTCAATTTTTTTGGGTTTTGGGTGGATTTTTCAATTTTTTGGGGGTAGTCACGAATTAAAGTCCTTTTCGCTCTAGGACACATATTTAAGGAGATATGGCCAAAACAAGTTTTTCATATAAAAATTTCAAATTTTTTGGGTTTTGGGTGGATTTTTCAATTTTTTGGGGGTAGTCACGAATTAAAGTCCTTTTCGCTCTAGGACACATATTTAAGGAGATATGGCCAAAACAAATTTTTCATATAAAAATTTCAAATTTTTTAGGTTTTGAGTGGATTTTTCAATTTTTTGGGGGTGGTCACGAATTAAAGTCCTTTTCGCTCTAGGACGCATATTTAAGGAGATATGGCCAAAACAAGTTTTTCATATAAAAATTTCAAATTTTTTGGGTTTTGGGTGGATTTTTCAATTTGTTGGGGGTAGTCACGAATTAAAGTCCTTTTCGCTCTAGGACGCATATTTAAGGAGATATGGCCAAAACAAGTTTTTCATATAAAAATTTCAAATTTTTTGGGTTTTGGGTGGATTTTTCAATTTTTTGGGGGTGGTCACGAATTAAAGTCCTTTTCGCTCTAGGACGCATATTTAAGGAGATATGGCCAAAACAAGTTTTTCATATAAAAATTTCAAATTTTTTGGGTTTTGGGTGGATTTTTCAATTTTTTGGGGGTAGTCACGAATTAAAGTCCTTTTCGCTCTAGGACGATTAGTTTAGGAGATATGGCCAAAACAAGTTTTTCATATAAAAATTTCAAATTTTTTGGGTTTTGGGTGGATTTTTCAATTTTTTGGGGGTAGTCACGAATTAAAGTCCTTTTCGCTCTAGGACGCATATTTAAGGAGATATGGCCAAAACAAGTTTTTCATATAAAAATTTCAAATTTTTTGGGTTTTGGGTGGATTTTTCAATTTTTTGGGGGTAGTCACGAATTAAAGTCCTTTTCGCTCTAGGACGCATATTTAAGGAGATATGGCCAAAACAAGTTTTTCATATAAAAATTTCAAATTTTTTGGGTTTTGGGTGGATTTTTCAATTTTTTGGGGGTAGTCACGAATTAAAGTCCTTTTCGCTCTAGGACGCTTAGTTTAGGAGATATGGCCAAAACAAGTTTTTCATATAAAAATTTCAAATTTTTTGGGTTTTGGGTGGATTTTTCAATTTTTTGGGGGTAGTCACGAATTAAAGTCCTTTTCGCTCTAGGACACATATTTAAGGAGATATGGCCAAAACAAGTTTTTCATATAAAAATTTCAAATTTTTTGGGTTTTTGTGGAATTTTCAATTTTTTGGGGGTAGTCACGAATTAAAGTCCTTTTCGCTCTAGGACGTATATTTAAGGAGATATGGCCAAAACAAATTTTTCATATAAAAATTTCAAATTTTTTAGGTTTTGAGTGGATTTTTCAATTTTTTGGGGGTGGTCACGAATTAAAGTCCTTTTCGCTCTAGGACGCATATTTAAGGAGATATGGCCAAAACAAGTTTTTCATATAAAAATTTCAAATTTTTTGGGTTTTGGGTGGATTTTTCAATTTGTTGGGGGTAGTCACGAATTAAAGTCCTTTTCGCTCTAGGACGCATATTTAAGGAGATATGGCCAAAACAAGTTTTTCATATAAAAATTTCAAATTTTTTGGGTTTTGGGTGGATTTTGCAATTTTTTGGGGGTAGTCACGAATTAAAGTCCTTTTCGCTCTAGGACGCATATTTAAGGAGATATGGCCAAAACAAGTTTTTCATATAAAAATTTCAAATTTTTTGGGTTTTGGGTGGATTTTTCAATTTTTTGGGGGTGGTCACGAATTAAAGTCCTTTTCGCTCTAGGACGCATATTTAAGGAGATATGGCCAAAACAAGTTTTTCATATAAAAATTTCAAATTTTTTGGGTTTTGGGTGGATTTTTCAATTTTTTGGGGGTAGTCACGAATTAAAGTCCTTTTCGCTCTAGGACACATATTTAAGGAGATATGGCCAAAACAAGTTTTTCATATAAAAATTTCAAATTTTTTGGGTTTTGGGTGGATTTTTCAATTTTTTGGGGGTAGTCACGAATTAAAGTCCTTCTCGCTCTAGGACGCATATTTAAGGAGATATGGCCAAAACAAGTTTTTCATATAAAAATTTCAAATTTTTTGGGTTTTGGGTGGATTTTTCAATTTTTTGGGGGTAGTCACGAATTAAAGTCCTTTTCGCTCTAGGACGCATATTTAAGGAGATATGGCCAAAACAAGTTTTTCATATAAAAATTTCAAATTTTTTGGGTTTTGGGTGGATTTTTCAATTTTTTGGGGGTAGTCACGAATTAAAGTCCTTTTCGCTCTAGGACGCTTAGTTTAGGAGATATGGCCAAAACAAGTTTTTCATATAAAAATTTCAAATTTTTTGGGTTTTGGGTGGATTTTTCAATTTTTTGGGGGTAGTCACGAATTAAAGTCCTTTTCGCTCTAGGACACATATTTAAGGAGATATGGCCAAAACAAGTTTTTCATATAAAAATTTCAAATTTTTTGGGTTTTGGGTGGATTTTTCAATTTTTTGGGGGTAGTCACGAATTAAAGTCCTTTTCGCTCTAGGACGCATATTTAAGGAGATATGGCCAAAACAAGTTTTTCATATAAAAATTTCACATTTTTTGGGTTTTGGGTGGATTTTTCAATTTTTTGGGGGTGGTCACGAATTAAAGTCCTTTTCGCTCTAGGACGCATATTTAAGGAGATATGGCCAAAACAAGTTTTTCATATAAAAATTTCAAATTTTTTGGGTTTTGGGTGGATTTTTCAATTTTTTGGGGGTAGTCACGAATTAAAGTCCTTTTCGCTCTAGGACGCTTAGTTTAGGAGATATGGCCAAAACAAGTTTTTCATATAAAAATTTCAAATTTTTTGGGTTTTGGGTGGATTTTTCAATTTTTTGGGGGTAGTCACGAATTAAAGTCCTTTTCGCTCTAGGACGCTTAGTTTAGGAGATATGGCCAAAACAAGTTTTTCATATAAAAATTTCAAATTTTTTGGGTTTTGGGTGGATTTTTCAATTTTTTGGGGGTAGTCACGAATTAAAGTCCTTTTCGCTCTAGGACGCATATTTAAGGAGATATGGCCAAAACAAGTTTTTCAAATTTTTTGGGTTTTGGGTGGATTTTTCAATTTTTTGGGGGTAGTCACGAATTAAAGTCCTTTTCGCTCTAGGACGCATATTTAAGGAGATATGGCCAAAACAAGTTTTTCATATAAAAATTTCAAATTTTTTGGGTTTTGGGTGGATTTTTCAATTTTTTGGGGGTAGTCACGAATTAAAGTCCTTTTCGCTCTAGGACGCTTAGTTTAGGAGATATGGCCAAAACAAGTTTTTCATATAAAAATTTCAAATTTTTTGGGTTTTGGGTGGATTTTTCAATTTTTTGGGGGTAGTCACGAATTAAAGTCCTTTTCGCTCTAGGACACATATCTAAGGAGATATGGCCAAAACAAGTTTTTCATATAAAAATTTCAAATTTTTTGGGTTTTGGGTGGATTTTTCAATTTTTTGGGGGTAGTCACGAATTAAAGTCCTTTTCGCTCTAGGACGTATATTTAAGGAGATATGGCCAAAACAAATTTTTCATATAAAAATTTCAAATTTTTTAGGTTTTGAGTGGATTTTTCAATTTTTTGGGGGTGGTCACGAATTAAAGTCCTTTTGCTCTAGGACGCATATTTAAGGAGATATGGCCAAAACAAGTTTTTCATATAAAAATTTCAAATTTTTTGGGTTTTGGGTGGATTTTTCAATTTGTTGGGGGTAGTCACGAATTAAAGTCCTTTTCGCTCTAGGACGCATATTTAAGGAGATATAGCCAAAACAAGTTTTTCATATAAAAATTTCAAATTTTTTGGGTTTTGGGTGGATTTTTCAATTTTTTGGGGGTAGTCACGAATTAAAGTCCTTTTCGCTCTAGGACGCATATTTAAGGAGATATGGCCAAAACAAGTTTTTCATATAAAAATTTCAAATTTTTTGGGTTTTGGGTGGATTTTTCAATTTTTTGGGGGTAGTCACGAATTAAAGTCCTTTTCGCTCTAGGACGCTTAGTTTAGGAGATATGGCCAAAACAAGTTTTTCATATAAAAATTTCAAATTTTTTGGGTTTTGGGTGGATTTTTCAATTTTTTGGGGGTAGTCACGAATTAAAGTCCTTTTCGCTCTAGGACGCATATTTAAGGAGATATGGCCAAAACAAGTTTTTCATATAAAAATTTCAAATTTTTTGGGTTTTGGGTGGATTTTTCAATTTGTTGGGGGTAGTCACGAATTAAAGTCCTTTTCGCTCTAGGGCGCATATTTAAGGAGATATGGCCAAAACAAGTTTTTCATATAAAAATTTCAAATTTTTTGGGTTTTGGGTGGATTTTTCAATTTTTTGGGGGTAGTCACGAATTAAAGTCCTTTTCGCTCTAGAACGCATATTTAAGGAGATATGGCCAAAACAAGTTTTTCATATAAAAATTTCAAATTTTTTTGGTTTTGGGTGGATTTTTCAATTTTTTGGGAGTGGTCACGAATTAAAGTCCTTTTCGCTTTAGGACGCATATTTAAGGAGATATGGCCAAAACAAGTTTTTCATATAAAAATTTCAAATTTTTTGGGTTTTGGGTGGATTTTTCAATTTTTTGGGGGTAGTCACGAATTAAAGTCCTTTTCGCTCTAGGACGCTTAGTTTAGGAGATATGGCCAAAACAAGTTATTCATATAAAAATTTCAAATTTTTTGGGTTTTGGGTGGATTTTTTCATATAAAAATTTCAAATTTTTTGGGTTTTGGGTGGATTTTTCAATTTTTTGGGGGTAGTCACGAATTAAAGTCCTTTTCGCTCTAGGACGCTTAGTTCAGGAGATATGGCCAAAACAAGTTTTTCATATAAAAATTTCAAATTTTTTGGGTTTTGGGTGGATTTTTCAATTTTTTGGGGGTAGTCACGAATTAAAGTCCTTTTCGCTCTAGGACACATATTTAAGGAGATATGGCCAAAACAAGTTTTTCATATAAAAATTTCAAATTTTTTGGGTTTTGGGTGGATTTTTCAATTTTTTGGGGGTAGTCACGAATTAAAGTCCTTTTCGCTCTAGGACGCATATTTAAGGAGATATGGCCAAAACAAGTTTTTCATATAAAAATTTCACATTTTTTGGGTTTTGGGTGGATTTTTCAATTTTTTGGGGGTGGTCACGAATTAAAGTCCTTTTCGCTCTAGGACGCATATTTAAGGAGATATGGCCAAAACAAGTTTTTCATATAAAAATTTCAAATTTTTTGGGTTTTGGGTGGATTTTTCAATTTTTTGGGGGTAGTCACGAATTAAAGTCCTTTTCGCTCTAGGACGCTTAGTTTAGGAGATATGGCCAAAACAAGTTTTTCATATAAAAATTTCAAATTTTTTGGGTTTTGGGTGGATTTTTCAATTTTTTGGGGGTAGTCACGAATTAAAGTCCTTTTCGCTCTAGGACGCTTAGTTTAGGAGATATGGCCAAAACAAGTTTTTCATATAAAAATTTCAAATTTTTTGGGTTTTGGGTGGATTTTTCAATTTTTTGGGGGTAGTCACGAATTAAAGTCCTTTTCGCTCTAGGACGCATATTTAAGGAGATATGGCCAAAACAAGTTTATCAAATTTTTTGGGTTTTGGGTGGATTTTTCAATTTTTTGGGGGTAGTCACGAATTAAAGTCCTTTTCGCTCTAGGACGCTTAGTTTAGGAGATATGGCCAAAACAAGTTTTTCATATAAAAATTTCAAATTTTTTGGGTTTTGGGTGGATTTTTCAATTTTTTGGGGGTAGTCACGAATTAAAGTCCTTTTCGCCAAAACAAGTTTTTCATATAAAAATTTCAAATTTTTTGGGTTTTGGGTGGATTTTTCAATTTTTTGGGGGTAGTCACGAATTAAAGTCCTTTTCGCTCTAGGACACATATCTAAGGAGATATGGCCAAAACAAGTTTTTCATATAAAAATTTCAAATTTTTTGGGTTTTGGGTGGATTTTTCAATTTTTTGGGGGTAGTCACGAATTAAAGTCCTTTTCGCTCTAGGACGTATATTTAAGGAGATATGGCCAAAACAAATTTTTCATATAAAAATTTCAAATTTTTTAGGTTTTGAGTGGATTTTTCAATTTTTTGGGGGTGGTCACGAATTAAAGTCCTTTTGCTCTAGGACGCATATTTAAGGAGATATGGCCAAAACAAGTTTTTCATATAAAAATTTCAAATTTTTTGGGTTTTGGGTGGATTTTTCAATTTGTTGGGGGTAGTCACGAATTAAAGTCCTTTTCGCTCTAGGACGCATATTTAAGGAGATATAGCCAAAACAAGTTTTTCATATAAAAATTTCAAATTTTTTGGGTTTTGGGTGGATTTTTCAATTTTTTGGGGGTAGTCACGAATTAAAGTCCTTTTCGCTCTAGGACGCATATTTAAGGAGATATGGCCAAAACAAGTTTTTCATATAAAAATTTCAAATTTTTTGGGTTTTGGGTGGATTTTTCAATTTTTTGGGGGTAGTCACGAATTAAAGTCCTTTTCGCTCTAGGACGCTTAGTTTAGGAGATATGGCCAAAACAAGTTTTTCATATAAAAATTTCAAATTTTTTGGGTTTTGGGTGGATTTTTCAATTTTTTGGGGGTAGTCACGAATTAAAGTCCTTTTCGCTCTAGGACGCATATTTAAGGAGATATGGCCAAAACAAGTTTTTCATATAAAAATTTCAAATTTTTTGGGTTTTGGGTGGATTTTTCAATTTTTTGGGGGTAGTCACGAATTAAAGTCCTTTTCGCTCTAGGACGCATATTTAAGGAGATATGGCCAAAACAAGTTTTTCATATAAAAATTTCAAATTTTTTGGGTTTTGGGTGGATTTTTCAATTTGTTGGGGGTAGTCACGAATTAAAGTCCTTTTCGCTCTAGGACGCATATTTAAGGAGATATGGCCAAAACAAGTTTTTCATATAAAAATTTCAAATTTTTTGGGTTTTGGGTGGATTTTTCAATTTTTTGGGGGTAGTCACGAATTAAAGTCCTTTTCGCTCTAGGACGCATATTTAAGGAGATATGGCCAAAACAAGTTTTTCATATAAAAATTTCAAATTTTTTGGGTTTTGGGTGGATTTTTCAATTTTTTGGGGGTGGTCACGAATTAAAGTCCTTTTCGCTCTAGGACGCATATTTAAGGAGATATGGCCAAAACAAGTTTTTCATATAAAAATTTCAAATTTTTTGGGTTTTGGGTGGATTTTTCAATTTTTTGGGGGTAGTCACGAATTAAAGTCCTTTTCGCTCTAGGACGCTTAGTTTAGGAGATATGGCCAAAACAAGTTTTTCATATAAAAATTTCAAATTTTTTGGGTTTTGGGTGGATTTTTCAATTTTTGGGGGTAGTCACGAATTAAAGTCCTTTTGCTCTAGGACGCATATTTAAGGAGATATGGCCAAAACAAGTTTTTCATATAAAAATTTCAAATTTTTTGGGTTTTGGGTGGATTTTTCAATTTTTTGGGGGTAGTCACGAATTAAAGTCCTTTTCGCTCTAGGACGCATATTTAAGGAGATATGGCCAAAACAAGTTTTTCATATAAAAATTTCAAAATTTTTGGGTTTTGGGTGGATTTTTCAATTTTTTGGGGGTAGTCACGAATTAAAGTCCTTTTCGCTCTAGGACGCTTAGTTTAGGAGATATGGCCAAAACAAGTTTTTCATATAAAAATTTCAAATTTTTTGGGTTTTGGGTGGATTTTTCAATTTTTTGGGGGTAGTCACGAATTAAAGTCCTTTTCGCTCTAGGACGCATATTTAAGGAGATATGGCCAAAACAAGTTTTTCATATAAAAATTTCAAATTTTTTGGGTTTTGGGTGGATTTTTCAATTTTTTGGGGGTAGTCACGAATTAAAGTCCTTTTCGCTCTAGGACGCTTAGTTTAGGAGATATGGCCAAAACAAGTTATTCATATAAAAATTTCAAATTTTTTGGGTTTTGGGTGGATTTTTTTATATAAAAATTTCAAATTTTTTGGGTTTTGGGTGGATTTTTCAATTTTTTGGGGGTAGTCACGAATTAAAGTCCTTTTCGCTCTAGGACGCATATTTAAGGAGATATGGCCAAAACAAGTTTTTCATATAAAAATTTCAAATTTTTTGGGTTTTGGGTGGATTTTTCAATTTTTTGGGGGTAGTCACGAATTAAAGTCCTTTTCGCTCTAGGACGCTTAGTTTAGGAGATATGGCCAAAACAAGTTTTTCATATAAAAATTTCAAATTTTTTGGGTTTTGGGTGGATTTTTCAATTTTTTGGGGGTAGTCACGAATTAAAGTCCTTTTCGCTCTAGGACACATATTTAAGGAGATATGGCCAAAACAAGTTTTTCATATAAAAATTTCAAATTTTTTGGGTTTTGGGTGGATTTTTCAATTTTTTGGGGGTAGTCACGAATTAAAGTCCTTTTCGCTCTAGGACGCATATTTAAGGAGATATGGCCAAAACAAGTTTTTCATATAAAAATTTCACATTTTTTGGGTTTTGGGTGGATTTTTCAATTTTTTGGGGGTGGTCACGAATTAAAGTCCTTTTCGCTCTAGGACGCATATTTAAGGAGATATGGCCAAAACAAGTTTTTCATATAAAAATTTCAAATTTTTTGGGTTTTGGGTGGATTTTTCAATTTTTTGGGGGTAGTCACGAATTAAAGTCCTTTTCGCTCTAGGACGCTTAGTTTAGGAGATATGGCCAAAACAAGTTTTTCATATAAAAATTTCAAATTTTTTGGGTTTTGGGTGGATTTTTCAATTTTTTGGGGGTAGTCACGAATTAAAGTCCTTTTCGCTCTAGGACGCTTAGTTTAGGAGATATGGCCAAAACAAGTTTTTCATATAAAAATTTCAAATTTTTTGGGTTTTGGGTGGATTTTTCAATTTTTTGGGGGTAGTCACGAATTAAAGTCCTTTTCGCTCTAGGACGCATATTTAAGGAGATATGGCCAAAACAAGTTTTTCAAATTTTTTGGGTTTTGGGTGGATTTTTCAATTTTTTGGGGGTAGTCACGAATTAAAGTCCTTTTCGCTCTAGGACGCATATTTAAGGAGATATGGCCAAAACAAGTTTTTCATATAAAAATTTCAAATTTTTTGGGTTTTGGGTGGATTTTTCAATTTTTTGGGGGTAGTCACGAATTAAAGTCCTTTTCGCTCTAGGACGCTTAGTTTAGGAGATATGGCCAAAACAAGTTTTTCATATAAAAATTTCAAATTTTTTGGGTTTTGGGTGGATTTTTCAATTTTTTGGGGGTAGTCACGAATTAAAGTCCTTTTCGCTCTAGGACACATATCTAAGGAGATATGGCCAAAACAAGTTTTTCATATAAAAATTTCAAATTTTTTGGGTTTTGGGTGGATTTTTCAATTTTTTGGGGGTAGTCACGAATTAAAGTCCTTTTCGCTCTAGGACGTATATTTAAGGAGATATGGCCAAAACAAATTTTTCATATAAAAATTTCAAATTTTTTAGGTTTTGAGTGGATTTTTCAATTTTTTGGGGGTGGTCACGAATTAAAGTCCTTTTGCTCTAGGACGCATATTTAAGGAGATATGGCCAAAACAAGTTTTTCATATAAAAATTTCAAATTTTTTGGGTTTTGGGTGGATTTTTCAATTTGTTGGGGGTAGTCACGAATTAAAGTCCTTTTCGCTCTAGGACGCATATTTAAGGAGATATAGCCAAAATAAGTTTTTCATATAAAAATTTCAAATTTTTTGGGTTTTGGGTGGATTTTTCAATTTTTTGGGGGTAGTCACGAATTAAAGTCCTTTTCGCTCTAGGACGCATATTTAAGGAGATATGGCCAAAACAAGTTTTTCATATAAAAATTTCAAATTTTTTGGGTTTTGGGTGGATTTTTCAATTTTTTGGGGGTAGTCACGAATTAAAGTCCTTTTCGCTCTAGGACGCTTAGTTTAGGAGATATGGCCAAAACAAGTTTTTCATATAAAAATTTCAAATTTTTTGGGTTTTGGGTGGATTTTTCAATTTTTTGGGGGTAGTCACGAATTAAAGTCCTTTTCGCTCTAGGACGCATATTTAAGGAGATATGGCCAAAACAAGTTTTTCATATAAAAATTTCAAATTTTTTGGGTTTTGGGTGGATTTTTCAATTTTTTGGGGGTAGTCACGAATTAAAGTCCTTTTCGCTCTAGGACGCTTAGTTTAGGAGATATGGCCAAAACAAGTTTTTCATATAAAAATTTCAAATTTTTTGGGTTTTGGGTGGATTTTTCAATTTTTGGGGGTAGTCACGAATTAAAGTCCTTTTGCTCTAGGACGCATATTTAAGGAGATATGGCCAAAACAAGTTTTTCATATAAAAATTTCAAATTTTTTGGGTTTTGGGTGGATTTTTCAATTTTTTGGGGGTAGTCACGAATTAAAGTCCTTTTCGCTCTAGGACG
This sequence comes from Haematobia irritans, assembly GCF_050003625.1. Classification (NCBI taxonomy): domain Eukaryota; kingdom Metazoa; phylum Arthropoda; class Insecta; order Diptera; family Muscidae; genus Haematobia; species Haematobia irritans. Next base: position 26,306,070 of record NC_134401.1, read on the forward strand.
CATATTTAAGGAGATATGGCCAAAACAAGTTTTTCATATAAAAATTTCAAAATTTTTGGGTTTTGGGTGGATTTTTCAATTTTTTGGGGGTAGTCACGAATTAAAGTCCTTTTCGCTCTAGGACGCTTAGTTTAGGAGATATGGCCAAAACAAGTTTTTCATATAAAAATTTCAAATTTTTTGGGTTTTGGGTGGATTTTTCAATTTTTTGGGGGTAGTCACGAATTAAAGTCCTTTTCGCTCTAGGACGCATATTTAAGGAGATATGGCCAAAACAAGTTTTTCATATAAAAATTTCAAATTTTTTGGGTTTTGGGTGGATTTTTCAATTTTTTGGGGGTAGTCACGAATTAAAGTCCTTTTCGCTCTAGGACGCTTAGTTTAGGAGATATGGCCAAAACAAGTTATTCATATAAAAATTTCAAATTTTTTGGGTTTTGGGTGGATTTTTTTATATAAAAATTTCAAATTTTTTGGGTTTTGGGTGGATTTTTCAATTTTTTGGGGGTAGTCACGAATTAAAGTCCTTTTCGCTCTAGGACGCATATTTAAGGAGATATGGCCAAAACAAGTTTTTCATATAAAAATTTCAAATTTTTTGGGTTTTGGGTGGATTTTTCAATTTTTTGGGGGTAGTCACGAATTAAAGTCCTTTTCGCTCTAGGACGCTTAGTTTAGGAGATATGGCCAAAACAAGTTTTTCATATAAAAATTTCAAATTTTTTGGGTTTTGGGTGGATTTTTCAATTTTTTGGGGGTAGTCACGAATTAAAGTCCTTTTCGCTCTAGGACACATATTTAAGGAGATATGGCCAAAACAAGTTTTTCATATAAAAATTTCAAATTTTTTGGGTTTTGGGTGGATTTTTCAATTTTTTGGGGGTAGTCACGAATTAAAGTCCTTTTCGCTCTAGGACGCATATTTAAGGAGATATGGCCAAAACAAGTTTTTCATATAAAAATTTCACATTTTTTGGGTTTTGGGTGGATTTTTCAATTTTTTGGGGGTGGTCACGAATTAAAGTCCTTTTCGCTCTAGGACGCATATTTAAGGAGATATGGCCAAAACAAGTTTTTCATATAAAAATTTCAAATTTTTTGGGTTTTGGGTGGATTTTTCAATTTTTTGGGGGTAGTCACGAATTAAAGTCCTTTTCGCTCTAGGACGCTTAGTTTAGGAGATATGGCCAAAACAAGTTTTTCATATAAAAATTTCAAATTTTTTGGGTTTTGGGTGGATTTTTCAATTTTTTGGGGGTAGTCACGAATTAAAGTCCTTTTCGCTCTAGGACGCTTAGTTTAGGAGATATGGCCAAAACAAGTTTTTCATATAAAAATTTCAAATTTTTTGGGTTTTGGGTGGATTTTTCAATTTTTTGGGGGTAGTCACGAATTAAAGTCCTTTTCGCTCTAGGACGCATATTTAAGGAGATATGGCCAAAACAAGTTTTTCAAATTTTTTGGGTTTTGGGTGGATTTTTCAATTTTTTGGGGGTAGTCACGAATTAAAGTCCTTTTCGCTCTAGGACGCATATTTAAGGAGATATGGCCAAAACAAGTTTTTCATATAAAAATTTCAAATTTTTTGGGTTTTGGGTGGATTTTTCAATTTTTTGGGGGTAGTCACGAATTAAAGTCCTTTTCGCTCTAGGACGCTTAGTTTAGGAGATATGGCCAAAACAAGTTTTTCATATAAAAATTTCAAATTTTTTGGGTTTTGGGTGGATTTTTCAATTTTTTGGGGGTAGTCACGAATTAAAGTCCTTTTCGCTCTAGGACACATATCTAAGGAGATATGGCCAAAACAAGTTTTTCATATAAAAATTTCAAATTTTTTGGGTTTTGGGTGGATTTTTCAATTTTTTGGGGGTAGTCACGAATTAAAGTCCTTTTCGCTCTAGGACGTATATTTAAGGAGATATGGCCAAAACAAATTTTTCATATAAAAATTTCAAATTTTTTAGGTTTTGAGTGGATTTTTCAATTTTTTGGGGGTGGTCACGAATTAAAGTCCTTTTGCTCTAGGACGCATATTTAAGGAGATATGGCCAAAACAAGTTTTTCATATAAAAATTTCAAATTTTTTGGGTTTTGGGTGGATTTTTCAATTTGTTGGGGGTAGTCACGAATTAAAGTCCTTTTCGCTCTAGGACGCATATTTAAGGAGATATAGCCAAAACAAGTTTTTCATATAAAAATTTCAAATTTTTTGGGTTTTGGGTGGATTTTTCAATTTTTTGGGGGTAGTCACGAATTAAAGTCCTTTTCGCTCTAGGACGCATATTTAAGGAGATATGGCCAAAACAAGTTTTTCATATAAAAATTTCAAATTTTTTGGGTTTTGGGTGGATTTTTCAATTTTTTGGGGGTAGTCACGAATTAAAGTCCTTTTCGCTCTAGGACGCTTAGTTTAGGAGATATGGCCAAAACAAGTTTTTCATATAAAAATTTCAAATTTTTTGGGTTTTGGGTGGATTTTTCAATTTTTTGGGGGTAGTCACGAATTAAAGTCCTTTTCGCTCTAGGACGCATATTTAAGGAGATATGGCCAAAACAAGTTTTTCATATAAAAATTTCAAATTTTTTGGGTTTTGGGTGGATTTTTCAATTTTTTGGGGGTAGTCACGAATTAAAGTCCTTTTCGCTCTAGGACGCTTAGTTTAGGAGATATGGCCAAAACAAGTTTTTCATATAAAAATTTCAAATTTTTTGGGTTTTGGGTGGATTTTTCAATTTTTGGGGGTAGTCACGAATTAAAGTCCTTTTGCTCTAGGACGCATATTTAAGGAGATATGGCCAAAACAAGTTTTTCATATAAAAATTTCAAATTTTTTGGGTTTTGGGTGGATTTTTCAATTTTTTGGGGGTAGTCACGAATTAAAGTCCTTTTCGCTCTAGGACGCATATTTAAGGAGATATGGCCAAAACAAGTTTTTCATATAAAAATTTCAAATTTTTTGGGTTTTGGGTGGATTTTTCAATTTTTTGGGGGTAGTCACGAATTAAAGTCCTTTTCGCTCTAGGACGCTTAGTTTAGGAGATATGGCCAAAACAAGTTTTTCATATAAAAATTTCAAATTTTTTGGGTTTTTGGTGGATTTTTCAATTTTTTGGGGGTAGTCACGAATTAAAGTCCTTTTCGCTCTAGGACACATATTTAAGGAGATATGGCCAAAACAAGTTTTTCATATAAAAATTTCAAATTTTTTGGGTTTTGGGTGGATTTTTCAATTTTTTGGGGGTAGTCACGAATTAAAGTCCTTTTCGCTCTAGGACGCTTAGTTTAGGAGATATGGCCAAAACAAATTTTTCATATAAAAATTTCAAATTTTTTAGGTGTTGAGTGGATTTTTCAATTTTTTGGGGGTGGTCACGAATTAAAGTCCTTTTCGCTCTAGGACGCATATTTAAGGAGATATGGCCAAAACAAGTTTTTCATATAAAAATTTCAAATTTTTTGGGTTTTGGGTGGGTTTTTCAATTTATTGGGGGTAGTCACGAATTAAAGTCATTTTCGCTCTAGGACGCATATTTAAGGAGATATGGCCAAAACAAGTTTTTCATATAAAAATTTCAAATTTTTTGGGTTTTGGGTGGATTTTTCAATTTTTTGGGGGTAGTCACGAATTAAAGTCCTTTTCGCTCTAGGACGCATATTTAAGGAGATATGGCCAAAACAAGTTTTTCATATAAAAATTTCAAATTTTTTGGGTTTTGGGTGGATTTTTCAATTTTTTGGGGGTGGTCACGAATTAAAGTCCTTTTCGCTCTAGGACGCATATTTAAGGAGATATGGCCAAAACAAGTTTTTCATATAAAAATTTCAAATTTTTTGGGTTTTGGGTGGATTTTTCAATTTTTTGGGGGTAGTCACGAATTAAAGTCCTTTTCGCTCTAGGACGCTTAGTTTAGGAGATATGGCCAAAACAAGTTTTTCATATAAAAATTTCAAATTTTTTGGGTTTTGGGTGGATTTTTCAATTTTTTGGGGGTAGTCACGAATTAAAGTCCTTTTCGCTCTAGGACGCATATTTAAGGAGATATGGCCAAAACAAGTTTTTCATATAAAAATTTCAAATTTTTTGGGTTTTGGGTGGATTTTTCAATTTTTTGGGGGTAGTCACGAATTAAAGTCCTTTTCGCTCTAGGACGCATATTTAAGGAGATATGGCCAAAACAAGTTTTTCATATAAAAATTTCAAATTTTTTGGGTTTTGGGTGGATTTTTCAATTTTTTGGGGGTAGTCACGAATTAAAGTCCTTTTCGCTCTAGGACACATATTTAAGGAGATATGGCCAAAACAAGTTTTTCATATAAAAATTTAAAATTTTTTGGGTTTTGGGTGGATTTTTCAATTTTTTGGGGGTAGTCACTAATTAAAGTCCTTTTCGCTCTAGGACGTATATTTAAGGAGATATGGCCAAAACAAATTTTTCATATAAAAATTTCAAATTTTTTAGGTTTTGAGTGGATTTTTCAATTTTTTGGGGGTGGTCACGAATTAAAGTCCTTTTCGCTCTAGGACGCATATTTAAGGAGATATGGCCAAAACAAGTTTTTCATATAAAAATTTCAAATTTTTTGGGTTTTGGGTGGATTTTTCAATTTGTTGGGGGTAGTCACGAATTAAAGTCCTTTTCGCTCTAGGACGCATATTTAAGGAGATATGGCCAAAACAAGTTTTTCATATAAAAATTTCAAATTTTTTGGGTTTTGGGTGGATTTTTCAATTTTTTGGGGGTAGTCACGAATTAAAGTCCTTTTCGCTCTAGGACGCATATTTAAGGAGATATGGCCAAAACAAGTTTTTCATATAAAAATTTCAATTTTTTGGGTTTTGGGTGGATTTTTCAATTTTGTGGGGGTGGTCACGAATTAAAGTCCTTTTCGCTCTAGGACGCATATTTAAGGAGATATGGCCAAAACAAGTTTTTCATATAGAAATTTCAAATTTTTTGGGTTTTGGGTGGATTTTTCAATTTTTTTGGGGGTAGTCACGAATTAAAGTCCTTTTCGCTCTAGGACGTATATTTAAGGAGATATGGCCAAAACAAATTTTTCATATAAAAATTTCAAATTTTTTAGGTTTTGAGTGGATTTTTCAATTTTTTGGGGGTGGTCACGAATTAAAGTCCTTTTCGCTCTAGGACGCATATTTAAGGAGATATGGCCAAAACAAGTTTTTCATATAAAAATTTCAAATTTTTTGGGTTTTGGGTGGATTTTTCAATTTTGTGGGGGTGGTCACGAATTAAAGTCCTTTTCGCTCTAGGACACATATTTAAGGAGATATGGCCAAAACAAGTTTTTCATATAAAAATTTCAAATTTTTTGGGTTTTGGGTGGATTTTTCAATTTTTTGGGGGTAGTCACGAATTAAAGTCCTTTTCGCTCTAGGGCGTATATTTAAGGAGATATGGCCAAAACAAGTTTTTCATATAAAAATTTCAAATTTTTTGGGTTTTGGGTGGATTTTTCAATTTTTTGGGGGTAGTCACGAATTAAAGTCCTTTTCGCTCTAGGACGCATATTTAAGGAGATATGGCCAAAACAAGTTTTTCATATAAAAATTTCAATTTTTTTTGGGTTTTGGGTGGATTTTTCAATTTTGTGGGGGTGGTCACGAATTAAAGTCCTTTTCGCTCTAGGACGCATATTTAAGGAGATATGGCCAAAACAAGTTTTTCATATAAAAATTTCAAAAAAATTTGGGTTTTGGGTGGATTTTTCAATTTTTTGGGGGTAGTCACGAATTAAAGTCCTTTTCGCTCTAGGACACATATTTAAGGAGATATGGCCAAAACAAGTTTTTCATATAAAAATTTCAAATTTTTTGGGTTTTGGGTGGATTTTTCAATTTTTTGGGGGTAGTCACGAATTAAAGTCCTTTTCGCTCTAGGACGCATATTTAAGGAGATATGGCCAAAACAAGTTTTTCATATAAAAATTTCAAATTTTTTGGGTTTTGGGTGGATTTTTCAATTTTTTGGGGGTAGTCACGAATTAAAGTCCTTTTCGCTCTAGGACGCATATTTAAGGAGATATGGCCAAAACAAGTTTTTCATATAAAAATTTCAAATTTTTTGGGTTTTGGGTGGATTTTTCAATTTTTTGGGGGTGGTCACGAATTAAAGTCCTTTTCGCTCTAGGACGCTTAGTTTAGGAGATATGGCCAAAACAAGTTTTTCATATAAAAATTTCAAATTTTTTGGGTTTTGGGTGGATTTTTCAATTTTTTGGGGGTAGTCACGAATTAAAGTCCTTTTCGCTCTAGGACACATATTTAAGGAGATATGGCCAAAACAAGTTTTTCATATAAAAATTTCAAATTTTTTGGGTTTTGGGTGGATTTTTCAATTTTTTGGGGGTAGTCACGAATTAAAGTCCTTTTCGCTCTAGGACGTATATTTAAGGAGATATGGCCAAAACAAATTTTTCATATAAAAATTTCAAATTTTTTGGGTTTTGAGTGGATTTTTCAATTTTTTGGGGGTGGTCACGAATTAAAGTCCTTTTCGCTCTAGGACGCATATTTAAGGAGATATGGCCAAAACAAGTTTTTCATATAAAAATTTCAAATTTTTTGGGTTTTGGGTGGATTTTTCAATTTGTTGGGGGTAGTCACGAATTAAAGTCCTTTTCGCTCTAGGACGCATATTTAAGGAGATATGGCCAAAACAAGTTTTTCATATAAAAATTTCAAATTTTTTGGGTTTTGGGTGGATTTTTCAATTTTTTGGGGGTAGTCACGAATTAAAGTCCTTTTCGCTCTAGGACGCATATTTAAGGAGATATGGCCAAAACAAGTTTTTCATATAAAAATTTCAAATTTTTTGGGTTTTGGGTGGATTTTTCAATTTTTTGGGGGTGGTCACGAATTAAAGTCCTTTTCGCTCTAGGACGCATATTTAAGGAGATATGGCCAAAACAAGTTTTTCATATAAAAATTTCAAATTTTTTGGGTTTTGGGTGGATTTTTCAATTTTTTGGGGGTAGTCACGAATTAAAGTCCTTTTCGCTCTAGGACGCTTAGTTTAGGAGATATGGCCAAAACAAGTTTTTCATATAAAAATTTCAAATTTTTTGGGTTTTGGGTGGATTTTTCAATTTTTTGGGGGTAGTCACGAATTAAAGTCCTTTTCGCTCTAGGACGCTTAGTTTAGGAGATATGGCCAAAACAAGTTTTTTATATAAAAATTTCAAATTTTTTGGGTTTTGGGTGGATTTTTCAATTTTTTGGGGGTAGTCACGAATTAAAGTCCTTTTCGCTCTAGGACGCATATTTAAGGAGATATGGCCAAAACAAGTTTTTCATATAAAAATTTCAAATTTTTTGGGTTTTGGGTGGATTTTTCAATTTTTTGGGGGTAGTCACGAATTAAAGTCCTTTTCGCTCTAGGACGCATATTTAAGGAGATATGGCCAAAACAAGTTTTTCATATAAGAATTTCAAATTTTTTGGGTTTTGGGTGGATTTTTCAATTTTTTGGGGGTAGTCACGAATTAAAGTCCTTTTCGCTCTAGGACACATATTTAAGGAGATATGGCCAAAACAAGTTTTTCATATAAAAATTTCAAATTTTTTGGGTTTTGGGTGGATTTTTCAATTTTTTGGGGGTAGTCACGAATTAAAGTCATTTTCGCTCTAGGACGTATATTTAAGGAGATATGGCCAAAACAAATTTTTCATATAAAAATTTCAAATTTTTTAGGTTTTGAGTGGATTTTTCAATTTTTTGGGGGTGGTCACGAATTAAAGTCCTTTTCGCTCTAGGACGCATATTTAAGGAGATATGGCCAAAACAAGTTTTTCATATAAAAATTTCAAATTTTTTGGGTTTTGGGTGGATTTTTCAATTTGTTGGGGGTAGTCACGAATTAAAGTCCTTTTCGCTCTAGGACGCATATTTAAGGAGATATGGCCAAAACAAGTTTTTCATATAAAAATTTCAAATTTTTTGGGTTTTGGGTGGATTTTTCAATTTTTTGGGGGTAGTCACGAATTAAAGTCCTTTTCGCTCTAGGACGCATATTTAAGGAGATATGGCCAAAACAAGTTTTTCATATAAAAATTTCAAATTTTTTGGGTTTTGGTTGGATTTTTCAATTTTTTGGGGGTAGTCACGAATTAAAGTCCTTTTCGCTCTAGGACGCTTAGTTTAGGAGATATGGCCAAAACAAGTTTTTCATATAAAAATTTCAAATTTTTTGGGTTTTGGGTGGATTTTTCAATTTTTTGGGGGTAGTCACGAATTAAAGTCCTTTTCGCTCTAGGACGCATATTTAAGGAGATATGGCCAAAACAAGTTTTTCATATAAAAATTTCAAATTTTTTGGGTTTTGGGTGGATTTTTCAATTTTTTGGGGGTAGTCACGAATTAAAGTCCTTTTCGCTCTAGGACGCATATTTAAGGAGATATGGCCAAAACAAGTTTTTCATATAAAAATTTCAAATTTTTTGGGTTTTGGGTGGATTTTTCAATTTTTTGGGGGTAGTCACGAATTAAAGTCCTTTTCGCTCTAGGACGCTTAGTTTAGGAGATATGGCCAAAACAAGTTTTTCATATAAAAATTTCAAATTTTTTGGGTTTTGGGTGGATTTTTCAATTTTTTGGGGGTAGTCACGAATTAAAGTCCTTTTCGCTCTAGGACACATATTTAAGGAGATATGGCCAAAACAAGTTTTTCATATAAAAATTTCAAATTTTTTGGGTTTGGGTGGATTTTTCAATTTTTTGGGGGTAGTCACGAATTAAAGTCCTTTTCGCTCTAGGACGCTTAGTTTAGGAGATATGGCCAAAACAAGTTTTTCATATAAAAATTTCAAATTTTTTGTGTTTTGGGTGGATTTTTCAATTTTTTGGGGGTAGTCACGAATTAAAGTCCTTTTCGCTCTAGGACGCATATTTAAGGAGATATGGCCAAAACAAGTTTTTCATATAAAAATTTCAAATTTTTTGGGTGGATTTTTCAATTTTTTGGGGGTGGTCACGAATTAAAGTCCTTTTCGCTCTAGGACGCATATTTAAGGAGATATGGCCAAAACAAGTTTTTCATATAAAAATTTCAATTTTTTTGGGTTTTGGGTGGATTTTTCAATTTTTTGGGGGTAGTCACGAATTAAAGTCCTTTTCGCTCTAGGACGCTTAGTTTAGGAGATATGGCCAAAACAAGTTTTTTATATAAAAATTTCAAATTTTTTGGGTTTTGGGTGGATTTTTCAATTTTTTGGGGGTAGTCACGAATTAAAGTCCTTTTCGCTCTAGGACGCATATTTAAGGAGATATGGCCAAAACAAGTTTTTCATATAAAAATTTCAAATTTTTTGGGTTTTGGGTGGATTTTACAATTTTTTGGGGGTAGTCACGAATTAAAGTCCTTTTCGCTCTAGGACGCATATTTAAGGAGATATGGCCAAAACAAGTTTTTCATATAAAAATTTCAAATTTTTTGGGTTTTGGGTGGATTTTTCAATTTTTTGGGGGTAGTCACGAATTAAAGTCCTTTTCGCTCTAGGACACATATTTAAGGAGATATGGCCAAAACAAGTTTTTCATATAAAAATTTCAAATTTTTTGGGTTTTGGGTGGATTTTTCAATTTTTTGGGGGTAGTCACGAATTAAAGTCCTTTTCGCTCTAGGACGTATATTTAAGGAGATATGGCCAAAACAAATTTTTCATATAAAAATTTCAAATTTTTTAGGTTTTGAGTGGATTTTTCAATTTTTTGGCGGTGGTCACGAATTAAAGTCCTTTTCGCTCTAGGACGCATATTTAAGGAGATATGGCCAAAACAAGTTTTTCATATAAAAATTTCAAATTTTTTGGGTTTTGGGTGGATTTTTCAATTTGTTGGGGGTAGTCACGAATTAAAGTCCTTTTCGCTCTAGGACGCATATTTAAGGAGATATGGCCAAAACAAGTTTTTCATATAAAAATTTCAAATTTTTTGGGTTTTGGGTGGATTTTTCAATTTTTTGGGGGTAGTCACGAATTAAAGTCCTTTTCGCTCTAGGACGCATATTTAAGGAGATATGGCCAAAACAAGTTTTTCATATAAAAATTTCAAATTTTTTGGGTTTTGGTTGGATTTTTCAATTTTTTGGGGGTAGTCACGAATTAAAGTCCTTTTCGCTATAGGACGCTTAGTTTAGGAGATATGGCCAAAACAAGTTTTTCATATAAAAATTTCAAATTTTTTGGGTTTTGGGTGGATTTTTCAATTTTTTGGGGGTAGTCACGAATTAAAGTCCTTTTCGCTCTAGGACGCATATTTAAGGAGATATGGCCAAAACAAGTTTTTCATATAAAAATTTCAAATTTTTTGGGTTTTGGGTGGATTTTTCAATTTTTTGGGGGTAGTCACGAATTAAAGTCCTTTTCGCTCTAGGACGCATATTTAAGGAGATATGGCCAAAACAAGTTTTTCATATAAAAATTTCAAATTTTTTGGGTTTTGGGTGGATTTTTCAATTTTTTGGGGGTAGTCACGAATTAAAGTCCTTTTCGCTCTAGGACGCTTAGTTTAGGAGATATGGCCAAAACAAGTTTTTCATATAAAAATTTCAAATTTTTTGGGTTTTGGGTGGATTTTTCAATTTTTTGGGGGTAGTCACGAATTAAAGTCCTTTTCGCTCTAGGACACATTTAAGGAGATATGGCCAAAACAAGTTTTTCATATAAAAATTTCAAATTTTTTGGGTTTTGGGTGGATTTTTCAATTTTTTGGGGGTAGTCACGAATTAAAGTCCTTTTCGCTCTAGGACGCATATTTAAGGAGATATGGCCAAAACAAGTTTTTCATATAAAAATTTCAAATTTTTTGGGTTTTGGGTGGATTTTTCAATTTTTTGGGGGTAGTCACGAATTAAAGTCCTTTTCGCTCTAGGACGCTTAGTTTAGGAGATATGGCCAAAACAAGTTTTTCATATAAAAATTTCAAATTTTTTGGGTTTTGGGTGGATTTTTCAATTTTTTGGGGTTAGTCACGAATTAAAGTCCTTTTCGCTCTAGGACACATATTTAAGGAGATATGGCCAAAACAAGTTTTTCATATAAAAATTTCAAATTTTTTGGGTGGATTTTTCAATTTTTGGGGGGTAGTCACGAATTAAAGTCCTTTTCGCTCTAGGACGTATATTTAAGGAGATATGGCCAAAACAAATTTTTCATATAAAAATTTCAAATTTTTTAGGTTTTGAGTGGATTTTTCAATTTTTTGGGGGTGGTCACGAATTAAAGTCCTTTTCGCTCTAGGACGCATATTTAAGGAGATATGGCCAAAACAAGTTTTTCATATAAAAATTTCAAATGTTTTGGGTTTTGGGTGGATTTTTCAATTTGTTGGGGGTAGTCACGAATTAAAGTCCTTTTCGCTCTAGGACGCATATTTAAGGAGATATGGCCAAAACAAGTTTTTCATATAAAAATTTCAAATTTTTTGGGTTTTTGGTGGATTTTTCAATTTTTTGGGGGTAGTCACGAATTAAAGTCCTTTTCGCTCTAGGACGCATATTTAAGGAGATATGGCCAAAACAAGTTTTTCATATAAAAATTTCAAATTTTTTGGGTTTTGGGTGGATTTTTCAATTTTTTTGGGGTGGTCACGAATTAAAGTCCTTTTCGCTCTAGGACGCATATTTAAGGAGATATGGCCAAAACAAGTTTTTCATATAAAAATTTCAAATTTTTTGGGTTTTGGGTGGATTTTTCAATTTTTTGGGGGTAGTCACGAATTAAAGTCCTTTTCGCTCTAGGACGCTTAGTTTAGGAGATATGGCCAAAACAAGTTTTTCATATAAAAATTTCAAATTTTTTGGGTTTTGGGTGGATTTTTCAATTTTTTGGGGGTAGTCACGAATTAAAGTCCTTTTCGCTCTAGGACGCATATTTAAGGAGATATGGCCAAAACAAGTTTTTCATATAAAAATTTCAAATTTTTTGGGTTTTGGGTGGATTTTTCAATTTTTTGGGGGTAGTCACGAATTAAAGTCCTTTTCGCTCTAGGACGCATATTTAAGGAGATATGGCCAAAACAAGTTTTTCATATAAAAATTTCAAATTTTTTGGGTTTTGGGTGGATTTTTCAATTTTTTGTGGGTAGTCACGAATTAAAGTCCTTTTCGCTGTAGAACGCTTAGTTTAGGAGATATGGCCAAAACAAGTTTTTCATATAAAAATTTCAAATTTTTTGGGTTTTGGGTGGATTTTTCAATTTTTTGGGGGTAGTAACGAATTAAAGTCCTTTTCGCTCTAGGACACATATTTAAGGAGATATGGCCAAAACAAGTTTTTCATATAAAAATTTCAAATTTTTTGGGTTTTGGGTGGATTTTTCAATTTTTTGGGGGTAGTCACGAATTAAAGTCCTTTTCGCTCTAGGACGTATATTTAAGGAGATATGGCCAAAACAAATTTTTCATATAAAAATTTCAAATTTTTTGGGTTTTGAGTGGATTTTTCAATTTTTTGGGGGTGGTCACGAATTAAAGTCCTTTTCGCTCTAGGACGCATATTTAAGGAGATATGGCCAAAACAAGTTTTTCATATAAAAATTTCAATTTTTTTGGGTTTTGGATGGATTTTTCAATTTGTTGGGGGTAGTCACGAATTAAAGTCCTTTTCGCTCTAGGACGCATATTTAAGGAGATATGGCCAAAACAAGTTTTTCATATAAAAATTTCAAATTTTTTGGGTTTTGGGTGGATTTTTCAATTTTTTGGGGGTAGTCACGAATTAAAGTCCTTTTCGCTCTAGGACGCATATTTAAGGAGATATGGCCAAAACAAGTTTTTCATATAAAAATTTCAAATTTTTTGGGTTTTGGGTGGATTTTTCAATTTTTTGGGGGTAGTCACGAATTAAAGTCCTTTTCGCTCTGGGACGCTTAGTTTAGGATATATGGCCAAAACAAGTTTTTCATATAAAAATTTCAAATTTTTTGGGTTTTGGGTGGATTTTTCAATTTTTTGGGGGTAGTCACGAATTAAAGTCCTTTTCGCTCTAGGACGCATATTTAAGGAGATATGGCCAAAACAAGTTTTTCATATAAAAATTTCAAATTTTTTGGGTTTTGGGTGGATTTTTCAATTTTTTGGGGGTAGTCACGAATTAAAGTCCTTTTCGCTCTAGGACGCATATTTAAGGAGATATGGCCAAAACAAGTTTTTCATATAAAAATTTAAAATTTTTTGGGTTTTGGGTGGATTTTTCAATTTTTTGGGGGTAGTCACGAATTAAAGTCCTTTTCGCTCTAGGACGCTTAGTTTAGGAGATATGGCCAAAACAAGTTTTTCATATAAAAATTTCAAATTTTTTGGGTTTTGGGTGGATTTTTCAATTTTTTGGGGGTAGTCACGAATTAAAGTCCTTTTCGCTCTAGGACACATATTTAAGGAGATATGGCCAAAACAAGTTTTTCATATAAAAATTTCAAATTTTTTGGGTTTTGGGTGGATTTTTCAATTTTTTGGGGGTAGTCACGAATTAAAGTCCTTTTCGCTCTAGGACGTATATTTAAGGAGATATGGCCAAAACAAATTTTTCATATAAAAATTTCAAATTTTTTAGGTTTTGAGTGGATTTTTCAATTTTTTGGGGGTGGTCACGAATTAAAGTCCTTTTCGCTCTAGGACGCATATTTAAGGAGATATGGCCAAAACAAGTTTTTCATATAAAAATTTCAAATTTTTTGGGTTTTGGGTGGATTTTTCAATTTGTTGGGGGTAGTCACGAATTAAAGTCCTTTTCGCTCTAGGACGCATATTTAAGGAGATATGGCCAAAACAAGTTTTTCATATAAAAATTTCAAATTTTTTGGGTTTTGGGTGGATTTTTCAATTTTTTGGGGGTAGTCACGAATTAAAGTCCTTTTCGCTCTAGGGCGCATATTTAAGGAGATATGGCCAAAACAAGTTTTTCATATAAAAATTTCAAATTTTTTGGGTTTTGGGTGGATTTTTCAATTTTTTGGGGGTGGTCACGAATTAAAGTCCTTTTCGCTCTAGGACGCTTAGTTTAGGAGATATGGCCAAAACAAGTTTTTCATATAAAAATTTCAAATTTTTTGGGTTTTGGGTGGATTTTTCAATTTGTTGGGGGTAGTCACGAATTAAAGTCCTTTTCGCTCTAGGACACATATTTAAGGAGATATGGCCAAAACAAGTTTTTCATATAAAAATTTCAAATTTTTTGGGTTTTGGGTGGATTTTTCAATTTTTTGGGGGTAGTCACGAATTAAAGTCCTTTTCGCTATAGGACGCATATTTAAGGAGATATGGCCAAAACAAGTTTTTCATATAAAAATTTCAAATGTTTTGGGTTTTGGGTGGATTTTTCAATTTTTTGGGGGTAGTCACGAATTAAAGTCCTTTTCGCTCTAGGACGCATATTTAAGGAGATATGGCCAAAACAAGTTTTTCATATAAAAATTTCAAATTTTTTGGGTTTTGGGTGGATTTTTCAATTTTTTGGGGGTAGTCACGAATTAAAGTCCTTTTCGCTCTTTTTGGGTTTTGGGTGGATTTTTCAATTTTTTTGGGGTGGTCACGAATTAAAGTCCTTTTCGCTCTAGGACGCATATTTAAGGAGATATGGCCAAAACAAGTTTTTCATATAAAAATTTCAAATTTTTTGGGTTTTGGGTGGATTTTTCAATTTTTTGGGGGTAGTCACGAATTAAAGTCCTTTTCGCTCTAGGACGCTTAGTTTAGGAGATATGGCCAAAACAAGTTTTTCATATAAAAATTTCAAATTTTTTGGGTTTTGGGTGGATTTTTCAATTTTTTGGGGGTAGTCACGAATTAAAGTCCTTTTCGCTCTAGGACGCTTAGTTTAGGAGATATGGCCAAAACAAGTTTTTCATATAAAAATTTCAAATTTTTTGGGTTTTGGGTGGATTTTTCAATTTTTTGGGGGTAGTCACGAATTAAAGTTCTTTTCGCTCTAGGACGCATATTTAAGGAGATATGGCCAAAACAAGTTTTTCATATAAAAATTTCAAATTTTTTGGGTTTTGGGTGGATTTTTCAATTTTTTGTGGGTAGTCACGAATTAAAGTCCTTTTCGCTCTAGGACGCTTAGTTTAGGAGATATGGCCAAAACAAGTTTTTCATATAAAAATTTCAAATTTTTTGGGTTTTGGGTGGATTTTTCAATTTTTTGGGGGTAGTCACGAATTAAAGTCCTTTTCGCTCTAGGACGCATATTTAAGGAGATATGGCCAAAACAAATTTTTCATATAAAAATTTCAAATTTTTTAGGTTTTGAGTGGATTTTTCAATTTTTTGGGGGTGGTCACGAATTAAAGTCCTTTTCGCTCTAGGACGCATATTTAAGGAGATATGGCCAAAAAAAGTTTTTCATATAAAAATTTCAAATTTTTTGGGTTTAGGATGGATTTTTCAATTTGTTGGGGGTAGTCACGAATTAAAGTCCTTTTCGCTCTAGAACGCATATTTAAGGAGATATGGCCAAAACAAGTTTTTCATATAAAAATTTAAAATTTTTTGGGTTTTGGGTGGATTTTTCAATTTTTTGGGGGTAGTCACGAATTAAAGTCCTTTTCGCTCTAGGACGCATATTTAAGGAGATATGGCCAAAACAAGTTTTTCATATAAAAATTTCAAATTTTTTGGGTTTTGGGTGGATTTTTCAATTTTTTGGGGGTAGTCACGAATTAAAGTCCTTTTCGCTCTAGGACGCTTAGTTTAGGAGATATGGCCAAAACAAGTTTTTCATATAAAAATTTCAAATTTTTTGGGTTTTGGGTGGATTTTTCAATTTTTTGGGGGTAGTCACGAATTAAAGTCCTTTTCGTTCTAGGACGCATATTTAAGGAGATATGGCCAAAACAAGTTTTTCATATAAAAATTTCAAATTTTTTGGGTTTTGGGTGGATTTTTCAATTTTTTGGGGGTAGTCACGAATTAAAGTCCTTTTCGCTCTAGGACGCATATTTAAGGAGATATGGCCAAAACAAGTTTTTCATATAAAAATTTCAAATTTTTTGGGTTTTGGGTGGATTTTTCAATTTTTTGGGGGTAGTCACGAATTAAAGTCCTTTTCGCTCTAGGACGCTTAGTTTAGGAGATATGGCCAAAACAAGTTTTTCATATAAAAATTTCAAATTTTTTGGGTTTTGGGTGGATTTTTCAATTTTTTGGGGGTAGTCACGAATTAAAGTCCTTTTCGCTCTAGGACACATATTTAAGGAGATATGGCCAAAACAAGTTTTTCATATAAAAATTTCAAATTTTTTGGGTTTTGGGTGGATTTTTCAATTTTTTGGGGGTAGTCACGAATTAAAGTCCTTTTCGCTCTAGGACGTATATTTAAGGAGATATGGCCAAAACAAATTTTTCATATAAAAATTTCAAATTTTTTAGGTTTTGAGTGGATTTTTCAATTTTTTGGGGGTGGTCACGAATTAAAGTCCTTTTCGCTCTAGGACGCATATTTAAGGAGATATGGCCAAAACAAGTTTTTCATATAAAAATTTCAAATTTTTTGGGTTTCGGGTGGATTTTTCAATTTGTTGGGGGTAGTCACGAATTAAAGTCCTTTTCGCTCTAGGACGCATATTTAAGGAGATATGGCCAAAACAAGTTTTTCATATAAAAATTTCAATTTTTTTTGGTTTTGGGTGGATTTTTCAATTTTTTGGGGGTAGTCACGAATTAAAGTCCTTTTCGCTCTAGGGCGCATATTTAAGGAGATATGGCCAAAACAAGTTTTTCATATAAAAATTTCAAATTTTTTGGGTTTTGGGTGGATTTTTCAATTTTTTGGGGGTGGTCACGAATTAAAGTCCTTTCGCTCTAGGACGCTTAGTTTAGGAGATATGGCCAAAACAAGTTTTTCATATAAAAATTTCAAATTTTTTGGGTTTTGGGTGGATTTTTCAATTTGTTGGGGGTAGTCACGAATTAAAGTCCTTTTCGCTCTAGGACACATATTTAAGGAGATATGGCCAAAACAAGTTTTTCATATAAAAATTTCAAATTTTTTGGGTTTTGGGTGGATTTTTCAATTTTTTGGGGGTAGTCACGAATTAAAGTCCTTTTCGCTCTAGGACGTATATTTAAAGAGATATGGCCAAAACAAATTTTTCATATAAAAATTTCAAATTTTTTAGGTTTTGAGTGGATTTTTCAATTTTTTGGGGGTGGTCACGAATTAAAGTCCTTTTCGCTCTAGGACGCATATTTAAGGAGATATGGCCAAAACAAGTTTTTCATATAAAAATTTCAAATTTTTTGGGTTTTGGGTGGATTTTTCAATTTTTTGGGGGTAGTCACGAATTAAAGTCCTTTTCGCTCTAGGACGCTTAGTTTAGGAGATATGGCCAAAACAAGTTTTTCATATAAAAATTTCAAATTTTTTGGGTTTTGGGTGGATTTTTCAATTTTTTGGGGGTAGTCACGAATTAAAGTCCTTTTCGCTCTAGGACGCATATTTAAGGAGATATGGCCAAAACAAGTTTTTCATATAAAAATTTCAAATTTTTTGGGGTTTGGGTGGATTTTTCAATTTTTTGGGGGTAGTCACGAATTAAAGTCCTTTTCGCTCTAGGACGCATATTTAAGGAGATATGGCCAAAACAAGTTTTTCATATAAAAATTTCAAATTTTTTGGGTTTTGGGTGGATTTTTCAATTTTTTGGGGGTAGTCACGAATTAAAGTCCTTTTCGCTCTAGGACGCTTAGTTTAGGAGATATGGCCAAAACAAGTTTTTCATATAAAAATTTCAAATTTTTTGGGTTTTGGGTGGATTTTTCAATTTTTTGGGGATAGTCACGAATTAAAGTCCTTTTCGCTCTAGGACGCATATTTAAGGAGATATGGCCAAAACAAGTTTTTCATATAAAAATTTCAAATGTTTTGGGTTTTGGGTGGATTTTTCAATTTTTTGGAGGTAGTCACGAATTAAAGTCCTTTTCGCTCTAGGACGCATATTTAAGGAGATATGGCCAAAACAAGTTTTTCATATAAAAATTTCAAATTTTTTGGGTTTTGGGTGGATTTTTCAATTATTTGGGGGTGGTCACGAATTAAAGTCCTTTTCGCTCTAGGACGCATATTTAAGGAGATATGGCCAAAACAAGTTTTTCATATAAAAATTTCAAATTTTTTGGGTTTTGTTTGGATTTTTCAATTTTTTGGGGGTAGTCACGAATTAAAGTCCTTTTCGCTCTAGGACGCTTAGTTTAGGAGATATGGCCAAAACAAGTTTTTCATATAAAAATTTCAAATTTTTTGGGTTTTGGGTGGATTTTTCAATTTTTTGGGGGTAGTCACGAATTAAAGTCCTTTTCGCTCTAGGACGCATATTTAAGGAGATATGGCCAAAACAAGTTTTTCATATAAAAGTTTAAAATTTTTTGGGTTTTGGGTGGATTTTTCAATTTTTTGGGGGTAGTCACGAATTAAAGTCCTTTTCGCTCTAGGACGCATATTTAAGGAGATATGGCCAAAACAAGTTTTTCATATAAAAATTTCAAATTTTTTGGGTTTTGGGTGGATTTTTCAATTTTTTGGGGGTAGTCACGAATTAAAGTCCTTTTCGCTCTAGGACGCTTAGTTTAGGAGATATGGCCAAAACAAGTTTTTCATATAAAAATTTCAATTTTTTTGGGTTTTGGGTGGATTTTTCAATTTTTTGGGGGTAGTCACGAATTAAAGTCCTTTTCGCTCTAGGACACATATTTAAGGAGATATGGCCAAAACAAGTTTTTCATATAAAAATTTCAAATTTTTTGGGTTTTGGGTGGATTTTTCAATTTTTTGGGGGTAGTCACGAATTAAAGTCCTTTTCGCTCTAGGACGCATATTTAAGGAGATATGGCCAAAACAAGTTTTTCATATAAAAATTTCAAATTTTTTGGGTTTTGGGTGGATTTTTCAATTTTTTGGGGGTAGTCACGAATTAAAGTCCTTTTCGCTCTAGGACGCATATTTAAGGAGATATGGCCAAAACAAGTTTTTCATATAAAAATTTCAAATTTTTTGGGTTTTGGGTGGATTTTTAAATTTTTTGGGGGTAGTCACGAATTAAGTCCTTTTCGCTCTAGGACGCTTAGTTTAGGAGATATGGCCAAAACAAGTTTTTCATATAAAAATTTCAAATTTTTTGGGTTTTGGGTGGATTTTTCAATTTTTTGGGGGTAGTCACGAATTAAAGTCCTTTTCGCTCTAGGACACATATTTAAGGAGATATGGCCAAAACAAGTTTTTCATATAAAAATTTCAAATTTTTTGGGTTTTGGGTGGATTTTTCAATTTTTTGGGGGTAGTCACGAATTAAAGTCCTTTTCGCTCTAGGACGTATATTTAAGGAGATATGGCCAAAACAAATTTTTCATATAAAAATTTCAAATCTTTTAGGTTTTGAGTGGATTTTTCAATTTTTTGGGGGTGGTCACGAATTAAAGTCCTTTTCGCTCTAGGACGCATATTTAAGGAGATATGGCCAAAACAAGTTTTTCATATAAAAATTTCAATTTTTTTGGGTTTTGGATGGATTTTTCAATTTGTTGGGGGTAGTCACGAATTAAAGTCCTTTTCGCTCTAGGACGCATATTTAAGGAGATATGGCCAAAACAAGTTTTTCATATAAAAATTTCAAATTTTTTGGGTTTTGGGTGGATTTTTCAATTTTTTGGGGGTAGTCACGAATTAAAGTCCTTTTCGCTCTAGGACGCATATTTAAGGAGATATGGCCAAAACAAGTTTTTCATATAAAAATTTCAAATTTTTTGGGTTTTGGGTGGATTTTTCAATTTTTTGGGGGTAGTCACGAATTAAAGTCCTTTTCGCTCTAGGACGCTTAGTTTAGGATATATGGCCAAAACAAGTTTTTCATATAAAAATTTCAAATTTTTTGGGTTTTGGGTGGATTTTTCAATTTTTTGGGGGTAGTCACGAATTAAAGTCCTTTTCGCTCTAGGACGCATATTTAAGGAGATATGGCCAAAACAAGTTTTTCATATAAAAATTTCAAATTTTTTGGGTTTTGGGTGGATTTTTCAATTTTTTGGGGGTAGTCACGAATTAAAGTCCTTTTCGCTCTAGGACGCATATTTAAGGAGATATGGCCAAAACAAGTTTTTCATATAAAAATTTAAAATTTTTTGGGTTTTGGGTGGATTTTTCAATTTTTTGGGGGTAGTCACGAATTAAAGTCCTTTTCGCTCTAGGACGCTTAGTTTAGGAGATATGGCCAAAACAAGTTTTTCATATAAAAATTTCAAATTTTTTGGGTTTTGGGTGGATTTTTCAATTTTTTGGGGGTAGTCACGAATTAAAGTCCTTTTCGCTCTAGGACACATATTTAAGGAGATATGGCCAAAACAAGTTTTTCATATAAAAATTTCAAATTTTTTGGGTTTTGGGTGGATTTTTCAATTTTTTGGGGGTAGTCACGAATTAAAGTCCTTTTCGCTCTAGGACGTATATTTAAGGAGATATGGCCAAAACAAATTTTTCATATAAAAATTTCAAATTTTTTAGGTTTTGAGTGGATTTTTCAATTTTTTGGGGGTGGTCACGAATTAAAGTCCTTTTCGCTCTAGGACGCATATTTAAGGAGATATGGCCAAAACAAGTTTTTCATATAAAAATTTCAAATTTTTTGGGTTTTGGGTGGATTTTTCAATTTGTTGGGGGTAGTCACGAATTAAAGTCCTTTTCGCTCTAGGACGCATATTTAAGGAGATATGGCCAAAACAAGTTTTTCATATAAAAATTTCAAATTTTTTGGGTTTTGGGTGGATTTTTCAATTTTTTGGGGGTAGTCACGAATTAAAGTCCTTTTCGCTCTAGGGCGCATATTTAAGGAGATATGGCCAAAACAAGTTTTTCATATAAAAATTTCAAATTTTTTGGGTTTTGGGTGGATTTTTCAATTTTTTGGGGGTGGTCACGAATTAAAGTCCTTTTCGCTCTAGGACGCTTAGTTTAGGAGATATGGCCAAAACAAGTTTTTCATATAAAAATTTCAAATTTTTTGGGTTTTGGGTGGATTTTTCAATTTGTTGGGGGTAGTCACGAATTAAAGTCCTTTTCGCTCTAGGACACATATTTAAGGAGATATGGCCAAAACAAGTTTTTCATATAAAAATTTCAAATTTTTTGGGTTTTGGGTGGATTTTTCAATTTTTTGGGGGTAGTCACGAATTAAAGTCCTTTTCGCTATAGGACGCATATTTAAGGAGATATGGCCAAAACAAGTTTTTCATATAAAAATTTCAAATGTTTTGGGTTTTGGGTGGATTTTTCAATTTGTTGGGGGTAGTCACGAATTAAAGTCCTTTTCGCTCTAGGACGCATATTTAAGGAGATATGGCCAAAACAAGTTTTTCATATAAAAATTTCAAATGTTTTGGGTTTTGGGTGGATTTTTCAATTTGTTGGGGGTAGTCACGAATTAAAGTCCTTTTCGCTCTAGGACACATATTTAAGGAGATATGGCCAAAACAAGTTTTTCATATAAAAATTTCAAATTTTTTGGGTTTTGGGTGGATTTTTCAATTTTTTGGGGGTAGTCACGAATTAAAGTCCTTTTCGCTCTAGGACGCTTAGTTTAGGAGATATGGCCAAAACAAGTTTTTCATATAAAAATTTCAAATTTTTTGGGTTTTGGGTGGATTTTTCAATTTTTTGGGGGTAGTCACGAATTAAAGTTCTTTTCGCTCTAGGACGCATATTTAAGGAGATATGGCCAAAACAAGTTTTTCATATAAAAATTTCAAATTTTTTGGGTTTTGGGTGGATTTTTCAATTTTTTGTGGGTAGTCACGAATTAAAGTCCTTTTCGCTCTAGGACGCTTAGTTTAGGAGATATGGCCAAAACAAGTTTTTCATATAAAAATTTCAAATTTTTTGGGTTTTGGGTGGATTTTTCAATTTTTTGGGGGTAGTCACGAATTAAAGTCCTTTTCGCTCTAGGACGCATATTTAAGGAGATATGGCCAAAACAAATTTTTCATATAAAAATTTCAAATTTTTTAGGTTTTGAGTGGATTTTTCAATTTTTTGGGGGTGGTCACGAATTAAAGTCCTTTTCGCTCTAGGACGCATATTTAAGGAGATATGGCCAAAAAAAGTTTTTCATATAAAAATTTCAAATTTTTTGGGTTTAGGATGGATTTTTCAATTTGTTGGGGGTAGTCACGAATTAAAGTCCTTTTCGCTCTAGGACGCATATTTAAGGAGATATGGCCAAAACAAGTTTTTCATATAAAAATTTAAAATTTTTTGGGTTTTGGGTGGATTTTTCAATTTTTTGGGGGTAGTCACGAATTAAAGTCCTTTTCGCTCTAGGACGCATATTTAAGGAGATATGGCCAAAACAAGTTTTTCATATAAAAATTTCAAATTTTTTGGGTTTTGGGTGGATTTTTCAATTTTTTGGGGGTAGTCACGAATTAAAGTCCTTTTCGCTCTAGGACGCTTAGTTTAGGAGATATGGCCAAAACAAGTTTTTCATATAAAAATTTCAAATTTTTTGGGTTTTGGGTGGATTTTTCAATTTTTTGGGGGTAGTCACGAATTAAAGTCCTTTTCGCTCTAGGACGCATATTTAAGGAGATATGGCCAAAACAAGTTTTTCATATAAAAATTTCAAATTTTTTGGGTTTTGGGTGGATTTTTCAATTTGTTGGGGGTAGTCACGAATTAAAGTCCTTTTCGCTCTAGGACGCATATTTAAGGAGATATGGCCAAAACAAGTTTTTCATATAAAAATTTCAAATTTTTTTGGTTTTGGGTGGATTTTTCAATTTTTTGGGGGTAGTCACGAATTAAAGTCCTTTTCGCTCTAGGGCGCATATTTAAGGAGATATGGCCAAAACAAGTTTTTCATATAAAAATTTCAAATTTTTTGGGTTTTGGGTGGATTTTTCAATTTTTTGGGGGTGGTCACGAATTAAAGTCCTTTTCGCTCTAGGACACATATTTAAGGAGATATGGCCAAAACAAGTTTTTCATATAAAAATTTCAAATTTTTTGGGTTTTGGGTGGATTTTTCAATTTTTTGGGGGTAGTCACGAATTAAAGTCCTTTTCGCTCTAGGACGTATATTTAAGGAGATATGGCCAAAACAAATTTTTCATATAAAAATTTCAAATTTTTTAGGTTTTGAGTGGATTTTTCAATTTTTTGGGGGTGGTCACGAATTAAAGTCCTTTTCGCTCTAGGACGCATATTGAAGGAGATATGGCCAAAACAAGTTTTTCATATAAAAATTTCAAATTTTTTGGGTTTTGGGTGGATTTTTCAATTTGTTGGGGGTAGTCACGAATTAAAGTCCTTTTCGCTCTAGGACGCATATTTAAGGAGATATGGCCAAAACAAGTTTTTCATATAAAAATTTCAAATTTTTTGGGTTTTGGGTGGATTTTTCAATTTTTTGGGGGTAGTCACGAATTAAAGTCCTTTTCGCTCTAGGGCGCATATTTAAGGAGATATGGCCAAAACAAGTTTTTCATATAAAAATTTCAAATTTTTTGGGTTTTGGGTGGATTTTTCAATTTTTTGGGGGTGGTCACGAATTAAAGTCCTTTTCGCTCTAGGACGCATATTTAAGGAGATATGGCCAAAACAAGTTTTTCATATAAAAATTTCAAATTTTTTGGGTTTTGGGTGGATTTTTCAATTTGTTGGGGGTAGTCACGAATTAAAGTCCTTTTCGCTCTAGGACGCATATTTAAGGAGATATGGCCAAAACAAGTTTTTCATATAAAAATTTCAAATTTTTTGGGTTTTGGGTGGATTTTTCAATTTTTTGGGGGTAGTCACGAATTAAAGTCCTTTTCGCTCTAGGGCGCATATTTAAGGAGATATGGCCAAAACAAGTTTTTCATATAAAAATTTCAAATTTTTTGGGTTTTGGGTGGATTTTTCAATTTTTTGGGGGTGGTCACGAATTAAAGTCCTTTTCGCTCTAGGACGCTTAGTTTAGGAGATATGGCCAAAACAAGTTTTTCATATAAAAATTTCAAATTTTTTGGGTTTTGGGTGGATTTTTCAATTTGTTGGGGGTAGTCACGAATTAAAGTCCTTTTCGCTCTAGGACACATATTTAAGGAGATATGGCCAAAACAAGTTTTTCATATAAAAATTTCAAATTTTTTGGGTTTTGGGTGGATTTTTCAATTTTTTGGGGGTAGTCACGAATTAAAGTCCTTTTCGCTATAGGACGCATATTTAAGGAGATATGGCCAAAACAAGTTTTTCATATAAAAATTTCAAATGTTTTGGGTTTTGGGTGGATTTTTCAATTTGTTGGGGGTAGTCACGAATTAAAGTCCTTTTCGCTCTAGGACGCATATTTAAGGAGATATGGCCAAAACAAGTTTTTCATATAAAAATTTCAAATGTTTTGGGTTTTGGGTGGATTTTTCAATTTGTTGGGGGTAGTCACGAATTAAAGTCCTTTTCGCTCTAGGACACATATTTAAGGAGATATGGCCAAAACAAGTTTTTCATATAAAAATTTCAAATTTTTTGGGTTTTGGGTGGATTTTTCAATTTTTTGGGGGTAGTCACGAATTAAAGTCCTTTTCGCTCTAGGACGCTTAGTTTAGGAGATATGGCCAAAACAAGTTTTTCATATAAAAATTTCAAATTTTTTGGGTTTTGGGTGGATTTTTCAATTTTTTGGGGGTAGTCACGAATTAAAGTTCTTTTCGCTCTAGGACGCATATTTAAGGAGATATGGCCAAAACAAGTTTTTCATATAAAAATTTCAAATTTTTTGGGTTTTGGGTGGATTTTTCAATTTTTTGTGGGTAGTCACGAATTAAAGTCCTTTTCGCTCTAGGACGCTTAGTTTAGGAGATATGGCCAAAACAAGTTTTTCATATAAAAATTTCAAATTTTTTGGGTTTTGGGTGGATTTTTCAATTTTTTGGGGGTAGTCACGAATTAAAGTCCTTTTCGCTCTAGGACGCATATTTAAGGAGATATGGCCAAAACAAATTTTTCATATAAAAATTTCAAATTTTTTAGGTTTTGAGTGGATTTTTCAATTTTTTGGGGGTGGTCACGAATTAAAGTCCTTTTCGCTCTAGGACGCATATTTAAGGAGATATGGCCAAAAAAAGTTTTTCATATAAAAATTTCAAATTTTTTGGGTTTAGGATGGATTTTTCAATTTGTTGGGGGTAGTCACGAATTAAAGTCCTTTTCGCTCTAGGACGCATATTTAAGGAGATATGGCCAAAACAAGTTTTTCATATAAAAATTTAAAATTTTTTGGGTTTTGGGTGGATTTTTCAATTTTTTGGGGGTAGTCACGAATTAAAGTCCTTTTCGCTCTAGGACGCA
The DNA here is from genome assembly GCF_050003625.1 of Haematobia irritans. Taxonomy (NCBI): domain Eukaryota; kingdom Metazoa; phylum Arthropoda; class Insecta; order Diptera; family Muscidae; genus Haematobia; species Haematobia irritans. Next base: position 26,331,398 of record NC_134401.1, read on the forward strand.
TATTTAAGGAGATATGGCCAAAACAAGTTTTTCATATAAAAATTTCAAATTTTTTGGGTTTTGGGTGGATTTTTCAATTTTTTGGGGGTAGTCACGAATTAAAGTCCTTTTCGCTCTAGGACGCTTAGTTTAGGAGATATGGCCAAAACAAGTTTTTCATATAAAAATTTCAAATTTTTTGGGTTTTGGGTGGATTTTTCAATTTGTTGGGGGTAGTCACGAATTAAAGTCCTTTTCGCTCTAGGACGCATATTTAAGGAGATATGGCCAAAACAAGTTTTTCATATAAAAATTTCAAATGTTTTGGGTTTTGGGTGGATTTTTCAATTTGTTGGGGGTAGTCACGAATTAAAGTCCTTTTCGCTCTAGGACACATATTTAAGGAGATATGGCCAAAACAAGTTTTTCATATAAAAATTTCAAATTTTTTGGGTTTTGGGTGGATTTTTCAATTTTTTGGGGGTAGTCACGAATTAAAGTCCTTTTCGCTCTAGGACGCTTAGTTTAGGAGATATGGCCAAAACAAGTTTTTCATATAAAAATTTCAAATTTTTTGGGTTTTGGGTGGATTTTTCAATTTTTTGGGGGTAGTCACGAATTAAAGTTCTTTTCGCTCTAGGACGCATATTTAAGGAGATATGGCCAAAACAAGTTTTTCATATAAAAATTTCAAATTTTTTGGGTTTTGGGTGGATTTTTCAATTTTTTGTGGGTAGTCACGAATTAAAGTCCTTTTCGCTCTAGGACGCTTAGTTTAGGAGATATGGCCAAAACAAGTTTTTCATATAAAAATTTCAAATTTTTTGGGTTTTGGGTGGATTTTTCAATTTTTTGGGGGTAGTCACGAATTAAAGTCCTTTTCGCTCTAGGACGCATATTTAAGGAGATATGGCCAAAACAAATTTTTCATATAAAAATTTCAAATTTTTTAGGTTTTGAGTGGATTTTTCAATTTTTTGGGGGTGGTCACGAATTAAAGTCCTTTTCGCTCTAGGACGCATATTTAAGGAGATATGGCCAAAAAAAGTTTTTCATATAAAAATTTCAAATTTTTTGGGTTTAGGATGGATTTTTCAATTTGTTGGGGGTAGTCACGAATTAAAGTCCTTTTCGCTCTAGGACGCATATTTAAGGAGATATGGCCAAAACAAGTTTTTCATATAAAAATTTAAAATTTTTTGGGTTTTGGGTGGATTTTTCAATTTTTTGGGGGTAGTCACGAATTAAAGTCCTTTTCGCTCTAGGACGCATATTTAAGGAGATATGGCCAAAACAAGTTTTTCATATAAAAATTTCAAATTTTTTGGGTTTTGGGTGGATTTTTCAATTTTTTGGGGGTAGTCACGAATTAAAGTCCTTTTCGCTCTAGGACGCTTAGTTTAGGAGATATGGCCAAAACAAGTTTTTCATATAAAAATTTCAAATTTTTTGGGTTTTGGGTGGATTTTTCAATTTTTTGGGGGTAGTCACGAATTAAAGTCCTTTTCGTTCTAGGACGCATATTTAAGGAGATATGGCCAAAACAAGTTTTTCATATAAAAATTTCAAATTTTTTGGGTTTTGGGTGGATTTTTCAATTTTTTGGGGGTAGTCACGAATTAAAGTCCTTTTCGCTCTAGGACGCATATTTAAGGAGATATGGCCAAAACAAGTTTTTCATATAAAAATTTCAAATTTTTTGGGTTTTGGGTGGATTTTTCAATTTTTTGGGGGTAGTCACGAATTAAAGTCCTTTTCGCTCTAGGACGCTTAGTTTAGGAGATATGGCCAAAACAAGTTTTTCATATAAAAATTTCAAATTTTTTGGGTTTTGGGTGGATTTTTCAATTTTTTGGGGGTAGTCACGAATTAAAGTCCTTTTCGCTCTAGGACACATATTTAAGGAGATATGGCCAAAACAAGTTTTTCATATAAAAATTTCAAATTTTTTGGGTTTTGGGTGGATTTTTCAATTTTTTGGGGGTAGTCACGAATTAAAGTCCTTTTCGCTCTAGGACGTATATTTAAGGAGATATGGCCATAACAAATTTTTCATATAAAAATTTCAAATTTTTTAGGTTTTGAGTGGATTTTTCAATTTTTTGGGGGTGGTCACGAATTAAAGTCCTTTTCGCTCTAGGACGCATATTTAAGGAGATATGGCCAAAACAAGTTTTTCATATAAAAATTTCAAATTTTTTGGGTTTTGGGTGGATTTTTCAATTTGTTGGGGGTAGTCACGAATTAAAGTCCTTTTCGCTCTAGGACGCATATTTAAGGAGATATGGCCAAAACAAGTTTTTCATATAAAAATTTCAAATTTTTTTGGTTTTGGGTGGATTTTTCAATTTTTTGGGGGTAGTCACGAATTAAAGTCCTTTTCGCTCTAGGGCGCATATTTAAGGAGATATGGCCAAAACAAGTTTTTCATATAAAAATTTCAAATTTTTTGGGTTTTGGGTGGATTTTTCAATTTTTTGGGGGTGGTCACGAATTAAAGTCCTTTCGCTCTAGGACGCTTAGTTTAGGAGATATGGCCAAAACAAGTTTTTCATATAAAAATTTCAAATTTTTTGGGTTTTGGGTGGATTTTTCAATTTGTTGGGGGTAGTCACGAATTAAAGTCCTTTTCGCTCTAGGACACATATTTAAGGAGATATGGCCAAAACAAGTTTTTCATATAAAAATTTCAAATTTTTTGGGTTTTGGGTGGATTTTTCAATTTTTTGGGGGTAGTCACGAATTAAAGTCCTTTTCGCTCTAGGACGTATATTTAAGGAGATATGGCCAAAACAAATTTTTCATATAAAAATTTCAAATTTTTTAGGTTTTGAGTGGATTTTTCAATTTTTTGGGGGTGGTCACGAATTAAAGTCCTTTTCGCTCTAGGACGCATATTTAAGGAGATATGGCCAAAACAAGTTTTTCATATAAAAATTTCAAATTTTTTGGGTTTTGGGTGGATTTTTCAATTTTTTGGGGGTAGTCACGAATTAAAGTCCTTTTCGCTCTAGGACGCTTAGTTTAGGAGATATGGCCAAAACAAGTTTTTCATATAAAAATTTCAAATTTTTTGGGGTTTGGGTGGATTTTTCAATTTTTTGGGGGTAGTCACGAATTAAAGTCCTTTTCGCTCTAGGACGCATATTTAAGGAGATATGGCCAAAACAAGTTTTTCATATAAAAATTTCAAATTTTTTGGGGTTTGGGTGGATTTTTCAATTTTTTGGGGGTAGTCACGAATTAAAGTCCTTTTCGCTCTAGGACGCATATTTAAGGAGATATGGCCAAAACAAGTTTTTCATATAAAAATTTCAAATTTTTTGGGTTTTGGGTGGATTTTTCAATTTTTTGGGGGTAGTCACGAATTAAAGTCCTTTTCGCTCTAGGACGCATATTTAAGGAGATATGGCCAAAACAAGTTTTTCATATAAAAATTTCAAATTTTTTGGGGTTTGGGTGGATTTTTCAATTTTTTGGGGGTAGTCACGAATTAAAGTCCTTTTCGCTCTAGGACGCATATTTAAGGAGATATGGCCAAAACAAGTTTTTCATATAAAAATTTCAAATTTTTTGGGTTTTGGGTGGATTTTTCAATTTTTTGGGGGTAGTCACGAATTAAAGTCCTTTTCGCTCTAGGACGCTTAGTTTAGGAGATATGGCCAAAACAAGTTTTTCATATAAAAATTTCAAATTTTTTGGGTTTTGGGTGGATTTTTCAATTTTTTGGGGATAGTCACGAATTAAAGTCCTTTTCGCTCTAGGACACATATTTAAGGAGATATGGCCAAAACAAGTTTTTCATATAAAAATTTCAAATTTTTTGGGTTTTGGGTGGATTTTTCAATTTGTTGGGGGTAGTCACGAATTAAAGTCCTTTTCGCTCTAGGACGCATATTTAAGGAGATATGGCCAAAACAAGTTTTTCATATAAAAATTTCAAATGTTTTGGGTTTTGGGTGGATTTTTCAATTTTTTGGAGGTAGTCACGAATTAAAGTCCTTTCGCTCTAGGACGCATATTTAAGGAGATATGGCCAAAACAAGTTTTTCATATAAAAATTTCAAATTTTTTGGGTTTTGGGTGGATTTTTCAATTATTTGGGGGTGGTCACGAATTAAAGTCCTTTTCGCTCTAGGACGCATATTTAAGGAGATATGGCCAAAACAAGTTTTTCATATAAAAATTTCAAATTTTTTGGGTTTTGTTTGGATTTTTCAATTTTTTGGGGGTAGTCACGAATTAAAGTCCTTTTCGCTCTAGGACGCTTAGTTTAGGAGATATGGCCAAAACAAGTTTTTCATATAAAAATTTCAAATTTTTTGGGTTTTGGGTGGATTTTTCAATTTTTTGGGGGTAGTCACGAATTAAAGTCCTTTTCGCTCTAGGACGCATATTTAAGGAGATATGGCCAAAACAAGTTTTTCATATAAAAGTTTAAAATTTTTTGGGTTTTGGGTGGATTTTTCAATTTTTTGGGGGTAGTCACGAATTAAAGTCCTTTTCGCTCTAGGACGCATATTTAAGGAGATATGGCCAAAACAAGTTTTTCATATAAAAATTTCAAATTTTTTGGGTTTTGGGTGGATTTTTCAATTTTTTGGGGGTAGTCACGAATTAAAGTCCTTTTCGCTCTAGGACGCTTAGTTTAGGAGATATGGCCAAAACAAGTTTTTCATATAAAAATTTCAAATTTTTTGGGTTTTGGGTGGATTTTTCAATTTTTTGGGGGTAGTCACGAATTAAAGTCCTTTTCGCTCTAGGACGCATATTTAAGGAGATATGGCCAAAACAAGTTTTTCATATAAAAATTTCAAATTTTTTGGGTTTTGGGTGGATTTTTCAATTTTTTGGGGGTAGTCACGAATTAAAGTCCTTTTCGCTCTAGGACGCATATTTAAGGAGATATGGCCAAAACAAGTTTTTCATATAAAAATTTCAAATTTTTTGGGTTTTGGGTGGATTTTTCAATTTTTTGGGGGTAGTCACGAATTAAAGTCCTTTTCGCTCTAGGACGCATATTTAAGGAGATATGGCCAAAACAAGTTTTTCATATAAAAATTTCAAATTTTTTGGGTTTTGGGTGGATTTTTAAATTTTTTGGGGGTAGTCACGAATTAAGTCCTTTTCGCTCTAGGACGCTTAGTTTAGGAGATATGGCCAAAACAAGTTTTTCATATAAAAATTTCAAATTTTTTGGGTTTTGGGTGGATTTTTCAATTTTTTGGGGGTAGTCACGAATTAAAGTCCTTTTCGCTCTAGGACACATATTTAAGGAGATATGGCCAAAACAAGTTTTTCATATAAAAATTTCAAATTTTTTGGGTTTTGGGTGGATTTTTCAATTTTTTGGGGGTAGTCACGAATTAAAGTCCTTTTCGCTCTAGGACGTATATTTAAGGAGATATGGCCAAAACAAATTTTTCATATAAAAATTTCAAATCTTTTAGGTTTTGAGTGGATTTTTCAATTTTTTGGGGGTGGTCACGAATTAAAGTCCTTTTCGCTCTAGGACGCATATTTAAGGAGATATGGCCAAAACAAGTTTTTCATATAAAAATTTCAAATTTTTTGGGTTTTGGGTGGATTTTTCAATTTGTTGGGGGTAGTCACGAATGAAAGTCCTTTTCGCTCTAGGACGCATATTTAAGGAGATATGGCCAAAACAAGTTTTTCATATAAAAATTTCAAATTTTTTGGGTTTTGGGTGGATTTTTCAATTTTTTGGGGGTAGTCACGAATTAAAGTCCTTTTCGCTCTAGGACGCATATTTAAGGAGATATGGCCAAAACAAGTTTTTCATATAAAAATTTCAAATTTTTTGGGTTTTGGGTGGATTTTTCAATTATTTGGGGGTGGTCACGAATTAAAGTCCTTTTCGCTCTAGGACGCATATTTAAGGAGATATGGCCAAAACAAGTTTTTCATATAAAAATTTCAAATTTTTTGGGTTTTGGTTGGATTTTTCAATTTTTTGGGGGTAGTCACGAATTAAAGTCCTTTTCGCTCTAGGACGCTTAGTTTAGGAGATATGGCCAAAACAAGTTTTTCATATAAAAATTTCAAATTTTTTGGGTTTTGGGTGGATTTTTCAATTTTTTGGGGGTAGTCACGAATTAAAGTCCTTTTCGCTCTAGGACGCATATTTAAGGAGATATGGCCAAAACAAGTTTTTCATATAAAAGTTTCAAATTTTTTGGGTTTTGGGTGGATTTTTCAATTTTTTGGGGGTAGTCACGAATTAAAGTCCTTTTCGCTCTAGGACGCATATTTAAGGAGATATGGCCAAAACAAGTTTTTCATATAAAAATTTCAAATTTTTTGGGTTTTGGGTGGATTTTTCAATTTTTTGGGGGTAGTCACGAATTAAAGTCCTTTTCGCTCTAGGACGTATATTTAAGGAGATATGGCCAAAACAAATTTTTCATATAAAAATTTCAAATCTTTTAGGTTTTGAGTGGATTTTTCAATTTTTTGGGGGTGGTCACGAATTAAAGTCCTTTTCGCTCTAGGACGCATATTTAAGGAGATATGGCCAAAACAAGTTTTTCATATAAATATTTCAAATTTTTTGGGTTTTGGGTGGATTTTTCAATTTTTTGGGGGTAGTCACGAATTAAAGTCCTTTTCGCTCTAGGACGCTTAGTTTAGGAGATATGGCCAAAACAAGTTTTTCATATAAAAATTTCAATTTTTTTGGGTTTTGGGTGGATTTTTCAATTTTTTGGGGGTAGTCACGAATTAAAGTCCTTTTCGCTCTAGGACACATATTTAAGGAGATATGGCCAAAACAAGTTTTTCATATAAAAATTTCAAATTTTTTGGGTTTTGGGTGGATTTTTCAATTTTTTGGGGGTAGTCACGAATTAAAGTCCTTTTCGCTCTAGGACGCATATTTAAGGAGATATGGCCAAAACAAGTTTTTCATATAAAAATTTCAAATTTTTTGGGTTTTGGGTGGATTTTTCAATTATTTGGGGGTGGTCACGAATTAAAGTCCTTTTCGCTCTAGGACGCATATTTAAGGAGATATGGCCAAAACAAGTTTTTCATATAAAAATTTCAAATTTTTTGGGTTTTGGGTGGATTTTTCAATTTTTTGGGGGTGGTCACGAATTAAAGTCCTTTTCGCTCTAGGACGCTTAGTTTAGGAGATATGGCCAAAACAAGTTTTTCATATAAAAATTTCAAATTTTGTGGGTTTTGGGTGGATTTTTCAATTTTTTGGGGGTAGTCACGAATTAAAGTCCTTTTCGCTCTAGGACACATATTTAAGGAGATATGGCCAAAACAAGTTTTTCATATAAAAATTTCAAATTTTTTGGGTTTTGGGTGGATTTTTCAATTTTTTGGGGGTAGTCACGAATTAAAGTCCTTTTCGCTCTAGGACGTATATTTAAGGAGATATGGCCAAAACAAATTTTTCATATAAAAATTTCAAATTTTTTAGGTTTTGAGTGGATTTTTCAATTTTTTGGGGGTGGTCACGAATTAAAGTCCTTTTCGCTCTAGGACGCATATTTAAGGAGATATGGCCAAAACAAGTTTTTCATATAAAAATTTCCAATTTTTTGGGTTTTGGGTGGATTTTTCAATTTGTTGGGGGTAGTCACGAATTAAAGTCCTTTTCGCTCTAGGACGCATATTTAAGGAGATATGGCCAAAACAAGTTTTTCATATAAAAATTTCAAATTTTTTGGGTTTTGGGTGGATTTTTCACTTTTTTGGGGGTAGTCACGAATTAAAGTCCTTTTCGCTCTAGGACGCATATTTAAGGAGATATGGCCAAAACAAGTTTTTCATATAAAAATTTCAAATTTTTTGGGTTTTGGGTGGATTTTTCAATTTTGTGGGGGTGGTCACGAATTAAAGTCCTTTTCGCTCTAGGACGCACATTTAAGGAGATATGGCCAAAACAAGTTTTTCATATAAAAATTTCAAATTTTTTGGGTTTTGGGTGGATTTTTCAATTTTTTGGGGGTAGTCACGAATTAAAGTCCTTTTCGCTCTAGGACGCTTAGTTTAGGAGATATGGCCAAAACAAGTTTTTCATATAAAAATTTCAAATTTTTTGGGTTTTGGGTGGATTTTTCAATTTTTTGGGGGTAGTCACGAATTAAAGTCCTTTTCGCTCTAGGACGCATATTTAAGGAGATATGGCCAAAACAAGTTTTTCATATAAAAATTTCAAATTTTTTGGGTTTTGGGTGGATTTTTCAATTTTTTGGGGGTAGTCACGAATTAAAGTCCTTTTCGCTCTAGGACGCTTAGTTTAGGAGATATGGCCAAAACAAGTTTTTCATATAAAAATTTCAAATTTTTTGGGTTTTGGGTGGATTTTTCAATTTTTTGGGGGTAGTCACGAATTAAAGTCCTTTTCGCTCTAGGACGTATATTTAAGGAGATATGGCCAAAACAAATTTTTCATATAAAAATTTCAAATTTTTTAGGTTTTGAGTGGATTTTTCAATTTTTTGGGCGTGGTCACGAATTAAAGTCCTTTTCGCTCTAGGACGCATATTTAAGGAGATATGGCCAAAACAAGTTTTTCATATAAAAATTTCAAATTTTTTGGGTTTTGGGTGGATTTTTCAATTTGTTGGGGGTAGTCACGAATTAAAGTCCTTTTCGCTCTAGGACGCATATTTAAGGAGATATGGCCAAAACAAGTTTTTCATATAAAAATTTCAAATTTTTTGGGTTTTGGGTGGATTTTTCAATTTTTTGGGGGTAGTCACGAATTAAAGTCCTTTTCGCTCTAGGACGCATATTTAAGGAGATATGGCCAAAACAAGTTTTTCATATAAAAATTTCAAATTTTTTGGGTTTTGGGTGGATTTTTCAATTTTTTGGGGGTAGTCACGAATTAAAGTCCTTTTCGCTCTAGGACGCTTAGTTTAGGAGATATGGCCAAAACAAGTTTTTCATATAAAAATTTCAAATTTTTTTGGGTTTTGGGTGGATTTTTCAATTTTTTGGGGGTAGTCACGAATTAAAGTCCTTTTCGCTCTAGGACGCATATTTAAGGAGATATGACCAAAACAAGTTTTTCATATAAAAATTTCAAATTTTTTGGGTTTTGGGTGGATTTTTCAATTTTTTGGGGGTAGTCACGAATTAAAGTCCTTTTCGCTCTAGGACGCATATTTAAGGAGATATGGCCAAAACAAGTTTTTCATATAAAAATTTCAAATTTTTTGGGTTTTGGGTGGATTTTTCAATTTTTTGGGGGTAGTCACGAATTAAAGTCCTTTTCGCTCTAGGACGCTTAGTTTAGGAGATATTGGCCAAAACAAGTTTTTCATATAAAAATTTCAAATTTTTTGGGTTTTGGGTGGATTTTTCAATTTTTTGGGGGTGGTCACGAATTAAAGTCCTTTTCGCTCTAGGACGCATATTTAAGGAGATATGGCCAAAACAAGTTTTTCATATAAAAATTTCAAATTTTTTGGGTTTTGGGTGGATTTTTCAATTTTTTGGGGGTAGTCACGAATTAAAGTCCTTTTCGCTCTAGGACGCTTAGTTTAGGAGATATGGCCAAAACAAGTTTTTCATATAAAAATTTCAAATTTTTTGGGTTTTGGGTGAATTTTTCAATTTTTTGGGGGTAGTCACGAATTAAAGTCCTTTTCGCTCTAGGACGCATATTTAAGGAGATATGGCCAAAACAAGTTTTTCATATAAAAATTTCAAATTTTTTGGGTTTTGGGTGGATTTTTCAATTTTTTGGGGGTAGTCACGAATTAAAGTCCTTTTCGCTCTAGGACGCATATTTAAGGAGATATGGCCAAAACAAGTTTTTCATATAAAAATTTCAATTTTTTTGGGTTTTGGGTGGATTTTTCAATTTTTTGGGGGTAGTCACGAATTAAAGTCCTTTTCGCTCTAGGACGCTTAGTTTAGGAGATATGGCCAAAACAAGTTTTTCATATAAAAATTTCAAATTTTTTGGGTTTTGGGTGGATTTTTCAATTTGTTGGGGGTAGTCACGAATTAAAGTCCTTTTCGCTCTAGGACGCATATTTAAGGAGATATGGCCAAAACAAGTTTTTCATATAAAAATTTCAAATTTTTTGGGTTTTGGGTGGATTTTTCAATTTTTTGGGGGTAGTCACGAATTAAAGTCCTTTTCGCTCTAGGACGCATATTTAAGGAGATATGGCCAAAACAAGTTTTTCATATAAAAATTTCAAATTTTTTGGGTTTTGGGTGGATTTTTCAATTTTTTGGGGGTGGTCACGAATTAAAGTCCTTTTCGCTCTAGGACGCATATTTAAGGAGATATGGCCAAAACAAGTTTTTCATATAAAAATTTCAAATTTTTTGGGTTTTGGTTGGATTTTTCAATTTTTTGGGGGTAGTCACGAATTAAAGTCCTTTTCGCTCTAGGACGCTTAGTTTAGGAGATATGGCCAAAACAAGTTTTTCATATAAAAATTTCAAATTTTTTGGGTTTTGGGTGGATTTTTCAATTTTTTGGGGGTAGTCACGAATTAAAGTCCTTTTCGCTCTAGGACGCATATTTAAGGAGATATGGCCAAAACAAGTTTTTCATATAAAAATTTCAAATTTTTTGGGTTTTGGGTGGATTTTTCAATTTTTTGGGGGTAGTCACGAATTAAAGTCCTTTTCGCTCTAGGACGCATATTTAAGGAGATATGGCCAAAACAAGTTTTTCATATAAAAATTTCAAATTTTTTGGGTTTTGGGTGGATTTTTCAATTTTTTGGGGGTAGTCACGAATTAAAGTCCTTTTCGCTCTAGGACGCTTAGTTTAGGAGATATGGCCAAAACAAGTTTTTCATATAAAAATTTCAAATTTTTTGGGTTTTGGGTGGATTTTTCAATTTTTTGGGGGTAGTCACGAATTAAAGTCCTTTTCGCTCTAGGACACATATTTAAGGAGATATGGCCAAAACAAGTTTTTCATATAAAAATTTCAAATTTTTTGGGTTTTGGGTGGATTTTTCAATTTTTTGGGGGTAGTCACGAATTAAAGTCCTTTTCGCTCTAGGACGTATATTTAAGGAGATATGGCCAAAACAAATTTTTCATATAAAAATTTCAAATTTTTTAGGTTTTGAGTGGATTTTTCAATTTTTTGGGGGTGGTCACGAATTAAAGTCCTTTTCGCTCTAGGACGCATATTTAAGGAGATATGGCCAAAACAAGTTTTTCATATAAAAATTTCAAATTTTTTGGGTTTTGGGTGGATTTTTCAATTTTTTGGGGGTAGTCACGAATTAAAGTCCTTTTCGCTCTAGGACGCTTAGTTTAGGAGATATGGCCAAAACAAGTTTTTCATATAAAAATTTCAAATTTTTTGGGTTTTGGGTGGATTTTTCAATTTTTTGGGGGTAGTCACGAATTAAAGTCCTTTTCGCTCTAGGACGCATATTTAAGGAGATATGGCCAAAACAAGTTTTTCATATAAAAATTTCAAATTTTTTGGGTTTTGGGTGGATTTTTCAATTTTTTGGGGGTAGTCACGAATTAAAGTCCTTTTCGCTCTAGGACGCATATTTAAGGAGATATGGCCAAAACAAGTTTTTCATATAAAAATTTCAAATTTTTTGGGTTTTGGGTGGATTTTTCAATTTTTTGGGGGTAGTCACGAATTAAAGTCCTTTTCGCTCTAGGACGCTTAGTTTAGGAGATATGGCCAAAACAAGTTTTTCATATAAAAATTTCAAATTTTTTGGGTTTTGGGTGGATTTTTCAATTTGTTGGGGGTAGTCACGAATTAAAGTCCTTTTCGCTCTAGGACGCATATTTAAGGAGATATGGCCAAAACAAGTTTTTCATATAAAAATTTCAAATTTTTTGGGTTTTGGGTGGATTTTTCAATTTTTTGGGGGTAGTCACGAATTAAAGTCCTTTTCGCTCTAGGACGCATATTTAAGGAGATATGGCCAAAACAAGTTTTTCATATAAAAATTTCAAATTTTTTGGGTTTTGGGTGGATTTTTCAATTTTTTGGGGGTGGTCACGAATTAAAGTCCTTTTCGCTCTAGGACGCATATTTAAGGAGATATGGCCAAAACAAGTTTTTCATATAAAAATTTCAAATTTTTTGGGTTTTGGTTGGATTTTTCAATTTTTTGGGGGTAGTCACGAATTAAAGTCCTTTTCGCTCTAGGACGCTTAGTTTAGGAGATATGGCCAAAACAAGTTTTTCATATAAAAATTTCAAATTTTTTGGGTTTTGGGTGGATTTTTCAATTTTTTGGGGGTAGTCACGAATTAAAGTCCTTTTCGCTCTAGGACGCATATTTAAGGAGATATGGCCAAAACAAGTTTTTCATATAAAAATTTAAAATTTTTTGGGTTTTGGGTGGATTTTTCAATTTTTTGGGGGTAGTCACGAATTAAAGTCCTTTTCGCTCTAGGACGCATATTTAAGGAGATATGGCCAAAACAAGTTTTTCATATAAAAATTTCAAATTTTTTGGGTTTTGGGTGGATTTTTCAATTTTTTGGGGGTAGTCACGAATTAAAGTCCTTTTCGCTCTAGGACGCTTAGTTTAGGAGATATGGCCAAAACAAGTTTTTCATATAAAAATTTCAAATTTTTTGGGTTTTGGGTGGATTTTTCAATTTTTTGGGGGTAGTCACGAATTAAAGTCCTTTTCGCTCTAGGACACATATTTAAGGAGATATGGCCAAAACAAGTTTTTCATATAAAAATTTCAAATTTTTTGGGTTTTGGGTGGATTTTTCAATTTTTTGGGGGTAGTCACGAATTAAAGTCCTTTTCGCTCTAGGACGTATATTTAAGGAGATATGGCCAAAACAAATTTTTCATATAAAAATTTCAAATTTTTTAGGTTTTGAGTGGATTTTTCAATTTTTTGGGGGTGGTCACGAATTAAAGTCCTTTTCGCTCTAGGACGCATATTTAAGGAGATATGGCCAAAACAAGTTTTTCATATAAAAATTTCAAATTTTTTGGGTTTTGGGTGGATTTTTCAATTTGTTGGGGGTAGTCACGAATTAAAGTCCTTTTCGCTCTAGGACGCATATTTAAGGAGATATGGCCAAAACAAGTTTTTCATATAAAAATTTCAAATTTTTTGGGTTTTGGGTGGATTTTTCAATTTTTTGGGGGTGGTCACGAATTAAAGTCCTTTTCGCTCTAGAACGCTTAGTTTAGGAGATATGGCCAAAACAAGTTTTTCATATAAAAATTTCAATTTTTTTGGGTTTTGGGTGGATTTTTCAATTTTTTGGGGGTAGTCACGAATTAAAGTCCTTTTCGCTCTAGTACACATATTTAAGGAGATATGGCCAAAACAAGTTTTTCATATAAAAATTTCAAATTTTTTGGGTTTTGGGTGGATTTTTCAATTTTTTGGGGGTAGTCACGAATTAAAGTCCTTTTCGCTCTAGGACGCATATTTAAGGAGATATGGCCAAAACAAATTTTTCATATAAAAATTTCAAATTTTTTAGGTTTTGAGTGGATTTTTCAATTTTTTGGGGGTGGTCACGAATTAAAGTCCTTTTCGCTCTAGGACGCATATTTAAGGAGATATGGCCAAAACAAGTTTTTCATATAAAAATTTCAAATTTTTTGGGTTTTGGGTGGATTTTTCAATTTTTTGGGGGTAGTCACGAATTAAAGTCCTTTTCGCTCTAGGACGCATATTTAAGGAGATATGGCCAAAACAAGTTTTTCATATAAAAATTTCAAATTTTTTGGGTTTTGGGTGGATTTTTCAATTTTTTGGGGGTAGTCACAAATTAAAGTCCTTTTCGCTCTAGGACGCATATTTAAGGAGATATGGCCAAAACAAGTTTTTCACATAAAAATTGCAAATTTTTTGGGTTTTGGGTGGATTTTTCAATTCTTTGGGGGTAGTCACGAATTAAAGTCCTTTCGCTCTAGGACGCATATTTAAGGAGATATGGCCAAAACAAGTTTTTCATATAAAAATTTAAATTTTTTAGGTTTTGGGTGTATTTTTCAATTTTTTGGGGGTAGTCACGAATTAAAGTCCTTTTCGCTCTAGGACGCATATTTAAGGAGATATGGCCAAAACAAGTTTTTCATATAAAAATTTCAAAAAAATTTGGGTTTTGGGTGGATTTTTCAATTTTTTGGGGGTGGTCACGAATTAAAGTCCTTTTCGCTCTAGAACGCTTAGTTTAGGAGATATGGCCAAAACAAGTTTTTCATATAAAAATTTCATTTTTTTGGGGTTTTGGGTGGATTTTTCACTTTTTGGGGGTAGTCACGAATTAAAGTCCTTTTCGCTCCAGGACACATATTTAAGGAGATATGGCCAAAACAAGTTTTTCATATAAAAATTTCAAATTTTTTGGGTTTTGGGTGGATTTTTCAATTTTTTGGGGGTAGTCACGAATTAAAGTCCTTTTCGCTCTAGGACGCATATTTAAGGAGATATGGCCAAAACAAGTTTTTCATATAAAAATTTCAAATTTTTTGGGTTTTGGGTGGATTTTTCAATTTTTTGGGGGTGGTCTCGAATTAAAGTCCTTTTCGCTCTAGGACGCATATTTAAGGAGATATGGCCAAAACAAGTTTTTCATATAAAAATTTCAAATTTTTTAGGTTTTGGGTGGATTTTTCAATTTTTTGGGGGTAGTCACGAATTAAAGTCCTTTTCGCTCTAGGACGCATATTTAAGGAGATATGGCCAAAACAAATTTTTCATATAAAAATTTCAAATTTTTTAGGTTTTGAGTGGATTTTTCAATTTTTTGGGGGTGGTCACGAATTAAAGTCCTTTTCGCTCTAGGACGCATATTTAAAGAGATATGGCCAAAACAAGTTTTTCATATAAAAATTTCAAATTTTTTGGGTTTTGGGTGGATTTTTCAACTTTTTGGGGGTGGTCACGAATTAAAGTCCTTTTCGCTCCAGGACGCATATTTAAGGAGATATGGCCAAAACAAGTTTTTCATATAAAAATTTCAAATTTTTTGGGTTTTGGGTGGAATTTTCAATTTTTTGGGGGTAGTCACGAATTAAAGTCCTTTTCGCTTTAGGACGCTTAGTTTAGGAGATATGGCCAAAACAAGTTTTTCATATAAAAATTTCAAATTTTTTGGGTTTTGGGTGGATTTTTCAATTTTTTGGGGGTAGTCACGAATTAAAGTCCTTTTCGCTCTAGGACGCATATTTAAGGAGATATGGCCAAAACAAGTTTTTCATATAAAAATTTCAAATTTTTTGGGTTTTGGGTGGATTTTTCAATTTTTTGGGGGTAGTCACGAATTAAAGTCCTTTTCGCTCTAGGACGCATATTTAAGGAGATATGGCCAAAACAAGTTTTTCATATAAAAATTTCAAATTTTTTGGGTTTTGGGTGGATTTTTCAATTTTTTGGGGGTAGTCACGAATTAAAGTCCTTTTCGCTCTAGGACGCTTAGTTTAGGAGATATGGCCAAAACAAGTTTTTCATATAAAAATTTCAAATTTTTTGGGTTTTGGGTGGATTTTTCAATTTTTTGGGGGTAGTCACGAATTAAAGTCCTTTTCGCTCTAGGACGCATATTTAAGGAGATATGGCCAAAACAAGTTTTTCACATAAAAATTGCAAATTTTTTGGGTTTTGGGTGGATTTTTCAATTCTTTGGGGGTAGTCACGAATTAAAGTCCTTTCGCTCTAGGACGCATATTTAAGGAGATATGGCCAAAACAAGTTTTTCATATAAAAATTTAAATTTTTTAGGTTTTGGGTGTATTTTTCAATTTTTTGGGGGTAGTCACGAATTAAAGTCCTTTTCGCTCTAGGACGCATATTTAAGGAGATATGGCCAAAACAAGTTTTTCATATAAAAATTTCAAAAAAATTTGGGTTTTGGGTGGATTTTTCAATTTTTTGGGGGTGGTCACGAATTAAAGTCCTTTTCGCTCTAGAACGCTTAGTTTAGGAGATATGGCCAAAACAAGTTTTTCATATAAAAATTTCATTTTTTTGGGGTTTTGGGTGGATTTTTCACTTTTTGGGGGTAGTCACGAATTAAAGTCCTTTTCGCTCCAGGACACATATTTAAGGAGATATGGCCAAAACAAGTTTTTCATATAAAAATTTCAAATTTTTTGGGTTTTGGGTGGATTTTTCAATTTTTTGGGGGTAGTCACGAATTAAAGTCCTTTTCGCTCTAGGACGCATATTTAAGGAGATATGGCCAAAACAAGTTTTTCATATAAAAATTTCAAATTTTTTGGGTTTTGGGTGGATTTTTCAATTTTTTGGGGGTAGTCACGAATTAAAGTCCTTTTCGCTCTAGGACGCTTAGTTTAGGAGATATGGCCAAAACAAGTTTTTCATATAAAAATTTCAAATTTTTTGGGTTTTGGGTGGATTTTTCAATTTTTTGGGGGTAGTCACGAATTAAAGTCCTTTTCGCTCTAGGACGCATATTTAAGGAGATATGGCCAAAACAAGTTTTTCATATAAAATTTTCAAATTTTTTGGGTGGATTTTTCAATTTTTTGGGGGTGGTCACGAATTAAAGTCCTTTTCGCTCTAGGACGCATATTTAAGGAGATATGGCCAAAACAAGTTTTTCATATAAAAATTTCAAATTTTTTGGGTTTTGGGTGGATTTTTCAATTTTTTGGGGGTAGTCACGAATTAAAGTCCTTTTCGCTCTAGGACGCATATTTAAGGAGATATGGCCAAAACAAGTTTTTCATATAAAAATTTCAAATTTTTTGGGTTTTGGGTGGATTTTTCAATTTTTTGGGGGTGGTCTCGAATTAAAGTCCTTTTCGCTCTAGGACGCATATTTAAGGAGATATGGCCAAAACAAGTTTTTCATATAAAAATTTCAAATTTTTTAGGTTTTGGGTGGATTTTTCAATTTTTTGGGGGTAGTCACGAATTAAAGTCCTTTTCGCTCTAGGACGCATATTTAAGGAGATATGGCCAAAACAAATTTTTCATATAAAAATTTCAAATTTTTTAGGTTTTGAGTGGATTTTTCAATTTTTTGGGGGTGGTCACGAATTAAAGTCCTTTTCGCTCTAGGACGCATATTTAAAGAGATATGGCCAAAACAAGTTTTTCATATAAAAATTTCAAATTTTTTGGGTTTTGGGTGGATTTTTCAACTTTTTGGGGGTGGTCACGAATTAAAGTCCTTTTCGCTCCAGGACGCATATTTAAGGAGATATGGCCAAAACAAGTTTTTCATATAAAAATTTCAAATTTTTTGGGTTTTGGGTGGAATTTTCAATTTTTTGGGGGTAGTCACGAATTAAAGTCCTTTTCGCTTTAGGACGCTTAGTTTAGGAGATATGGCCAAAACAAGTTTTTCATATAAAAATTTCAAATTTTTTGGGTTTTGGGTGGATTTTTCAATTTTTTGGGGGTAGTCACGAATTAAAGTCCTTTTCGCTCTAGGACGCATATTTAAGGAGATATGGCCAAAACAAGTTTTTCATATAAAAATTTCAAATTTTTTGGGTTTTGGGTGGATTTTTCAATTTTTTGGGGGTAGTCACGAATTAAAGTCCTTTTCGCTCTAGGACGCATATTTAAGGAGATATGGCCAAAACAAGTTTTTCATATAAAAATTTCAAATTTTTTGGGTTTTGGGTGGATTTTTCAATTTTTTGGGGGTAGTCACGAATTAAAGTCCTTTTCGCTCTAGGACGCTTAGTTTAGGAGATATGGCCAAAACAAGTTTTTCATATAAAAATTTCAAATTTTTTGGGTTTTGGGTGGATTTTTCAATTTTTTGGGGGTAGTCACGAATTAAAGTCCTTTTCGCTCTAGGACGCATATTTAAGGAGATATGGCCAAAACAAGTTTTTCACATAAAAATTGCAAATTTTTTGGGTTTTGGGTGGATTTTTCAATTCTTTGGGGGTAGTCACGAATTAAAGTCCTTTCGCTCTAGGACGCATATTTAAGGAGATATGGCCAAAACAAGTTTTTCATATAAAAATTTAAATTTTTTAGGTTTTGGGTGTATTTTTCAATTTTTTGGGGGTAGTCACGAATTAAAGTCCTTTTCGCTCTAGGACGCATATTTAAGGAGATATGGCCAAAACAAGTTTTTCATATAAAAATTTCAAAAAAATTTGGGTTTTGGGTGGATTTTTCAATTTTTTGGGGGTGGTCACGAATTAAAGTCCTTTTCGCTCTAGAACGCTTAGTTTAGGAGATATGGCCAAAACAAGTTTTTCATATAAAAATTTCATTTTTTTGGGGTTTTGGGTGGATTTTTCACTTTTTGGGGGTAGTCACGAATTAAAGTCCTTTTCGCTCCAGGACACATATTTAAGGAGATATGGCCAAAACAAGTTTTTCATATAAAAATTTCAAATTTTTTGGGTTTTGGGTGGATTTTTCAATTTTTTGGGGGTAGTCACGAATTAAAGTCCTTTTCGCTCTAGGACGCATATTTAAGGAGATATGGCCAAAACAAGTTTTTCATATAAAAATTTCAAATTTTTTGGGTTTTGGGTGGATTTTTCAATTTTTTGGGGGTAGTCACGAATTAAAGTCCTTTTCGCTCTAGGACGCTTAGTTTAGGAGATATGGCCAAAACAAGTTTTTCATATAAAAATTTCAAATTTTTTGGGTTTTGGGTGGATTTTTCAATTTTTTGGGGGTAGTCACGAATTAAAGTCCTTTTCGCTCTAGGACGCATATTTAAGGAGATATGGCCAAAACAAGTTTTTCATATAAAATTTTCAAATTTTTTGGGTGGATTTTTCAATTTTTTGGGGGTGGTCACGAATTAAAGTCCTTTTCGCTCTAGGACGCATATTTAAGGAGATATGGCCAAAACAAGTTTTTCATATAAAAATTTCAAATTTTTTGGGTTTTGGGTGGATTTTTCAATTTTTTGGGGGTAGTCACGAATTAAAGTCCTTTTCGCTCTAGGACGCATATTTAAGGAGATATGGCCAAAACAAGTTTTTCATATAAAAATTTCAAATTTTTTGGGTTTTGGGTGGATTTTTCAATTTTTTGGGGGTGGTCACGAATTAAAGTCCTTTTCGCTCTAGGACGCATATTTAAGGAGATATGGCCAAAACAAATTTTTCATATAAAAATTTCAAATTTTTTAGGTTTTGAGTGGATTTTTCAATTTTTTGGGGGTGGTCACGAATTAAAGTCCTTTTCGCTCTAGGACGCATATTTAAGGAGATATGGCCAAAACAAGTTTTTCATATAAAAATTTCAAATTTTTTGGGTTTTGGGTGGATTTTTCAATTTTTTGGGGGTAGTCACGAATTAAAGTCCTTTTCGCTCTAGGACACATATTTAAGGAGATATGGCCAAAACAAGTTTTTCATATAAAAATTTCAAATTTTTTGGGTTTTGGGTGGATTTTTCAATTTTTTGGGGGTGGTCACGAATTAAAGTCCTTTTCGCTCTAGGACGCATATTTAAGGAGATATGGCCAAAACAAGTTTTTCATATAAAAATTTCAAATTTTTTGGGTTTTGGGTGGATTTTTCAATTTTTTGGGGGTAGTCACGAATTAAAGTCCTTTTCGCTCCAGGACGCATATTTAAGGAGATATGGCCAAAACAAGTTTTTCATATAAAAATTTCAAATTTTTTGGGTTTTGGGTGGATTTTTCAATTTTTTGGGGGTGGTCACGAATTAAAGTCCTTTTCGCTCTAGGACGCATATTTAAGGAGATATGGCCAAAACAAGTTTTTCATATAAAAATTTCAAATTTTTTGGGTTTTGGGTGGATTTTTCAATTTTTTGGGGGTAGTCACGAATTAAAGTCCTTTTCGCTCTAGGACGCATATTTAAGGAGATATGGCCAAAACAAGTTTTTCATATAAAAATTTCAAATTTTTTGGGTTTTGGGTGGATTTTTCAATTTTTTGGGGGTAGTCACGAATTAAAGTCCTTTTCGCTCTAGGACGCATATTTAAGGAGATATGGCCAAAACAAGTTTTTCATATAAAAATGTAAAATTTTTTGGGTTTTGGGTGGATTTTTCAATTTTTTGGGGGTAGTCACGAATTAAAGTCCTTTTCGCTCTAGGACGCATATTTAAGGAGATATGGCCAAAACAAGTTTTTCATATAAAAATTTCAAATTTTTTGGGTTTTGGGTGGATTTTTCAATTTTTTGGGGGTAGTAACGAATTAAAGTCCTTTTCGCTCTAGGACGCATATTTAAGGAGATATGGCCACAACAAGTTTTTCATATAAACATTTCAATTTTTTTGGGTTTTGGGTGGATTTTTCAATTTTTTGGGGGTGGTCACGAATTAAAGTCCTTTTCGCTCTAGAACGCTTAGTTTAGGAGATATGGCCAAAACAAGTTTTTCATATAAAAATTTCAATTTTTTTTTGGGTTTTGGGTGGATTTTTCAATTTTTTGGGGGTAGTCACGAATTAAAGTCCTTTTCGCTCTAGGACACATATTTAAGGAGATATGGCCAAAACAAGTTTTTTATATAAAAATTTCAAAATTTTTGGGTTTTGGGTGGATTTTTCAATTTTTTGGGGGTAGTCACGAATTAAAGTCCCTTTCGCTCTAGGACGCATATTTAAGGAGTTATGGCCAAAACAAATTTTTCATATAAAAATTTCAAATTTTTTAGATTTTGAGTGGATTTTTCAATTTTTTGGGGGTGGCCACGAATTAAAGTCCTTTTCGCTCTAGGACGCATATTTAAGGAGATATGGCCAAAACAAGTTTTTCATATAAAAATTTCAAATTTTTTGGGTTTTGGGTGGATTTTTCAATTTTTTGGGGGTGGTCACGAATTAAAGTCCTTTTCGCTCTAGGACACATATTTAAGGAGATATGGCCAAAACAAGTTTTTCATATAAAAATTTCAAAATTTTTGGGTTTTGGGTGGATTTTTCAATTTTTTGGGGGTAGTCACGAATTAAAGTCCTTTTCGCTCTAGGACGCATATTTAAGGAGATATGGCCAAAACAAGTTTTTCATATAAAAATTTCAAATTTTTTGGGTTTTGGGTGGATTTTTCAATTTTTTGGGGGTAGTCACGAATTAAAGTCCTTTTCGCTCTAGGACGCATATTTAAGGAGATATGGCCAAAACAAGTTTTTCATATAAAAATTTCAAATTTTTTGTGTTTTGGGTGGATTTTTCAATTTTTTGGGGGTAGTCACGAATTAAAGTCCTTTTCGCTCTAGGACGCATATTTAAGGAGATATGGCCAAAACAAGTTTTTCATATAAAAATTTCAAATTTTTTGGGTTTTGGGTGGATTTTTCAATTTTTTGGGGGTGGTCACGAATTAAAGTCCTTTTCGCTCTAAGGAGGAGATATGGCCAAAACAAGTTTTTCATATAAAAATTTCAAATTTTTTGGGTTTTGGGTGGATTTTTAAATTTTTTGGGGGTAGTCACGAATTAAAGTCCTTTTCGCTCTAGGACGCATATTTAAGGAGATATGGCCAAAACAAATTTTTCATATAAAAATTTCAAATTTTTTAGGTTTTGAGTGGATTTTTCAATTTTTTGGGGGTGGTCACGAATTAAAGTCCTTTTCGCTCTAGGACGCATATTTAAGGAGATATGGCCAAAACAAGTTTTTCATATAAAAATTTCAAATTTTTTGGGTTTTGGGTGGATTTTTCAATTTTTTGGGGGTGGTCACGAATTAAAGTCCTTTTCGCTCTAGGACGCATATTTAAGGAGATATGGCCAAAACAAATTTTTCATATAAAAATTTCAAATTTTTTAGGTTTTGAGTGGATTTTTCAATTTTTTGGGGGTGGTCACGAATTAAAGTCCTTTTCGCTCTAGGACGCATATTTAAGGAGATATGGCCAAAACAAGTTTTTCATATAAAAATTTCAAATTTTTTGGGTTTTGGGTGGATTTTTCAATTTTTTGGGGGTAGTCACGAATTAAAGTCCTTTTCGCTCTAGGACGCATATTTAAGGAGATATGGCCAAAACAAGTTTTTCATATAAAAATTTCAAAAAAATTTTGGTTTTGGGTGGATTTTTCAATTTTTTGGGGGTAGTCACGAATTAAAGTCCTTTTCGCTCTAGGACGCATATTTAAGGAGATATGGCCAAAACAAGTTTTTCATATAAAAATTTCAAATTTTTTGGGTTTTGGGTGGATTTTTCAATTCTTTGGGGGTAGTCACGAATTAAAGTCCTTTTCGCTCTAGGACGCATATTTAAGGAGATATGGCCAAAACAAGTTTTTCATATAAAAATTTAAATTTTTTAGGTTTTGGGTGGATTTTTCAATTTTTTGGGGGTAGTCACGAATTAAAGTCCTTTTCGCTCCAGGACACATATTTAAGGAGATATGGCCAAAACAAGTTTTTCATATAAAAATTTCAAATTTTTTGGGTTTTGGGTGGATTTTTCAATTTTTTGGGGGTAGTCACGAATTAAAGTCCTTTTCGCTCTAGGACGCATATTTAAGGAGATATGGCCAAAACAAGTTTTTCATATAAAAATTTCAAATTTTTTGGGTTTTGGGTGGATTTTTCAATTTTTTGGGGGTAGTCACGAATTAAAGTCCTTTTCGCTCTAGGACGCATATTTAAGGAGATATGGCCAAAACAAGTTTTTCATATAAAAATTTCAAATTTTTTGGGTTTTGGGTGGATTTTTCAATTTTTTGGGGGTAGTCACGAATTAAAGTCCTTTTCGCTCTAGGACGCATATTTAAGGAGATATGGCCAAAACAAATTTTTCATATAAAAATTTCAAATTTTTTAGGTTTTGAGTGGATTTTTCAATTTTTTGGGGGTGGTCACGAATTCAAGTCCTTTTCGCTCTAGAACGCTTAGTTTAGGAGATATGGCCAAAACAAGTTTTTCATATAAAAATTTCAAATTTTTTGGGTTTTGGGTGGATTTTTCAATTTTTTGGGGGTAGTCACGAATTAAAGTCCTTTTCGCTCTAGGACGCTTAGTTTAGGAGATATGGCCAAAACAAGTTTTTCATATAAAAATTTCAAATTTTTTGGGTTTTGGGTGGATTTTTCAATTTTTTGGGGGTGGTCACGAATTAAATTCCTTTTCGCTCTAGGACGCATATTTAAGGAGATATGGCCAAAACAAGTTTTTCATATAAAAATTTCAAATTTTTTGGGTTTTGGGTGGATTTTTCAATTTTTTGGGGGTAGTCACGAATTAAAGTCCTTTTCGCTCTAGGACGCATATTTAAGGAGATATGGCGAAAAGGACTTTAATTCGTGACTACCCCCAAAAAATTGAAAAATCCACCCAAAACCCAAAAAATTTGAAATTTTTATATGAAAAACTTGTTTTGGCCATATCTCCTTAAATATGCGTCCTAGAGCGAAAAGGACTTTAATTCGTGACCACCCCCAAAAATTTGGAAATATAGGACGCATATTTAAGGAGATATGGCCAAAACAAGTTTTTCATATAAAAATTTCAAATTTTTTGGGTTTTGGGTGGATTTTTCAATTTTTTGGGGGTAGTCACGAATTAAAGTCCTTTTCGCTCTAGGACGCATATTTAAGGAGATATGGCCAAAACAAATTTTTCATATAAAAATTTCAAATTTTTTAGGTTTTGAGTGGATTTTTCAATTTTTTGGGGGTGGTCACGAATTAAAGTCCTTTTCGCTCTAGGACGCATATTTAAGGAGATATGGCCAAAACAAGTTTTTCATATAAAAATTTCAAATTTTTTGGGTTTTGGGTGGATTTTTCAATTTTTTGGGGGTAGTCACGAATTAAAGTCCTTTTCGCTCTAGGACGCATATTTAAGGAGATATGGCCAAAACAAGTTTTTCATATAAAAATTTCAAATTTTTTGGGTTTTGGGTGGATTTTTCAATTTTTTGGGGGTAGTCACGAATTAAAGTCCTTTTCGCTCTAGGACGCATATTTAAGGAGATATGGCCAAAACAAGTTTTTCATATAAAAATTTCAAATTTTTTGGGTTTTGGGTGGATTTTTCAATTCTTTGGGGGTAGTCACGAATTAAAGTCCTTTTCGCTCTAGGACGCATATTTAAGGAGATATGGCCAAAACAAGTTTTTCATATAAAAATTTCAAAAAAATTTGGGTTTTGGGTGGATTTTTCAATTTTTTGGGGGTAGTCACGAATTAAAGTCCTTTTCGCTCTAGGACGCATATTTAAGGAGATATGGCCAAAACAAGTTTTTCATATAAAAATTTCAAATTTTTTGGGTTTTGGGTGGATTTTTCAATTCTTTGGGGGTAGTCACGAATTAAAGTCCTTTTCGCTCTAGGACGCATATTTAAGGAGATATGGCCAAAACAAGTTTTTCATATAAAAATTTAAATTTTTTAGGTTTTGGGTGGATTTTTCAATTTTTTGGGGGTAGTCACGAATTAAAGTCCTTTTCGCTCCAGGACACATATTTAAGGAGATATGGCCAAAACAAGTTTTTCATATAAAAATTTCAAATTTTTTGGGTTTTGGGTGGATTTTTCAATTTTTTGGGGGTAGTCACGAATTAAAGTCCTTTTCGCTCTAGGACGCATATTTAAGGAGATATGGCCAAAACAAGTTTTTCATATAAAAATTTCAAATTTTTTGGGTTTTGGGTGGATTTTTCAATTTTTTGGGGGTAGTCACGAATTAAAGTCCTTTTCGCTCTAGGACGCATATTTAAGGAGATATGGCCAAAACAAGTTTTTCGTATAAAAATTTCAAATTTTTTGGGTTTTGGGTGGATTTTTCAATTTTTTGGGGGTAGTCACGAATTAAAGTCCTTTTCGCTCTAGGACGCATATTTAAGGAGATATGGCCAAAACAAATTTTTCATATAAAAATTTCAAAATTTTTAGGTTTTGAGTGGATTTTTCAATTTTTTGGGGGTGGTCACGAATTCAAGTCCTTTTCGCTCTAGGACGCATATTTAAGGAGATATGGCCAAAACAAGTTTTTCATATAAAAATTTCAAATTTTTTGGGTTTTGGGTGGATTTTTCAATTTTTTGGGGGTAGTCACGAATTAAAGTCCTTTTCGCTCTAGGACGCTTAGTTTAGGAGATATGGCCAAAACAAGTTTTTCATATAAAAATTTCAAATTTTTTGGGTTTTGGGTGGATTTTTCAATTTTTTGGGGGTAGTCACGAATTAAAGTCCTTTTCGCTCTAGGGCGTATATTTAAGGAGATATGGCCAAAACAAGTTTTTCATATAAAATTTTAAATTTTTTAGGTTTTTGGTGGATTTTTCAATTTTTTGGGGGTAGTCACGAATTAAAGTCCTTTTCGCTCTAGGACGCATATTTAAGGAGATATGGCCAAAACAAGTTTTTCAAATTTTTTGGGTTTTGGGTGGATTTTTCAATTTTTTGGGGGTGGTCACGAATTAAAGTCCTTTTCGCTCTAGGACGCATATTTAAGGAGATATAGCCAAAACAAGTTTTTCATATAAAAATTTGAAATTTTTTGGGTTTTGGTTGGATTTTTCAATTTTTTGGGGGTAGTCACGAATTAAAGTCCTTTTCGCTCTAGGACACATATTTAAGGAGATATGGCCAAAACAAGTTTTTCATATAAAAATTTCAAAAAAATTTGGGTTTTGGGTGGATTTTTCAATTTTTTGGGGGTAGTCACGAATTAAAGTCCTTTTCGCTCTAGGACATATATTTAAGGAGATATGGCCAAAACAAGTTTTTCATATAAAAATTTCAAATTTTTTGGGTTTTGGGTGGATTTTTCAATTTTTTGGGGGTGGTCACGAATTAAAGTCCTTTTCGCTCTAGGACGCATATTTAAGGAGATATGGCCAAAACAAGTTTTTCATATAAAAATTTCAAATTTTTTGGGTTTTGGGTGGATTTTTCAATTTTTTGGGGGTAGTCACGAATTAAAGTCCTTTTCGCTCTAGGACGCATATTTAAGGAGATATGGCCAAAACAAGTTTTTCATATAAAAATTTCAAATTTTTTGGGTTTTGGGTGGATTTTTCAATTTTTTGGGGGTGGTCACGAATTAAAGTCCTTTTCGCTCTAGGACGCATATTTAAGGAGATATGGCCAAAACAAGTTTTTCATATAAAAATTTCAAATTTTTTGGGTTTTGGGTGGATTTTTCAATTTTTTGGGGGTAGTCACGAATTAAAGTCCTTTTCGCTCTAGGACGCATATTTAAGGAGATATGGCCAAAACAAGTTTTTCATATAAAAATTTCAAATTTTTTGGGTTTTGGGTGGATTTTTCAATTTTTTGGGGGTAGTCACGAATTAAAGTCCTTTTCGCTCTAGGACGCATATTTAAGGAGATATGGCCAAAACAAGTTTTTCATATAAAAATTTCAAATTTTTTGGGTTTTGGGTGGATTTTTCAATTTTTTGGGGGTGGTCACGAATTAAAGTCCTTTTCGCTCTAGGACGCTTAGTTTAGGAGATATGGCCAAAACAAGTTTTTCATATAAAAATTTCAAATTTTTTGGGTTTTGGGTGGATTTTTCAATTTTTTGGGGGTGGTCACGAATTAAAGTCCTTTTCGCTCTAGGACGCATATTTAAGGAGATATGGCCAAAACAAGTTTTTCATATAAAAATTTCAAATTTTTTGGGTTTTGGGTGGATTTTTCAATTTTTTGGGGGTAGTCACGAATTAAAGTCCTTTTCGCTCTAGGACGCATATTTAAGGAGATATGGCCAAAACAAATTTTTCATATAAAAATTTCAAATTTTTTAGGTTTTGAGTGGATTTTTCAATTTTTTGGGGGTGGTCACGAATTAAAGTCCTTTTCGCTCTAGGACGCATATTTAAGGAGATATGGCCAAAACAAGTTTTTCATATAAAAATTTCAAATTTTTTGGGTTTTGGGTGGATTTTTCAATTTTTTGGGGGTAGTCACGAATTAAAGTCCTTTTCGCTCTAGGACGCTTAGTTTAGGAGATATGGCCAAAACAAGTTTTTCATATAAAAATTTCAAATTTTTTGGGTTTTGGGTGGATTTTTCAATTTTTTGGGGGTAGTCACGAATTAAAGTCCTTTTCGCTCTAGGACGCATATTTAAGGAGATATGGCCAAAACAAGTTTTTCAAATTTTTTGGGTGGATTTTTCAATTTTTTGGGGGTGGTCACGAATTAAAGTCCTTTTCGCTCTAGGACGCATATTTAAGGAGATATGGCCAAAACAAGTTTTTCATATAAAAATTTCAAATTTTTTGGGTGGATTTTTCAATTTTTCAATTAAAGTCCTTTTCGCTCTAGGACGCATATTTAAGGAGATATGGCCAAAACAAGTTTTTCATATAAAAATTTCAAAAAAATTTGGGTTTTGGGTGGATTTTTCAATTTTTTGGGGGTAGTCACGAATTAAAGTCCTTTTCGCTCTAGGACACATATTTAAGGAGATATGGCCAAAACAAGTTTTTCATATAAAAATTTCAAATTTTTTGGGTTTTGGGTGGATTTTTCAATTTTTTGGGGGTGGTCACGAATTAAAGTCCTTTTCGCTCTAGGACGCATATTTAAGGAGATATGGCCAAAACAAGTCTTTCATATAAAAATTTCAAATTTTTTGGGTTTTGGGTGGATTTTTCAATTTTTTGGGGGTAGTCACGAATTAAAGTCCTTTTCGCTCTAGGACGCATATTTAAGGAGATATGGCCAAAACAAGTTTTTCATATAAAAATTTCAAATTTTTTGGGTTTTGGGTGGATTTTTCAATTTTTTGGGGGTAGTCACGAATTAAAGTCCTTTTCGCTCTAGGACGCATATTTAAGGAGATATGGCCAAAACAAGTTTTTCATATAAAAATTTCAAATTTTTTGGGTTTTGGGTGGATTTTTCAATTTTTTGGGGGTAGTCACGAATTAAAGTCCTTTTCGCTCTAGGACGCATATTTAAGGAGATATGGCCAAAACTAGTTTTTCATATAAAAATTTCAAATTTTTTGGGTTTTGGGTGGATTTTTCAATTTTTTGGGGGTGGTCACGAATTAAAGTCCTTTTCGCTCTAGGACGCTTAGTTTAGGAGATATGGCCAAAACAAGTTTTTCATATAAAAATTTCAAATTTTTTGGGTTTTGGGTGGATTTTTCAATTTTTTGGGGGTGGTCACGAATTAAAGTCCTTTTCGCTCTAGGACGCATATTTAAGGAGATATGGCCAAAACAAGTTTTTCATATAAAAATTTAAATTTTTTAGGTTTTGGGTGGATTTTTCAATTTTTTGGGGGTAGTCACGAATTAAAGTCCTTTTCGCTCTAGGACGCATATTTAAGGAGATATGGCCAAAACAAGTTTTTCATATAAAAATTTCAAATTTTTTGGGTTTTGGGTGGATTTTTCAATTTTTTGGGGGTGGTCACGAATTAAAGTCCTTTTCGCTCTAGGACGCATATTTAAGGAGATATGGCCAAAACAAGTTTTTCATATAAAAATTTCAAATTTTTTGGGTTTTGGGTGGATTTTTCAATTTTTTGGGGGTGGTCACGAATTAAAGTCCTTTTCGCTCTAGGACGCATATTTAAGGAGATATGGCCAAAACAAGTTTTTCATATAAAAATTTCAAAGAAATTTGGGTTTTGGGTGGATTTTTCAATTTTTTGGGGGTGGTCACGAATTAAAGTCCTTTTCGCTCTAGGACGCATATTTAAGGAGATATGGCCAAAACAAGTTTTTCATATAAAAATTTCAAATTTTTTGGGTTTTGGGTGGATTTTTCAATTTTTTGGGGGTAGTCACGAATTAAAGTCCTTTTCGCTCTAGGACACATATTTAAGGAGATATGGCCAAAACAAGTTTTTCATATAAAAATTTCAAATTTTTTAGGTTTTGGGTGGATTTTTCAATTTTTTGGGGGTAGTCACGAATTAAAGTCCTTTTCGCTCTAGGACGCATATTTAAGGAGATATGGCCAAAACAAATTTTTCATATAAAAATTTCAAATTTTTTAGGTTTTGAGTGGATTTTTCAATTTTTTGGGGGTGGTCACGAATTAAAGTCCTTTTCGCTCTAGGACGCATATTTAAGGAGATATGGCCAAAACAAGTTTTTCATATAAAAATTTCAAATTTTTTGGGTTTTGGGTGGATTTTGCAATTTTTTGGGGGTAGTCACGAATTAAAGTCCTTTTCGCTCTAGGACGCATATTTAAGGAGATATGGCCAAAACAAGTTTTTCATATAAAAATTTCAAATTTTTTGGGTTTTGGGTGGATTTTTCAATTTTTTGGGGGTAGTCACGAATTAAAGTCCTTTTCGCTCTCGGACGCATATTTAAGGAGATATGGCCAAACCAAGTTTTTCATATAAAAATTTCAAATTTTTTGGGTTTTGGGTGGATTTTTCAATTTTTTGGGGGTAGTCACGAATTAAAGTCCTTTTCGCTCTAGGACGCATACTTAAGGAGATATGGCCAAAACAAGTTTTTCATATAAAAATTTCAAATTTTTTGGGTTTTGGGTGGATTTTTCAATTTTTTTGGGGTAGTCACGAATTAAAGTCCTTTTCGCTCTAGGACGCATATTTAAGGAGATATGGCCAAAACAAGTTTTTCATATAAAAATTTCAAATTTTTTGGGTTTTGGGTGGATTTTTCAATTTTTTGGGGGTGGTCACGAATTAAAGTCCTTTTCGCTCTAGGACGCATATTTAAGGAGATATGGCCAAAACAAGTTTTTCATATAAAAATTTCAAATTTTTTGGGTTTTGGGTGGATTTTTCAATTTTTTGGGGGTAGTCACGAATTAAAGTCCTTTTCGCTCTAGGACGCATATTTAAGGAGATATGGCCAAAACAAGTTTTTCATATAAAAATTTCAAATTTTTTGGGTGGATTTTTCAATTTTTTGGGGGTGGTCACGAATTAAAGTCCTTTTCGCTCTAGGACGCATATTTAAGGAGATATGGCCAAAACAAGTTTTTCATATAAAAATTTCAAATTTTTTGGGTTTTGGGTGGATTTTTCAATTTTTTGGGGGTAGTCACGAATTAAAGTCCTTTTCGCTCTAGGACGCATATTTAAGGAGATATGGCCAAAACAAGTTTTTCATATAAAAATTTCAATTTTTTTGGGTTTTGGGTGGATTCTTCAATTTTTTGGGGGTAGTCACGAATTAAAGTCCTTTTCGCTCTAGGACGCATATTTAAGGAGATATGGCCAAAACAAGTTTTTCATATAAAAATTTCAAATTTTTTAGGTTTTGGGTTGATTTTTCAATTTTTTGGGGGTGGTCACGAATTAAAGTCCTTTTCGCTCTAGGACGCATATTTAAGGAGATATGGCCAAAACAAGTTTTTCATATAAAAATTTCAAATTTTTTGGGTTTTGGGTGGATTTTTCAATTTTTTGGGGGTGGTCACGAATTAAAGTCCTTTTCGCTCTAGGACGCATATTTAAGGAGATATGGCCAAAACAAGTTTTTCATATAAAAATTTCAAATTTTTAGGGTTTTGGGTGGATTTTTAAATTTTTTGGGGGTAGTCACGAATTAAAGTCCTTTTTCGCTCTAGGACGTATATTTAAGGAGATATGGCCAAAACAAGTTTTTCATATAAAAATTTCAAATTTTTTAGGTTTTGGGTGGAGTTTTCAATTTTTTGGGGGTAGTCACGAATTAAAGTCCTTTTCGCTCTAGGACGCGTATTTAAGGAGATATGGCCAAAACAAGTTTTTCATATAAAAATTTCAAATTTTTTGGGTTTTGGGTGGATTTTTCAATTTTTTGGGGGTGGTCACGAATTAAAGTCCTTTTCGCTCTAGGACGCATATTTAAGGAGATATGGCCAAAACAAGTTTTTCATATAAAAATTTCAAATTTTTTGGGTTTTGGGTGGATTTTTCAATTTTTTTGGGGTAGTCACGAATTAAAGTCCTTTTCGCTCTAGGGCGCATATTTAAGGAGATATGGCCAAAACAAGTTTTTCATATAAAAATTTCAAATTTTTTGGGTTTTGGGTGGATTTTTCAATTTTTTGGGGGTGGTCACGAATTAAAGTCCTTTTCGCTCTAGGACGCATATTTAAGGAGATATGGCCAAAACAAGTTTTTCATATAAAAATTTCAAATTTTTTAGGTTTTGGGTGGATTTTTCAATTTTTTGGGGGTAGTCACGAATTAAAGTCCTTTTCGCTCTAGGACGCATATTTAAGGAGATATGGCCAAAACATACTTTTCATATAAAAATTTCAATTTTTTTAGGTTTTGAGTGGATTTTTCAATTTTTTGGGGGTGGTCACGAATTAAAGTCCTTTTCGCTCTAGGACGCATATTTAAGGAGATATGGCCAAAACAAGTTTTTCATATAAAATTTTCAAATTTTTTGGGTTTTGGGGGGATTTTTCAATTTTTTGGGGGTAGTCACGAATTAAAGTCCTTTTCACTCTAGGACGCATATTTAAGGAGATATGGCCAAAACAAGTTTTTCATATAAAAATTTAAATTTTTTAGGTTTTGGGTGGATTCTTCAATTTTTTGGGGGTAGTCACGAATTAAAGTCCTTTTCGCTCTAGGACGCATATTTAAGGAGATATGGCCAAAACAAGTTTTTCATATAAAAATTTCAAAAAAAATTTGGTTTTGGGTGGATTTTTCAATTTTTTGGGGGTGGTCACGAATTAAAGTCCTTTTCGCTCTAGAACGCTTAGTTTAGGAGATATGGCCAAAACAAGTTTTTCATATAAAAATTTCAAATTTTTTGGGTTTTGGGTGGATTTTTCAATTTTTTGGGGGTAGTCACGAATTAAAGTCCTTTTCGCTCTAGGACACATATTTAAGGAGATATGGCCAAAACAAGTTTTTCATATAAAAATTTAAATTTTTTAGGTTTTGGGTGGATTTGTCAATTTTTTGGGGGTAGTCACGAATTAAAGTCCTTTTTCAATTTTTTGGGGGTAGTCACGAATTAAAGTCCTTTTCGCTCTAGGACGCATATTTAAGGAGATATGGCCAAAACAAGTTTTTCATATAAAAATTTCAAAAAAATTTGGGTTTTGGGTGGATTTTTCAATTTTTTGGGGGTAGTCACGAATTAAAGTCCTTTTCGCTCTAGTACGCTTAGTTTAGGAGATATGGCCAAAACAAGTTTTTCATATAAAAATTTCAAATTTTTTGGGTTTTGGGTGGATTTTTCAATTTTTTGGGGGTAGTCACGAATTAAAGTCCTTTTCGCTCTAGGACACATATTTAAGGAGATATGGCCAAAACAAGTTTTTCATATAAAAATTTCAAATTTTTTGGGTTTTGGGTGGATTTTTCAATTTTTTGGGGGTAGTCACGAATTAAAGTCCTTTTCGCTCTAGGACGCATATTTAAGGAGATATGGCCAAAACACGTTTTTCATATAAAAATTTCAAAAAAATTTGGGTTTTGGGTGGATTTTTCAATTTTTTGGGGGTAGTCACGAATTAAAGTCCTTTTCGCTCTAGAACGCTTAGTTTAGGAGATATGGCCAAAACAAGTTTTTCATATAAAAATTTCAATTTTTTTGGGTTTTGGGTGGATTTTTCAATTTTTTGGGGGTAGTCACGAATTAAAGTCCTTTTCGCTCTAGGACACATATTTAAGGAGATATGGCCAAAACAAGTTTTTCATATAAAAATTTCAAATTTTTTGGGTTTTGGGTGGATTTTTCAATTTTTTGGGGGTAGTCACGAATTAAAGTCCTTTTCGCTCTAGGACGCATATTTAAGGAGATATGGCCAAAACAAATTTTTCATATAAAAATTTCAAATTTTTTAGGTTTTGAGTGGATTTTTCAATTTTTTGGGGGTGGTCACGAATTAAAGTCCTTTTCGCTCTAGGACGCATATTTAAGGAGATATGGCCAAAACAAGTTTTTCATAAAAAAATTTCAAATTTTTTGGGTTTTGGGTGGATTTTTCAATTTTTTGGGGGTACTCACGAATTAAAGTCCTTTTCGCTCTAGGACGCATATTTAAGGAGATATGGCCAAAACAAGTTTTTCCTATAAAAATTTCAAATTTTTTGGGTGGATTTTTAAATTTTTTGGGGGTGGTCACGAATTAAAGTCCTTTTCGCTCTAGGACGCATATTTAAGGAGATATGGCCAAAACAAGTTTTTCATATAAAAATTTCAAATTTTTTGGGTTTTGGGTGGATTTTTTAATTTTTTGGGGGTGGTCACGAATTAAAGTCCTTTTCGCTCTAGAACGCTTAGTTAAGGAGATATGGCCAAAACAAGTTTTTCATATAAAAATTTCAATTTTTTTGGGTTTTGGGTGGATTTTTCAATTTTTTGGGGGTAGTCACGAATTAAAGTCCTTTTCGCTCTAGGACACATGTTTAAGGAGATATGGCCAAAACAAGTTTTTCATATAAAAATTTCAAATTTTTTGGGTTTTGGGTGGATTTTTCAATTTTTTGGGGGTAGTCACGAATTAAAGTCTTTTTCGCTCTAGGACGCATATTTAAGGAGATATGGCCAAAACAAATTTTTCATATAAAAATTTCAAATTTTTTAGGTTTTGAGTGGATTTTTCAATTTTTTGGGGGTGGTCACGAATTAAAGTCCTTTTCGCTCTAGGACGCATATTTAAGGAGATATGGCCAAAACAAGTTTTTCATATAAAAATTTCAAATTTTTTGGGTTTTGGGTGGATTTTTCAATTTTTTGGGGGTAGTCACGAATTAAAGTCCTTTTCGCTCTAGGACGCATATTTAAGGAGATATGGCCAAAACAAGTTTTTCATATAAAAATTTCAAATTTTTTGGGTGGATTTTTAGATTTTTTGGGGGTGGTCACGAATTAAAGTCCTTTTCGCTCTAGGACGCATATTTAAGGAGATATGGCCAAAACAAGTTTTTCATTTAAAAATTTCAAATTTTTTGGGTTTTGGGTGGATTTTTCAATTTTTTGGGGGTAGTCACGAATTAAAGTCCTTTTCGCTCTAGGACGCATATTTAAGGAGATATGGCCAAAACAAGTTTTTCATATAAAAATTTAAATTTTTTAGGTTTTGGGTGGATTTTTCAATTTTTTGGGGGTAGTCACGAATTAAAGTCCTTTTCGCTCTAGGACGCATATTTAAGAAGATATGGCCAAAACAAGTTTTTCATATAAAAATTTAAAAAAAATTTGGGTTTTGGGTGGATTTTTCAATTTTTTGGGGGTGGTCACGAATTAAAGTCCTTTTCGCTCTAGAACGCTTAGTTTAGGAGATATGGCCAAAACAAGTTTTTCATATAAAAATTTCAATTTTTTTGGGTTTTGGGTGGATTTTTCAATTTTTTGGGGGTAGTCACGAATTAAAGTCCTTTTCGCTCTAGGACACATATTTAAGGAGATATGGCCAAAACAAGTTTTTCATATAAAAATTTCAAATTTTTTGGGTTTTGGGTGGATTTTTCAATTTTTTGGGGGTAGTCACGAATTAAAGTCCTTTTCGCTCTAGGACGCATATTTAAGGAGATATGGCCAAAACAAGTTTTTCATATAAAAATTTCAAATTTTTTGGGTTTTGGGTGGATTTTTCAATTTTTTGGGGGTGGTCACGAATTAAAGTCCTTTTCGCTCTAGGACGCATATTTAAGGAGATATGGCCAAAACAAGTTTTTCATATAAAAATTTCAAATTTTTTAGGTTTTGGGTGGATTTTTCAATTTTTTGGGGGTAGTCACGAATTAAAGTCTTTTTCGCTCTAGGACGCATATTTAAGGAGATATGGCCAAAACAAATTTTTCATATAAAAATTTCAAATTTTTTGGGTTTTGGGTGGATTTTTCAATTTTTTGGGGGTAGTCACGAATTAAAGTCCTTTTCGCTCTAGGACGCATATTTAAGGAGATATGGCCAAAACAAGTTTTTCATATAAAAATTTCAAATTGTTTGGGTTTTGGGTGGATTTTTCAATTTTTTGGGGGTAGTCACGAATTAAAGTCCTTTTCGCTCTAGGACGCATATTTAAGGAGATATGGCCAAAACAAGTTTTTCATATAAAAATTTCAAATTTTTTGGGTTTTGGGTGGATTTTTCAATTTTTTGGGGGTGGTCACGAATTAAAGTCCTTTTCGCTCTAGGACGCATATTTAAGGAGATATGGCCAAAACAAGTTTTTCATATAAAAATTTCAAATTTTTTGGGTTTTGGGTGGATTTTTAAATTTTTTGGGGGTAGTCACGAATTAAAGACCTTTTCGCTCTAGGGCGCATATTTAAGGAGATATGGCCAAAACAAGTTTTTCATATAAAAATTTAAATTTTTTAGGTTTTGGGTGGATTTTTAAATTTTTTGGGGGTAGTCACGAATTAAAGTCCTTTTCGCTCTAGGACGCATATTTAAGGAGATATGGCCAAAACAAGTTTTTCATATAAAAATTTCAAATTTTTTGGGTTTTGGGTGGATTTTTCAATTTTTTGGGGGTGGTCACGAATTAAAGTCCTTTTCGCTCTAGGACGCATATTTAAGGAGATATGGCCAAAACAAGTTTTTCATATAAAAATTTCAATTTTTTTGGGTTTTGGGTGGATTTTTCAATTTTTTGGGGGTAGTCACGAATTAAAGTCCTTTTCGCTCTAGGACGCATATTTAAGGAGATATGGCCAAAACAAGTTTTTCATATAAAAATTTCAAATTTTTTGGGTTTTGGGTGGATTTTTCAATTTTTTGAGGGTGGTCACGAATTAAAGTCCTTTTCGCTCTAGGACGCATATTTAAGGAGATATGGCCAAAACAAGTTTTTCATATAAAAATTTCAAATTTTGTAGGTTTTGGGTGGATTTTTCAATTTTTTGGGGGTAGTCACGAATTAAAGTCCTTTTCGCTCTAGGACGCATATTTAAGGAGATATGGCCAAAACAAATTTTTCATACAAAAATTTCAAATTTTTTAGGTTTTGAGTGGATTTTTCAATTTTTTGGGGGTGGTCACGAATTAAAGTCCTTTTCGCTCTAGGACGCATATTTAAGGAGATATGGCCAAAACAAGTTTTTCATATAAAAATTTCAAATTTTTTGGGTTTTGGGTGGATTTTTCAATTTTTTGGGGGTAGTCACGAATTAAAGTCCTTTTCGCTCTAGGACGCATATTTAAGGAGATATGGCCAAAACAAGTTTTTCATATAAAAATTTCAAATTTTTTGGGTTTTGGGTGGATTTTTCAATTTTTTGGGGGTAGTCACGAATTAAAGTCCTTTTCGCTCTAGGACGCATATTTAAGGAGATATGGCCAAAACAAGTTTTTCATATAAAAATTTCAAATTTTTTGGGTTTTGGGTGGATTTTTCAATTTTTTGGGGGTGGTCACGAATTAAAGTCCTTTTCGCTCTAGGACGCATATTTAAGGAGATATGGCCAAAACAAGTTTTTCATATAAAAATTTCAAATTTTGTAGGTTTTGGGTGGATTTTTCAATTTTTTGGGGGTAGTCACGAATTAAAGTCCTTTTCGCTCTAGGACGCATATTTAAGGAGATATGGCCAAAACAAATTTTTCATACAAAAATTTCAAATTTTTTAGGTTTTGAGTGGATTTTTCAATTTTTTGGGGGTGGTCACGAATTAAAGTCCTTTTCGCTCTAGGACGCATATTTAAGGAGATATGGCCAAAACAAGTTTTTCATATAAAAATTTCAAATTTTTTGGGTTTTGGGTGGATTTTTCAATTTTTTGGGGGTAGTCACGAATTAAAGTCCTTTTCGCTCTAGGACGCATATTTAAGGAGATATGGCCAAAACAAGTTTTTCATATAAAAATTTCAAATTTTTTGGGTTTTGGGTGGATTTTTCAATTTTTTGGGGGTAGTCACGAATTAAAGTCCTTTTCGCTCTAGGACGCATATTTAAGGAGATATGGCCAAAACAAGTTTTTCATATAAAAATTTCAAATTTTTTGGGTTTTGGGTGGATTTTTCAATTTTTTGGGGGTAGTCACGAATTAAAGTCCTTTTGGGTGGATTTTTCAATATTTTGGGAGTAGTCACGAATTAAAGTCCTTTTCGCTCTAGGACGTATATTTAAGGAGATATGGCCAAAACAAGTTTTTCATATAAAAATTTAAATTTTTTAGGTTTTGGGTGGATTTTCAATTTTTTGGGTGTAGTCACGAATTAAAGTCCTTTTCGCTCTAGGACGCATATTTAAGGAGATATGGCCAAAACAAGTTTTTCATATAAAAATTTCAAATTTTTTGGGTTTTGGGTGGATTTTTCAATTTTTTGGGGGTAGTCACGAATTAAAGTCCTTTTCGCTCTAGGACGCATATTTAAGGAGATATGGCCAAAACAAGTTTTTCATATAAAAATTTCAAATTTTTTGGGTTTTGGGTGGATTTTTCAATTTTTTGGGGGTAGTCACGAATTAAAGTCCTTTTCGCTCTAGGACGCATATTTAAGGAGATATGGCCAAAACAAGTTTTTCATATAAAAATTTCAAATTTTTTGGGTTTTGGGTGGATTTTTAAATTTTTTGGGGGTAGTCACGAATTAAAGTCCTTTTCGCTCTAGGACGCATATTTAAGGAGATATGGCCAAAACAAATTTTTCATATAAAAATTTCAAATTTTTTAGGTTTTGAGTGGATTTTTCAATTTTTTGGGGGTGGTCACGAATTAAAGTCCTTTTCGCTCTAGGACGCATATTTAAGGAGATATGGCCAAAACAAGTTTTTCATATAAAAATTTCAAATTTTTTGGGTTTTGGGTGGATTTTTAAATTTTTTGGGGGTAGTCACGAATTAAAGTCCTTTTCGCTCTAGGACGCATATTTAAGGAGATATGGCCAAAACAAATTTTTCATATAAAAATTTCAAATTTTTTAGGTTTTGAGTGGATTTTTCAATTTTTTGGGGGTGGTCACGAATTAAAGTCCTTTTCGCTCTAGGACGCATATTTAAGGAGATATGGCCAAAACAAGTTTTTCATATAAAAATTTCAAATTTTTTGGGTTTTGGGTGGATTTTTCAATTTTTTGGGAGTAGTCACGAATTAAAGTCCTTTTCGCTCTAGGACGCATATTTAAGGAGATATGGCCAAAACAAGTTTTTCATATAAAAATTTCAAATTTTTTGGGTTTTGGGTGGATTTTTCAATTTTTTGGGGGTAGTCACGAATTAAAGTCCTTTTCGCTCTAGGACGCATATTTAAGGAGATATGGCCAAAACAAGTTTTTCATATAAAATTTCAAATTTTTTGGGTTTTGGGTGGATTTTTCAATTTTTTGGGGGTAGTCACGAATTAAAGTCCTTTTCGCTCCAGGACGCATATTTAAGGAGATATGGCCAAAACAAGTTTTTCATATAAAAATTTCAATTTTTTTGGGTTTTGGGTGGATTTTTCAATTTTTCGGGGGTGGTCACGAATTAAAGTCCTTTTCGCTCTAGGACGCATATTTAAGGAGATATGGCCAAAACAAGTTTTTCATATAAAAATTTCAAATTTTTTGGGTTTTGGGTGGATTTTTCAATTTTTTGGGGGTAGTCACGAATTAAAGTCCTTTTCGCTCTAGGACGCATATTTAAGGAGATATGGCCAAAACAAATTTTTCATATAAAAATTTCAAATTTTTTAGGTTTTGAGTGGATTTTTCAATTTTTTGGGGGTGGTCATGAATTAAAGTCCTTTTCGCTCTAGGACGCATATTTAAGGAGATATGGCCAAAACAAGGTTTTCATATAAAAATTTCAAATTTTTTGGGTTTTGGGTGGATTTTCCAATTTTTTGGGGGTAGTCACGAATTAAAGTCCTTTTCGCTCTAGGACGCATATTTAAGGAGATATGGCCAAAACAAGTTTTTCATATAAAAATTTAAATTTTTTAGGTTTTGGGCGGATTTTTCAATTTTGTGGGGGTAGTCACGAATTAAAGTCCTTTTCGCTCTAGGACGCATATTTAAGGAGATATGGCCAATACAAGTTTTTCATATAAAAATTTCAAATTTTTTGGGTTTTGGGTGGATTTTTCAATTTTTTGGGGGTGGTCACGAATTAAAGTTCTTTTCGCTCTAGAACGCATATTTAAGGAGATATGGCCAAAACAAGTTTTTCATATAAAAATTTCAAATTTTTTGGGTTTTGGGTGGATTTTTCAATTTTTTGGGGGTGGTCACGAATTAAAGTCCTTTTCGCTCTAGGACGCATATTTAAGGAGATATGGCCAAAACAAGTTTTTCATATAAAAATTTCAAATTTTTTGGGTTTTGGGTGGATTTTTCAATTTTTTGGGGGTAGTCACGAATTAAAGTCCTTTTCGCTCTAGGACGCTTAGTTTAGGAGATATGGCCAAAACAGGTTTTTCATATAAAAATTTCAAATTTTTTGGGTTTTGGGTGGATTTTTCAATTTTTTGGGGGTAGTCACGAATTAAAGTCCTTTTCGCTCTAGGACACATATTTAAGGAGATATGGCCAAAACAAGTTTTTCATATGAAAATTTCAAATTTTTTGGGGGTGGTCACGAATTAAAGTCCTTTTCGCTCTAGGACGCATATTTAAGGAGATATGGCCAAAACAAGTTTTTCATATAAAAATTTCAAATTTTTTAGGTTTTGGGTGGATTTTTCAATTTTTTGGGGGTAGTCACGAATTAAAGTCCTTTTCGCTCTAGGACGCATATTTAAGGAGATATGGCCAAAATAAGTTTTTCATATAAAAATTTCAATTTTTTTGGGTTTTGGGTGGATTTTTCAATTTTTTGGGGGTAGTCACGAATTAAAGTCCTTTTCGCTCTAGAACGCTTAGTTTAGGAAATATGGCCAAAACAAATTTTTCATATAAAAATTTCAAATTTTTTAGGTTTTGAGTGGATTTTTCAATTTTTTGGGGGTAGTCACGAATTAAAGTCCTTTTCGCTCTAGGACGCATATTTAAGGAGATATGGCCAAAACAAGTTTTTCATATAAAAATTTCAAATTTTTTGGGTTTTGGGTGGATTTTTCAATTTTTTGGGGGTAGTCACGAATTAAAGTCCTTTTCGCTCTAGGACGCATATTTAAGGAGATATGGCCAAAACAAGTTTTTCATATAAAAATTTCAAATTTTTTGGGTTTTGGGTGGATTTTTCAATTTTTTGGGGGTAGTCACGAATTAAAGTCCTTTTCGCTCTAGGACGCATATTTAAGGAGATATGGCCAAAACAAGTTTTTCATATAAAAATTTCAAATTTTTGGGGTTTTGGGTGGATTTTTCAATTTTTTGGGGGTGGTCACGAATTAAAGTCCTTTTCGCTCTAGGACGCATATTTAAGGAGATATGGCCAAAACAAGTTTTTCATATAAAAATTTCAAATTTTTTGGGTTTTGGGTGGATTTTTCAATTTTTTGGGGGTAGTCACGAATTAAAGTCCTTTTCGCTCTAGGACGCTTAGTTTAGGAGATATGGCCAAAACAAGTTTTTCATATAAAAATTTCAAATTTTTTGGGTTTTGGGTGGATTTTTCAATTTTTTGGGGGTAGTCACGAATTAAAGTCCTTTTCGCTCTAGGACGCATATTTAAGGAGATATGGCCAAAACAAGTTTTTCATATAAAAATTTCAAATTTTTTGGGTTTTGGGTGGATTTTTCAATTTTTTGGGGGTAGTCACGAATTAAAGTCCTTTTCGCTCTAGGACGCATATTTAAGGAGATATGGCCAAAACAAGTTTTTCATATAAAAATTTAAATTTTTTAGGTTTTGGGTGGATTTCTCAATTGTTTGGGGGTAGTCACGAATTAAAGTCCTTTTCGCTCTAGGACGCATATTTAAGGAGATATGGCCAAAACAAGTTTTTCATATAAAAATTTCAAATTTTTTGGGTTTTGGGTGGATTTTTCAATTTTTTGGGGGTGGTCACGAATTAAAGTCCTTTTCGCTCTAGGACGCATATTTAAGGAGATATGGCCAAAACAAGTTTTTCATATAAAAATTTCAAATTTTTTGGGTTTTGGGTGGATTTTTCAATTTTTTGGGGGTGGTCACGAATTAAAGTCCTTTTCGCTCTAGAACGCATATTTAAGGAGATATGGCCAAAACAAGTTTTTCATATAAAAATTTCAAATTTTTTGGGTTTTGGGTGGATTTTTCAATTTTTTGGGGGTGGTCACGAATTAAAGTCCTTTTCGCTCTAGGACGCATATTTAAGGAGATAGGGCCAAAACAAGTTTTTCATATAAAAATTTCAAATTTTTTGGGTTTTGGGTGGATTTTTCAATTTTTTGGGGGTGGTCACGAATTAAAGTCCTTTTCGCTCTAGGACGCATATTTAAGGAGATATGGCCAAAACAAGTTTTTCATATAAAAATTTCAAATTTTTTGGGTTTTGGGTGGATTTTTCAATTTTTTGGGGGTAGTCACGAATTAAAGTCCTTTTCGCTCTAGGACGCATATTTAAGGAGATATGGCCAAAACAAATTTTTCATATAAAAATTTCAAATTTTTTAGGTTTTGAGTGGATTTTTCAATTTTTTGGGGGTGGTCACGAATTAAAGTCCTTTTCGCTCTAGGACGCATATTTAAGGAGATATGGCCAAAACAAGGTTTTCATATAAAAATTTCAAATTTTTTGGGTTTTGGGTGGATTTTTAAATTTTTTGGGGGTAGTCACGAATTAAAGTCCTTTTCGCTCTAGGACGCATATTTAAGGAGATATGGCCAAAACAAGTTTTTCATATAAAAATTTAAATTTTTTAAGTTTTGGGCGGATTTTTCAATTTTGTGGGGGTAGTCACGAATTAAAGTCCTTTTCGCTCTAGGACGCATATTTAAGGAGATATGGCCAAAACAAGTTTTTCATATAAAAATTTCAAAAAAATTTGGGTTTTGGGTGGATTTTTCAATTTTTTGGGGGTAGTCACGAATTAAAGTCCTTTTCGCTCTAGGACACATATTTAAGGAGATATGGCCAAAACAAGTTTTTCATATAAAAATTTCAAATTTTTTGGGTTTTGGGTGGATTTTTCAATTTTTTGGGGGTGGTCACGAATTAAAGTCCTTTTCGCTCCAGGACGCATATTTAAGGAGATATGGCCAAAACAAGTTTTTCATATAAAAATTTCAAATTTTTTGGGTTTTGGGTGGATTTTTCAATTTTTTGGGGGTGGTCACGAATTAAAGTCCTTTTCGCTCTAGGACGCATATTTAAGGAGATATGGCCAAAACAAGTTTTTCATATAAAAATTTCAAATTTTTTAGGTTTTGAGTGGATTTTTCAATTTTTTGGGGGTGGTCACGAATTAAAGTCCTTTTCGCTCTAGGACGCATATTTAAGGAGATATGGCCAAAACAAGTTTTTCATATAAAAATTTCAAATTTTTTGGGTTTTGGGTTGATTTTTCAATTTTTTGGGGGTCGTCACGAATTAAAGTCCTTTTCGCTCTAGGACGCATATTTAAGGAGATATGGCCAAAACAAGTTTTTCATATAAAAATTTCAAATTTTTTGGGTTTTGGGTTGATTTTTCAATTTTTTGGGGGTGGTCACGAATTAAAGTCCTTTTCGCTCCAGGACGCATATTTAAGGAGATATGGCCAAAACAAGTTTTTCATATAAAAATTTAAAATTTTTTGGGTTTTGGGTGGATTTTTCAATTTTTTGGGGGTAGTCACGAATTAAAGTCCTTTTCGCTCTAGGACACATATTTAAGGAGATATGGCCAAAACAAGTTTTTCATATAAAAATTTCAAATTTTTTGGGTTTTGGGTTGATTTTTCAATTTTTTGGGGGTCGTCACGAATTAAAGTCCTTTTCGCTCTAGGACGCATATTTAAGGAGATATGGCCAAAACAAGTTTTTCATATAAAAATTTCAAATTTTTTGGGTTTTGGGTGGATTTTTCAATTTTTTGGGGGTAGTCACGAATTAAAGTCCTTTTCGCTCCAGGACGCATATTTAAGGAGATATGGCCAAAACAAGTTTTTCATATAAAAATTTCAAATTTTTTGGGTTTTGGGTGGATTTTTCAATTTTTTGGGGGTGGTCACGAATTAAAGTCCTTTTCGCTCCAGGACGCATATTTAAGGAGATATGGCCAAAACAAGTTTTTCATATAAAAATTTCAAATTTTTTGGGTTTTGGGTGGATTTTTCAATTTTTTGGGGGTGGTCACGAATTAAAGTCCTTTTCGCTCTAGGACGCATATTTAAGGAGATATGGCCAAAACAAGTTTTTCATATAAAAATTTCAAATTTTTTAGGTTTTGAGTGGATTTTTCAATTTTTTGGGGGTGGTCACGAATTAAAGTCCTTTTCGCTCTAGGACGCATATTTAAGGAGATATGGCCAAAACAAGGTTTTCATATAAAAATTTCAAATTTTTTGGGTTTTGGGTGGATTTTTCAATTTTTTGGGGGTAGTCACGAATTAAAGTCCTTTTCGCTCTAGGACGCATATTTAAGGAGATATGGCCAAAACAAGTTTTTCATATAAAAATTTCAAATTTTTTGGGTTTTGGGTTGATTTTTCAATTTTTTGGGGGTCGTCACGAATTAAAGTCCTTTTCGCTCTAGGACGCATATTTAAGGAGATATGGCCAAAACAAGTTTTTCATATAAAAATTTCAAATTTTTTAGGTTTTGAGTGGATTTTTCAATTTTTTGGGGGTGGTCACGAATTAAAGTCCTTTTCGCTCTAGGACGCATATTTAAGGAGATATGGCCAAAACAAGGTTTTCATATAAAAATTTCAAATTTTTTGGGTTTTGGGTGGATTTTTAAATTTTTTGGGGGTAGTCACGAATTAAAGTCCTTTTCGCTCTAGGACGCATATTTAAGGAGATATGGCCAAAACAAGTTTTTCATATAAAAATTTCAAAAAAATTTGGGTTTTGGGTGGATTTTTCAATTTTTTGGGGGTAGTCACGAATTAAAGTCCTTTTCGCTCTAGGACACATATTTAAGGAGATATGGCCAAAACAAGTTTTTCATATAAAAATTTCAAATTTTTTGGGTTTTGGGTTGATTTTTCAATTTTTTGGGGGTCGTCACGAATTAAAGTACTTTTCGCTCTAGGACGCATATTTAAGGAGATATGGCCAAAACAAGTTTTTCATATAAAAATTTCAAATTTTTTGGGTTTTGGGTGGATTTTTCAATTTTTTGGGGGTAGTCACGAATTAAAGTCCTTTTCGCTCCAGGACGCATATTTAAGGAGATATGGCCAAAACAAGTTTTTCATATAAAAATTTCAAATTTTTTGGGTTTTGGGTGGATTTTTCAATTTTTTGGGGGTGGTCACGAATTAAAGTCCTTTTCGCTCCAGGACGCATATTTAAGGAGATATGGCCAAAACAAGTTTTTCATATAAAAATTTCAAATTTTTTGGGTTTTGGGTGGATTTTTCAATTTTTTGGGGGTGGTCACGAATTAAAG
Source organism: Haematobia irritans (assembly GCF_050003625.1). Classification (NCBI taxonomy): domain Eukaryota; kingdom Metazoa; phylum Arthropoda; class Insecta; order Diptera; family Muscidae; genus Haematobia; species Haematobia irritans. The sequence continues at coordinate 26,375,527 of NC_134401.1, forward strand.
TCCTTTTCGCTCTAGGACGCATATTTAAGGAGATACGGCCAAAACAAGTTTTTCATATAAAAATTTCAAATTTTTTGGGTTTTGGGTGGATTTTTCAATTTTTTGGGGGTGGTCACGAATTAAAGTCCTTTTCGCTCTAGGACGCATATTTAAGGAGATATGGCCAAAACAAGTTTTTCATATAAAAATTTCAAATTTTTTAGGTTTTGAGTGGATTTTTCAATTTTTTGGGGGTGGTCACGAATTAAAGTCCTTTTCGCTCTAGGACGCATATTTAAGGAGATATGGCCAAAACAAGGTTTTCATATAAAAATTTCAAATTTTTTGGGTTTTGGGTGGATTTTTCAATTTTTTGGGGGTAGTCACGAATTAAAGTCCTTTTCGCTCTAGGACGCATATTTAAGGAGATATGGCCAAAACAAGTTTTTCATATAAAAATTTAAATTTTTTAGGTTTTGGGTGGATTTTTCAATTTTTTGGGGGTAGTCACGAATTAAAGTCCTTTTCGCTCTTTCATATAAAAATTTCAAAAAAATTTGGGTTTTGGGTGGATTTTTCAATTTTTTGGGGGTAGTCACGAATTAAAGTCCTTTTCGCTCTAGGACACATATTTAAGGAGATATGGCCAAAACAAGTTTTTCATATAAAAATTTCAAATTTTTTGGGTTTTGGGTGGATTTTTCAATTTTTTGGGGTGGTCACGAATTAAAGTCCTTTTCGCTCCAGGACGCATATTTAAGGAGATATGGCCAAAACAAGTTTTTCATATAAAAATTTCAAATTTTTTGGGTTTTGGGTGGATTTTTCAATTTTTTGGGGGTAGTCACGAATTAAAGTCCTTTTCGCTCTAGGACGCATATTTAAGGAGATATGGCCAAAACAAGTTTTTCATATAAAAATTTAAATTTTTTAGGTTTTGGGTGGATTTCTCAATTGTTTGGGGGTAGTCACGAATTAAAGTCCTTTTCGCTCTAGGACGCATATTTAAGGAGATATGGCCAAAACAAGTTTTTCATATAAAAATTTCAAATTTTTTGGGTTTTGGGTGGATTTTTCAATTTTTTGGGGGTAGTCACGATTTAAGTCCTTTTCGCTCTAGGACGCATATTTAAGGAGATATGGCCAATACAAGTTTTTCATATAAAAATTTCAAATTTTTTGGGTTTTGGGTGGATTTTTCAATTTTTTGGGGGTGGTCACGAATTAAAGTCCTTTTCGCTCTAGAACGCATATTTAAGGAGATATGGCCAAAACAAGTTTTTCATATAAAAATTTCAAATTTTTTGGGTTTTGGGTGGATTTTTCAATTTTTTGGGGGTGGTCACGAATTAAAGTCCTTTTCGCTCTAGGACGCATATTTAAGGAGATATGGCCAAAACAAGTTTTTCATATAAAAATTTCAAATTTTTTGGGTTTTGGGTGGATTTTTCAATTTTTTGGGGGTAGTCACGAATTAAAGTCCTTTTCGCTCTAGGACGCTTAGTTTAGGAGATATGGCCAAAACAGGTTTTTCATATAAAAATTTCAAATTTTTTGGGTTTTGGGTGGATTTTTCAATTTTTTGGGGGTAGTCACGAATTAAAGTCCTTTTCGCTCTAGGACACATATTTAAGGAGATATGGCCAAAACAAGTTTTTCATATGAAAATTTCAAATTTTTTGGGGGTGGTCACGAATTAAAGTCCTTTTCGCTCTAGGACGCATATTTAAGGAGATATGGCCAAAACAAGTTTTTCATATAAAAATTTCAAATTTTTTAGGTTTTGGGTGGATTTTTCAATTTTTTGGGGGTAGTCACGAATTAAAGTCCTTTTCGCTCTAGGACGCATATTTAACGAGATATGGCCAAAACAAGTTTTTCATATAAAAATTTCAATTTTTTTTGGGTTTTGGGTGGATTTTTCAATTTTTTGGGGGTAGTCACGAATTAAAGTCCTTTTCGCTCTAGAACGCTTAGTTTAGGAAATATGGCCAAAACAAATTTTTCATATAAAAATTTCAAATTTTTTAGGTTTTGAGTGGATTTTTCAATTTTTTGGGGGTAGTCACGAATTAAAGTCCTTTTCGCTCTAGGACGCAAATTTTAGGAGATATGGCCAAAACAAGTTTTTCATATAAAAATTTCAAATTTTTTGGGTTTTGGGTGGATTTTTCAATTTTTTGGGGGTAGTCACGAATTAAAGTCCTTTTCGCTCTAGGACGCATATTTAAGGAGATATGGCCAAAACAAGTTTTTCATATAAAAATTTCAAATTTTTTGGGTTTTGGGTGGATTTTTCAATTTTTTGGGGGTAGTCACGAATTAAAGTCCTTTTCGCTCTAGGACGCATATTTAAGGAGATATGGCCAAAACAAGTTTTTCATATAAAAATTTCAAAAAAATTTGGGTTTTGGGTGGATTTTTCAATTTTTTGGGGGTAGTCACGAATTAAAGTCCTTTTCGCTCTAGGACACATATTTAAGGAGATATGGCCAAAACAAGTTTTTCATATAAAAATTTCAAATTTTTTGGGTTTTGGGTGGATTTTTCAATTTTTTGGGGGTGGTCACGAATTAAAGTCCTTTTCGCTCTAGGACGCATATTTAAGGAGATATGGCCAAAACAAGTTTTTCATATAAAAATTTCAAATTTTTTGGGTTTTGGGTGGATTTTTCAATTTTTTGGGGGTAGTCACGAATTAAAGTCCTTTTCGCTCCAGGACGCATATTTAAGGAGATATGGCCAAAACAAGTTTTTCATATAAAAATTTCAAATTTTTTGGGTTTTGGGTGGATTTTTCAATTTTTTGGGGGTGGTCACGAATTAAAGTCCTTTTCGCTCTAGGACGCATATTTAAGGAGATATGGCCAAAACAAGTTTTTCATATAAAAATTTCAAATTTTTTGGGTTTTGGGTGGATTTTTCAATTTTTTGGGGGTAGTCACGAATTAAAGTCCTTTTCGCTCTAGGACGCATATTTAGGAGATATGGCCAAAACAAGTTTTTCATATAAAAATTTCAAATTTTTTGGGTTTTGGGTGGATTTTTCAATTTTTTGGGGGTAGTCACGAATTAAAGTCCTTTTCGCTCTAGGACGCATATTTAAGGAGATATGGCCAAAACAAGTTTTTCATATAAAAATTTCAAATTTTTTGGGTTTTGGGTGGATTTTTCAATTTTTTGGGGGTAGTCACGAATTAAAGTCCTTTTCGCTCTAGGACGCTTAGTTTAGGAGATATGGCCAAAACAAGTTTTTCATATAAAAATTTCAAATTTTTTGGGTTTTGGGTGGATTTTTCAATTTTTTGGGGGTAGTCACGAATTAAAGTCCTTTTCGCTCTAGGACGTATTTTTAAGGAGATATGGCCAAAACAAGTTTTTCATATAAAAATTTAAATTTTTTAGGTTTTGGGTGGATTTTTCAATTTTTTGGGGGTAGTCACGAATTAAAGTCCTTTTCGCTCTAGGACGCATATTTAAGGAGATATGGCCAAAACAAGTTTTTCATATAAAAATTTCAAATTTTTTGGGTTTTGGGTGGATTTTTCAATTTTTTGGGGGTGGTCACGAATTAAAGTCCTTTTCGCTCTAGGACGCATATTTAAGGAGATATGGCCAAAACAAGTTTTTCATATAAAAATTTCAAATTTTTTGGGTTTTGGGTGGATTTTTCAATTTTTTGGGGGTAGTCACGAATTAAAGTCCTTTTCGCTCTAGGACGCATATTTAAGGAGATATGGCCAAAACAAGTTTTTCATATAAAAATTTCAAATTTTTTGGGTGGATTTTTCAATTTTTTGGGGGTGGTCACGAATTAAAGTCCTTTTCGCTCTAGGACGCATATTTAAGGAGATATTGCCAAAACAAGTTTTTCATATAAAAATTTCAAATTTTTTGGGTTTTGGGTGGATTTTTCAATTTTTTGGGGGTAGTCACGAATTAAAGTCCTTTTCGCTCTAGGACGCATATTTAAGGAGATATGGCCAAAACAAGTTTTTCATATAAAAATTTCAAATTTTTTGGGTTTTGGGTGGATTTTTCAATTTTTTGGGGGTAGTCACGAATTAAAGTCCTTTTCGCTCTAGGACGCATATTTAAGGAGATATGGCCAAAACAAATTTTTCATATAAAAATTTCAAATTTTTTAGGTTTTGAGTGGATTTTTCAATTTTTTGGGGGTGGTCACGAATTAAAGTCCTTTTCGCTCTAGGACGCATATTTAAGGAGATATGGCCAAAACAAGTTTTTCATATAAAAATTTCAAATTTTTTGGGTTTTGGGTGGATTTTTCAATTTTTTGGGGGTGGTCACGAATTAAAGTCCTTTTCGCTCTAGAACGCTTAGTTAAGGAGATATGGCCAAAACAAGTTTTTCATATAAAAATTTCAAATTTTTTGGGTTTTGGGTGGATTTTTCAATTTTTTGGGGGTAGTCACGAATTAAAGTCCTTTTCGCTCTAGGACGCATATTTAAGGAGATATGGCCAAAACAAATTTTTCATATAAAAATTTCAAATTTTTTAGGTTTTGAGTGGATTTTTCAATTTTTTGGGGGTAGTCACGAATTAAAGTCCTTTTCGCTCTAGGACGCATATTTAAGGAGATATGGCCAAAACAAATTTTTCATATAAAAATTTCAAATTTTTTAGGTTTTGAGTGGATTTTTCAATTTTTTGGGGGTGGTCACGAATTAAAGTCCTTTTCGCTCTAGGACGCATATTTAAGGAGATATGGCCAAAACAAGTTTTTCATATAAAAATTTCAAATTTTTTGGGTTTTGGGTGGATTTTTCAATTTTTTGGGGGTAGTCACGAATTAAAGTCCTTTTCGCTCTAGGACGCATATTTAAGGAGATATGGCCAAAACAAGTTTTTCATATAAAAATTTCAAATTTTTTGGGTTTTGGGTGGATTTTTCAATTTTTTGGGGGTAGTCACGAATTAAAGTCCTTTTCGCTCTAGGACGCATATTTAAGGAGATATGGCCAAAACAAGTTTTTCATATAAAAATTTCAAATTTTTTGGGTTTTGGGTGGATTTTTCAATTTTTTGGGGGTGGTCACGAATTAAAGTCCTTTTCGCTCTAGGACGCATATTTAAGGAGATATGGCCAAAAAAAGTTTTTCATATAAAAATTTCAAATTTTTTGGGTTTTGGGTGGATTTTTCAATTTTTTGGGGGTAGTCACGAAGTACTTTTCGCTCTAGGACGCATATTTAAGGAGATATGGCCAAAACAAGTTTTTCATATAAAAATTTCAAATTTTTTGGGTTTTGGGTGGATTTTTCAATTGTTTGGGGGTAGTCACGAATTAAAGTCCTTTTCGCTCTAGGACGCATATTTAAGGAGATATGGCCAAAACAAATTTTTCATATAAAAATTTCAAATTTTTTAGGTTTTGAGTGGATTTTTCAATTTTTTGGGGGTGGTCACGAATTAAAGTCCTTTTCGCTCTAGGACGCATATTTAAGGAGATATGGCCAAAACAAGTTTTTCATATAAAAATTTCAAATTTTTTGGGTTTTGGGTGGATTTTTCAATTTTTTGGGGGTGGTCACGAATTAAAGTCCTTTTCGCTCTAGAACGCATATTTAAGGAGATATGGCCAAAACAAGTTTTTCATATAAAAATTTCAAATTTTTTGGGTTTTGGGTGGATTTTTCAATTTTTTGGGGGTGGTCACGAATTAAAGTCCTTTTCGCTCTAGGACGCATATTTAAGGAGATATGGCCAAAACAAGTTTTTCATATAAAAATTTCAAATTTTTTGGGTTTTGGGTGGATTTTTCAATTTTTTGGGGGTAGTCACGAATTAAAGTCCTTTTCGCTCTAGGACGCTTAGTTTAGGAGATATGGCCAAAACAGGTTTTTCATATAAAAATTTCAAATTTTTTGGGTTTTGGGTGGATTTTTCAATTTTTTGGGGGTAGTCACGAATTAAAGTCCTTTTCGCTCTAGGACACATATTTAAGGAGATATGGCCAAAACAAGTTTTTCATATCAAAATTTCAAATTTTTTGGGGGTGGTCACGAATTAAAGTCCTTTTCGCTCTAGGACGCATATTTAAGGAGATATGGCCAAAACAAGTTTTTCATATAAAAATTTCAAATTTTTTAGGTTTTGGGTGGATTTTTCAATTTTTTGGGGGTAGTCACGAATTAAAGTCCTTTTCGCTCTAGGACGCATATTTAAGGAGATATGGCCAAAACAAGTTTTTCATATAAAAATTTCAATTTTTTTGGGTTTTGGGTGGATTTTTCAATTTTTTGGGGGTAGTCACGAATTAAAGTCCTTTTCGCTCTAGAACCCTTAGTTTAGGAAATATGGCCAAAACAAATTTTTCATATAAAAATTTCAAATTTTTTAGGTTTTGAGTGGATTTTTCAATTTTTTGGGGGTAGTCACGAATTAAAGTCCTTTTCGCTCTAGGACGCATATTTAAGGAGATATGGCCAAAACAAGTTTTTCATATAAAAATTTCAAATTTTTTGGGTTTTGGGTGGATTTTTCAATTTTTTGGGGGTAGTCACGAATTAAAGTCCTTTTCGCTCTAGGACGCATATTTAAGGAGATATGGCCAAAACAAGTTTTTCATATAAAAATTTCAAATTTTTTGGGTTTTGGGTGGATTTTTCAATTTTTTGGGGGTAGTCACGAATTAAAGTCCTTTTCGCTCTAGGACGCATATTTAAGGAGATATGGCCAAAACAAGTTTTTCATATAAAAATTTCAAATTTTTGGGGTTTTGGGTGGATTTTTCAATTTTTTGGGGGTGGTCACGAATTAAAGTCCTTTTCGCTCTAGGACGCATATTTAAGGAGATATGGCCAAAACAAGTTTTTCATATAAAAATTTCAAATTTTTGGGTTTTGGGTGGATTTTTCAATTTTTTGGGGGTAGTCACGAATTAAAGTCCTTTTCGCTCTAGGACGCTTAGTTTAGGAGATATGGCCAAAACAAGTTTTTCATATAAAAATTTCAAATTTTTTGGGTTTTGGGTGGATTTTTCAATTTTTTGGGGGTAGTCACGAATTAAAGTCCTTTTCGCTCTAGGACGCATATTTAAGGAGATATGGCCAAAACAAGTTTTTCATATAAAAATTTCAAATTTTTTGGGTTTTGGGTGGATTTTTCAATTTTTTGGGGGTAGTCACGAATTAAAGTCCTTTTCGCTCTAGGACGCATATTTAAGGAGATATGGCCAAAACAAGTTTTTCATATAAAAATTTAAATTTTTTAGGTTTTGGGTGGATTTCTCAATTGTTTGGGGGTAGTCACGAATTAAAGTCCTTTTCGCTCTAGGACGCATATTTAAGGAGATATGGCCAAAACAAGTTTTTCATATAAAAATTTCAAATTTTTTGGGTTTTGGGTGGATTTTTCAATTTTTTGGGGGTAGTCACGATTTAAGTCCTTTTCGCTCTAGGACGCATATTTAAGGAGATATGGCCAATACAAGTTTTTCATATAAAAATTTCAAATTTTTTGGGTTTTGGGTGGATTTTTCAATTTTTTGGGGGTGGTCACGAATTAAAGTCCTTTTCGCTCTAGAACGCATATTTAAGGAGATATGGCCAAAACAAGTTTTTCATATAAAAATTTCAAATTTTTTGGGTTTTGGGTGGATTTTTCAATTTTTTGGGGGTGGTCACGAATTAAAGTCCTTTTCGCTCTAGGACGCATATTTAAGGAGATATGGCCAAAACAAGTTTTTCATATAAAAATTTCAAATTTTTTGGGTTTTGGGTGGATTTTTCAATTTTTTGGGGGTAGTCACGAATTAAAGTCCTTTTCGCTCTAGGACGCTTAGTTTAGGAGATATGGCCAAAACAGGTTTTTCATATAAAAATTTCAAATTTTTTGGGTTTTGGGTGGATTTTTCAATTTTTTGGGGGTAGTCACGAATTAAAGTCCTTTTCGCTCTAGGACACATATTTAAGGAGATATGGCCAAAACAAGTTTTTCATATGAAAATTTCAAATTTTTTGGGGGTGGTCACGAATTAAAGTCCTTTTCGCTCTAGGACGCATATTTAAGGAGATATGGCCAAAACAAGTTTTTCATATAAAAATTTCAAATTTTTTAGGTTTTGGGTGGATTTTTCAATTTTTTGGGGGTAGTCACGAATTAAAGTCCTTTTCGCTCTAGGACGCATATTTAAGGAGATATGGCCAAAACAAGTTTTTCATATAAAAATTTCAATTTTTTTGGGTTTTGGGTGGATTTTTCAATTTTTTGGGGGTAGTCACGAATTAAAGTCCTTTTCGCTCTAGAACGCTTAGTTTAGGAAATATGGCCAAAACAAATTTTTCATATAAAAATTTCAAATTTTTTAGGTTTTGAGTGGATTTTTCAATTTTTTGGGGGTAGTCACGAATTAAAGTCCTTTTCGCTCTAGGACGCATATTTAAGGAGATATGGCCAAAACAAGTTTTTCATATAAAAATTTCAAATTTTTTGGGTTTTGGGTGGATTTTTCAATTTTTTGGGGGTAGTCACGAATTAAAGTCCTTTTCGCTCTAGGACGCATATTTAAGGAGATATGGCCAAAACAAGTTTTTCATATAAAAATTTCAAATTTTTTGGGTTTTGGGTGGATTTTTCAATTTTTTGGGGGTAGTCACGAATTAAAGTCCTTTTCGCTCTAGGACGCATATTTAAGGAGATATGGCCAAAACAAGATTTTCATATAAAAATTTCAAATTTTTTAGGTTTTGAGTGGATTTTTCAATTTTTTGGGGGTGGTCACGAATTAAATTCCTTTTCGCTCTAGGACGCATATTTAAGGAGATATGGCCAAAACAAGTTTTTCATATAAAAATTTCAAATTTTTTAGGTTTTGAGTGGATTTTTCAATTTTTTGGGGGTGGTCACGAATTAAAGTCCTTTTCGCTCTAGGACGCATATTTAAGGAGATATGGCCAAAACAAGTTTTTCATATAAAAATTTCAAAATTTTTGGGTTTTTGGTGGATTTTTCAATTTTTTGGGGGCAGTCACGAATTAAAGTCCTTTCCTTTTCACGAATTAAAGTCCTTTTCGCTCTAGGACGCATATTTAAGGAGATATGGCCAAAACAAGTTTTTCATATAAAAATTTCAATTTTTTTGGGTTTTGGGTGGATTTTTCAATTTTTTGGGGGTGGTCACGAATTAAAGTCCTTTTCGCTCTAGAACGCTTAGTTTAGGAGATATGGCCAAAACAAGTTTTTCATATAAAAATTTCAATTTTTTTGGGTTTTGGGTGGATTTTTCAATTTTTTGGGGGTAGTCACGAATTAAAGTCCTATTCGCTCTAGGACACATATTTAAGGAGATATGGCCAAAACAAGTTTTTCATATAAAAATTTCAAATTTTTTGGGTTTTGGGTGGATTTTTCAATTTTTTGGGGGTAGTCACGAATTAAAGTCCTTTTCGCTCTAGGACGCTTAGTTTAGGAGATATGGCCAAAACAGGTTTTTCATATAAAAATTTCAAATTTTTTGGGTTTTGGGTGGATTTTTCAATTTTTTGGGGGTAGTCACGAATTAAAGTCCTTTTCGCTCTAGGACACATATTTAAGGAGATATGGCCAAAACAAGTTTTTCATATGAAAATTTCAAATTTTTTGGGGGTGGTCACGAATTAAAGTCCTTTTCGCTCTAGGACGCATATTTAAGGAGATATGGCCAAAACAAGTTTTTCATATAAAAATTTCAAATTTTTTAGGTTTTGGGTGGATTTTTCAATTTTTTGGGGGTAGTCACGAATTAAAGTCCTTTTCGCTCTAGGACGCATATTTAAGGAGATATGGCCAAAACAAGTTTTTCATATAAAAATTTCAATTTTTTTGGGTTTTGGGTGGATTTTTCAATTTTTTGGGGGTAGTCACGAATTAAAGTCCTTTTCGCTCTAGAACGCTTAGTTTAGGAAATATGGCCAAAACAAATTTTTCATATAAAAATTTCAAATTTTTTAGGTTTTGAGTGGATTTTTCAATTTTTTGGGGGTAGTCACGAATTAAAGTCCTTTTCGCTCTAGGACGCATATTTAAGGAGATATGGCCAAAACAAGTTTTTCATATAAAAATTTCAAATTTTTTGGGTTTTGGGTGGATTTTTCAATTTTTTGGGGGTAGTCACGAATTAAAGTCCTTTTCGCTCTAGGACGCATATTTAAGGAGATATGGCCAAAACAAGTTTTTCATATAAAAATTTCAAATTTTTTGGGTTTTGGGTGGATTTTTCAATTTTTTGGGGGTAGTCACGAATTAAAGTCCTTTTCGCTCTAGGACGCATATTTAAGGAGATATGGCCAAAACAAGTTTTTCATATAAAAATTTCAAATTTTTTGGGTTTTGGGTGGATTTTTCAATTTTTTGGGGGTAGTCACGAATTAAAGTCCTTTTCGCTCTAGGACACATATTTAAGGAGATATGGCCAAAACAAATTTTTCATATAAAAATTTCAAATTTTTTAGGTTTTGAGTGGATTTTTCAATTTTTTGGGGGTGGTCACGAATTAAATTCCTTTTCGCTCTAGGACGCATATTTAAGGAGATATGGCCAAAACAAGTTTTTCATATAAAAATTTCAAATTTTTTAGGTTTTGAGTGGATTTTTCAATTTTTTGGGGGTGGTCACGAATTAAATTCCTTTTCGCTCTAGGACGCATATTTAAGGAGATATGGCCAAAACAAGTTTTTCATATAAAAATTTCAAATTTTTTAGGTTTTGAGTGGATTTTTCAATTTTTTGGGGGTGGTCACGAATTAAAGTCCTTTTCGCTCTAAGACGCATATTTAAGGAGATATGGCCAAAACAAGTTTTTCATATAAAAATTTCAAAATTTTTGGGTTTTTGGTGGATTTTTCAATTTTTTGGGGGCAGTCACGAATTAAAGTCCTTTCCTTTTCACGAATTAAAGTCCTTTTCGCTCTAGGACGCATATTTAAGGAGATATGGCCAAAACAAGTTTTTCATATAAAAATTTCAATTTTTTTGGGTTTTGGGTGGATTTTTCAATTTTTTGGGGGTGGTCACGAATTAAAGTCCTTTTCGCTCTAGAACGCTTAGTTTAGGAGATATGGCCAAAACAAGTTTTTCATATAAAAATTTCAATTTTTTTGGGTTTTGGGTGGATTTTTCAATTTTTTGGGGGTAGTCACGAATTAAAGTCCTATTCGCTCTAGGACACATATTTAAGGAGATATGGCCAAAACAAGTTTTTCATATAAAAATTTCAAATTTTTTGGGTTTTGGGTGGATTTTTCAATTTTTTGGGGGTAGTCACGAATTAAAGTCCTTTTCGCTCTAGGACGCATATTTAAGGAGATATGGCCAAAACAAATTTTTCATATAAAAATTTCAAATTTTTTAGGTTTTGAGTGGATTTTTCAATTTTTTGGGGGTGGTCACGAATTAAAGTCCTTTTCGCTCTAGGACGCATATTTAAGGAGATATGGCCAAAACAAGTTTTTCATATAAAAATTTCAAATTTTTTGGGTTTTGGGTGGATTTTTCAATTTTTTGGGGGTAGTCACGAATTAAAGTCCTTTTCGCTCCAGGACGCATATTTATGGAGATATGGCCAAAACAAGTTTTTCATATAAAAATTTCAAATTTTTTGGGTTTTGGGTGGATTTTTCAATTTTTTGGGGGTGGTCACGAATTAAAGTCCTTTTCGCTCCAGGACGCATATTTAAGGAGATATGGCCAAAACAAGTTTTTCATATAAAAATTTCAAATTTTTTGGGTTTTGGGTGGATTTTTCAATTTTTTGGGGGTGGTCACGAATTAAAGTCCTTTTCGCTCTAGGACGCATATTTAAGGAGATACGGCCAAAACAAGTTTTTCATATAAAAATTTCAAATTTTTTGGGTTTTGGGTGGATTTTTCAATTTTTTGGGGGTGGTCACGAATTAAAGTCCTTTTCGCTCTAGGACGCATATTTAAGGAGATATGGCCAAAACAAGTTTTTCATATAAAAATTTCAAATTTTTTGGGTTTTGGGTGGATTTTTCAATTTTTTGGGGGTAGTCACGAATTAAAGTCCTTTTCGCTCTAGGACGCATATTTAAGGAGATATGGCCAAAACAAATTTTTCATATAAAAATTTAAAATTTTTTAGGTTTTGAGTGGATTTTTCAATTTTTTGGGGGTGGTCACGAATTAAAGTCCTTTTCGCTCTAGGACGCATATTTAAGGAGATATGGCCAAAACAAGGTTTTCATATAAAAATTTCAAATTTTTTGGGTTTTGGGTGGATTTTTCAATTTTTTGGGGGTAGTCACGAATTAAAGTCCTTTTCGCTCTAGGACGCATATTTAAGGAGATATGGCCAAAACAAGTTTTTCATATAAAAATTTAAATTTTTTAGGTTTTGGGTGGATTTTTCAATTTTTTGGGGGTAGTCACGAATTAAAGTCCTTTTCGCTCTTTCATATAAAAATTTCAAAAAAATTGGGTTTTGGGTGGATTTTTCAATTTTTTGAGGGTAGTCACGAATTAAAGTCCTTTTCGCTCTAGGACACATATTTAAGGAGATATGGCCAAAACAAGTTTTTCATATAAAAATTTCAAATTTTTTGGGTTTTGGGTGGATTTTTCAATTTTTTGGGGTGGTCACGAATTAAAGTCCTTTTCGCTCCAGGACGCATATTTAAGGAGATATGGCCAAAACAAGTTTTTCATATAAAAATTTCAAATTTTTTGGGTTTTGGGTGGATTTTTCAATTTTTTGGGGGTAGTCACGAATTAAAGTCCTTTTCGCTCTAGGACGCATATTTAAGGAGATATGGCCAAAACAAGTTTTTCATATAAAAATTTAAATTTTTTAGGTTTTGGGTGGATTTCTCAATTGTTTGGGGGTAGTCACGAATTAAAGTCCTTTTCGCTCTAGGACGCATATTTAAGGAGATATGGCCAAAACAAGTTTTTCATATAAAAATTTCAAATTTTTTGGGTTTTGGGTGGATTTTTCAATTTTTTGGGGGTAGTCACGATTTAAGTCCTTTTCGCTCTAGGACGCATATTTAAGGAGATATGGCCAATACAAGTTTTTCATATAAAAATTTCAAATTTTTTGGGTTTTGGGTGGATTTTTCAATTTTTTGGGGGTGGTCACGAATTAAAGTCCTTTTCGCTCTAGAACGCATATTTAAGGAGATATGGCCAAAACAAGTTTTTCATATAAAAATTTCAAATTTTTTGGGTTTTGGGTGGATTTTTCAATTTTTTGGGGGTGGTCACGAATTAAAGTCCTTTTCGCTCTAGGACGCATATTTAAGGAGATATGGCCAAAACAAGTTTTTCATATAAAAATTTCAAATTTTTTGGGTTTTGGGTGGATTTTTCAATTTTTTGGGGGTAGTCACGAATTAAAGTCCTTTTCGCTCTAGGACGCTTAGTTTAGGAGATATGGCCAAAACAGGTTTTTCATATAAAAATTTCAAATTTTTTGGGTTTTGGGTGGATTTTTCAATTTTTTGGGGGTAGTCACGAATTAAAGTCCTTTTCGCTCTAGGACACATATTTAAGGAGATATGGCCAAAACAAGTTTTTCATATGAAAATTTCAAATTTTTTGGGGGTGGTCACGAATTAAAGTCCTTTTCGCTCTAGGACGCATATTTAAGGAGATATGGCCAAAACAAGTTTTTCATATAAAAATTTAAATTTTTTAGGTTTTGGGCGGATTTTTCAATTTTGTGGGGGTAGTCACGAATTAAAGTCCTTTTCGCTCTAGGACGCATATTTAAGGAGATATGGCCAAAACAAGTTTTTCATATAAAAATTTCAAAAAAATTTGGGTTTTGGGTGGATTTTTCAATTTTTTGGGGGTAGTCACGAATTAAAGTCCTTTTCGCTCTAGGACACATATTTAAGGAGATATGGCCAAAACAAGTTTTTCATATAAAAATTTCAAATTTTTTGGGTTTTGGGTTGATTTTTCAATTTTTTGGGGGTCGTCACGAATTAAAGTCCTTTTCGCTCTAGGACGCATATTTAAGGAGATATGGCCAAAACAAGTTTTTCATATAAAAATTTCAAATTTTTTGGGTTTTGGGTGGATTTTTCAATTTTTTGGGGGTAGTCACGAATTAAAGTCCTTTTCGCTCCAGGACGCATATTTAAGGAGATATGGCCAAAACAAGTTTTTCATATAAAAATTTCAAATTTTTTGGGTTTTGGGTGGATTTTTCAATTTTTTGGGGGTGGTCACGAATTAAAGTCCTTTTCGCTCCAGGACGCATATTTAAGGAGATATGGCCAAAACAAGTTTTTCATATAAAAATTTCAAATTTTTTGGGTTTTGGGTGGATTTTTCAATTTTTTGGGGGTGGTCACGAATTAAAGTCCTTTTCGCTCTAGGACGCATATTTAAGGAGATACGGCCAAAACAAGTTTTTCATATAAAAATTTCAAATTTTTTGGGTTTTGGGTGGATTTTTCAATTTTTTGGGGGTGGTCACGAATTAAAGTCCTTTTCGCTCCAGGACGCATATTTAAGGAGATATGGCCAAAACAAGTTTTTCATATAAAAATTTCAAATTTTTTGGGTTTTGGGTGGATTTTTCAATTTTTTGGGGGTGGTCACGAATTAAAGTCCTTTTCGCTCTAGGACGCATATTTAAGGAGATACGGCCAAAACAAGTTTTTCATATAAAAATTTCAAATTTTTTGGGTTTTGGGTGGATTTTTCAATTTTTTGGGGGTGGTCACGAATTAAAGTCCTTTTCGCTCTAGGACGCATATTTAAGGAGATATGGCCAAAACAAGGTTTTCATATAAAAATTTCAAATTTTTTGGGTTTTGGGTTGATTTTTCAATTTTTTGGGGGTAGTCACGAATTAAAGTCCTTTTCGCTCTAGGACGCATATTTAAGGAGATATGGCCAAAACAAATTTTTCATATAAAAATTTCAAATTTTTTAGGTTTTGAGTGGATTTTTCAATTTTTTGGGGGTAGTCACGAATTAAAGTCCTTTTCGCTCTAGGACGCATATTTAAGGAGATATGGCCAAAACAAGTTTTTCATATAAAAATTTCAAATTTTTTGGGTTTTGGGTGGATTTTTCAATTTTTTGGGGGTAGTCACGAATTAAAGTCCTTTTCGCTCTAGGACGCATATTTAAGGAGATATGGCCAAAACAAGTTTTTCATATAAAAATTTCAAATTTTTTGGGTTTTGGGTGGATTTTTCAATTTTTTGGGGGTAGTCACGAATTAAAGTCCTTTTCGCTCTAGGACGCATATTTAAGGAGATATGGCCAAAACAAGTTTTTCATATAAAAATTTCAAATTTTTGGGGTTTTGGGTGGATTTTTCAATTTTTTGGGGGTGGTCACGAATTAAAGTCCTTTTCGCTCTAGGACGCATATTTAAGGAGATATGGCCAAAACAAGTTTTTCATATAAAAATTTCAAATTTTTTGGGTTTTGGGTGGATTTTTCAATTTTTTGGGGGTAGTCACGAATTAAAGTCCTTTTCGCTCTAGGACGCTTAGTTTAGGAGATATGGCCAAAACAAGTTTTTCATATAAAAATTTCAAATTTTTTGGGTTTTGGGTGGATTTTTCAATTTTTTGGGGGTAGTCACGAATTAAAGTCCTTTTCGCTCTAGGACGCATATTTAAGGAGATATGGCCAAAACAAGTTTTTCATATAAAAATTTCAAATTTTTTGGGTTTTGGGTGGATTTTTCAATTTTTTGGGGGTAGTCACGAATTAAAGTCCTTTTCGCTCTAGGACGCATATTTAAGGAGATATGGCCAAAACAAGTTTTTCATATAAAAATTTAAATTTTTTAGGTTTTGGGTGGATTTCTCAATTGTTTGGGGGTAGTCACGAATTAAAGTCCTTTTCGCTCTAGGACGCATATTTAAGGAGATATGGCCAAAACAAGTTTTTCATATAAAAATTTCAAATTTTTTGGGTTTTGGGTGGATTTTTCAATTTTTTGGGGGTGGTCACGAATTAAAGTCCTTTTCGCTCTAGGACGCATATTTAAGGAGATATGGCCAAAACAAGTTTTTCATATAAAAATTTCAAATTTTTTGGGTTTTGGGTGGATTTTTCAATTTTATGGGGGTGGTCACGAATTAAAGTCCTTTTCGCTCTAGAACGCATATTTAAGGAGATATGGCCAAAACAAGTTTTTCATATAAAAATTTCAAATTTTTTGGGTTTTGGGTGGATTTTTCAATTTTTTGGGGGTGGTCACGAATTAAAGTCCTTTTCGCTCTAGGACGCATATTTAAGGAGATAGGGCCAAAACAAGTTTTTCATATAAAAATTTCAAATTTTTTGGGTTTTGGGTGGATTTTTCAATTTTTTGGGGGTGGTCACGAATTAAAGTCCTTTTCGCTCTAGGACGCATATTTAAGGAGATATGGCCAAAACAAGTTTTTCATATAAAAATTTCAAATTTTTTGGGTTTTGGGTGGATTTTTCAATTTTTTGGGGGTAGTCACGAATTAAAGTCCTTTTCGCTCTAGGACGCATATTTAAGGAGATATGGCCAAAACAAATTTTTCATATAAAA
The DNA here is from genome assembly GCF_050003625.1 of Haematobia irritans. Taxonomy (NCBI): domain Eukaryota; kingdom Metazoa; phylum Arthropoda; class Insecta; order Diptera; family Muscidae; genus Haematobia; species Haematobia irritans. The sequence continues at coordinate 26,392,023 of NC_134401.1, forward strand.
ATTTCAAATTTTTTAGGTTTTGAGTGGATTTTTCAATTTTTTGGGGGTGGTCACGAATTAAAGTCCTTTTCGCTCTAGGACGCATATTTAAGGAGATATGGCCAAAACAAGGTTTTCATATAAAAATTTCAAATTTTTTGGGTTTTGGGTGGATTTTTCAATTTTTTGGGGGTAGTCACGAATTAAAGTCCTTTTCGCTCTAGGACGCATATTTAAGGAGATATGGCCAAAACAAGTTTTTCATATAAAAATTTAAATTTTTTAGGTTTTGGGCGGATTTTTCAATTTTGTGGGGGTAGTCACGAATTAAAGTCCTTTTCGCTCTAGGACGCATATTTAAGGAGATATGGCCAAAACAAGTTTTTCATATAAAAATTTCAAAAAAATTTGGGTTTTGGGTGGATTTTTCAATTTTTTGGGGGTAGTCACGAATTAAAGTCCTTTTCGCTCTAGGACACATATTTAAGGAGATATGGCCAAAACAAGTTTTTCATATAAAAATTTCAAATTTTTTGGGTTTTGGGTTGATTTTTCAATTTTTTGGGGGTCGTCACGAATTAAAGTCCTTTTCGCTCTAGGACGCATATTTAAGGAGATATGGCCAAAACAAGTTTTTCATATAAAAATTTCAAATTTTTTGGGTTTTGGGTGGATTTTTCAATTTTTTGGGGGTAGTCACGAATTAAAGTCCTTTTCGCTCCAGGACGCATATTTAAGGAGATATGGCCAAAACAAGTTTTTCATATAAAAATTTCAAATTTTTTGGGTTTTGGGTGGATTTTTCAATTTTTTGGGGGTGGTCACGAATTAAAGTCCTTTTCGCTCCAGGACGCATATTTAAGGAGATATGGCCAAAACAAGTTTTTCATATAAAAATTTCAAATTTTTTGGGTTTTGGGTGGATTTTTCAATTTTTTGGGGGTGGTCACGAATTAAAGTCCTTTTCGCTCTAGGACGCATATTTAAGGAGATACGGCCAAAACAAGTTTTTCATATAAAAATTTCAAATTTTTTGGGTTTTGGGTGGATTTTTCAATTTTTTGGGGGTGGTCACGAATTAAAGTCCTTTTCGCTCCAGGACGCATATTTAAGGAGATATGGCCAAAACAAGTTTTTCATATAAAAATTTCAAATTTTTTGGGTTTTGGGTGGATTTTTCAATTTTTTGGGGGTGGTCACGAATTAAAGTCCTTTTCGCTCTAGGACGCATATTTAAGGAGATACGGCCAAAACAAGTTTTTCATATAAAAATTTCAAATTTTTTGGGTTTTGGGTGGATTTTTCAATTTTTTGGGGGTGGTCACGAATTAAAGTCCTTTTCGCTCTAGGACGCATATTTAAGGAGATATGGCCAAAACAAGTTTTTCATATAAAAATTTCAAATTTTTTGGGTTTTGGGTGGATTTTTCAATTTTTTGGGGGTAGTCACGAATTAAAGTCCTTTTCGCTCTAGGACGCATATTTAAGGAGATATGGCCAAAACAAATTTTTCATATAAAAATTTCAAATTTTTTAGGTTTTGAGTGGATTTTTCAATTTTTTGGGGGTGGTCACGAATTAAAGTCCTTTTCGCTCTAGGACGCATATTTAAGGAGATATGGCCAAAACAAGGTTTTCATATAAAAATTTCAAATTTTTTGGGTTTTGGGTGGATTTTTCAATTTTTTGGGGGTAGTCACGAATTAAAGTCCTTTTCGCTCTAGGACGCATATTTAAGGAGATATGGCCAAAACAAGTTTTTCATATAAAAATTTAAATTTTTTAGGTTTTGGGTGGATTTTTCAATTTTTTGGGGGTAGTCACGAATTAAAGTCCTTTTCGCTCTTTCATATAAAAATTTCAAAAAAATTTGGGTTTTGGGTGGATTTTTCAATTTTTTGGGGGTAGTCACGAATTAAAGTCCTTTTCGCTCTAGGACACATATTTAAGGAGATATGGCCAAAACAAGTTTTTCATATAAAAATTTCAAATTTTTTGGGTTTTGGGTGGATTTTTCAATTTTTTGGGGTGGTCACGAATTAAAGTCCTTTTCGCTCCAGGACGCATATTTAAGGAGATATGGCCAAAACAAGTTTTTCATATAAAAATTTCAAATTTTTTGGGTTTTGGGTGGATTTTTCAATTTTTTGGGGGTAGTCACGAATTAAAGTCCTTTTCGCTCTAGGACGCATATTTAAGGAGATATGGCCAAAACAAGTTTTTCATATAAAAATTTAAATTTTTTAGGTTTTGGGTGGATTTCTCAATTGTTTGGGGGTAGTCACGAATTAAAGTCCTTTTCGCTCTAGGACGCATATTTAAGGAGATATGGCCAAAACAAGTTTTTCATATAAAAATTTCAAATTTTTTGGGTTTTGGGTGGATTTTTCAATTTTTTGGGGGTAGTCACGATTTAAGTCCTTTTCGCTCTAGGACGCATATTTAAGGAGATATGGCCAATACAAGTTTTTCATATAAAAATTTCAAATTTTTTGGGTTTTGGGTGGATTTTTCAATTTTTTGGGGGTGGTCACGAATTAAAGTCCTTTTCGCTCTAGAACGCATATTTAAGGAGATATGGCCAAAACAAGTTTTTCATATAAAAATTTCAAATTTTTTGGGTTTTGGGTGGATTTTTCAATTTTTTGGGGGTGGTCACGAATTAAAGTCCTTTTCGCTCTAGGACGCATATTTAAGGAGATATGGCCAAAACAAGTTTTTCATATAAAAATTTCAAATTTTTTGGGTTTTGGGTGGATTTTTCAATTTTTTGGGGGTAGTCACGAATTAAAGTCCTTTTCGCTCTAGGACGCTTAGTTTAGGAGATATGGCCAAAACAGGTTTTTCATATAAAAATTTCAAATTTTTTGGGTTTTGGGTGGATTTTTCAATTTTTTGGGGGTAGTCACGAATTAAAGTCCTTTTCGCTCTAGGACACATATTTAAGGAGATATGGCCAAAACAAGTTTTTCATATGAAAATTTCAAATTTTTTGGGGGTGGTCACGAATTAAAGTCCTTTTCGCTCTAGGACGCATATTTAAGGAGATATGGCCAAAACAAGTTTTTCATATAAAAATTTCAAATTTTTTAGGTTTTGGGTGGATTTTTCAATTTTTTGGGGGTAGTCACGAATTAAAGTCCTTTTCGCTCTAGGACGCATATTTAAGGAGATATGGCCAAAACAAGTTTTTCATATAAAAATTTCAATTTTTTTGGGTTTTGGGTGGATTTTTCAATTTTTTGGGGGTAGTCACGAATTAAAGTCCTTTTCGCTCTAGAACGCTTAGTTTAGGAAATATGGCCAAAACAAATTTTTCATATAAAAATTTCAAATTTTTTAGGTTTTGAGTGGATTTTTCAATTTTTTGGGGGTAGTCACGAATTAAAGTCCTTTTCGCTCTAGGACGCATATTTAAGGAGATATGGCCAAAACAAGTTTTTCATATAAAAATTTCAAATTTTTTGGGTTTTGGGTGGATTTTTCAATTTTTTGGGGGTAGTCACGAATTAAAGTCCTTTTCGCTCTAGGACGCATATTTAAGGAGATATGGCCAAAACAAGTTTTTCATATAAAAATTTCAAATTTTTTGGGTTTTGGGTGGATTTTTCAATTTTTTGGGGGTAGTCACGAATTAAAGTCCTTTTCGCTCTAGGACGCATATTTAAGGAGATATGGCCAAAACAAGTTTTTCATATAAAAATTTCAAATTTTTGGGGTTTTGGGTGGATTTTTCAATTTTTTGGGGGTGGTCACGAATTAAAGTCCTTTTCGCTCTAGGACGCATATTTAAGGAGATATGGCCAAAACAAGTTTTTCATATAAAAATTTCAAATTTTTTGGGTTTTGGGTGGATTTTTCAATTTTTTGGGGGTAGTCACGAATTAAAGTCCTTTTCGCTCTAGGACGCTTAGTTTAGGAGATATGGCCAAAACAAGTTTTTCATATAAAAATTTCAAATTTTTTGGGTTTTGGGTGGATTTTTCAATTTTTTGGGGGTAGTCACGAATTAAAGTCCTTTTCGCTCCAGGACGCATATTTAAGGAGATATGGCCAAAACAAGTTTTTCATATAAAAATTTCAAATTTTTTGGGTTTTGGGTGGATTTTTCAATTTTTTGGGGGTGGTCACGAATTAAAGTCCTTTTCGCTCTAGGACGCATATTTAAGGAGATATGGCCAAAACAAGTTTTTCATATAAAAATTTCAAATTTTTTGGGTTTTGGGTGGATTTTTCAATTTTTTGGGGGTAGTCACGAATTAAAGTCCTTTTCGCTCTAGGACGCATATTTAGGAGATATGGCCAAAACAAGTTTTTCATATAAAAATTTCAAATTTTTTGGGTTTTGGGTGGATTTTTCAATTTTTTGGGGGTAGTCACGAATTAAAGTCCTTTTCGCTCTAGGACGCTTAGTTTAGGAGATATGGCCAAAACAAGTTTTTCATATAAAAATTACAAATTTTTTGGGTTTTGGGTGGATTTTTCAATTTTTTGGGGGTAGTCACGAATTAAAGTCCTTTTCGCTCTAGGACGTATTTTTAAGGAGATATGGCCAAAACAAGTTTTTCATATAAAAATTTAAATTTTTTAGGTTTTGGGTGGATTTTTCAATTTTTTGGGGGTAGTCACGAATTAAAGTCCTTTTCGCTCTAGGACGCATATTTAAGGAGATATGGCCAAAACAAGTTTTTCATATAAAAATTTCAAATTTTTTGGGTTTTGGGTGGATTTTTCAATTTTTTGGGGGTGGTCACGAATTAAAGTCCTTTTCGCTCTAGGACGCATATTTAAGGAGATATGGCCAAAACAAGTTTTTCATATAAAAATTTCAAATTTTTTGGGTTTTGGGTGGATTTTTCAATTTTTTGGGGGTAGTCACGAATTAAAGTCCTTTTCGCTCTAGGACGCATATTTAAGGAGATATGGCCAAAACAAGTTTTTCATATAAAAATTTCAAATTTTTTGGGTGGATTTTTCAATTTTTTGGGGGTGGTCACGAATTAAAGTCCTTTTCGCTCTAGGACGCATATTTAAGGAGATATTGCCAAAACAAGTTTTTCATATAAAAATTTCAAATTTTTTGGGTTTTGGGTGGATTTTTCAATTTTTTGGGGGTAGTCACGAATTAAAGTCCTTTTCGCTCTAGGACGCATATTTAAGGAGATATGGCCAAAACAAGTTTTTCATATAAAAATTTCAAATTTTTTGGGTTTTGGGTGGATTTTTCAATTTTTTGGGGGTAGTCACGAATTAAAGTCCTTTTCGCTCTAGGACGCATATTTAAGGAGATATGGCCAAAACAAATTTTTCATATAAAAATTTCAAATTTTTTAGGTTTTGAGTGGATTTTTCAATTTTTTGGGGGTGGTCACGAATTAAAGTCCTTTTCGCTCTAGGACGCATATTTAAGGAGATATGGCCAAAACAAGTTTTTCATATAAAAATTTCAAATTTTTTGGGTTTTGGGTGGATTTTTCAATTTTTTGGGGGTGGTCACGAATTAAAGTCCTTTTCGCTCTAGAACGCTTAGTTAAGGAGATATGGCCAAAACAAGTTTTTCATATAAAAATTTCAAATTTTTTGGGTTTTGGGTGGATTTTTCAATTTTTTGGGGGTGGTCACGAATTAAAGTCCTTTTCGCTCTAGGACGCATATTTAAGGAGATATGGCCAAAACAAGTTTTTCATATAAAAATTTCAAATTTTTTGGGTTTTGGGTGGATTTTTCAATTTTTTGGGGGTAGTCACGAATTAAAGTCCTTTTCGCTCTAGGACGCATATTTAAGGAGATATGGCCAAAACAAATTTTTCATATAAAAATTTCAAATTTTTTAGGTTTTGAGTGGATTTTTCAATTTTTTGGGGGTGGTCACGAATTAAAGTCCTTTTCGCTCTAGGACGCATATTTAAGGAGATATGGCCAAAACAAGTTTTTCATATAAAAATTTCAAATTTTTTGGGTTTTGGGTGGATTTTTCAATTTTTTGGGGGTAGTCACGAATTAAAGTCCTTTTCGCTCTAGGACGCATATTTAAGGAGATATGGCCAAAACAAGTTTTTCATATAAAAATTTCAAATTTTTTGGGTTTTGGGTGGATTTTTCAATTTTTTGGGGGTAGTCACGAATTAAAGTCCTTTTCGCTCTAGGACGCATATTTAAGGAGATATGGCCAAAACAAGTTTTTCATATAAAAATTTCAAATTTTTTGGGTTTTGGGTGGATTTTTCAATTTTTTGGGGGTGGTCACGAATTAAAGTCCTTTTCGCTCTAGGACGCATATTTAAGGAGATATGGCCAAAAAAAGTTTTTCATATAAAAATTTCAAATTTTTTGGGTTTTGGGTGGATTTTTCAATTTTTTGGGGGTAGTCACGAAGTACTTTTCGCTCTAGGACGCATATTTAAGGAGATATGGCCAAAACAAGTTTTTCATATAAAAATTTCAAATTTTTTGGGTTTTGGGTGGATTTTTCAATTTTTTGGGGGTAGTCACGAATTAAAGTCCTTTTCGCTCTAGGACGCATATTTAAGGAGATATGGCCAAAACAAGTTTTTCATATAAAAATTTCAAATTTTTTGGGTTTTGGGTGGATTTTTCAATTTTTTGGGGGTGGTCACGAATTAAAGTCCTTTTCGCTCTAGGACGCATATTTAAGGAGATATGGCCAAAACAAGTTTTTCATATAAAAATTTCAAATTTTTTGGGTTTTGGGTGGATTTTTCAATTTTTTGGGGGTAGTCACGAATTAAAGTCCTTTTCGCTCTAGGACGCATATTTAAGGAGATATGGCCAAAACAAATTTTTCATATAAAAATTTCAAATTTTTTAGGTTTTGAGTGGATTTTTCAATTTTTTGGGGGTGGTCACGAATTAAAGTCCTTTTCGCTCTAGGACGCATATTTAAGGAGATATGGCCAAAACAAGTTTTTCATATAAAAATTTCAAATTTTTTGGGTTTTGGGTGGATTTTTCAATTTTTTGGGGGTGGTCACGAATTAAAGTCCTTTTCGCTCTAGAACGCTTAGTTAAGGAGATATGGCCAAAACAAGTTTTTCATATAAAAATTTCAAATTTTTTGGGTTTTGGGTGGATTTTTCAATTTTTTGGGGGTGGTCACGAATTAAAGTCCTTTTCGCTCTAGGACGCATATTTAAGGAGATATGGCCAAAACAAGTTTTTCATATAAAAATTTCAAATTTTTTGGGTTTTGGGTGGATTTTTCAATTTTTTGGGGGTAGTCACGAATTAAAGTCCTTTTCGCTCTAGGACGCATATTTAAGGAGATATGGCCAAAACAAATTTTTCATATAAAAATTTCAAATTTTTTAGGTTTTGAGTGGATTTTTCAATTTTTTGGGGGTGGTCACGAATTAAAGTCCTTTTCGCTCTAGGACGCATATTTAAGGAGATATGGCCAAAACAAGTTTTTCATATAAAAATTTCAAATTTTTTGGGTTTTGGGTGGATTTTTCAATTTTTTGGGGGTAGTCACGAATTAAAGTCCTTTTCGCTCTAGGACGCATATTTAAGGAGATATGGCCAAAACAAGTTTTTCATATAAAAATTTCAAATTTTTTGGGTTTTGGGTGGATTTTTCAATTTTTTGGGGGTAGTCACGAATTAAAGTCCTTTTCGCTCTAGGACGCATATTTAAGGAGATATGGCCAAAACAAGTTTTTCATATAAAAATTTCAAATTTTTTGGGTTTTGGGTGGATTTTTCAATTTTTTGGGGGTGGTCACGAATTAAAGTCCTTTTCGCTCTAGGACGCATATTTAAGGAGATATGGCCAAAACAAGTTTTTCATATAAAAATTTCAAATTTTTTGGGTTTTGGGTGGATTTTTCAATTTTTTGGGGGTAGTCACGAAGTACTTTTCGCTCTAGGACGCATATTTAAGGAGATATGGCCAAAACAAGTTTTTCATAAAAAAATTTCAAATTTTTTGGGTTTTGGGTGGATTTTTCAATTTTTTGGGGGTAGTCACGAATTAAACTCCTTTTCGCTCTAGGACGCATATTTAAGGAGATATGGCCAAAACAAGTTTTTCATATAAAAATTTCAAATTTTTTGGGTTTTGGGTGGATTTTTCAATTTTTTGGGGGTAGTCACGAATTAAAGTCCTTTTCGCTCTAGGACGCATATTTAAGGAGATATGGCCAAAACAAGTTTTTCATATAAAAATTTCAATTTTTTTGGGTTTTGGGTGGATTTTTCAATTTTTTGGGGGTAGTCACGAATTAAAGTCCTTTTCGCTCTAGGACGCATATTTAAGGAGATATGGCCAAAACAAGTTTTTCATATAAAAATTTCAAATTTTTTGGGTTTTGGGTGGATTTTTCAATTTTTTGGGGGTGGTCACGAATTAAAGTCCTTTTCGCTCTAGGACGCATATTTAAGGAGATATGGCCAAAACAAGTTTTTCATATAAAAATTTCAAATTTTTTGGGTTTTGGGTGGATTTTTCATTTTTTTGGGGGTAGTCACGAATTAAAGTCCTTTTCGCTCTAGGACGCATATTTAAGGAGATATGGCCAAAACAAGTTTTTCATATAAAAATTTCAAATTTTTTGGGTTTTGGGTGGATTTTTCAATTTTTTGGGGGTGGTCACGAATTAAAGTCCTTTTCGCTCTAGGACGCATATTTAAGGAGATATGGCCAAAACAAGTTTTTCATATAAAAATTTCAAATTTTTTGGGTTTTGGGTGGATTTTTCAATTTTTTGGGGGTAGTCACGAATTAAAGTCCTTTTCGCTCTAGGACGCATATTTAAGGAGATATGGCCAAAACAAATTTTTCATATAAAAATTTCAAATTTTTTAGGTTTTGAGTGGATTTTTCAATTTTTTGGGGGTGGTCACGAATTAAAGTCCTTTTCGCTCTAGGACGCATATTTAAGGAGATATGGCCAAAACAAGTTTTTCATATAAAAATTTCAAATTTTTTGGGTTTTGGGTGGATTTTTCAATTTTTTGGGGGTAGTCACGAATTAAAGTCCTTTTCGCTCTAGGACGCATAGTTAAGGAGATATGGCCAAAACAAGTTTTTCATATAAAAATTTAAATTTTTTAGGTTTTGGGTGGATTTTTCAATTTTTTGGGGGTAGTCACGAATTAAAGTCCTTTTCGCTCTAGGACGCATATTTAAGGAGATATGGCCAAAACATATAAAAATTTCAAAAAAATTTGGGTTTTGGGTGGATTTTTCAATTTTTTGGGGGTAGTCACGAATTAAAGTCCTTTTCGCTCTAGGACACATATTTAAGGAGATATGGCCAAAACAAGTTTTTCATATAAAAATTTCAAATTTTTTGGGTTTTGGGTGGATTTTTCAATTTTTTGGGGGTGGTCACGAATTAAAGTCCTTTTCGCTCTAGGACGCATATTTAAGGAGATATGGCCAAAACAAGTTTTTCATATAAAAATTTCAAATTTTTTGGGTTTTGGGTGGATTTTTCAATTTTTTGGGGGTAGTCACGAATTAAAGTCCTTTTCGCTCTAGGACGCATATTTAAGGAGATATGGCCAAAACAAGTTTTTCATATAAAAATTTCAAATTTTTTGGGTTTTGGGTGGATTTTTCAATTTTTTGGGGGTGGTCACGAATTAAAGTCCTTTTCGCTCTAGGACGCATATTTAAGGAGATATGGCCAAAACAAGTTTTTCATATAAAAATTTCAAATTTTTTGGGTTTTGGGTGGATTTTTCAATTTTTTGGGGGTAGTCACGAATTAAAGTCCTTTTCGCTCTAGGACACATATTTAAGGAGATATGGCCAAAACAAGTTTTTCATATAAAAATTTCAAATTTTTTGGGTGGATTTTTCAATTTTTTGGGGGTGGTCACGAATTAAAGTCCTTTTCGCTCTAGGACGCATATTTAAGGAGATATGGCCAAAACAAGTTTTTCATATAAAAATTTCAAATTTTTTGGGTTTTGGGTGGATTTTTCAATTTTTTGGGGGTAGTCACGAATTAAAGTCCTTTTCGCTCTAGGACGCATATTTAAGGAGATATGGCCAAAACAAGTTTTTCATATAAAAATTTCAAATTTTTTGGGTTTTGGGTGGATTTTTCAATTTTTTGGGGGTGGTCACGAATTAAAGTCCTTTTCGCTCTAGGACGCATATTTAAGGAGATATGGCCAAAACAAATTTTTCATATAAAAATTTCAAATTTTTTAGGTTTTGAGTGGATTTTTCAATTTTTTGGGGGTGGTCACGAATTAAAGTCCTTTTCGCTCTAGGACGCATATTTAAGGAGATATGGCCAAAACAAGTTTTTCATATAAAAATTTCAAATTTTTTGGGTTTTGGGCGGATTTTTCAATTTTTTGGGGGTGGTCACGAATTAAAGTCCTTTTCGCTCTAGGACGCATATTTAAGGAGATATGGCCAAAACAAATTTTTCATATAAAAATTTCAAATTTTTTAGGTTTTGAGTGGATTTTTCAATTTTTTGGGGGTGGTCACGAATTAAAGTCCTTTTCGCTCTAGGACGCATATTTAAGGAGATATGGCCAAAACAAGTTTTTCATATAAAAATTTCAAATTTTTTGGGTTTTGGGTGGATTTTTCAATTTTTTGGGGGTGGTCACGAATTAAAGTCCTTTTCGCTCTAGGACGCATATTTAAGGAGATATAGCCAAAACAAGTTTTTCATATAAAAATTTCAAATTTTTTAGGTTTTGGGTGGATTTTTCAATTTTTTGGGGGTAGTCACGAATTAAAGTCCTTTTCGCTCTAGGACGCATATTTAAGGAGATATAGCCAAAACAAGTTTTTCATATAAAAATTTCAAATTTTTTAGGTTTTGGGTGGATTTTTCAATTTTTTGGGGGTAGTCACGAATTAAAGTCCTTTTCGCTCTAGGACGCATATTTAAGGAGATATGGCCAAAACAAATTTTTCATATAAAAATTTCAAATTTTTTAGGTTTTGAGTGGATTTTTCAATTTTTTGGGGGTGGTCACGAATTAAAGTCCTTTTCGCTCTAGGACGCATATTTAAGGAGATATGGCCAAAACAAGTTTTTCATATAAAAATTTCAAATTTTTTGGGTTTTGGGTGGATTTTTCAATTTTTTTGGGGGTAGTCACGAATTAAAGTCCTTTTCGCTCTAGGACGCATATTTAAGGAGATATGGCCAAAACAAGTTTTTCATATAAAAATTTAAATTTTTTAGGTTTTGGGTGGATTTTTCAATTTTTTGGGGGTAGTCACGAATTAAAGTCCTTTTCGCTCTAGGACGCATATTTAAGGAGATATGGCCAAAACAAGTTTTTCATATAAAAATTTCAAAAAAATTTGGGTTTTGGGCGGATTTTTCAATTTTTTGGGGGTAGTTACGAATTAAAGTCCTTTTCGCTCTAGGACACATATTTAAGGAGATATGGCCAAAACAAGTTTTTCATATAAAAATTTCAAATTTTTTGGGTTTTGGGTGGATTTTTCAATTTTTTGGGGGTGGTCACAAATTAAAGTCCTTTTCGCTCTAGGACGCATATTTAAGGAGATATGGCCAAAACAAGTTTTTCATATAAAAATTTCAAATTTTTTGGGTTTTGGGTGGATTTTTCAATTTTTTGGGGGTAGTCACGAATTAAAGTCCTTTTCGCTCCAGGACGCATATTTAAGGAGATATGGCCAAAACAAGTTTTTCATATAAAAATTTCAAATTTTTTGGGTTTTGGGTGGATTTTTCAATTTTTTGGGGGTGGTCACGAATTAAAGTCCTTTTCGCTCTAGGACACATATTTAAGGAGATATGGCCAAAACAAGTTTTTCATATAAAAATTTCAAATTTTTTGGGTTTTGGGTGGATTTTTCAATTTTTTGGGGGTAGTCACGAATTAAAGTCCTTTTCGCTCTAGGACGCATATTTAAGGAGATATGGCCAAAACAAATTTTTCATATAAAAATTTCAAATTTTTTAGGTTTTGAGTGGATTTTTCAATTTTTTGGGGGTGGTCACGAATTAAAGTCCTTTTCGCTCTAGGACGCATATTTAAGGAGATATGGCCAAAACAAGTTTTTCATATAAAAATTTCAAATTTTTTGGGTTTTGGGTGGATTTTTCAATTTTTTGGGGGTGGTCACGAATTAAAGTCCTTTTCGCTCTAGGACGCATATTTAAGGAGATATGGCCAAAACAAGTTTTTCATATAAAAATTTCAAATTTTTTGGGTTTTGGGTGGATTTTTCAATTTTTTGGGGGTAGTCACGAATTAAAGTCCTTTTCGCTCTAGGACACATATTTAAGGAGATATGGCCAAAACAAGTTTTTCATATAAAAATTTCAAATTTTTTGGGTGGATTTTTCAATTTTTTGGGGGTGGTCACGAATTAAAGTCCTTTTCGCTCTAGGACGCATATTTAAGGAGATATGGCCAAAACAAGTTTTTCATATAAAAATTTCAAATTTTTTGGGTTTTGGGTGGATTTTTCAATTTTTTGGGGGTAGTCACGAATTAAAGTCCTTTTCGCTCTAGGACGCATATTTAAGGAGATATGGCCAAAACAAGTTTTTCATATAAAAATTTCAAATTTTTTGGGTTTTGGGTGGATTTTTCAATTTTTTGGGGGTGGTCACGAATTAAAGTCCTTTTCGCTCTAGGACGCATATTTAAGGAGATATGGCCAAAACAAGTTTTTCATATAAAAATTTCAAATTTTTTGGGTTTTGGGTGGATTTTTCAATTTTTTGGGGGTAGTCACGAATTAAAGTCCTTTTCGCTCTAGGACGCATATTTAAGGAGATATGGCCAAAACAAATTTTTCATATAAAAATTTCAAATTTTTTAGGTTTTGAGTGGATTTTTCAATTTTTTGGGGGTGGTCACGAATTAAAGTCCTTTTCGCTCTAGGACGCATATTTAAGGAGATATGGCCAAAACAAGTTTTTCATATAAAAATTTCAAATTTTTTGGGTTTTGGGCGGATTTTTCAATTTTTTGGGGGTGGTCACGAATTAAAGTCCTTTTCGCTCTAGGACGCATATTTAAGGAGATATGGCCAAAACAAATTTTTCATATAAAAATTTCAAATTTTTTAGGTTTTGAGTGGATTTTTCAATTTTTTGGGGGTGGTCACGAATTAAAGTACTTTTCGCTCTAGGACGCATATTTAAGGAGATATGGCCAAAACAAGTTTTTCATATAAAAATTTCAATTTTTTTGGGTTTTGGGTGGATTTTTCAATTTTTTGGGGGTGGTCACGAATTAAAGTCCTTTTTGCTCTAGGACGCATATTTAAGGAGATATAGCCAAAACAAGTTTTTCATATAAAAATTTCAAATTTTTTAGGTTTTGGGTGGATTTTTCAATTTTTTGGGGGTAGTCACGAATTAAAGTCCTTTTCGCTCTAGGACGCATATTTAAGGAGATATAGCCAAAACAAGTTTTTCATATAAAAATTTCAAATTTTTTAGGTTTTGGGTGGATTTTTCAATTTTTTGGGGGTAGTCACGAATTAAAGTCCTTTTCGCTCTAGGACGCATATTTAAGGAGATATGGCCAAAACAAATTTTTCATATAAAAATTTCAAATTTTTTAGGTTTTGAGTGGATTTTTCAATTTTTTGGGGGTAGTCACGAATTAAAGTCCTTTTCGCTCTAGGACGCATATTTAAGGAGATATGGCCAAAACAAGTTTTTCATATAAAAATTTCAAATTTTTTGGGTTTTGGGTGGATTTTTCAATTTTTTTGGGGGTAGTCACGAATTAAAGTCCTTTTCGCTCTAGGACGCATATTTAAGGAGATATGGCCAAAACAAGTTTTTCATATAAAAATTTAAATTTTTTAGGTTTTGGGTGGATTTTTCAATTTTTTGGGGGTAGTCACGAATTAAAGTCCTTTTCGCTCTAGGACGCATATTTAAGGAGATATGGCCAAAACAAGTTTTTCATATAAAAATTTCAAAAAAATTTGGGTTTTGGGTGGATTTTTCAATTTTTTGGGGGTAGTTACGAATTAAAGTCCTTTTCGCTCTAGGACACATATTTAAGGAGATATGGCCAAAACAAGTTTTTCATATAAAAATTTCAAATTTTTTGGGTTTTGGGTGGATTTTTCAATTTTTTGGGGGTGGTCACAAATTAAAGTCCTTTTCGCTCTAGGACGCATATTTAAGGAGATATGGCCAAAACAAGTTTTTCATATAAAAATTTCAAATTTTTTGGGTTTTGGGTGGATTTTTCAATTTTTTGGGGGTAGTCACGAATTAAAGTCCTTTTCGCTCCAGGACGCATATTTAAGGAGATATGGCCAAAACAAGTTTTTCATATAAAAATTTCAAATTTTTTGGGTTTTGGGTGGATTTTTCAATTTTTTGGGGGTGGTCACGAATTAAAGTCCTTTTCGCTCTAGGACGCATATTTAAGGAGATATGGCCAAAACAAGTTTTTCATATAAAAATTTCAAATTTTTTGGGTTTTGGGTGGATTTTTCAATTTTTTGGGGGTAGTCACGAATTAAAGTCCTTTTCGCTCTAGGACGCATATTTAAGGAGATATGGCCAAAACAAATTTTTCATATAAAAATTTCAAATTTTTTAGGTTTTGAGTGGATTTTTCAATTTTTTGGGGGTGGTCACGAATTAAAGTCCTTTTCGCTCTAGGGCGCATATTTAAGGAGATATGGCCAAAACAAGTTTTTCATATAAAAATTTCAAATTTTTTGGGTTTTGGGTGGATTTTTCAATTTTTTGGGGGTGGTCACGAATTAAAGTCCTTTTCGCTCTAGGATGCATATTTAAGGAGATATGGCCAAAACAAATTTTTCATATAAAAATTTCATATTTTTTTGGTTTTGAGTGGATTTTTCAATTTTTTGGGGGTGGTCACGAATTAAAGTCCTTTTCGCTCTAGGACGCATATTTAAGGAGATATGGCCAAAACAAGTTTTTCATATAAAAATTTAAAATTTTTTGGGTTTTGGGTGGATTTTTCAATTTTTTGGGGGTAGTCACGAATTAAAGTCCTTTTCGCTCTAGGACACATATTTAAGGAGATATGGCCAAAACAAGTTTTTCATATAAAAATTTCAAAATTGTTGGGTTTTGGGTGGATTTTTCAATTTTTTGGGGGTAGTCACGAATTAAGGTCCCTTTCGCTCTAGGACGCATATTTAAGGAGTTATGGCCAAAACAAATTTTTCATATAAAAATTTCAAATTTTTTAGATTTTGAGTGGATTTTTCAATTTTTTGGGGGTGGCCACGAATTAAAGTCCTTTTCGCTCTAGGACGCATATTTAAGGATATATGGCCAAAACAAGTTTTTCATATAAAAATTTCAAATTTTTTGGGTTTTGGGTGGATTTTTCAATTTTTTGGGGGTGGTCACGAATTAAAGTCCTTTTCGCTCTAGGACGCATATTTAAGGAGATATGGCCAAAACAAGTTTTTCATATAAAAATTTCAAATTTTTTGGGTTTTGGGTGGATTTTTCAATTTTTTGGGGGTAGTCACGAATTAAAGTCCTTTTCGCTCTAGGACGCATATTTAAGGAGATATGGCCAAAACAAGTTTTTCATATAAAAATTTCAAATTTTTTGGGTTTTGGGTGGATTTTTCAATTTTTTGGGGGTAGTCACGAATTAAAGTCCTTTTCGCTCTAGGACGCTTAGTTTAGGAGATATGGCCAAAACAAGTTTTTCATATAAAAATTTCAAATTTTTTGGGTTTTGGGTGGATTTTTCAATTTTTTGGGGGTGGTTACGAATTAAAGTCCTTTTCGCTCTAGGACGCATATTTAAGGAGATATGGCCAAAACAAGTTTTTCATATAAAAATTTCAAATTTTTTGGGTTTTGGGTGGATTTTTCAATTTTTTGGGGGTAGTCACGAATTAAAGTCCTTTTCGCTCTAGGACGCATATTTAAGGAGATATGGCCAAAACAAGTTTTTCATATAAAAATTTCAAATTTTTTGGGTTTTGGGTGGATTTTTCAATTTTTTGGGGGTGGTCACGAATTAAAGTCCTTTTCGCTCTAGGACGCATATTTAAGGAGATATGGCCAAAACAAGTTTTTCATATAAAAATTTCAAATTTTTTGGGTTTTGAGTGGATTTTTCAATTTTTTGGGGGTGGTCACGAATTAAAGTCCTTTTCGCTCTAGGACGCATATTTAAGGAGATATGGCCAAAACAAGTTTTTCATATAAAAATTTCAAATTTTTTAGGTTTTGAGTGGATTTTTCAATTTTTTGGGGGTGGTCACGAATTAAAGTCCTTTTCGCTCTAGGACGCATATTTAAGGAGATATGGCCAAAACAAGTTTTTCATATAAAAATTTCAAATTTTTTGGGATTTGTGTGGATTTTTCAATTTTTTGGGGGTAGTCACGAATTAAAGTCCTTTTCGCTCTAGGACGCATATTTAAGGAGATATGGCCAAAACAAGTTTTTCATATAAAAATTTCAAATTTTTTGGGTTTTGGGTGGATTTTTCAATTTTTTGGGGGTAGTCACGAATTAAAGTCCTTTTCGCTCTAGCACGCATATTTAAGGAGATATGGCAAAAACAAGTTTTTCATATAAACATTTCAATTTTTTGGGTTTTGGGTGGATTTTTCAATTTTTTGGGGGTGGTCACGAATTAAAGTCCTTTTCGCTCTAGAACGCTTAGTTTAGGAGATATGGCCAAAACAAGTTTTTCATATAAAAATTTCAAATTTTTTGGGTTTTGGGTGGATTTTTCAATTTTTTGGGGGTAGTCACGAATTAAAGTCCTTTTCGCTCTAGGACACATATTTAAGGAGATATGGCCAAAACAAGTTTTTCATATAAAAATTTCAAAATTTTTGGGTTTTGGGTGGATTTTTCAATTTTTTGGGGGTAGTCACGAATTAAAGTCCCTTTCGCTCTAGGACGCATATTTAAGGAGTTATGGCCAAAACAAATTTTTCATATAAAAATTTCAAATTTTTTAGATTTTGAGTGGATTTTTCAATTTTTTGGGGGTGGCCACGAATTAAAGACCTTTTCGCTCTAGGACGCATATTTAAGGAGATATGGTCAAAACAAGTTTTTCATATAAAAATTTCAAATTTTTTGGGTTTTGGGTGGATTTTTCAATTTTTTGGGGGTGGTCACGAATTAAAGTCCTTTTCGCTCTAGGACGCATATTTAAGGAGATATGGCCAAAACAAGTTTTTCATATAAAAATTTCAAATTTTTTGGGTTTTGGGTGGATTTTTCAATTTTTTGGGGGTAGTCACGAATTAAAGTCGTTTTCGCTCTAGGACGCATATTTAAGGAGATATGGCCAAAACAAATTTTTCATATAAAAATTTCAAATTTTTTTGGTTTTGAGTGGATTTTTCAATTTTTTGAGGGTGGTCACGAATTTAATTCCTTTTCGCTCTAGGACGCATATTTAAGGAGATATGGCCAAAACAAGTTTTTCATATAAAAATTTCAAATTTTTTGGGTTTTGGGTGGATTTTTCAATTTTTTGGGGGTAGTCACGAATTAAAGTCCTTTTCGCTCTAGGACGCATATTTAAGGAGATATGGCGAAAAGGACTTTAATTCGTGACTACCCCCAAAAAATTGAAAAATCCACCCAAAACCCAAAAAATTTGAAATTTTTATATGAAAAACTTGTTTTGGCCATATCTCCTAAAATATGCGTCCTAGAGCGAAAAGGACTTTAATTCGTGACCACCCCCAAAAAATTGGAAATATAGGACGCATATTTAAGGAGATATGGCCAAAACAAGTTTTTCATATAAAAATTTCAAATTTTTTGGGTTTTGGGTGGATTTTTCAATTTTTTGGGGGTGGTCACGAATTAAAGTCCTTTTCGCTCTAAGACGCATATTTAAGGAGATATGGCCAAAACAAGTTTTTCATATAAAAATTTCAAATTTTTTGGGTTTTGGGTGGATTTTTCAATTTTTTGGGGGTAGTCACGAATTAAAGTCCTTTTCGCTCTAGGACACATATTTAAGGAGATATGGCCAAAACAAGTTTCTCATATAAAAATTTCAAATTTTTTAGGTTTTGGGTGGATTTTTCAATTTTTTGGGGGTAGTCACGAATTAAAGTCCTTTTCGCTCTAGGACGCATATTTAAGGAGATATGGCCAAAACAAATGTTTCATATAAAAATTTCAAATTTTTTAGGTTTTGAGTGGATTTTTCAATTTTTTGGGGGTGGTCACGAATTAAAGTCCTTTTCGCTCTAGGACGCATATTTAAGGAGATATGGCCAAAACAAGTTTTTCATATAAAAATTTCAAATTTTTTGGGTTTTGGGTGGATTTTTCAATTTTTTGGGGGTAGTCACGAATTAAAGTCCTTTTCGCTCTAGGACGCATATTTAAGGAGATATGGCCAAAACAAGTTTTTCATATAAAAATTTCAAATTTTTTGGGTTTTGGGTGGATTTTTCAATTTTTTGGGGTGGTCACGAATTAAAGTCCTTTTCGCTCTAGGACGCATATTTAAGGAGATATGGCCAAAACAAGTTTTTCATATAAAAATTTCAAATTTTTTGGGTTTTGGGTGGATTTTTCAATTTTTTGGGGGTAGTCACGAATTAAAGTCCTTTTCGCTCTAGGACACATATTTAAGGAGATATGGCCAAAACAAGTTTCTCATATAAAAATTTCAAATTTTTTAGGTTTTGGGTGGATTTTTCAATTTTTTGGGGGTAGTCACGAATTAAAGTCCTTTTCGCTCTAGGACGCATATTTAAGGAGATATGGCCAAAACAAATGTTTCATATAAAAATTTCAAATTTTTTAGGTTTTGAGTGGATTTTTCAATTTTTTGGGGGTGGTCACGAATTAAAGTCCTTTTCGCTCTAGGACGCATATTTAAGGAGATATGGCCAAAACAAGTTTTTCATATAAAAATTTTAAATTTTTTGGGTTTTGGGTGGATTTTTCAATTTTTTGGGGGTAGTCACGAATTAAAGTCCTTTTCGCTCTAGGACGCATATTTAAGGAGATATGGCCAAAACAAGTTTTTCATATAAAAATTTCAAATTTTTTGGGTTTTGGGTGGATTTTTCAATTTTTTGGGGGTAGTCACGAATTAAAGTCCTTTTCGCTCTAGGACGCATATTTAAGGAGATATGGCCAAAACAAGTTTTTCATATAAAAATTTCAAATTTTTTGGGTTTTGGGTGGATTTTTCAATTTTTTGGGGGTAGTCACGAATTAAAGTCCTTTTCGCTCTAGGACGCATATTTAAGGAGATATGGCCAAAACAAGTTTTTCATATAAAAATTTCAAATTTTTTGGGTTTTGGGTGGATTTTTCAATTTTTTGGGGGTAGTCACGAATTAAAGTCCTTTTCGCTCTAGGACGCATATTTAAGGAGATATGGCCAAAACAAGTTTTTCATATAAAAATTTCAAATTTTTTGGGTTTTGGGTGGATTTTTCAATTTTTTGGGGGTAGTCACGAATTAAAGTCCTTTTCGCTCTAGGACGCATATTTAAGGAGATATGGCCAAAACAAATTTTTCATATAAAAATTTCAAATTTTTTAGGTTTTGAGTGGATTTTTCAATTTTTTGGGGGTGGTCACGAATTAAAGTCCTTTTCGCTCTAGGACGCATATTTAAGGAGATATGGCCAAAACAAGTTTTTCATATAAAAATTTCAAATTTTTTGGGTTTTGGGTGGATTTTTCAATTTTTTGGGGGTAGTCACGAATTAAAGTCCTTTTCTCTCTAGGACGCTTAGTTTAGGAGATATGGCCAAAACAAGTTTTTCATATAAAAATTTAAATTTTTTAGGTTTTGGGTGGATTTTTCAATTTTTTGGGGGTAGTCACGAATTAAAGTCCTTTTCGCTCTAGGACGTATATTTAAGGAGATATGGCCAAAACAAGTTTTTCATATAAAAATTTCAAATTTTTTGGGTTTTGGGTGGATTTTTCAATTTTTTGGGGGTAGTCACGAATTAAAGTCCTTTTCGCTCTAGGACGCTTAGTTTAGGAGATATGGCCACAACAAGTTTTTCATATAAAAATTTCAAATTTTTTGGGTTTTGGGTGGATTTTTCAATTTTTTGGGGGTAGTCACGAATTAAAGTCCTTTTCGCTCTAGGACGTATATTTAAGGAGATATGGCCAAAACAAGTTTTTCATATAAAAATTTAAATTTTTTAGGTTTTGAGTGGATTTTTCAATTTTTTGGGGGTAGTCACGAATTAAAGTCCTTTTCGCTCTAGGACGCATATTTAAGGAGATATGGCCAAAACAAGTTTTTCATATAAAAATTTCAAATTTTTTGGGTTTTGGGTGGATTTTTCAATTTTTCAATTAAAGTCCTTTTCGCTCTAGGACGCATATTTAAGGAGATATGGCCAAAACAAGTTTTTCATATAAAAATTTCAAAAAAATTTGGGTTTTGGGTGGATTTTTCAATTTTTTGGGGGTAGTCACGAATTAAAGTCCTTTTCGCTCTAGGACACATATTTAAGGAGATATGGCCAAAACAAGTTTTTCATATAAAAATTTCAAATTTTTTGGGTTTTGGGTGGATTTTTCAATTTTTTGGGGGTGGTCACGAATTAAAGTCCTTTTCGCTCTAGGACGCATATTTAAAGAGATATGGCCAAAACAAGTTTTTCATATAAAAATTTCAAATTTTTTGGGTTTTGGGTGGATTTTTCAATTTTTTGGGGGTAGTCACGAATTAAAGTCCTTTTCGCTCTAGGACGCATATTTAAGGAGATATGGCCAAAACAAGTTTTTCATATAAAAATTTCAAATTTTTTGGGTTTTGGGTGGATTTTTCAATTTTTTGGGGGTGGTCACGAATTAAAGTCCTTTTCGCTCTAGGACGCATATTTAAGGAGATATGGCCAAAACAAGTTTTTCATATAAAAATTTCAAATTTTTTGGGTTTTGGGTGGATTTTTCAATTTTTTGGGGGTAGTCACGAATTAAAGTCCTTTTCGCTCTAGGACGCATATTTAAGGAGATATGGCCAAAACAAGTTTTTCATATAAAAATTTCAAATTTTTTGGGTTTTGGGTGGATTTTTCAATTTTTTGGGGGTAGTCACGAATTAAAGTCCTTTTCGCTCTAGGACGCATATTTAAGGAGATATGGCCAAAACAAGTTTTTCATATAAAAATTTCAAATTTTTTGGGTTTTGGGTGGATTTTTCAATTTTTTGGGGGTGGTCACGAATTAAAGTCCTTTTCGCTCTAGGACGCTTAGTTTAGGAGATATGGCCAAAACAAGTTTTTCATATAAAAATTTCAAATTTTTTGGGTTTTGGGTGGATTTTTCAATTTTTTGGGGGTGGTCACGAATTAAAGTCCTTTTCGCTCTAGGACGCATATTTAAGGAGATATGGCCAAAACAAGTTTTTCATATAAAAATTTAAATTTTTTAGGTTTTGGGTGGATTTTTCAATTTTTTGGGGGTAGTCACGAATTAAAGTCCTTTTCGCTCTAGGACGCATATTTAAGGAGATATGGCCAAAACAAGTTTTTCATATAAAAATTTTAAATTTTTTGGGTTTTCGGTGGATTTTTCAATTTTTTGGGGGTGGTAACGAATTAAAGTCCTTTTCGCTCTAGGACGCATATTTAAGGAGATATGGCCAAAACAAGTTTTTCATATAAAAATTTCAAATTTTTTGGGTTTTGGGTGGATTTTTCAATTTTTTGGGGGTAGTCACGAATTAAAGTCCTTTTCGCTCTAGGACGCATATTTAAGGAGATATGGCCAAAACAAGTTTATCATATAAAAATTTCAAATTTTTTAGGTTTTGAGTGGATTTTTCAATTTTTTGGGGGTGGTCACGAATTAAAGTCCTTTTCGCTCTAGGACGCATATTTAAGGAGATATGGCCAAAACAAGTTTTTCATATAAAAATTTCAAATTTTTTGGGTTTTGGGTGGATTTTTCAATTTTTTGGGGGTGGTCACGAATTAAAGTCCTTTTCGCTCTAGGACGCATATTTAAGGAGATATGGCCAAAACAAGTTTTTCATATAAAAATTTCAAATTTTTTGGGTTTTGGGAGGATTTTTCAATTTTTTGGGGGTAGTCACGAATTAAAGTCCTTTTCGCTCCAGGACGCATATTTAAGGAGATATGGCCAAAACAAGTTTTTCATATAAAAATTTCAAATTTTTTGGGTTTTGGGAGGATTTTTCAATTTTTTGGGGGTAGTCACGAATTAAAGTCCTTTTCGCTCTAGGACGCATATTTAAGGAGATATGGCCAAAACAAGTTTTTCATATAAAAATTTCAATTTTTTTGGGTTTTGGTTGGATTTTTCAATTTTTTGGGGGTGGTCACGAATTAAAGTCCTTTTCGCTCTAGGACGCATATTTAAGGAGATATGGCCAAAACAAGTTTTTCATATAAAAATTTCAAAGAAATTTGGGTTTTGGGTGGATTTTTCAATTTTTTGGGGGTGGTCACGAATTAAAGTCCTTTTCGCTCTAGAACGCTTAGTTTAGGAGATATGGCCAAAACAAGTTTTTCATATAAAAATTTCAATTTTTTTTGGGTTTTGGGTGGATTTTTCAATTTTTTGGGGGTAGTCACGAATTAAAGTCCTTTTCGCTCTAGGACGCATATTTAAGGAGTTATGGCCAAAACAAATTTTTCATATAAAAATTTCAAATTTTTTAGATTTTGAGTGGATTTTTCAATTTTTTGGGGGTGGCCACGAATTAAAGTCCTTTTCGCTCTAGGACGCATATTTAAGGAGATATGGCCAAAACAAGTTTTTCATATAAAAATTTCAAATTTTTTGGGTTTTGGGTGGATTTTTCAATTTTTTGGGGGTGGTCACGAATTAAAGTCCTTTTCGCTCTAGGACGCATATTTAAGGAGATATGGCCAAAACAAGTTTTTCATATAAAAATTTCAAATTTTTTGGGTTTTGGGTGGATTTTTCAATTTTTTGGGGGTAGTCACGAATTAAAGTCCTTTTCGCTCTAGGACGCATATTTAAGGAGATATGGCCAAAACAAGTTTTTCATATAAAAATTTCAAATTTTTTGGGTTTTGGGTGGATTTTTCAATTTTTTGGGGGTAGTCACGAATTAAAGTCCTTTTCGCTCTAGGACGCATATTTAAGGAGATATGGCCAAAACAAGTTTTTCATATAAAAATTTCAATTTTTTTGGGTTTTGGGTGGATTTTTCAATTTTTTGGGGGTGGTCACGAATTAAAGTCCTTTTCGCTCTAGGACGCATATTTAAGGAGATATGGCCAAAACAAGTTTTTCATATAAAAATTTCAAATTTTTTGGGTTTTGGGTGGATTTTTCAATTTTTTGGGGGTAGTCACGAATTAAAGTCCTTTTCGCTCTAGGACGCTTAGTTTAGGAGATATGGCCAAAACAAGTTTTTCATATAAAAATTTCAAATTTTTTGGGTTTTGGGTGGATTTTTCAATTTTTTGGGGGTAGTCACGAATTAAAGTCCTTTTCGCTCTAGGACGCATAGTTAAGGAGATATGGCCAAAACAAGTTTTTCATATAAAAATTTCAAATTTTTTGGGTTTTGGGTGGATTTTTCAATTTTTTGGGGGTAGTCACGAATTAAAGTCCTTTTCGCTCTAGGACGCATATTTAAGGAGATATGGCCAAAACAAGTTTTTCATATAAAAATTTCAAATTTTTTGGGTTTTGGGTGGATTTTTCAATTTTTTGGGGGTGGTCACGAATTAAAGTCCTTTTCGCTCTAGGACGCTTAGTTTAGGAGATATGGCCAAAACAAGTTTTTCATATAAAAATTTAAAATTTTTTGGGTTTTGGGTGGATTTTTCAATTTTTTGGGGGTAGTTACGAATTAAAGTCCTTTTCGCTCTAGGACACATATTTAAGGAGATATGGCCAAAACAAGTTTTTCATATAAAAATTTCAAATTTTTTAGGTTTTGGGTGGATTTTTCAATTTTTTGGGGGTAGTCACGAATTAAAGTCCTTTTCGCTCTAGGACGCATATTTAAGGAGATATGGCCAAAACAAATTTTTCATATAAAAATTTCAAATTTTTTAGGTTTTGAGTGGATTTTTCAATTTTTTGGGGGTGGTCACGAATTAAAGTCCTTTTCGCTCTAGGACGCATATTTAAGGAGATATGGCCAAAACAAGTTTTTCATATAAAAATTTCAAATTTTTTGGGTTTTGGGTGGATTTTTCAATTTTTTGGGGGTAGTCACGAATTAAAGTCCTTTTCGCTCTAGGACACATATTTAAGGAGATATGGCCAAAACAAGTTTTTCATATAAAAATTTCAAATTTTTTAGGTTTTGGGTGGATTTTTCAATTTTTTGGGGGTAGTCACGAATTAAAGTCCTTTTCGCTCTAGGACGCATATTTAAGGAGATATGGCCAAAACAAGTTTTTCATATAAAAATTTCAAATTTTTTGGGTTTTGGGTGGATTTTTCAATTTTTTGGGGGTAGCCACGAATTAAAGTCCTTTTCGCTCTAGGACGCATATTTAAGGAGATATGGCCAAAACAAGTTTTTCATATAAAAATTTCAAATTTTTTGGGTTTTGGGTGGATTTTTCAATTTTTTGGGGGTAGTCACGAATTAAAGTCCTTTTCGCTCTAGGACGCATATTTAAGGAGATATGGCCAAAACAAGTTTTTCATATAAAAATTTCAAAATTTTTGGGTTTTGGGTGGATTTTTCAATTTTTTGGGGGTAGTCACGAATTAAAGTCCTTTTCGCTCTAGGACGCATATTTAAGGAGTTATGGCCAAAACAAATTTTTCATATAAAAATTTCAAATTTTTTAGATTTTGAGTGGATTTTTCAATTGTTTGGGGGTGGCCACGAATTAAAGTCCTTTTCGCTCTAGGACGCATATTTAAGGAGATATGGCCAAAACAAGTTTTTCATATAAAAATTTAAAATTTTTTGGGTTTTGGGTGGATTTTTCAATTTTTTGGGGGTGGCCACGAATTAAAGTCCTTTTCGCTCTAGGACGCATATTTAAGGAGATATGGCCAAAACAAGTTTTTCATATAAAAATTTCAAATTTTTTGGGTTTTGGGTGGATTTTTCAATTTTTTGGGGGTGGTCACGAATTAAAGTCCTTTTCGCTCTAGGACGCATATTTAAGGAGATATGGCCAAAACAAGTTTTTCATATAAAAATTTCAAATTTTTTGGGTTTTGGGTGGATTTTTCAATTTTTTGGGGGTAGTCACGAATTAAAGTCCTTTTCGCTCTAGGACGCATATTTAAGGAGATATGGCCAAAACAAGTTTTTCATATAAAAATTTCAAATTTTTTGGGTTTTGGGTGGATTTTTCAATTTTTTGGGGGTAGTCACGAATTAAAGTCCTTTTCGCTCTAGGACGCATATTTAAGGAGATATGGCCAAAACAAGTTTTTCATATAAAAATTTCAATTTTTTTGGGTTTTGGGTGGATTTTTCAATTTTTTGGGGGTGGTCACGAATTAAAGTCCTTTTCGCTCTAGGACGCATATTTAAGGAGATATGGCCAAAACAAGTTTTTCATATAAAAATTTCAAATTTTTTGGGTTTTGGGTGGATTTTTCAATTTTTTGGGGGTAGTCACGAATTAAAGTCCTTTTCGCTCTAGGACGCTTAGTTTAGGAGATATGGCCAAAACAAGTTTTTCATATAAAAATTTCAAATTTTTTGGGTTTTGGGTGGATTTTTCAATTTTTTGGGGGTAGTCACGAATTAAAGTCCTTTTCGCTCTAGGACGCATAGTTAAGGAGATATGGCCAAAACAAGTTTTTCATATAAAAATTTCAAATTTTTTGGGTTTTGGGTGGATTTTTCAATTTTTTGGGGGTAGTCACGAATTAAAGTCCTTTTCGCTCTAGGACGCATATTTAAGGAGATATGGCCAAAACAAGTTTTTCATATAAAAATTTCAAATTTTTTGGGTTTTGGGTGGATTTTTCAATTTTTTGGGGGTGGTCACGAATTAAAGTCCTTTTCGCTCTAGGACGCATATTTAAGGAGATATGGCCAAAACAAGTTTTTCATATAAAAATTTAAAATTTTTTGGGTTTTGGGTGGATTTTTCAATTTTTTGGGGGTAGTTACGAATTAAAGTCCTTTTCGCTCTAGGACACATATTTAAGGAGATATGGCCAAAACAAGTTTTTCATATAAAAATTTCAAATTTTTTAGGTTTTGGGTGGATTTTTCAATTTTTTGGGGGTAGTCACGAATTAAAGTCCTTTTCGCTTTAGGACGCATATTTAAGGAGATATGGCCAAACAAATTTTTCATATAAAAATTTCAAATTTTTTAGGTTTTGAGTGGATTTTTCAATTTTTTGGGGGTGGTCACGAATTAAAGTCCTTTTCGCTCTAGGACGCATATTTAAGGAGATATGGCCAAAACAAGTTTTTCATATAAAAATTTCAAATTTTTTGGGTTTTGGGTGGATTTTTCAATTTTTTGGGGGTAGTCACGAATTAAAGTCCTTTTCGCTCTAGGACACATATTTAAGGAGATATGGCCAAAACAAGTTTTTCATATAAAAATTTCAAATTTTTTAGGTTTTGGGTGGATTTTTCAATTTTTTGGGGGTAGTCACGAATTAAAGTCCTTTTCGCTCTAGGACGCATATTTAAGGAGATATGGCCAAAACAAGTTTTTCATATAAAAATTTCAAATTTTTTGGGTTTTGGGTGGATTTTTCAATTTTTTGGGGGTAGCCACGAATTAAAGTCCTTTTCGCTCTAGGACGCATATTTAAGGAGATATGGCCAAAACAAGTTTTTCATATAAAAATTTCAAATTTTTTGGGTTTTGGGTGGATTTTTCAATTTTTTGGGGGTAGTCACGAATTAAAGTCCTTTTCGCTCTAGGACGCATATTTAAGGAGATATGGCCAAAACAAGTTTTTCATATAAAAATTTCAAAATTTTTGGGTTTTGGGTGGATTTTTCAATTTTTTGGGGGTAGTCACGAATTAAAGTCCTTTTCGCTCTAGGACGCATATTTAAGGAGTTATGGCCAAAACAAATTTTTCATATAAAAATTTCAAATTTTTTAGATTTTGAGTGGATTTTTCAATTGTTTGGGGGTGGCCACGAATTAAAGTCCTTTTCGCTCTAGGATGCATATTTAAGGAGATATGGCCAAAACAAGTTTTTCATATAAAAATTTAAAATTTTTTGGGTTTTGGGTGGATTTTTCAATTTTTTGGGGGTGGTCACGAATTAAAGTCCTTTTCGCTCTAGGACGCATATTTAAGGAGATATGGCCAAAACAAGTTTTTCATATAAAAATTTTAAATTTTTTGGGTTTTGGGTGGATTTTTCAATTTTTTGGGGGTAGTCACGAATTAAAGTCGTTTTCGCTCTAGGACGCATATTTAAGGAGATATGGCCAAAACAAATTTTTCATATAAAAATTTCAAATTTTTTAGGTTTTGAGTGGATTTTTCAATTTTTTGGGGGTGGTCACGAATTAAATTCCTTTTCGCTCTAGGACGCATATTTAAGGAGATATGGCCAAAACAAGTTTTTCATATAAAAATTTCAAATTTTTTGGGTTTTGGGTGGATTTTTCAATTTTTTGGGGGTAGTCACGAATTAAAGTCCTTTTCGCTCTAGGACGCATATTTAAGGAGCTATGGCGAAAAGGACTTTAATTCGTGACTACCCCCAAAAAATTGAAAAATCCACCCAAAACCCAAAAAATTTGAAATTTTTATATGAAAAACTTGTTTTGGCCATATCTCCTTAAATATGCGTCCTAGAGCGAAAAGGACTTTAATTCGTGACCACCCCCAATTTTTTGGGGGTAGTCACGAATTAAAGTCCTTTTCGCTCTAGGACGCATATTTAAGGAGCTATGGCGAAAAGGACTTTAATTCGTGACTACCCCCAAAAAATTGAAAAATCCACCCAAAACCCAAAAAATTTGAAATTTTTATATGAAAAACTTGTTTTGGCCATATCTCCTTAAATATGCGTCCTAGAGCGAAAAGGACTTTAATTCGTGACCACCCCCAAAAAATTGGAAATATAGGACACATATTTAAGGAGATATGGCCAAAACAAGTTTTTCATATAAAAATTTCAAATTTTTTGGGTTTTGGGTGGATTTTTCAATTTTTTGGGGGTAGTCACGAATTAAAGTCCTTTTCGCTCTAGGACACATATTTAAGGAGATATGGCCAAAACAAGTTTTTCATATAAAAATTTCAAATCTTTTAGGTTTTGGGTGGATTTTTCAATTTTTTGGGGGTAGTCACGAATTAAAGTCCTTTTCGCTCTAGGACGCATATTTAAGGAGATATGGCCAAAACAAGTTTTTCATATAAAAATTTCAAATTTTTTGGGTTTTGGGTGGATTTTTCAATTTTTTGGGGGTAGTCACGAATTAAAGTCCTTTTCGCTCTAGGACGCATATTTAAGGAGATATGGCCAAAACAAGTTTTTCATATAAAAATTTCAAATTTTTTGGGTTTTGGGTGGATTTTTCAATTTTTTGGGGGTAGTCACGAATTAAAGTCCTTTTCGCTCTAGGACGCATATTTAAGGAGATATGGCCAAAACAAGTTTTTCATATAAAAATTTCAATTTTTTTGGGTTTTGGGTGGATTTTTCAATTTTTTGGGGGTGGTCACGAATTAAAGTCCTTTTCGCTCTAGGACACATATTTAAGGAGATATGGCCAAAACAAGTTTTTCATATAAAAATTTCAAATTTTTTGGGTTTTGGGTGGATTTTTCAATTTTTTGGGGGTAGTCACGAATTAAAGTCCTTTTCGCTCTAGGACGCTTAGTTTAGGAGATATGGCCAAAACAAGTTTTTCATATAAAAATTTCAAATTTTTTGGGTTTTGGGTGGATTTTTCAATTTTTTGGGGGTAGTCACGAATTAAAGTCCTTTTCGCTCTAGGACGCATAGTTAAGGAGATATGGCCAAAACAAGTTTTTCATATAAAAATTTCAAATTTTTTGGGTTTTGGGTGGATTTTTCAATTTTTTGGGGGTAGTCACGAATTAAAGTCCTTTTCGCTCTAGGACGCATATTTAAGGAGATATGGCCAAAACAAGTTTTTCATATAAAAATTTCAAATTTTTTGGGTTTTGGGTGGATTTTTCAATTTTTTGGGGGTGGTCACGAATTAAAGTCCTTTTCGCTCTAGGACGCATATTTAAGGAGATATGGCCAAAACAAGTTTTTCATATAAAAATTTAAAATTTTTTGGGTTTTGGGTGGATTTTTCAATTTTTTGGGGGTAGTTACGAATTAAAGTCCTTTTCGCTCTAGGACACATATTTAAGGAGATATGGCCAAAACAAGTTTTTCATATAAAAATTTCAAATTTTTTAGGTTTTGGGTGGATTTTTCAATTTTTTGGGGGTAGTCACGAATTAAAGTCCTTTTCGCTTTAGGACGCATATTTAAGGAGATATGGCCAAACAAATTTTTCATATAAAAATTTCAAATTTTTTAGGTTTTGAGTGGATTTTTCAATTTTTTGGGGGTGGTCACGAATTAAAGTCCTTTTCGCTCTAGGACGCATATTTAAGGAGATATGGCCAAAACAAGTTTTTCATATAAAAATTTCAAATTTTTTGGGTTTTGGGTGGATTTTTCAATTTTTTGGGGGTAGTCACGAATTAAAGTCCTTTTCGCTCTAGGACACATATTTAAGGAGATATGGCCAAAACAAGTTTTTCATATAAAAATTTCAAATTTTTTAGGTTTTGGGTGGATTTTTCAATTTTTTGGGGGTAGTCACGAATTAAAGTCCTTTTCGCTCTAGGACGCATATTTAAGGAGATATGGCCAAAACAAGTTTTTCATATAAAAATTTCAAATTTTTTGGGTTTTGGGTGGATTTTTCAATTTTTTGGGGGTAGCCACGAATTAAAGTCCTTTTCGCTCTAGGACGCATATTTAAGGAGATATGGCCAAAACAAGTTTTTCATATAAAAATTTCAAATTTTTTGGGTTTTGGGTGGATTTTTCAATTTTTTGGGGGTAGTCACGAATTAAAGTCCTTTTCGCTCTAGGACGCATATTTAAGGAGATATGGCCAAAACAAGTTTTTCATATAAAAATTTCAAAATTTTTGGGTTTTGGGTGGATTTTTCAATTTTTTGGGGGTAGTCACGAATTAAAGTCCTTTTCGCTCTAGGACGCATATTTAAGGAGTTATGGCCAAAACAAATTTTTCATATAAAAATTTCAAATTTTTTAGATTTTGAGTGGATTTTTCAATTGTTTGGGGGTGGCCACGAATTAAAGTCCTTTTCGCTCTAGGATGCATATTTAAGGAGATATGGCCAAAACAAGTTTTTCATATAAAAATTTAAAATTTTTTGGGTTTTGGGTGGATTTTTCAATTTTTTGGGGGTGGTCACGAATTAAAGTCCTTTTCGCTCTAGGACGCATATTTAAGGAGATATGGCCAAAACAAGTTTTTCATATAAAAATTTTAAATTTTTTGGGTTTTGGGTGGATTTTTCAATTTTTTGGGGGTAGTCACGAATTAAAGTCGTTTTCGCTCTAGGACGCATATTTAAGGAGATATGGCCAAAACAAATTTTTCATATAAAAATTTCAAATTTTTTAGGTTTTGAGTGGATTTTTCAATTTTTTGGGGGTGGTCACGAATTAAATTCCTTTTCGCTCTAGGACGCATATTTAAGGAGATATGGCCAAAACAAGTTTTTCATATAAAAATTTCAAATTTTTTGGGTTTTGGGTGGATTTTTCAATTTTTTGGGGGTAGTCACGAATTAAAGTCCTTTTCGCTCTAGGACGCATATTTAAGGAGCTATGGCGAAAAGGACTTTAATTCGTGACTACCCCCAAAAAATTGAAAAATCCACCCAAAACCCAAAAAATTTGAAATTTTTATATGAAAAACTTGTTTTGGCCATATCTCCTTAAATATGCGTCCTAGAGCGAAAAGGACTTTAATTCGTGACCACCCCCAATTTTTTGGGGGTAGTCACGAATTAAAGTCCTTTTCGCTCTAGGACGCATATTTAAGGAGCTATGGCGAAAAGGACTTTAATTCGTGACTACCCCCAAAAAATTGAAAAATCCACCCAAAACCCAAAAAATTTGAAATTTTTATATGAAAAACTTGTTTTGGCCATATCTCCTTAAATATGCGTCCTAGAGCGAAAAGGACTTTAATTCGTGACCACCCCCAAAAAATTGGAAATATAGGACACATATTTAAGGAGATATGGCCAAAACAAGTTTTTCATATAAAAATTTCAAATTTTTTGGGTTTTGGGTGGATTTTTCAATTTTTTGGGGGTAGTCACGAATTAAAGTCCTTTTCGCTCTAGGACACATATTTAAGGAGATATGGCCAAAACAAGTTTTTCATATAAAAATTTCAAATCTTTTAGGTTTTGGGTGGATTTTTCAATTTTTTGGGGGTAGTCACGAATTAAAGTCCTTTTCGCTCTAGGACGCATATTTAAGGAGATATGGCCAAAACAAGTTTTTCATATAAAAATTTCAAATTTTTTGGGTTTTGGGTGGATTTTTCAATTTTTTGGGGGTAGTCACGAATTAAAGTCCTTTTCGCTCTGGGACGCATATTTAAGGAGATATGGCAAAAACAAGTTTTTCATATAAAAATTTCAAATTTTTTGGGTTTTGGGTGGATTTTTCAATTTTTTGGGGGTAGTCACGAATTAAAGTCCTTTTCGCTCTAGGACGCATATTTAAGGAGATATGGCCAAAACAAGTTTTTCATATAAAAATTTCAAATTTTTTGGGTTTTGGGTGGATTTTTCAATTTTTTGGGGGTAGTCACGAATTAAAGTCCTTTTCGCTCTAGGACGCATATTTAAGGAGATATGGCCAAAACAAGTTTTTCATATAAAAATTTCAAATTTTTTGGGTTTTGGGTGGATTTTTCAATTTTTTGGGGGTAGTCACGAATTAAAGTCCTTTTCGCTCTAGGACGCATATTTAAGGAGATATGGCCAAAACAAATTTTTCATATAAAAATTTCAAATTTTTTAGGTTTTGAGTGGATTTTTCAATTTTTTGGGGGTGGTCACGAATTAAAGTCCTTTTCGCTCTAGGACGCATATTTAAGGAGATATGGCCAAAACAAGTTTTTCATATAAAAATTTCAAATTTTTTGGGTTTTGGGTGGATTTTTCAATTTTTTGGGGGTAGTCACGAATTAAAGTCCTTTTCGGTCCAGGACGCATATTTAAGGAGATATGGCCAAAACAAGTTTTTCATATAAAAATTTCAATTTTTTTGGGTTTTAGGTGGATTTTTCAATTTTTTGGGGGTGGTCACGAATTAAAGTCTTTTTCGCTCTAGGACGCATATTTAAGGAGATATGGCCAAAACAAGTTTTTCATATAAAAATTTCAAATTTTGTGGGTTTTGGGTGGATTTTTCAATTTTTTGGGGGTAGTCACGAATTAAAGTCCTTTTCGCTCTAGGACGCATATTTAAGGAGATATGGCCAAAACAAGTTTTTCATATAAAAATTTCAAATTTTTTGGGTTTTGGGTGGATTTTTCAATTTTTTGGGGGTAGTCACGAATTAAAGTCCTTTTCGCTCTAGGACGCATATTTAAGGAGATATGGCCAAAACTAGTTTTTCATATAAAAATTTCAAATTTTTTGGGTTTTGGGTGGATTTTTCAATTTTTTGGGGGTGGTCACGAATTAAAGTCCTTTTCGCTCTAGGACGCTTAGTTTAGGAGATATGGCCAAAACAAGTTTTTCATATAAAAATTTCAAATTTTTTGGGTTTTGGGGGGATTTTTCAATTTTTTGGGGGTGGTCACGAATTAAAGTCTTTTTCGCTCTAGGACGCATATTTAAGGAGATATGGCCAAAACAAGTTTTTCATATAAAAATTTAAATTTTTTGGGTTTTGGGTGGATTTTTCAATTTTTTGGGGGTGGTCACGAATTAAAGTCCTTTTCGCTCTAGGACGCATATTTAAGGAGATATGGCCAAAACAAGTTTTTCATATAAAAATTTCAAATTTTTTGGGTTTTGGGTGGATTTTTCAATTTTTTGGGGGTGGTCACGAATTAATGTCCTTTTCGCTCTAGGACGCATATTTAAGGAGATATGGCCAAAACAAGTTTTTCATAAAAAAATTCAAATTTTTTGGGTTTTGGGTGGATTTTTCAATTTTTTGGGGGTAGTCACGAATTAAAGTCCTTTTCGCTCCAGGACGCATATTTAAGGAGATATGGCCAAAACAAGTTTTTCATATAAAAATTTCAAATTTTTTGGGTTTTGGGTGGATTTTTCAATTTTTTGGGGGTAGTCACGAATTAAAGTCCTTTTCGCTCTAGGACGCATATTTAAGGAGATATGGCCAAAACAAGTTTTTCATATAAAAATTTCAATTTTTTTGGGTTTTGGGTGGATTTTTCAATTTTTTGGGGGTGGTCACGAATTAAAGTCCTTTTCGCTCTAGGACGCATATTTAAGGAGATATGGCCAAAACAAGTTTTTCATATAAAAATTTCAAATTTTTTGGGTTTTGGGTGGATTTTTCAATTTTTTGGGGGTGGTCACGAATTAAAGTCCTTTTCGCTCTAGAACGCTTAGTTTAGGAGATATGGCCAAAACAAGTTTTTCATATAAAAATTTCAATTTTTTTTTGGGTTTTGGGTGGATTTTTCAATTTGTTGGGGGTAGTCACGAATTAAAGTCCTTTTCGCTCTAGGACACATATTTAAGGAGATATGGCCAAAACAAGTTTTTCATATAAAAATTTCAAAATTTTTGGGTTTTGGGTGGATTTTTCAATTTTTTGGGGGTAGTCACGAATTAAAGTCCTTTCAAATTTTTTGGGTTTTGGGTGGATTTTTCAATTTTTTGGGGGTAGTCACGAATTAAAGTCCTTTTCGCTCTAGGACGCTTAGTTTAGGAGATATGGCCAAAACAAGTTTTTCATATAAAAATTTCAAATTTTTTGGGTTTTGGGTGTATTTTTCAATTTTTTGGGGGTAGTCACGAATTAAAGTCCTTTTCGCTCTAGGACGCATATTTAAGGAGATATGGCCAAAACAAGTTTTTCATATAAAAATTTCAAATTTTTTGGGTTTTGGGTGGATTTTTCAATTTTTTGGGGGTAGTCACGAATTAAAGTCCTTTTCGCTCTAGGACGCATATTTAAGGAGATATGGCCAAAACAAGTTTTTCATATAAAAATTTCAAATTTTTTGGGTTTTGGGTGGATTTTTCAATTTTTTGGGGGTGGTCACGAATTAAAGTCCTTTTCGCTCTAGGACGCATATTTAAGGAGATAGGGCCAAAACAAGTTTTTCATATAAAAATTTCAAATTTTTTGGATTTTGGGTGGATTTTTCAATTTTTTGGGGGTAGTCACGAATTAAAGTCCTTTTCGCTCTAGGACACATATTTAAGGAGATATGGCCAAAACAAGTTTTTCATATAAAAATTTCAAATTTTTTAGGTTTTGGGTGGATTTTTCAATTTTTTGGGGGTAGTCACGAATTAAAGTCGTTTTCGCTCTAGGACGCATATTTAAGGAGATATGGCCAAAACAAATTTTTCATATAAAAATTTCAAATTTTTTAGGTTTTGAGTGGATTTTTCAATTTTTTGGGGGTGGTCACGAATTAAATTCCTTTTCGCTCTAGGACGCATATTTAAGGAGATATGGCCAAAACAAGTTTTTCATATAAAAATTTCAAATTTTTTGGGTTTTGGGTGGATTTTTCAATTTTTTGGGGGTAGTCACGAATTAAAGTCCTTTTCGCTCTAGGACGCATATTTAAGGAGATATGGCCAAAACAAGTTTTTCATATAAAAATTTCAAATTTTTTGGGTTTTGGGTGGATTTTTCAATTTTTTGTGGGTAGTCACGAATTAAAGTCCTTTTCGCTCTAGGACGCATATTTAAGGAGATATGGCCAAACAAGTTTTTCATATAAAAATTTCAATTTTTTTGGGTTTTGGGTGGATTTTTCAATTTTTTGGGGGTGGTCACGAATTAAAGTCCTTTTCGCTCTAGGACGCATATTTAGGGAGATATGGCCAAAACAAGTTTTTCATATAAAAATTTCAAATTTTTTGGGTTTTGGGTGGATTTTTCAATTTTTTGGGGGTAGTCACGAATTAAAGTCCTTTTCGCTCTAGGACGCTTAGTTTAGGAGATATGGCCAAAACAAGTTTTTCATATAAAAATTTCAAATTTGTTGGGTTTTGGGTGGATTTTTCAATTTTTTGGGGGTAGTCACGAATTAAAGTCCTTTTCGCTCTAGGACGCTTAGTTTAGGAGATATGGCCAAAACAAGTTTTTCATATAAAAATTTCAAATTTTTTGGGTTTTGGGGGGATTTTTCAATTTTTTGGGGGTGGTCACGAATTAAAGTCTTTTTCGCTCTAGGACGCATATTTAAGGAGATATGGCCAAAACAAGTTTTTCATATAAAAATTTAAATTTTTTGGGTTTTGGGTGGATTTTTCAATTTTTTGGGGGTGGTCACGAATTAAAGTCCTTTTCGCTCTAGGACGCATATTTAAGGAGATATGGCCAAAACAAGTTTTTCATATAAAAATTTCAAATTTTTTGGGTTTTGGGTGGATTTTTCAATTTTTTGGGGGTGGTCACGAATTAATGTCCTTTTCGCTCTAGGACGCATATTTAAGGAGATATGGCCAAAACAAGTTTTTCATAAAAAAATTCAAATTTTTTGGGTTTTGGGTGGATTTTTCAATTTTTTGGGGGTAGTCACGAATTAAAGTCCTTTTCGCTCCAGGACGCATATTTAAGGAGATATGGCCAAAACAAGTTTTTCATATAAAAATTTCAAATTTTTTGGGTTTTGGGTGGATTTTTCAATTTTTTGGGGGTAGTCACGAATTAAAGTCCTTTTCGCTCTAGGACGCATATTTAAGGAGATATGGCCAAAACAAGTTTTTCATATAAAAATTTCAATTTTTTTGGGTTTTGGGTGGATTTTTCAATTTTTTGGGGGTGGTCACGAATTAAAGTCCTTTTCGCTCTAGGACGCATATTTAAGGAGATATGGCCAAAACAAGTTTTTCATATAAAAATTTCAAATTTTTTGGGTTTTGGGTGGATTTTTCAATTTTTTGGGGGTGGTCACGAATTAAAGTCCTTTTCGCTCTAGAACGCTTAGTTTAGGAGATATGGCCAAAACAAGTTTTTCATATAAAAATTTCAATTTTTTTTTGGGTTTTGGGTGGATTTTTCAATTTGTTGGGGGTAGTCACGAATTAAAGTCCTTTTCGCTCTAGGACACATATTTAAGGAGATATGGCCAAAACAAGTTTTTCATATAAAAATTTCAAAATTTTTGGGTTTTGGGTGGATTTTTCAATTTTTTGGGGGTAGTCACGAATTAAAGTCCTTTCAAATTTTTTGGGTTTTGGGTGGATTTTTCAATTTTTTGGGGGTAGTCACGAATTAAAGTCCTTTTCGCTCTAGGACGCTTAGTTTAGGAGATATGGCCAAAACAAGTTTTTCATATAAAAATTTCAAATTTTTTGGGTTTTGGGTGTATTTTTCAATTTTTTGGGGGTAGTCACGAATTAAAGTCCTTTTCGCTCTAGGACGCATATTTAAGGAGATATGGCCAAAACAAGTTTTTCATATAAAAATTTCAAATTTTTTGGGTTTTGGGTGGATTTTTCAATTTTTTGGGGGTAGTCACGAATTAAAGTCCTTTTCGCTCTAGGACGCATATTTAAGGAGATATGGCCAAAACAAGTTTTTCATATAAAAATTTCAAATTTTTTGGGTTTTGGGTGGATTTTTCAATTTTTTGGGGGTGGTCACGAATTAAAGTCCTTTTCGCTCTAGGACGCATATTTAAGGAGATAGGGCCAAAACAAGTTTTTCATATAAAAATTTCAAATTTTTTGGATTTTGGGTGGATTTTTCAATTTTTTGGGGGTAGTCACGAATTAAAGTCCTTTTCGCTCTAGGACACATATTTAAGGAGATATGGCCAAAACAAGTTTTTCATATAAAAATTTCAAATTTTTTAGGTTTTGGGTGGATTTTTCAATTTTTTGGGGGTAGTCACGAATTAAAGTCGTTTTCGCTCTAGGACGCATATTTAAGGAGATATGGCCAAAACAAATTTTTCATATAAAAATTTCAAATTTTTTAGGTTTTGAGTGGATTTTTCAATTTTTTGGGGGTGGTCACGAATTAAATTCCTTTTCGCTCTAGGACGCATATTTAAGGAGATATGGCCAAAACAAGTTTTTCATATAAAAATTTCAAATTTTTTGGGTTTTGGGTGGATTTTTCAATTTTTTGGGGGTAGTCACGAATTAAAGTCCTTTTCGCTCTAGGACGCATATTTAAGGAGATATGGCCAAAACAAGTTTTTCATATAAAAATTTCAAATTTTTTGGGTTTTGGGTGGATTTTTCAATTTTTTGTGGGTAGTCACGAATTAAAGTCCTTTTCGCTCTAGGACGCATATTTAAGGAGATATGGCCAAACAAGTTTTTCATATAAAAATTTCAATTTTTTTGGGTTTTGGGTGGATTTTTCAATTTTTTGGGGGTGGTCACGAATTAAAGTCCTTTTCGCTCTAGGACGCATATTTAGGGAGATATGGCCAAAACAAGTTTTTCATATAAAAATTTCAAATTTTTTGGGTTTTGGGTGGATTTTTCAATTTTTTGGGGGTAGTCACGAATTAAAGTCCTTTTCGCTCTAGGACGCTTAGTTTAGGAGATATGGCCAAAACAAGTTTTTCATATAAAAATTTCAAATTTGTTGGGTTTTGGGTGGATTTTTCAATTTTTTGGGGGTAGTCACGAATTAAAGTCCTTTTCGCTCTAGGACGCATATTTAAGGAGATATGGCCAAAACAAGTTTTTCATATAAAAATTTCAAATTTTTTGGGTTTTGGGTGGATTTTTCAATTTTTTGGGGGTAGTCACGAATTAAAGTCCTTTTCGCTCTAGGACGCATATTTAAGGAGATATGGCCAAAACAAGTTTTTCGTATAAAAATTTCAAATTTTTTGGGTTTTAGGTGGATTTTTCAATTTTTTGGGGGTGGTCGCGAATTAAAGTCCTTTTCGCTCTAGGACGCATATTTAAGGAGATATGGCCAAAACAAGTTTTTCATATAAAAATTTCAAATTTTTTGGTTTTTGGGTGGATTTTTCAATTTTTTGGGGGTAGTCACGAATTAAAGTCCTTTTCGCTCTAGGACACATATTTAAGGAGATATGGCCAAAACAAGTTTTTCATATAAAAATTTCAAATTTTTTAGGTTTTGGGTGGATTTTTCAATTTTTTGGGGGTAGTCACGAATTAAAGTCCTTTTCGCTCTAGGACGCATATTTAAGGAGATATGGCCAAAACAAATTTTTCATATAAAAATTTCAAATTTTTTAGGTTTTGAGTGGATTTTTCAATTTTTTGGGGGTGGTCACGAATTAAAGTCCTTTTCGCTCTAGGACGCATATTTAAGGAGATATGGCCAAAACAAGTTTTTCATATAAAAATTTCAAATTTTTTGGGTTTTGGGTGGATTTTGCAATTTTTTGGGGGTAGTCACGAATTAAAGTCCTTTTCGCTCTAGGACGCATATTTAAGGAGATATGGCCAAAACAAGTTTTTCATATAAAAATTTCAAATTTTTTGGGTTTTGGGTGGATTTTTCAATTTTTTGGGGGTAGTCACGAATTAAAGTCCTTTTCGCTCTCGGACGCATATTTAAGGAGATATGGCCAAACCAAGTTTTTCATATAAAAATTTCAAATTTTTTGGGTTTTGGGTGGATTTTTCAATTTTTTGGGGGTAGTCACGAATTAAAGTCCTTTTCGCTCTAGGACGCATATTTAAGGAGATATGGCCAAAACAAATTTTTCATATAAAAATTTCAAATTTTTTGGGTTTTGGGTGGATTTTTCAATTTTTTGGGGGTAGTCACGAATTAAAGTCCTTTTCGCTCTAGGACGCATATTTAAGGAGATATGGCCAAAACAAGTTTTTCATATAAAAATTTCAAATTTTTTGGGTTTTGGGTGGATTTTTCAATTTTTTGGGGGTGGTCACGAATTAAAGTCCTTTTCGCTCTAGGACGCTTAGTTTAGGAGATATGGCCAAAACAAGTTTTTCATATAAAAATTTCAAATTTTTTGGGTTTTGGGTGGATTTTTCAATTTTTTGGGGGTAGTCACGAATTAAAGTCCTTTTCGCTCTAGGACGTATATTTAAGGAGATATGGCCAAAACAAGTTTTTCATATAAAAATTTAAATTTTTTAGGTTTTGGGTGGATTTTTCAATTTTTTGGGGGTAGTCACGAATTAAAGTCCTTTTCGCTCTAGGACGCATATTTAAGGAGATATGGCCAAAACAAGTTTTTCATATAAAAATTTCAAATTTTTTGGGTTTTGGGTGGATTTTTCAATTTTTTGGGGGTGGTCACGAATTAAAGTCCTTTTCGCTCCAGGACGCATATTTAAGGAGATATGGCCAAAACAAGTTTTTCATATAAAAATTTCAAATTTTTTGGGTTTTGGGTGGATTTTTCAATTTTTTGGGGGTAGTCACGAATTAAAGTCCTTTTCGCTCTAGGACGCATATTTAAGGAGATATGGCCAAAACAAGTTTTTCATATAAAAATTTCAAATTTTTTGGGTGGATTTTTCAATTTTTTGGGGGTGGTCACGAATTAAAGTCCTTTTCGCTCTAGGACGCATATTTAAGGAGATATGGCCAAAACAAGTTTTTCATATAAAAATTTCAAATTTTTTGGGTTTTGGGTGGATTTTTCAATTTTTTGGGGGTAGTCACGAATTAAAGTCCTTTTCGCTCTAGGACGCATATTTAAGGAGATATGGCCAAAACAAGTTTTTCATATAAAAATTTCAAATTTTTTGGGTTTTGGGTGGATTTTTCAATTTTTTGGGGGTAGTCACGAATTAAAGTCCTTTTCGCTCTAGGACGCATATTTAAGGAGATATGGCCAAAACAAGTTTTTCATATAAAAATCTGAAATTTTTTGGGTTTTGGGTGGATTTTTCAATTTTTTGGGGGTGGTCATGAATTAAAGTCCTTTTCGCTCTAGGACGCATATTTAAGGAGATATGGCCAAAACAAGTTTTTCATATAAAAATTTCAAATTTTTTGGGTTTTGGGTGGATTTTTCAATTTTTTGGGGGTAGTCACGAATTAAAGTCCTTTTCGCTCTAGGACGCATATTTAAGGAGATATGGCCAAAACAAGTTTTTCATATAAAAATTTAAATTTTTTAGGTTTTGGGTGGATTTTTCAATTTTTTGGGGGTAGTCACGAATTAAAGTCCTTTTCGCTCTAGGACACATATTTAAGGAGATATGGCCAAAACAAGTTTTTCATATAAAAATTTCAAATTTTTTAGGTTTTGGGTGGATTTTTCAATTTTTTGGGGGTAGTCACGAATTAAAGTCCTTTTCGCTCTAGGACGCATATTTAAGGAGATATGGCCAAAACAAATTTTTCATATAAAAATTTCAAATTTTTTGGGTTTTGGGTGGATTTTGCAATTTTTTGGGGGTAGTCACGAATTAAAGTCCTTTTCGCTCTAGGACGCATATTTAAGGAGATATGGCCAAAACAAGTTTTTCATATAAAAATTTCAAATTTTTTGGGTTTTGGGTGGATTTTTCAATTTTTTGGGGGTAGTCACGAATTAAAGTCCTTTTCGCTCTCGGACGCATATTTAAGGAGATATGGCCAAACCAAGTTTTTCATATAAAAATTTCAAATTTTTTGGGTTTTGGGTGGATTTTTCAATTTTTTGGGGGTAGTCACGAATTAAAGTCCTTTTCGCTCTAGGACGCATATTTAAGGAGATATGGCCAAAACAAATTTTTCATATAAAAATTTCAAATTTTTTGGGTTTTGGGTGGATTTTTCAATTTTTTGGGGGTAGTCACGAATTAAAGTCCTTTTCGCTCTAGGACGCATATTTAAGGAGATATGGCCAAAACAAGTTTTTCATATAAAAATTTCAAATTTTTTGGGTTTTGGGTGGATTTTTCAATTTTTTGGGGGTGGTCACGAATTAAAGTCCTTTTCGCTCTAGGACGCTTAGTTTAGGAGATATGGCCAAAACAAGTTTTTCATATAAAAATTTCAAATTTTTTGGGTTTTGGGTGGATTTTTCAATTTTTTGGGGGTAGTCACGAATTAAAGTCCTTTTCGCTCTAGGACGTATATTTAAGGAGATATGGCCAAAACAAGTTTTTCATATAAAAATTTAAATTTTTTAGGTTTTGGGTGGATTTTTCAATTTTTTGGGGGTAGTCACGAATTAAAGTCCTTTTCGCTCTAGGACGCATATTTAAGGAGATATGGCCAAAACAAGTTTTTCATATAAAAATTTCAAATTTTTTGGGTTTTGGGTGGATTTTTCAATTTTTTGGGGGTGGTCACGAATTAAAGTCCTTTTCGCTCCAGGACGCATATTTAAGGAGATATGGCCAAAACAAGTTTTTCATATAAAAATTTCAAATTTTTTGGGTTTTGGGTGGATTTTTCAATTTTTTGGGGGTAGTCACGAATTAAAGTCCTTTTCGCTCTAGGACGCATATTTAAGGAGATATGGCCAAAACAAGTTTTTCATATAAAAATTTCAAATTTTTTGGGTGGATTTTTCAATTTTTTGGGGGTGGTCACGAATTAAAGTCCTTTTCGCTCTAGGACGCATATTTAAGGAGATATGGCCAAAACAAGTTTTTCATATAAAAATTTCAAATTTTTTGGGTTTTGGGTGGATTTTTCAATTTTTTGGGGGTAGTCACGAATTAAAGTCCTTTTCGCTCTAGGACGCATATTTAAGGAGATATGGCCAAAACAAGTTTTTCATATAAAAATTTCAAATTTTTTGGGTTTTGGGTGGATTTTTCAATTTTTTGGGGGTAGTCACGAATTAAAGTCCTTTTCGCTCTAGGACGCATATTTAAGGAGATATGGCCAAAACAAGTTTTTCATATAAAAATCTGAAATTTTTTGGGTTTTGGGTGGATTTTTCAATTTTTTGGGGGTGGTCATGAATTAAAGTCCTTTTCGCTCTAGGACGCATATTTAAGGAGATATGGCCAAAACAAGTTTTTCATATAAAAATTTCAAATTTTTTGGGTTTTGGGTGGATTTTTCAATTTTTTGGGGGTAGTCACGAATTAAAGTCCTTTTCGC
The DNA here is from genome assembly GCF_050003625.1 of Haematobia irritans. Lineage (NCBI taxonomy): Eukaryota > Metazoa > Arthropoda > Insecta > Diptera > Muscidae > Haematobia > Haematobia irritans. The sequence goes on from NC_134401.1 coordinate 26,434,113, forward strand.
TCTAGGACGCATATTTAAGGAGATATGGCCAAAACAAGTTTTTCATATAAAAATTTAAATTTTTTAGGTTTTGGGTGGATTTTTCAATTTTTTGGGGGTAGTCACGAATTAAAGTCCTTTTCGCTCTAGGACGCATATTTAAGGAGATATGGCCGAAACAAGTTTTTCATATAAAAATTTAAAAAAAATTTGGGTTTTGGGTGAATTTTTCAATTTTTTGGGGGTAGTCACGAATCAAAGTCCTTTTCGCTCTAGAACGCTTAGTTTAGGAGATATGGCCAAAACAAGTTTTTCATATAAAAATTTCAAATTTTTTGGGTTTTGGGTGGATTTTTCAATTTTTTGGGGGTAGTCACGAATTAAAGTCCTTTTCGCTCTAGGACGCATATTTAAGGAGATATGGCCAAAACAAGTTTTTCATATAAAAATTTCAAATTTTTTGGGTTTTGGGTGGATTTTTCAATTGTTTGGGGGTGGTCACGAATTAAAGTCCTTTTCGCTCTAGGACGCATATTTAAGGAGATATGGCCAAAACAAGTTTTTCATATAAAAATTTCAAATTTTTTGGGTTTTGGGTGGATTTTTCAATTTTTTGGGGGTAGTCACGAATTAAAGTCCTTTTCGCTCTAGGACGCATATTTAAGCAGATATGGCCAAAACAAGTTTTTCATATAAAAATTTCAAATTTTTTGGGTTTTGGGTGGATTTTTCAATTTTTTGGGGGTAGTCACGAATTAAAGTCCTTTTCGCTCTAGGACGCATATTTAAGGAGATATGGCCAAAACAATAATTTTCATATAAAAATTTCAAATTTTTTGGGTTTTGGGTGGATTTTTCAATTTTTTGGGGGTAGTCACGAATTAAAGTCCTTTTCGCTCTAGGACGCATATTTAAGTAGATATGGCCAAAACAAGTTTTTCATATAAAAATTTCAAATTTTTTGGGTTTTGGGTGGATTTTTCAATTTTTCGGGGGTAGTTACGAATTAAAGTCCTTTTCGCTCTAGGACGCATATTTAAGGAGATATGGCCAAAACAAGTTTTTCATATAAAATTTTAAATTTTTTAGGTTTTGAGTGGATTTTTCAATTTTTTGGGGGTAGTCACGAATTAAAGTCCTTTTCGCTCTAGGACGCATATTTAAGGAGATATGGCCAAAACAAGTTTTTCATATAAAAATTTCAAATTTTTTGGGTTTTGGGTGGATTTTTCAATTTTTTGGGGGTGGTCACGAATTAAAGTCCTTTTCGCTCTAGGACGCATATTTAAGGAGATATGGCCAAAACAAGTTTTTCATATAAAAATTTCAAATTTTTTGGGTTTTGGGTGGATTTTTCAATTTTTTTGGGGTGGTCACGAATTAAAGTCCTTTTCGCTCTAGGACGCATATTTAAGGAGATATGGCCAAAACAAGTTTTTCATATAAAAATTTAAATTTTTTAGGTTTTGTGTGGATTTTTCAATTTTTTGGGGGTAGTCACGAATTAAAGTCCTTTTCGCTCTAGGACGCATATTTAAGGAGATATGGCCAAAACAAGTTTTTCATATAAAAATTTCAAAAAAATTTGGGTTTTGGGTGGATTTTTCAATTCTTTGGGGGTAGTCACGAATTAAAGTCCTTTTCGCTCTAGAAAGCTTAGTTTAGGAGATATGGCCAAAACAAGCTTTTCATATAAAAATTTCAATTTTTTTGGGTTTTGGGTGGATTTTTCAATTTTTTGGGGGTAGTCACGAATTAAAGTCCTTTTCGCTCTAGGACACATATTTAAGGAGATATGGCCAAAACAAGTTTTTCATATAAAAATTTCAAATTTTTTGGGTTTTGGGTGGATTTTTCAATTTTTTGGGGGTAGTCACGAATTAAAGTCCTTTTCGCTCTAGGACGCATATTTAAGGAGATATGGCCAAAACAAGTTTTTCATATGAAAATTTAAAATTTTTTGGGTTTTGGGTGGATTTTTCAATTTTTCGGGGGTAGTTACGAATTAAAGTCCTTTTCGCTCTAGGACGCATATTTAAGGAGATATGGCCAAAACAAGTTTTTCATATAAAAATTTCAAATTTTTTGGGTTTTGGGTGGATTTTTCAATTTTTTGGGGGTGGTCACGAATTAAAGTCCTTTTCGCTCTAGGACGCATATTTAAGGAGATATGGCCAAAACAAGTTTTTCATATAAAAATTGCAAATTTTTTGGGTTTTGGGTGGATTTTTCAATTTTTTGGGGGTAGTCACGAATTAAAGTCCTTTTCGCTCTAGGACGCATATTTAAGGAGATATGGCCAAAACAAGTTTTTCATATAAAAATTTCAAATTTTTTGGGTTTTGGGTGGATTTTTCAATTTTTTGGGGGTGGTCACGAATTAAAGTCCTTTTCGCTCTAGGACGCATATTTAAGGAGATATGGCCAAAACAAGTTTTTCATATAAAAATTTCAAATTTTTTGGGTTTTGAGTGGATTTTTCAATTTTTTGGGGGTAGTCACGAATTAAAGTCCTTTTCGCTCTAGGACGCATATTTAAGGAGATATGGCCAAAACAAGTTTTTTATATAAAAATTTCAAATTTTTTGGGTTTTGGGTGGATTTTTCAATTTTTTTGGGGGTAGTCACGAATTAAAGTCCTTTTCGCTCTAGGGCGCATATTTAAGGAGATATGGCCAAAACAAGTTTTTCATATAAAAATTTCAAATTTTTTGGGTGGATTTTTAAATTTTTTGGGGGTGGTCACGAATTAAAGTCCTTTTCGCTCTAGAAAGCTTAGTTTAGGAGATATGGCCAAAACAAGCTTTTCATATAAAAATTTCAATTTTTTTGGGTTTTGGGTGGATTTTTCAATTTTTTGGGGGTAGTCACGAATTAAAGTCCTTTTCGCTCTAGGACGCATATTTAAGGAGATATGGCCAAAACAAGTTTTTCATATAAAAATTTAAATTTTTTAGGTTTTGGGTGGATTTTTCAATTTTTTGGGGGTAGTCACGAATTAAAGTCCTTTTCGCTCTAGGACGCATATTTAAGGAGATATGGCCAAAACAAGTTTTTCATATAAAAATTTCAAATTTTTTGGGTTTTGGGTGGATTTTTCAATTTTTTGGGGGTAGTCACGAATTAAAGTCCTTTTCGCTCTAGGACACATATTTAAGGAGATATGGCCAAAACAAGTTTTTCATATAAAAATTTAAAATTTTTTGGGTTTTGGGTGGATTTTTCAATTTTTTGGGGGTAGTCACGAATTAAAGTCCTTTTCGCTCTAGGACACATATTTAAGGAGATATGGCCAAAACAAGTTTTTCATATAAAAATTTCAAATTTTTTGGGTTTTGGGTGGATTTTTCAATTTTTTGGGGGTAGTCACGAATTAAAGTCCTTTTCGCTCTAGGACGCATATTTAAGGAGATATGGCCAAAACAAGTTTTTCATATAAAAATTTCAAATTTTTTGGGTTTTGGGTGGATTTTTCAATTTTTTGGGGGTGGTCACGAATTAAAGTCCTTTTCGCTCTAGGACGCATATTTAAGGAGATATGGCCAAAACAAGTTTTTCATATAAAAATTTCAAATTTTTTAGGTTTTGGGTGGATTTTTCAATTTTTTGGGGGTAGTCACGAATTAAAGTCCTTTTCGCTCTAGGACGCATATTTAAGGAGATATGGCCAAAACAAATTTTTCATTTAAAAATTTCAAATTTTTTAGGTTTTGAGTGGATTTTTCAATTTTTTGGGGGTGGTCACGAATTAAAGTCCTTTTCGCTCTAGGACGCATATTTAAGGAGATATGGCCAAAACAAGTTTTTCATATAAAAATTTCAAATTTTTTGGGTTTTGGGTGGATTTTTCAATTTTTTGGGGGTAGTCACGAATTAAAGTCCTTTTCGCTCTAGGACGCATATTTAAGGAGATATGGCCAAAACAAGTTTTTCATATAAAAATTTCAAATTTTTTGGGTTTTGGGTGGATTTTTCAATTTTTTGGGGGTAGTCACGAATTAAAGTCCTTTTCGCTCTAGAACGCATATTTAAGGAGATATGGCCAAAACAAGTTTTTCATATAAAAATTTCAAATTTTTTGGGTTTTGGGTGGATTTTTCAATTTTTTGGGGGTGGTACCGAATTAAAGCCCTTTTCGCTCTAGGACGCATATTTAAGGAGATATGGCCAAAACAAGTTTTTCATATAAAAATTTCAAATTTTTTGGGTTTTGGGTGGATTTTTCAATTTTTTGGGGGTAGTCACGAATTAAAGTCCTTTTCGCTCTAGGACGCATATTTAAGGAGATATGGCCAAAACAAGTTTTTCATATAAAAATTTCAAATTTTTTGGGTTTTGGGTGGATTTTTCAATTTTTTGGGGGTGGTCACGAATTAAAGTCCTTTTCGCTCTAGGACGCATATTTAAGGAGATATGGCCAAAACAAGTTTTTCATATAAAAATTTCAAATTTTTTGGGTTTTGGGTGGATTTTTCAATTTTTTGGGGGTGGTACCGAATTAAAGCCCTTTTCGCTCTAGGACGCATATTTAAGGAGATATGGCCAAAACAAGTTTTTCATATAAAAATTTCAAATTTTTTGGGTTTTGGGTGGATTTTTCAATTTTTTGGGGGTAGTCACGAATTAAAGTCCTTTTCGCTCTAGGACGCATATTTAAGGAGATATGGCCAAAACAAGTTTTTCATATAAAAATTTCAAATTTTTTGGGTTTTGGGTGGATTTTTCAATTTTTTCGGGGTGGTCACGAATTAAAGTCCTTTTCGCTCTAGGACGCATATTTAAGGAGATATGGCCAAAACAAGTTTTTTATATAAAAATTTCAAATTTTTTGGGTTTTGGGTGGATTTTTCAATTTTTTGGGGGTAGTCACGAATTAAAGTCCTTTTCGCTCTAGGACGCATATTTAAGGAGATATGGCCAAAACAAGTTTTTCATATAAAAATTTCAAATTTTTTGGGTGGATTTTTAAATTTTTTGGGGGTGGTCACGAATTAAAGTCCTTTTCGCTCTAGAAAGCTTAGTTTAGGAGATATGGCCAAAACAAGCTTTTCATATAAAAATTTCAATTTTTTTGGGTTTTGGGTGGATTTTTCAATTTTTTGGGGGTAGTCACGAATTAAAGTCCTTTTCGCTCTAGGACGCATATTTAAGGAGATATGGCCAAAACAAGTTTTTCATATAAAAATTTAAATTTTTTAGGTTTTGGGTGGATTTTTCAATTTTTTGGGGGTAGTCACGAATTAAAGTCCTTTTCGCTCTAGGACGCATATTTAAGGAGATATGGCCAAAACAAGTTTTTCATATAAAAATTTCAAATTTTTTGGGTTTTGGGTGGATTTTTCAATTTTTTGGGGGTAGTCACGAATTAAAGTCCTTTTCGCTCTAGGACACATATTTAAGGAGATATGGCCAAAACAAGTTTTTCATATAAAAATTTCAAATTTTTTGGGTTTTGGGTGGATTTTGCAATTTTTTGGGGGTAGTCACGAATTAAAGTCCTTTTCGCTCTAGAACGCATATTTAAGGAGATATGGCCAAAACAAGTTTTTCATATAAAAATTTCAAATTTTTTGGGTTTTGGGTGGATTTTTCAATTTTTTGGGGGTGGTACCGAATTAAAGCCCTTTTCGCTCTAGGACGCATATTTAAGGAGATATGGCCAAAACAAGTTTTTCATATAAAAATTTCAAATTTTTTGGGTTTTGGGTGGATTTTTCAATTTTTTGGGGGTAGTCACGAATTAAAGTCCTTTTCGCTCTAGGACGCATATTTAAGGAGATATGGCCAAAACAAGTTTTTCATATAAAAATTTCAAATTTTTTGGGTTTTGGGTGGATTTTTCAATTTTTTGGGAGTAGTCACGAATTAAAGTCCTTTTCGCTCTAGGACGCATATTTAAGGAGATATGGCCAAAACAAGTTTTTCATATAAAAATTTCAAATTTTTTGGGTTTTGGGTGGATTTTTCAATTTTTTGGGGGTGGTCACGAATTAAAGTCCTTTTCGCTCTAGGACGCATATTTAAGGAGATATGGCCAAAACAAGTTTTTCATATGAAAATTTAAAATTTTTTGGGGTTTGGGTGGATTTTTCAATTTTTCGGGGGTAGTTACGAATTAAAGTCCATTTCGCTCTAGGACGCATATTTAAGGAGATATGGCCAAAACAAGTTTTTCATATAAAAATTTAAATTTTTTAGGTTTTGAGTGGATTTTTCAATTTTTTGGGGGTAGTCACGAATTAAAGTCCTTTTCGCTCTAGGACGCATATTTAAGGAGATATGGCCAAAACAAGTTTTTCATATAAAAATTTCAAAAAAAATTGGGTTTTGGGTGGATTTTTCAATTTTTTGGGGGTGGTCACGAATTAAAGTCCTTTTCGCTCTAGAACGCTTATTTTAGGAGATATGGCCAAAACAAGTTTTTCATATAAAAATTTCAATTTTTTTGGGTTTTGGGTGGATTTTTCAATTTTTTGGGGGTAGTCACGAATTAAAGTCCTTTTCGCTCTAGGACACATATTTAAGGAGATATGGCCAAAACAAGTTTTTCATATAAAAATTTCAAATTTTTTGGGTTTTGGGTGGATTTTTCAATTTTTTGGGGGTAGTCACGAATTAAAGTCCTTTTCGCTCTAGGACGCATATTTAAGGAGATATGGCCAAAACAAGTTTTTCATATAAAAATTCCAAAAAAATTTGGGTTTTGGGTGGATTTTTCAATTTTTTGGGGGTGGTCACGAATTAAAGTCCTTTTCGCTCTAGAACGCTTAGTTTAGGAGATATGGCCAAAACGAGTTTTTCATATAAAAATTTCAATTTCTTTGGGTTTTGGGTGGATTTTTCAATTTTTTGGGGGTAGTCACGAATTAAAGTCCTTTTCGCTCTAGGACACATATTTAAGGAGATATGGCCAAAACAAGTTTTTCATATAAAAATTTCAAATTTTTTGGGTGGATTTTTCAATTTTTTGGGGGTAGTCACGAATTAAAGTCCTTTTCGCTCTAGGACGCATATTTAAGGAGATATGGCCAAAACAAGTTTTTCATATAAAAATTTCAAATTTTTTGGGTTTTGGGTGGATTTTTCAATTTTTTGGGGGTAGTCACGAATTAAAGTCCTTTTCGCTCTAGGACGCATATTTAAGGAGATATGGCCAAAACAAGTTTTTCATATAAAATTTCAAATTTTTTGGGTTTTGGGTGGATTTTTCAATTTTTTGGGGGTAGTCACGAATTAAAGTCCTTTTCGCTCTAGGACGCATATTTAAGGAGATATGGCCAAAACAAGTTTTTCATATAAAAATTTCAATTTTTTTGGGTTTTGGGTGGATTTTTCAATTTTTTGGGGGTAGTCACGAATTAAAGTCCTTTTCGCTCTAAGACACATATTTAAGGAGATATGGCCAAAACAAGTTTTTCATATAAAAATTTCAAATTTTTTGGGTTTTGGGTGGATTTTTCAATTTTTTGGGGGTAGTCACGAATTAAAGTCCTTTTCGCTCTAGGACGCATATTTAAGGAGATATGGCCAAAACAAGTTTTTCATATAAAAATTTAAATTTTTTAGGTTTTGGGTGGATTCTTCAATTTTTTGGGGGTAGTCACGAATTAAAGTCCTTTTCGCTCTAGGACGCATATTTAAGGAGATATGGCCAAAACAAGTTTTTCATATAAAAATTTCAAATTTTTTGGGTTTTGGGTGGATTTTTAAATTTTTTGGGGGTGGTCACGAATTAAAGTCCTTTTCGCTCTAGGACGCATATTTAAGGAGATATGGCCAAAACAAGTTTTTCATATAAAAATTTCAAATTTTTTGGGTTTTGGGTGGATTTTTCAATTTTTTGGGGGTAGTCACGAATTAAAGTCCTTTTCGCTCTAGGACGCATATTTAAGGAGATATGGCCAAAACAAGTTTTTCATATAAAAATTTCAAATTTTTTGGGTTTTGGGTGGATTTTTCAATTTTTTGGGGGTAGTCACGAATTAAAGTCCTTTTCGCTCTAGGACGCATATTTAAGGAGATATGGCCAAAACAAGTTTTTCATATAAAAATTTCAATTTTTTTGGGTTTTGGGTGGATTTTTCAATTTTTTGGGGGTAGTCACGAATTAAAGTCCTTTTCGCTCTAAGACACATATTTAAGGAGATATGGCCAAAACAAGTTTTTCATATAAAAATTTCAAATTTTTTGGGTTTTGGGTGGATTTTTCAATTTTTTGGGGGTAGTCACGAATTAAAGTCCTTTTCGCTCTAGGACGCTTAGTTTAGGAGATATGGCCAAAACAAGTTTTTCATATAAAAATTTCAAATTTTTTGGGTTTTGGGTGGATTTTGCAATTTTTGGGGGTAGTCACGAATTAAAGTCCTTTTCGCTCTAGGACGTATATTTAAGGAGATATGGCCAAAACAAGTTTTTCATATAAAAATTTAAATTTTTTAGGTTTTGGGTGGATTTTTCAATTTTTTGGGGGTAGTCACGAATTAAAGTCCTTTTCGCTCTAGGACGCATATTTAAGGAGATATGGCCAAAACAAGTTTTTCATATAAAAATTTCAAATTTTTTGGGTTTTGGGTGGATTTTTCAATTTTTTGGGGGTGGTCACGAATTAAAGTCCTTTTCGCTCTAGGACGCATATTTAAGGAGATATGGCCAAAACAAGTTTTTCATATAAAAATTTCAAATTTTTTGGGTTTTGTGTGGATTTTTCAATTTTTTGGGGGTAGTCACGAATTAAAGTCCTTTTCGCTCTAGGACGCATATTTAAGGAGATATGGCCAAAACAAGTTTTTCATATAAAAATTTCAATTTTTTTGGGTTTTGGGTGAATTTTTCAATTTTTTGGGGGTGGTCACGAATTAAAGTCCTTTTCGCTCTAGGACGCATATTTAAGGAGATATGGCCAAAACAAGTTTTTCATATAAAAATTTCAAATTTTTTGGGTTTTGGGTGGATTTTTCAATTTTTTGGGGGTAGTCACGAATTAAAGTCCTTTTCGCTCTAGGACGCATATTTAAGGAGATATGGCCAAAACAAGTTTTTCATATAAAAATTTCAAATTTTTTGGGTTTTGGGTGGATTTTTCAATTTTTTGGGGGTAGTCACGAATTAAAGTCCTTTTCGCTCTAGGACGCATATTTAAGGAGATATGGCCAAAACAAGTTTTTCATATAAAAATTTCAAATTTTTTGGGTTTTGGGTGGATTTTTCAATTTTTTGGGGGTGGTCACGAATTAAAGTCCTTTTCGCTCTAGGACGCATATTTAAGGAGATATGGCCAAAACAAGTTTTTCATATAAAAATTTCAAATTTTTTGGGTTTTGGGTGGATTTTTCAATTTTTTGGGGGTAGTCACGAATTAAAGTCCTTTTCGCTCTAGGACGCATATTTAAGGAGATATGGCCAAAACAAGTTTTTCATATAAAAATTTAAATTTTTTAGGTTTTGGGTGGATTTTTCAATTTTTTGGGGGTAGTCACGAATTAAAGTCCTTTTCGCTCTAGAACGCTTAGTTTAGGAGATATGGCCAAAACAAGTTTTTCATATAAAAATTTCAATTTTTTTGGGTTTTGGGTGGATTTTTCAATTTTTTGGGGGTAGTCACGAATTAAAGTCCTTTTCGCTCTAGGACACATATTTAAGGAGATATGGCCAAAACAAGTTTTTCATATAAAAATTTCAATTTTTTTGGGTTTTGGGTGGATTTTTCAATTTTTTGGGGGTAGTCACGAATTAAAGTCCTTTTCGCTCTAGGACACATATTTAAGGAGATATGGCCAAAACAAGTTTTTCATATAAAAATTTCAAATTTTTTGGGTTTTGGGTGGATTTTTCAATTTTTTGGGGGTAGTCACGAATTAAAGTCCTTTTCGCTCTAGGACGCATATTTAAGGAGATATGGCCAAAACAAGTTTTTCATATAAAAATTTCAATTTTTTTGGGTTTTGGGTGGATTTTTCAATTTTTTGGGGGTGGTCACGAATTAAAGTCCTTTTCGCTCTAGGACGCATATTTAAGGAGATATGGCCAAAACAAGTTTTTCATATAAAAATTTCAAATTTTTTGGGTTTTGGGTGGATTTTTCAATTTTTTGGGGGTAGTCACGAATTAAAGTCCTTTTCGCTCTAGGACGCATATTTAAGGAGATATGGCCAAAACAAGTTTTTCATATAAAAATTTCAAATTTTTTGGGTTTTGGGTGGATTTTTCAATTTTTTGGGGGTAGTCACGAATTAAAGTCCTTTTCGCTCTAGGACGCATATTTAAGGAGATATGGCCAAAACAAGTTTTTCATATAAAAATTTCAAATTTTTTGGGTTTTGGGTGGATTTTTCAATTTTTTGGGGGTAGTCACGAATTAAAGTCCTTTTCGCTCTAGGACGCATATTTAAGGAGATATGGCCAAAACAAGTTTTTCATATAAAAATTTCAAATTTTTTGGGTTTTGTGTGGATTTTTCAATTTTTTGGGGGTAGTCACGAATTAAAGTCCTTTTCGCTCTAGGACGCATATTTAAGGAGATATGGCCAAAACAAGTTTTTCATATAAAAATTTAAATTTTTTTAGGTTTTGGGTGGATTTTTAATTTTTTTGGGGTAGTCACGAATTAAAGTCCTTTTCGCTCTAGGACGCATATTTAAGGAGATATGGCCAAAACAAGTTTTTCATATAAAAATTTCAATTTTTTTGGGTTTTGGGTGGATTTTTCAATTTTTTGGGGGTGGTCACGAATTAAAGTCCTTTTCGCTCTAGGACGCATATTTAAGGAGATATGGCCAAAACAAGTTTTTCATATAAAAATTTCAAATTTTTTGGGTTTTGGGTGGATTTTTCAATTTTTTGGGGGTGGTCACGAATTAAAGTCCTTTTCGCTCTAGGACGCATATTTAAGGAGATATGGCCAAAACAAGTTTTTCATATAAAAATTTCAAATTTTTTGGGTTTTGGGTGGATTTTTCAATTTTTTGGGGGTGGTCACGAATTAAAGTCCTTTTCGCTCTAGGACGCATATTTAAGGAGATATGGCCAAAACAAATTTTTCATATAAAAATTTCAAATTTTTTAGGTTGTGAGTGGATTTTTCAATTTTTTGGGGGTGGTCACGAATTAAAGTCCTTTTCGCTCTAGGACGCATATTTAAGGAGATATGGCCAAAACAAGTTTTTCATATAAAAATTTCAAATTTTTTAGGTTTTGGGTGGATTTTTCAATTTTTTGGGGGTAGTCACGAATTAAAGTCCTTTTCGCTCTAGGACGCATATTTAAGGAGATATGGCCAAAACAAGTTTTTCATATAAAAATTTCAAATTTTTTGGGTTTTGGGCAGGGATCCGGAGCGGTCCATTTTTTTCGCTCCGCTCCGCTCCCGCTCCGGAGAAAAAAAAATCGCTCCGCTCCGAGAAAAAAAAAATCGCTCCGCTTCTCTTCGAGAAAAATCGGGCGGTACATATATATGGGAGCTATAGCTATATCTGGGAAAATCGGGCGATACATATATATGAGAGCTATATCTAAATCTGAACCGATTTAGATGAAATTTTGCAGACTTGAAGGGCGATGAAAAAGATTGCCTTTTGCCAAATTTGGCGACGATCCGTTTGAAAAAAAGCACAGCGTGACCCCATTTGTCGAAATCGGGCGATACATATATATGGGAGCTATATCTAAATTTGATCCGATTTCTTCCAAATTCAATAGCGTTCGTCGTTGTGCCCAAAAACTCCCTGTACCAAATTTCATCAAAATCGGTTAATAATTGCCACCGGAATCCTGTGAACAACAAATACATGGACAGACGGACGGACACCAAGCGTAAGATCGACTCAGGAGGTGATTCTGAGTCGATCGGTATATATTTTATGGGGTCTAAAATCAATATTTCTGGTAGGCACATTTTTTGGCAGATCAAACTTATTATACCCTAACCACTATGTGGTTTAGGGTATAATGACTTTAAAACAATGTGTTGAAACATTTTATTAATTTTGAAGATTTTTTCAGAAATATTAAATCCATTTTGACTTCATTAAAACGAAATTTTCATTCATGTTAGGATACACATTTTTATGTAGAATCACTTAGCTATAAGGACAAACAGACTTCATTGAAAAGTGTAGAGACTTTTAGACAAGGAAAAAACTTTATATCAGAGAAATACGTCTTCTATTCTAAGCAAAATTCGTATTCGTATTTTAAGCATGTGAAATATTTGGCCTCCCGACAATATTCTTTGCGGTGCACCATCTACTATTTAATATGTGATAGAAACCAAATTTATGAAAATGGACCAAAATGGACCAAATTCTGTTTGGTCCGACCATCGGACCAAACTTAAAAATTAGAAATCTTTTGGACCAATTTTGGTCCGATCGGACCAAAACGGCAACGCTGATTGGAATTGAAAGTCTATACACAGAGTAGAAGTAACTACTCTCCGAAAGTGTTTTTTTTTGTTTTGCAACAGACGTAGAGAAAAGGTTTTGTAATATTTGATGATTTGACTTAAAAATGGGTATCTTAACATGAAACAAAAAATTTATAGGCTAAGGTCAATGTGACTTTAATTCAGAAAAATTCTTTAAATTTAATGAAATTGTCTTTAAATTTGTTGTATTTTTGCATATTGACTACAAAGCAAAAAATCGTTCAAATATAGGACATGTTTTTCAAAACTTTATTTTAAAGAAGTTTTTTACTTCAAACATAGCATAATTTCTACTGGAAGTCGAGTCCTAATTTGGAAAATAAAGTTGCCGTTAACTCGTTTTTAAAGGACTTTGATAGCATATGAAGAAAAAAAGCTGAGAAAGCGAAAAATTAACATTTGCTTCCTAGAAGCAAGTACACAAAACCTAAATTTAAAAGAGAATTGTGTTTTAAAAGTGTCCTTGCTTGTATTCTCCGCTTCTTTGGCTCGGAATCAATACCAAATTTTTTAAAGTAAAGACAAAATCTTTGGAACCGAGTATGCTTTTTTTCAGTGTATGTTTGCAACAACCTCCATCGAAATAAGTCCGTGGTATACCTACGAATATTCTTACTCAGATCAAGTGTTTCCTAATTTCGCTTTTTTCCCCTTTATTGTAAAAATACATTTTCGAACAGCGTTTTTAAGAAATGTTCGTTCTCAAAAAAAGTAGATAACATGCAATAATACAAATCAAGTCATTAGTTTTCAATGTGAGAAAAAGTTAAAATAAATGTATATGCGCACATTTTTTAACTAAAATTGAAACTATCCATGATTTTAATTAAATTTTCGAGAACTAATATCAGAAATAAGAGAATGCTAGGGTATAGTACAATAGTAAAGCAATTATGAATGTCCTTACTCTGAAAAAACGCATGCCCGGTTCCAAAGATTTTGTCTTTACTTTAACAGTTTGGGTATTAATTCCGAGCCAAAGAAGCGGAGAATACAGGTAAGGATACTTTAAAGACGCAATTCTCTTTTAAATTTGGGGGTTATGTACTTGCTTCTAGGAAGCAAATGTTAATTTTTAATTTTTTTTAGATTTTTTTCGTCAGTTGTTATCAAAATCCTTTAAAAACGAGTTAACGACAATTTTATTTTCCATATTAAGACTCGACTTCCAGTAGAAATTATGCTATGTTTCAAGTAAAAAGCGTCTTTAATATAAAGTGTTGAAAAACTTGTCTTATTTTTTAACGATTTTTTGCTTTAAGGGCAAGATGCAAAAAGGAAACAAATTTAAATACAATTTTATTAATTTTAAAGAATTTTTCTTAATTATTAAAGTCACGTTGACCTTATCTCAAAAATTTTATCTTTCATGTTATGATACACATTTTTAAGTAAAATCACTTTATTATAAGGACATTACAACTTCATTCAAAAGTTTATTGACTTTTGGACAATGAAAAAAACTTTATTTTAGAGAAACGCGTCTTCCATGTTAAGCAAAATTTGTATTCTTATTCTAAGGACATGGAATCTTTGATTTCATGACAATATTTTTTTCAGTGTATAAAACTAAAAAATTAAATATAAATAAGATCGTTTAATTGCATTTATTTGACGTTCATTACAAACATCTTTGTAGTAATACGGGATGAAATTGATCGAAAGTACTGTTGTTACTTTTACAACACATACTAGAGATATATTTTGACATTTGCCGTTTTTGAAAACAATTACTAAAAAAACACTTTGTGTTTTCACCAATGTACGTACGTACAAAAATACATATCATACATTTTAAACGTTTACTCACACTACGCTAAGTACTAAGTAATTTCAAAGTTACACATTTCACTCAAGTAATATTTTATTCGGAGCGGAGCGGTTTTTCACTTGGAAACCGCTCCGCTCCCGCTCCGCTCCGTATTTTAGAAATGCCGCTCCCGCTCCGCTCCCGCTCCGGCAAAAAAAGGGCTTGCTCCGCTCCGCTCCACGCTCCGCTCCGCTGCGCTCCGGATCCCTGGTTTTGGGTGGATTTTTCAAGTTTTTGGGGGTAGTCACGAATTAAAGTCCTTTTCGCTCTAGGACGCATATTTAAGGAGATATGGCCAAAACAAGTTTTTCATATAAAAATTTCAAATTTTTTGGGTTTTGGGTGGATTTTTCAATTTTTTGGAGGTGGTCACGAATTAAAGTCCTTTTCGCTCTAGGACCCATATTTAAGGAGATATGGCCAAAACAAGTTTTTCATATAAAAATTTCAAATTTTTTGGGTTTTGGGTGGATTTTTCAATTTTTTGGGGGTGGTCACGAATTAAAGTCCTTTTCGCTCTAGGACGCATATTTAAGGAGATATGGCCAAAACAAGTTTTTCATATAAAAATTTCAAATTTTTTGGGTTTTGGGTGGATTTTTCAATTTTTTGGGGGTAGTCACGAATTAAAGTCCTTTTCGCTCTAGGACGCATATTTAAGGAGATATGGCCAAAACAAGTTTTTCATATAAAAATTTCAAATTTTTTGGGTTTTGGGTGGATTTTTAAATTTTTTGGGGGTGGTCACGAATTAAAGTCCTTTTCGCTCTAGGACGTATATTTAAGGAGATATGGCCAAAACAAGTTTTTCATATAAAAATTTAAATTTTTTAGGTTTTGGGTGGATTTTTCAATTTTTTGGGGGTAGTCACGAATTAAAGTCCTTTTCGCTCTAGGACGCATATTTAAGGAGATATGGCCAAAACAAGTTTTTCATATAAAAATTTCAAATTTTTTGGGTTTTGGGTGGATTTTTCAATTTTTTGGGGGTAGTCACGAATTAAAGTCCTTTTCGCTCTAGGACGCATATTTAAGGAGATATTGCCAAAACAAGTTTTTCATATAAAAATTTCAAATTTTTTAGGTTTTGGGTGGATTTTTCAATTTTTTGGGGGTGGTCACGAATTAAAGTCCTTTTCGCTCTAGGACGCATATTTAAGGAGATATGGCCAAAACAAGTTTTTCATATAAAAATTTCAAATTTTTTGGGTTTTGGGTGGATTTTTCATTTTTTTGGGGGTAGTCACGAATTAAAGTCCTTTTCGCTCTAGGACGCATATTTAAGGAGATATGGCCAAAACAACTTTTTCATATAAATATTTCAAATTTTTTAGGTTTTGGGTGGATTTTTCAATTTTTTGGGGGTAGTCACGAATTAAAGTCCTTCTCGCTCTAGGACGCATATTTAAGGAGATATGGCCAAAACAAATTTTTCATATAAAAATTTCAAATTTTTTAGGTTTTGAGTGGATTTTTCAATTTTTTGGGGGTGGTCACGAATTAAAGTCCTTTTCGCTCTAGGACGCATATTTAAGGAGATATGGCCAAAACAAGTTTTTCATATAAAAATTTCAAATTTTTTGGGTTTTGGGTGGATTTTTCAATTTTTTGGGGGTGGTCACGAATTAAAGTCCTTTTCGCTCTAGGACGCATATTTAAGGAGATATGGTCAAAACAAGTTTTTCATATAAAAATTTCAAATTTTTTAGGTTTTGGGTGGCCAAAACAAGTTTTTCATATAAAAATTTCAAATTTTTTGGGTTTTGGGTGGATTTTTCAATTTTTTGGGGGTAGTCACGAATTAAAGTCCTTTTCGCTCTAGGACGCTTAGTTTAGGAGATATGGCCAAAACAAGTTTTTCATATAAAAATTTCAAATTTTTTGGGTTTTGGGTGGATTTTTCAATTTTTTGGGGTTAGTCACGAATTAAAGTCCTTTTCGCTCTAGGACGTATATTTAAGGAGATATGGCCAAAACAAGTTTTCCATATAAAAATTTAAATTTTTTAGGTTTTGGGTGGATTTTTCAATTTTTTGGGGGCAGTCA
Source organism: Haematobia irritans (assembly GCF_050003625.1). NCBI lineage: Eukaryota > Metazoa > Arthropoda > Insecta > Diptera > Muscidae > Haematobia > Haematobia irritans. Next base: position 26,450,369 of record NC_134401.1, read on the forward strand.
CGAATTAAAGTCCTTTTCGCTCTAGGACGCATATTTAAGGAGATATGGCCAAAACAATTTTTTCATATAAAAATTTCAAATTTTTTTGGGTTTTGGGTGGATTTTTCAATTTTTTGGGGGTGGTCACGAATTAAAGTCCTTTTCGCTCTAGGACGCATATTTAAGGAGATATGGCCAAAACAAGTTTTTCATATAAAAATTTCAAATTTTTTAGGTTTTGGGTGGATTTTTCAATTTTTTGGGGGTGGTCACGAATTAAAGTCCTTTTCGCTCTAGGACGCATATTTAAGGAGATATGGCCAAAACAAGTTTTTCATATAAAAATTTCAAATTTTTTGGGTTTTGGGTGGATTTTTCAATTTTTTGGGGGTGGTCACGAATTAAAGTCCTTTTCGCTCTAGGACGCATATTTAAGGAGATATGGCCAAAACAAGTTTTTCATATAAAAATTTCAAATTTTTTAGGTTTTGGGTGGATTTTTCAATTTTTTGGGGGTAGTCACGAATTAAAGTCCTTTTCGCTCTAGGAAGCATATTTAAGGAGATATGGCCAAAACAAATTTTTCATATAAAAATTTCAAATTTTTTAGGTTTTGAGTGGATTTTTCAATTTTTTGGGGGTGGTCACGAATTAAAGTCTTTTTCGCTCTAGGACGCATATTTAAGGAGATATGGCCAAAACAAGTTTTTCATATAAAAATTTCAAATTTTTTGGGTTTTGGGTGGATTTTTCAATTTTTTGGGTTTTGGGTGGATTTTTCAATTTTTTGGGGGTGGTCACGAATTAAAGTCCTTTTCGCTCTAGGACGCATATTTAAGGAGATATGGCCAAAACAAGTTTTTCATATAAATATTTCAAATTTTTTAGGTTTTGGGTGGATTTTTCAATTTTTTGGGGGTAGTCACGAATTAAAGTCCTTTTCGCTCTAGGACGCATATTTAAGGAGATATGGCCAAAACAAATTTTTCATATAAAAATTTCAAATTTTTTAGGTTTTGAGTGGATTTTTCAATTTTTTGGGGGTGGTCACGAATTAAAGTCCTTTTCGCTCTAGGACGCATATTTAAGGAGATATGGCCAAAACAAGTTTTTCATATAAAAATTTCAAATTTTTTAGGTTTTGGGTGGATTTTTCAATTTTTTGGGGGTAGTCACGAATTAAAGTCCTTTTCGCTCTAGGACGCATATTTAAGGAGATATGGCCAAAACATGTTTTTCATATAAAAATTTCAAATTTTTTAGGTTTTGGGTGGATTTTTCAATTTTTTGGGGGTAGTCACGAATTAAAGTCCTTTTCGCTCTAGGACGCATATTTAAGGAGATATGGCCAAAACAAATTTTTCATATAAAAATTTCAAATTTTTTGGGTTTTGGGTGGATTTTTCAATTTTTTGGGGGTAGTCACGAATTAAAGTCCTTTTCGCTCTAGGACGCATATTTAAGGAGATATGGCCAAAACAAGTTTTTCATATAAAAATTTCAAATTTTTTAGGTTTTGGGTGGATTTTTCAATTTTTTGGGGGTGGTCACGAATTAAAGTCCTTTTCGCTCTAGGACGCATATTTAAGGAGATATGGCCAAAACAAGTTTTTCATATAAAAATTTCAAATTTTTTAGGTTTTGGGTGGATTTTTCAATTTTTTGGGGGTAGTCACGAATTAAAGTCCTTTTCGCTCTAGGACGCATATTTAAGGAGATATGGCCAAAACAATTTTTTTATATAAAAATTTCAAATTTTTTAGGTTTTGAGTGGATTTTTCAATTTTTTGGGGGTGGTCACGAATTAAAGTCCTTTTCGCTCTAGGACGCATATTTAAGGAGATATGGCCAAAACAAGTTTTTCATATAAAAATTTCAAATTTTTTGGGTTTTGGGTGGATTTTTCAATTTTTTGGGGGTAGTCACGAATTAAAGTCCTTTTCGCTCTAGGACGCATATTTAAGGAGATATGGCCAAAACAAGTTTTTCATATAAAAATTTAAATTTTTTAGGTTTTGGGTGGATTTTTCAATTTTTTGGGGGTGGTCACGAATTAAAGTCCTTTTCGCTCTAGGACGCATATTTAAGGAGATATGGCCAAAACAAATTTTTCATATAAAAATTTCAAATTTTTTAGGTTTTGAGTGGATTTTTCAATTTTTTGTGGGTGGTCAAGAATTAAAGTCCTTTTCGCTCTAGGACGCATATTTAAGGAGATATGGCCAAAACAAGTTTTTCATATAAAAATTTCAAATTTTTTGGGTTTTGGGTGGATTTTTCAATTTTTTGGGGGTAGTCACGAATTAAAGTCCTTTTCGCTCTAGGACGTATATTTAAGGAGATATGGCCAAAACAAGTTTTTCATATAAAAATTTAAATTTTTTAGGTTTTGGGTGTATTTTTCAATTTTTTGGGGGTAGTCACGAATTAAAGTCCTTTTCGCTCTAGGACGCATATTTAAGGAGATATGGCCAAAACAAGTTTTTCATATAAAAATTTCAAATTTTTTGGGTTTTGGGTGGATTTTTCAATTTTTTGGGGGTGGTCACGAATTAAAGTCCTTTTCGCTGTAGGACGCATATTTAAGGAGATATGGCCAAAACAAGTTTTTCATATAAAAATTTCAAATTTTTTGGGTTTTGGGTGGATTTTTCAATTTTTTGGGGGTAGTCACGAATTAAAGTCCTTTTCGCTCTAGGACGCTTAGTTTAGGAGATATGGCCAAAACAAGTTTTTCATATAAAAATTTCAAATTTTTTGGGTTTTGGGTGGATTTTTCAATTTTTTGGGGGTAGTCACGAATTAAAGTCCTTTTCGCTCTAGGACGTATATTTAAGGAGATATGGCCAAAACAAGTTTTTCATATAAAAATTTAAATTTTTTAGGTTTTGTGTGGATTTTTCAATTTTTTGGGGGTAGTCACGAATTAAAGTCCTTTTCGCTCTAGGACGCATATTTAAGGAGATATGGCCAAAACAAGTTTTTCATATAAAAATTTCAAATTTTTTGGGTTTTGGGTGGATTTTTCAATTTTTTGGGGGTAGTCACGAATTAAAGTCCTTTTCGCTGTAGGACGCATATTTAAGGAGATATGGCCAAAACAAGTTTTTCATATAAAAATTTCAATTTTTTTGGGTTTTGGGTGGATTTTTCAAGTTTTTGGGGGTAGTCACGAATTAAAGTCCTTTTCGCTCTAGGACGCATATTTAAGGAGATATGGCCAAAACAAGTTTTTCATATAAAAATTTCAAATTTTTTGGGTTTTGGGTGGATTTTTCAATTTTTTGGAGGTGGTCACGAATTAAAGTCCTTTTCGCTCTAGGACCCATATTTAAGGAGATATGGCCAAAACAAGTTTTTCATATAAAAATTTCAAATTTTTTGGGTTTTGGGTGGATTTTTCAATTTTTTGGGGGTGGTCACGAATTAAAGTCCTTTTCGCTCTAGGACGCATATTTAAGGAGATATGGCCAAAACATTTTTTAAATTTTTTGGGGGTGGTCACGAATTAAAGTCCTTTTCGCTCTAGGACGCATATTTAAGGAGATATGGCCAAAACAAGTTTTTCATATAAAAATTTAAAATTTTTTGGGTTTTGGGTGGATTTTTCAATTTTTTGGGGGTAGTCACGAATTAAAGTCCTTTTCGCTCTAGGACGCTTAGTTTAGGAGATATGGCCAAAACAAGTTTTTCATATAAAAATTTCAAATTTTTTGGGTTTTGGGTGGATTTTTCAATTTTTTGGGGGTAGTCACGAATTAAAGTCCTTTTCGCTCTAGGACGTATATTTAAGGAGATATGGCCAAAACAAGTTTTTCATATAAAAATTTAAATTTTTTAGGTTTTGGGTGGATTTTTCAATTTTTTGGGGGTAGTCACGAATTAAAGTCCTTTTCGCTCTAGGACGCATATTTAAGGAGATATGGCCAAAACAAGTTTTTCATATAAAAATTTCAAATTTTTTGGGTTTTGGGTGGATTTTTCAATTTTTTGGGGGTGGTCACGAATTAAAGTCCTTTTCGCTCTAGGACGCATATTTAAGGAGATATGGCCAAAACAAGTTTTTCATATAAAAATTTCAAATTTTTTAGGTTTTGGGTGGATTTTTCAATTTTTTGGGGGTGGTCACGAATTAAAGTCCTTTTCGCTCTAGGACGCATATTTAAGGAGATATGGCCAAAACAAGTTTTTCATATAAAAATTTCAAATTTTTTGGGTTTTGGGTGGATTTTTCAATTTTTTGGGGGTGGTCACGAATTAAAGTCCTTTTCGCTCTAGGACGCATATTTAAGGAGATATGGCCAAAACAAGTTTTTCATATAAAAATTTCAAATTTTTTGGGTTTTGGGTGGATTTTTCAATTTTTTGGGGGTAGTCACGAATTAAAGTCCTTTTCGCTCTAGGACGCATATTTAAGGAGATATGGCCAAAACAAATTTTTCATATAAAAATTTCAAATTTTTTAGGTTTTGAGTGGATTTTTCAATTTTTTGGGGGTGGTCACGAATTAAAGTCCTTTTCGCTCTAGGACGCATATTTAAGGAGATATGGCCAAAACAAGTTTTTCATATAAAAATTTCAAATTTTTTGGGTTTTGGGTGGATTTTTCAATTTTTTGGGGGTGGTCACGAATTAAAGTCCTTTTCGCTCTAGGACGCATATTTAAGGAGATATGGCCAAAACAAGTTTTTCATATAAAAATTTCAAATTTTTTAGGTTTTGGGTGGATTTTTCAATTTTTTGGGGGTAGTCACGAATTAAAGTCCTTTTCGCTCTAGGACGCATATTTAAGGAGATATGGCCAAAACAAATTTTTCATATAAAAATTTCAAATTTTTTAGGTTGTGAGTGGATTTTTCAATTTTTTGGGGGTGGTCACGAATTAAAGTCCTTTTCGCTCTAGGACGCATATTTAAGGAGATATGGCCAAAACAAGTTTTTCATATAAAAATTTCAAATTTTTTAGGTTTTGGGTAGATTTTTCAATTTTTTGGGGGTAGTCACGAATTAAAGTCCTTTTCGCTCTAGGACGCATATTTAAGGAGATATGGCCAAAACAAATTTTTCATATAAAAATTTCAAATTTTTTAGGTTTTGAGTGGATTTTTCAATTTTTTGGGGGTGGTCACGAATTAAAGTCCTTTTCGCTCTAGGACGCATATTTAAGGAGATATGGCCAAAACAAGTTTTTCATATAAAAATTTCAAATTTTTTGGGTTTTGGGTGGATTTTTCAATTTTTTGGGGGTGGTCACGAATTAAATCCTTTTCGCTCTAGGACGCATATTTAAGGAGATATGGTCAAAACAAGTTTTTCATATAAAAATTTCAAATTTTTTAGGTTTTGGGTGGCCAAAACAAGTTTTTCATATAAAAATTTCAAATTTTTTGGGTTTTGGGTGGATTTTTCAATTTTTTTGGGGGTAGTAACGAATTAAAGTCCTTTTCGCTCTAGGACGCTTAGTTTAGGAGATATGGCCAAAACAAGTTTTTCATATAAAAATTTCAAATTTTTTGGGTTTTGGGTGGATTTTTCAATTTTTTGGGGGTAGTCACGAATTAAAGTCCTTTTCGCTCTAGGACGTATATTTAAGGAGATATGGCCAAAACAAGTTTTTCATATAAAAATTTAAATTTTTTAGGTTTTGGGCGGATTTTTCAATTTTTTGGGGGCAGTCACGAATTAAAGTCCTTTTCGCTCTAGGACGCATATTTAAGGAGATATGGCCAAAACAAGTTTTTCATATAAAAATTTCAAATTTTTTTGGGTTTTGGGTGGATTTTTCAATTTTTTGGGGGTGGTCACGAATTAAAGTCCTTTTCGCTCTAGGACGCATATTTAAGGAGATATGGCCAAAACAAGTTTTTCATATAAAAATTTCAAATTTTTTAGGTTTTGGGTGGATTTTTCAATTTTTTGGGGGTGGTCACGAATTAAAGTCCTTTTCGCTCTAGGACGCATATTTAAGGAGATATGGCCAAAACAAGTTTTTCATATAAAAATTTCAAATTTTTTGGGTTTTGGGTGGATTTTTCAATTTTTTGGGGGTGGTCACGAATTAAAGTCCTTTTCGCTCTAGGACGCATATTTAAGGAGATATGGCCAAAACAAGTTTTTCATATAAAAATTTCAAATTTTTTAGGTTTTGGGTGGATTTTTCAATTTTTTGGGGGTAGTCACGAATTAAAGTCCTTTTCGCTCTAGGAAGCATATTTAAGGAGATATGGCCAAAACAAATTTTTCATATAAAAATTTCAAATTTTTTAGGTTTTGAGTGGATTTTTCAATTTTTGTGGGGTTGGTCACGAATTAAAGTCCTTTTCGCTCTAGGACGCATATTTAAGGAGATATGGCCAAAACAAGTTTTTCATATAAAAATTTCAAATTTTTTGGGTTTTGGGTGGATTTTTCAATTTTTTGGGTTTTGGGTGGATTTTTTAATTTTTTGGGGGTGGTCACGAATTAAAGTCCTTTTCGCTCTAGGACGCATATTTAAGGAGATATGGCCAAAACAAGTTTTTCATATAAATATTTCAAATTTTTTGGGTTTTGGGTGGATTTTTCAATTTTTTGGGGGTAGTCACGAATTAAAGTCCTTTTCGCTCTAGGACGCATATTTAAGGAGATATGGCCAAAACAAGTTTTTCATATAAAAATTTCAAATTTTTTGGGTTTTGGGTGGATTTTTCAATTTTTTGGGGGTGGTCACGAATTAAAGTCCTTTTCGCTCTAGGACGCATATTTAAGGAGATATGGCCAAAACAAGTTTTTCATATAAAAATTTCAAATTTTTTGGGTTTTGGGTGGATTTTTCAATTTTTTGGGGGTAGTCACGAATTAAAGTCCTTTTCGCTCTAGGACGCATATTTAAGGAGATATGGCCAAAACAAATTTTTCATATAAAAATTTCAAATTTTTTAGGTTTTGAGTGGATTTTTCAATTTTTTGGGGGTGGTCACGAATTAAAGTCCTTTTCGCTCTAGGACGCATATTTAAGGAGATATGGCCAAAACAAGTTTTTCATATAAAAATTTCAAATTTTTTGGGTTTTGGGTGGATTTTTCAATTTTTTGGGGGTGGTCACGAATTAAAGTCCTTTTCGCTCTAGGACGCATATTTAAGGAGATATGGCCAAAACAAGTTTTTCATATAAAAATTTCAAATTTTTTAGGTTTTGGGTGGATTTTTCAATTTTTTGGGGGTAGTCACGAATTAAAGTCCTTTTCGCTCTAGGACGCATATTTAAGGAGATATGGCCAAAACAAATTTTTCATATAAAAATTTCAAATTTTTTAGGTTGTGAGTGTATTTTTCAATTTTTTGGGGGTGGTCACGAATTAAAGTCCTTTTCGCTCTAGGACGCATATTTAAGGAGATATGGCCAAAACAAGTTTTTCATATAAAAATTTCAAATTTTTTAGGTTTTGGGTAGATTTTTCAATTTTTTGGGGGTAGTCACGAATTAAAGTCCTTTTCGCTCTAGGACGCATATTTAAGGAGATATGGCCAAAACAAATTTTTCATATAAAAATTTCAAATTTTTTAGGTTTTGAGTGGATTTTTCAATTTTTTGGGGGTGGTCACGAATTAAAGTCCTTTTCGCTCTAGGACGCATATTTAAGGAGATATGGCCAAAACAAGTTTTTCATATAAAAATTTCAAATTTTTTGGGTTTTGGGTGGATTTTTCAATTTTTTGGGGGTGGTCACGAATTAAATCCTTTTCGCTCTAGGACGCATATTTAAGGAGATATGGTCAAAACAAGTTTTTCATATAAAAATTTCAAATTTTTTAGGTTTTGGGTGGCCAAAACAAGTTTTTCATATAAAAATTTCAAATTTTTTGGGTTTTGGGTGGATTTTTCAATTTTTTTGGGGGTAGTAACGAATTAAAGTCCTTTTCGCTCTAGGACGCTTAGTTTAGGAGATATGGCCAAAACAAGTTTTTCATATAAAAATTTCAAATTTTTTGGGTTTTGGGTGGATTTTTCAATTTTTTGGGGGTAGTCACGAATTAAAGTCCTTTTCGCTCTAGGACGTATATTTAAGGAGATATGGCCAAAACAAGTTTTTCATATAAAAATTTAAATTTTTTAGGTTTTGGGCGGATTTTTCAATTTTTTGGGGGCAGTCACGAATTAAAGTCCTTTTCGCTCTAGGACGCATATTTAAGGAGATATGGCCAAAACAAGTTTTTCATATAAAAATTTCAAATTTTTTTGGGTTTTGGGTGGATTTTTCAATTTTTTGGGGGTGGTCACGAAATAAAGTCCTTTTCGCTCTAGGACACATATTTAAGGAGATATGGCCAAAACAAGTTTTTCATATAAAAATTTCAAATTTTTTAGGTTTTGGGTGGATTTTTCAATTTTTTGGGGGTGGTCACGAATTAAAGTCCTTTTCGCTCTAGGACGCATATTTAAGGAGATATGGCCAAAACAAGTTTTTCATATAAAAATTTCAAATTTTTTGGGTTTTGGGTGGATTTTTCAATTTTTTGGGGGTGGTCACGAATTAAAGTCCTTTTCGCTCTAGGACGCATATTTAAGGAGATATGGCCAAAACAAGTTTTTCATATAAAAATTTCAAATTTTTTAGGTTTTGGGTGGATTTTTCAATTTTTTGGGGGTAGTCACGAATTAAAGTCCTTTTCGCTCTAGGAAGCATATTTAAGGAGATATGGCCAAAACAAATTTTTCATATAACAATTTCAAATTTTTTAGGTTTTGAGTGGATTTTTCAATTTTTTGGGGTTGGTCACGAATTAAAGTCCTTTTCGCTCTAGGACGCATATTTAAGGAGATATGGCCAAAACAAGTTTTTCATATAAAAATTTCAAATTTTTTGGGTTTTGGGTGGATTTTTCAATTTTTTGGGTTTTGGGTGGATTTTTCAATTTTTTGGGGGTGGTCACGAATTAAAGTCCTTTTCGCTCTAGGACGCATATTTAAGGAGATATGGCCAAAACAAGTTTTTCATATAAATATTTCAAATTTTTTAGGTTTTGGGTGGATTTTTCAATTTTTTGGGGGTAGTCACGAATTAAAGTCCTTTTCGCTCTAGGACGCATATTTAAGGAGATATGGCCAAAACAAGTTTTTCATATAAAAATTTCAAATTTTTTGGGTTTTGGGTGGATTTTTCAATTTTTTGGGGGTGGTCACGAATTAAAGTCCTTTTCGCTCTAGGACGCATATTTAAGGAGATATGGCCAAAACAAGTTTTTCATATAAAAATTTCAAATTTTTTGGGTTTTGGGTGGATTTTTCAATTTTTTGGGGGTAGTCACGAATTAAAGTCCTTTTCGCTCTAGGACGCATATTTAAGGAGATATGGCCAAAACAAATTTTTCATATAAAAATTTCAAATTTTTTAGGTTTTGAGTGGATTTTTCAATTTTTTGGGGGTGGTCACGAATTAAAGTCCTTTTCGCTCTAGGACGCATATTTAAGGAGATATGGCCAAAACAAGTTTTTCATATAAAAATTTCAAATTTTTTGGGTTTTGGGTGGATTTTTCAATTTTTTGGGGGTGGTCACGAATTAAAGTCCTTTTCGCTCTAGGACGCATATTTAAGGAGATATGGCCAAAACAAGTTTTTCATATAAAAATTTCAAATTTTTTAGGTTTTGGGTGGATTTTTCAATTTTTTGGGGGTAGTCACGAATTAAAGTCCTTTTCGCTCTAGGACGCATATTTAAGGAGATATGGCCAAAACAAATTTTTCATATAAAAATTTCAAATTTTTTAGGTTGTGAGTGGATTTTTCAATTTTTTGGGGGTGGTCACGAATTAAAGTCCTTTTCGCTCTAGGACGCATATTTAAGGAGATATGGCCAAAACAAGTTTTTCATATAAAAATTTCAAATTTTTTAGGTTTTGGGTAGATTTTTCAATTTTTTGGGGGTAGTCACGAATTAAAGTCCTTTTCGCTCTAGGACGCATATTTAAGGAGATATGGCCAAAACAAATTTTTCATATAAAAATTTCAAATTTTTTAGGTTTTGAGTGGATTTTTCAATTTTTTGGGGGTGGTCACGAATTAAAGTCCTTTTCGCTCTAGGACGCATATTTAAGGAGATATGGCCAAAACAAGTTTTTCATATAAAAATTTCAAATTTTTTGGGTTTTGGGTGGATTTTTCAATTTTTTGGGGGTGGTCACGAATTAAAGTCCTTTTCGCTCTAGGACGCATATTTAAGGAGATATGGCCAAAACAAGTTTTTCATATAAAAATTTCAAATTTTTTAGGTTTTGGGTAGATTTTTCAATTTTTTGGGGGTAGTCACGAATTAAAGTCCTTTTCGCTCTAGGAAGCATATTTAAGGAGATATGGCCAAAACAAATTTTTCATATCAAAATTTCAAATTTTTTAGGTTTTGAGTGGATTTTTCAATTTTTTGGGGTTGGTCACGAATTAAAGTCCTTTTCGCTCTAGGACGCATATTTAAGGAGATATGGCCAAAACAAGTTTTTCATATAAAAATTTCAAATTTTTTGGGTTTTGGGTGGATTTTTCAATTTTTTGGGTTTTGGGTGGATTTTTTAATTTTTTGGGGGTGGTCACGAATTAAAGTCCTTTTCGCTCTAGGACGCATATTTAAGGAGATATGGCCAAAACAAGTTTTTCATATAAATATTTCAAATTTTTTAGGTTTTGGGTGGATTTTTCAATTTTTTGGGGGTAGTCACGAATTAAAGTCCTTTTCGCTCTAGGACGCATATTTAAGGAGATATGGCCAAAACAAGTTTTTCATATAAAAATTTCAAATTTTTTGGGTTTTGGGTGGATTTTTCAATTTTTTGGGGGTGGTCACGAATTAAAGTCCTTTTCGCTCTAGGACGCATATTTAAGGAGATATGGCCAAAACAAGTTTTTCATATAAAAATTTCAAATTTTTTGGGTTTTGGGTGGATTTTTCAATTTTTTGGGGGTAGTCACGAATTAAAGTCCTTTTCGCTCTAGGACGCATATTTAAGGAGATATGGCCAAAACAAATTTTTCATATAAAAATTTCAAATTTTTTAGGTTTTGAGTGGATTTTTCAATTTTTTGGGGGTGGTCACGAATTAAAGTCCTTTTCGCTCTAGGACGCATATTTAAGGAGATATGGCCAAAACAAGTTTTTCATATAAAAATTTCAAATTTTTTGGGTTTTGGGTGGATTTTTCAATTTTTTGGGGGTGGTCACGAATTAAAGTCCTTTTCGCTCTAGGACGCATATTTAAGGAGATATGGCCAAAACAAGTTTTTCATATAAAAATTTCAAATTTTTTAGGTTTTGGGTGGATTTTTCAATTTTTTGGGGGTAGTCACGAATTAAAGTCCTTTTCGCTCTAGGACGCATATTTAAGGAGATATGGCCAAAACAAATTTTTCATATAAAAATTTCAAATTTTTTAGGTTGTGAGTGGATTTTTCAATTTTTTGGGGGTGGTCACGAATTAAAGTCCTTTTCGCTCTAGGACGCATATTTAAGGAGATATGGCCAAAACAAGTTTTTCATATAAAAATTTCAAATTTTTTAGGTTTTGGGTAGATTTTTCAATTTTTTGGGGGTAGTCACGAATTAAAGTCCTTTTCGCTCTAGGACGCATATTTAAGGAGATATGGCCAAAACAAATTTTTCATATAAAAATTTCAAATTTTTTAGGTTTTGAGTGGATTTTTCAATTTTTTGGGGGTGGTCACGAATTAAAGTCCTTTTCGCTCTAGGACGCATATTTAAGGAGATATGGCCAAAACAAGTTTTTCATATAAAAATTTCAAATTTTTTGGGTTTTGGGTGGATTTTTCAATTTTTTGGGGGTGGTCACGAATTAAATCCTTTTCGCTCTAGGACGCATATTTAAGGAGATATGGTCAAAACAAGTTTTTCATATAAAAATTTCAAATTTTTTAGGTTTTGGGTGGCCAAAACAAGTTTTTCATATAAAAATTTCAAATTTTTTGGGTTTTGGGTGGATTTTTCAATTTTTTGGGGGTAGTCACGAATTAAAGTCCTTTTCGCTCTAGGACGCTTAGTTTAGGAGATATGGCCAAAACAAGTTTTTCATATAAAAATTTCAAATTTTTTGGGTTTTGGGTGGATTTTTCAATTTTTTGGGGGTAGTCACGAATTAAAGTCCTTTTCGCTCTAGGACGTATATTTAAGGAGATATGGCCAAAACAAGTTTTTCATATAAAAATTTAAATTTTTTAGGTTTTGGGTGGATTTTTCAATTTTTTGGGGGCAGTCACGAATTAAAGTCCTTTTCGCTCTAGGACGCATATTTAAGGAGATATGGCCAAAACAAGTTTTTCATATAAAAATTTCAAATTTTTTTGGGTTTTGGGTGGATTTTTCAATTTTTTGGGGGTGGTCACGAATTAAAGTCCTTTTCGCTCTAGGACGCATATTTAAGGAGATATGGCCAAAACAAGTTTTTCATATAAAAATTTCAAATTTTTTAGGTTTTGGGTGGATTTTTCAATTTTTTGGGGGTGGTCACGAATTAAAGTCCTTTTCGCTCTAGGACGCATATTTAAGGAGATATGGCCAAAACAAGTTTTTCATATAAAAATTTCAAATTTTTTGGGTTTTGGGTGGATTTTTCAATTTTTTGGGGGTGGTCACGAATTAAAGTCCTTTTCGCTCTAGGACGCATATTTAAGGAGATATGGCCAAAACAAGTTTTTCATATAAAAATTTCAAATTTTTTAGGTTTTGGGTGGATTTTTCAATTTTTTGGGGGTAGTCACGAATTAAAGTCCTTTTCGCTCTAGGAAGCATATTTAAGGAGATATGGCCAAAACAAATTTTTCATATAAAAATTTCAAATTTTTTAGGTTTTGAGTGGATTTTTCAATTTTTTGGGGTTGGTCACGAATTAAAGTCCTTTTCGCTCTAGGACGCATATTTAAGGAGATATGGCCAAAACAAGTTTTTCATATAAAAATTTCAAATTTTTTGGGTTTTGGGTGGATTTTTCAATTTTTTGGGTTTTGGGTGGATTTTTCAATTTTTTGGGGGTGGTCACGAATTAAAGTCCTTTTCGCTCTAGGACGCATATTTAAGGAGATATGGCCAAAACAAGTTTTTCTGTTGTAATATGTGTTTATTTCAAGTGAACATTTAAGACTAAAGTATAAACATAACACAGAACTTCATTGGAGTACAAAAATATAAATACATATAAAGGAAAGAGAGAGAGAGAGAATCATACAGTTTGTAACTAGAGTTGCCAAATTCTAATACTCCTCCTCAAACTGGATGTTTCTTTACAAAACAAAAAACCAAAAAGAAAATTAATTACAAATTTATTTCATTTTCATTAATTTCATAAATTCATTATGCTTTGTCTTGGATAAATTCTTCGTCATGATGTCAGCGATCATCTCTTCGGTGGGGCAATATCTCAGCTCGACTTCTTTTCTGCGAATTACCTCTCGGACATGATGAAATTTTATGTCAATGTGTTTCGTCCTGTTGTGGTATACCGGATTCATAGCTAGTTTGATTGCTCCTTGATTATCGACATTTAATTGTATCGGTGAACCATCAGAATATCCCAGCTCTTCCAAAAATTTTCCTAAATATATGGCTTCTTTGGAGGCGTTCGACATTGCCATATATTCTGCTTCAGTAGTACTAAGCGCAACGGTCTGCTGTTTTTTCGATTCCCAAGATACAACTGAATTACCAATGAAAAATACATAACCAGTGTAGGACTTTCGATCGATTGCATCACTTCCCCAGTCGGAATCTACATAACCATGTACTACGCTGTCTCCTTTTTCAAATTTAAGTCCAAATTCGGCAGTGCCTCGCAAATATCGGAGAATATGTTTTACGGCAACCATATGTTCAGCATGAGGATTTGTATTATGTTGTGCCAATTTCGATACTGAATGCTGAATATCGGGTCTAGTAGTCACAGCAAGAAATGATAAGGCTCCAATGACTGACTGATATTTTTCTTTATCTGCTAGCTCACAGTCATTATTACATTTGCCGTTATAACCAGGATCAAGAGGTGTTCCCACAGCTTTGCTATTTTCCATATTGTGCTGCCTCAAAAGATTAGAAATGTATTTACTTTGACATATTTTTATTGGGCCGGTTTCACCCTCACGTGTGATTTCTATGCCCAAAAAATAGCTCAAAATACCCTTGTCCGTTAATTCAAAATTTTTCGCTAGCCGCATTTTGAATTTCATTATCTCCTCCTTGCTCTTGCATGCTATTATTAGATCATCTACATATACTGCAACCAACATTCTGTAGCCTTTGAAATCTCCCTTGTAAAGACAGGGTTCGTTCTCGCACGGTGAAAATCCAAGATTACGTAAAACGCCATCTAGCTTTTCATTCCAGTTTCTCCCTGACTGCTTTAGACCATAAATAGCTTTTTTCAGTCGCAAAACTTTATTCGGTTCACTAGCATTGATAAAGCATTCGGGCTGTTTCATATAAACTACGTCATCGAGATTACTGTTCAAATAAGCCGTGCTTATATCCACCTGGTGCAAATGCATTTCTTCTTGAACAGCTATTGCCAATATGGTGCGTATAGTAGCATGACGTACAACGGGTGCAAATGTCTCTTTATAGTTAACACCATATTCTTGGCTGCACCCCTTTGCTACTAGCCGTGCCTTATATCTCTCTAACTTGCCTTCTTTATCTCGTTTGAGGGCAAAAACCCATTTCGAACCAATTGCCTTATGCCCTTGTGGCAAATCGACCAAATCCCATGTTTGATTTTTCTCTAAAGCATTTATTTCTGCTCTCATGGCTTTTTTCCATTGATTTTTGTTCTCGCAAGATAAAGCTGAACTCACATCATCAGGTATCATGTCGTCGCACATTGTAAAAATCTGATTATAAATTTTCTTTGGCCGCCCTGGAGCGCCTGTCCTTAATATTCTAGGCCTGCCAGGTCCTATTTTAATTTGCCTCTCTTCATCAGAATTTTCATCAGCTGTGTCGAAATCATCATTAGCTTCATCATTAACTTCTTCATCCGAATCGTCATTAACAGCATTATTTGCATCGGCATCATTAACCACCCCCTTGCTGTCGCTTGTCGATGAGGTTGAATCAATTTCATTTGTGCCTCTCTCAATTGGGTCTCTCTTAAACCAAACATTTAAAAAATCATCTTTCTCATCATATTCGGCAACTTCGTCTCTTTGGCCCACCAACTTCGTCTCATCAAACATGACGTCTCGTCTCTCAATTATGCCTCGTGTGCGGCTATTATATAGACGATAGGCTTTTGAAACCAAAGAGTACCCAACCATAGTGTATTCCTCTCCCCGAGCATCAAATTTATGTTTATGGGACTTTTTCAAACTTACCGCCAACGATCCAAATGTTTTCAAATGACCAACATATGGACATTTGCCACAAAAAATTTCATACGGTGTTTTACTTCCCAGTATACTCGTAGGACTTCTGTTTCGCAAATAGGCTGCGGTATTTATTGCCTCTGCCCATAACGACTTCGATACATTGGCGTGAATCATCATTGCACGTGCCATTTCGACCAATGTACGGTTTGCCCGCTCGGCTACACCATTTTGTTGCGGTGTGTAGGGCACCGTCAACTGTCTTACTATGCCATGTTCTCTTAAATATGAATCAAACTTTTTGCTCACGTACTCACCACCATTGTCGCTTCTCAATGCTTTTATTTTCTGGCCGGTCTGCCTCTCTACTAGCACATGAAATTGCTTAAATTTTTCAAAGAGCTCAGATTTTGATTTCAGAAAATAAACAAATGTGAATCGGGATTTATCGTCTATAAATGTTGCAAAATACTTCGAACCGCCAAGTGATTTCACATTTATAGGGCCGCAAACGTCGGTATGTATCAATTGTAACAGCTCAGTCGATCTTGTCTCTGACTCCTTTGGAAACGGCAACGTATGAATTTTACTCAGCATACATGTTTTGCATTTTTCAACAGCCTCAGATTGGTTCACTTTCAACCCTTTCACCATTTTCTCTCGCGATAGCTTTTGTATGCTTTGGTTGTTCAAGTGCCCATATCTATTGTGCCACTCAGTATTCATTGAGAAAAGATTCTCATTGGCACACACAACAGCAAACAAATTGTTCTGTCGAACAGCCTTAAGCACAGGTTGGTTGTGTTGGTTTCTAATGAGAGCGCCTGTCTTGTTGAATGTAACAACAAAATTATGCTCAACAGCCTTGTTGACAGAGATAAAGTTAGCTTGTAACTCTGGAGCATACAAAACATCTCTCAACACAACATCAAACTCTCCAGAAGTAAATCGAACATCGCCTTTACCCAACGCTGTTATTTTGTTGTCACCCGCCAAAAAAATTAGCTCTTTTCTTTCTTGAAAATTCGAGAACATTTCTCGATCATTACACATATGCGCTGTGGCGCCGCTGTCGATGTACCATGTCTTGCGTTGCAGCGTATCAACGAGAGCAAGCATCGTAAATGACTGTTGTTGTTGTTTTCTCTTGTCGCATTTATTCGCATAGTGACCATACTGTCCACATGCATAGCATTTGCCCTTTGTTTTTGTTTTTGCATTTTTTTTAGCATTGTTTTTGCTTTCGTTGTTAATGCGTGCTGTAAATGCTTGTTGGCAGGTATTGTCCACATCATTTTTGCGTCTTTCCCCTTCTTCAAGAAGTTTCTGTTTAAGGGAACATAAAGCAGGCAATGAGTCCCTTGTTTCCATAGCAATCACAAAATTTTCATATTGCTGTGGCAAACTTGATAATAAAATGATGCACAATAGCTCCTCTTGCATCGCAATGCCAATTTCTGCCAAATTTTCAGCAATTTCGGTGAACTCATTAATGTGGCTTACAATTTCTGATGGATCGTTCATTTTTAAATTTAGCAACTTTTTGTATAATGTGACCTTCCTTATTGGTCCTCGTGGCCTGTACACATCTTCTAGACTTTTCCAGGCATCTGCCGCCGATTTGCAATTCCTTATATAATTGTGCTGGGATGATTTCACTCCTAGGCATATTGTGGCCAAAGCCTTTTCATCCATATCGCTGAAAACGGCACGCTCTGCCTCCGTAGCTGGAGGCTTTTCAACACCACTGACCACCTTCCAATATCCAGAGTGAACCAGGACACTTCTCATCTGAATTACCCATGAGTCGTAATTCTCATTGTCCAATTTATCAATTTGGTATAGTCCAGAAGACACACAAAACACAAATTTCCACTCAATTTTTCTTCGCGTAAACAACTGGGCCCATAACCTGTTGTAATATGTGTTTATTTCAAGTGAACATTTAAGACTAAAGTATAAACATAACACAGAACTTCATTGGAGTACAAAAATATAAATACATATAAAGGAAAGAGAGAGAGAGAGAGAATCATACAGTTTGTAACTAGAGTTGCCAAATTCTAATATTTTCATATAAATATTTCAAATTTTTTAGGTTTTGGGTGGATTTTTCAATTTTTTGGGGGTAGTCACGAATTAAAGTCCTTTTCGCTCTAGGACGCATATTTAAGGAGATATGGCCAAAACAAATTTTTCATATAAAAATTTCAAATTTTTTAGGTTTTGAGTGGATTTTTCAATTTTTTGGGGGTGGTCACGAATTAAAGTCCTTTTCGCTCTAGGACGCATATTTAAGGAGATATGGCCAAAACAAGTTTTTCATATAAAAATTTCAAATTTTTTGGGTTTTGGGTGGATTTTTCAATTTTTTGGGGGTAGTCACGAATTAAAGTCCTTTTCGCTCTAGGACGCATATTTAAGGAGATATGGCCAAAACAAGTTTTTCATATAAAAATTTCAAATTTTTTAGGTTTTGGGTGGATTTTTCAATTTTTTGGGGGTAGTCACGAATTAAAGTCCTTTTCGCTCTAGGACGCATATTTAAGGAGATATGGCCAAAACAAATTTTTCATATAAAAATTTCAAATTTTTTAGGTTGTGAGTGGATTTTTCAATTTTTTGGGGGTGGTCACGAATTAAAGTCCTTTTCGCTCTAGGACGCATATTTAAGGAGATATGGCCAAAACAAGTTTTTCATATAAAAATTTAAATTTTTTAGGTTTTGGGTGGATTTTTCAATTTTTTGGGGGTAGTCACGAATTAAAGTCCTTTTCGCTCTAGGACGCATATTTAAGGAGATATGGCCAAAACAAATTTTTCATATAAAAATTTCAAATTTTTTAGGTTTTGAGTGGATTTTTCAATTTTTTGGGGGTGGTCACGAATTAAAGTCCTTTCGCTCTAGGACGCATATTTAAGGAGATATGGCCAAAACAAGTTTTTCATATAAAAATTTCAAATTTTTTGGGTTTTGGGTGGATTTTTCAATTTTTTGGGGGTGGTCACGAATTAAAGTCCTTTTCGCTCTAGGACGCATATTTAAGGAGATATGGTCAAAACAAGTTTTTCATATAAAAATTTCAAATTTTTTAGGTTTTGGGTGGCCAAAACAAGTTTTTCATATAAAAATTTCAAATTTTTTGGGTTTTGGGTGGATTTTTCAATT
The DNA here is from genome assembly GCF_050003625.1 of Haematobia irritans. Lineage (NCBI taxonomy): Eukaryota > Metazoa > Arthropoda > Insecta > Diptera > Muscidae > Haematobia > Haematobia irritans. The sequence goes on from NC_134401.1 coordinate 26,468,850, forward strand.
TTTTGGGGGTAGTCACGAATTAAAGTCCTTTTCGCTCTAGGACGCTTAGTTTAGGAGATATGGCCAAAACAAGTTTTTCATATAAAAATTTCAATTTTTTTGGGTTTTGGGTGGATTTTTCAATTTTTTGGGGGTAGTCACGAATTAAAGTCCTTTTCGCTCTAGGACGTATATTTAAGGAGATATGGCCAAAACAAGTTTTTCATATAAAAATTTAAATTTTTTAGGTTTTGGGTGGATTTTTCAATTTTTTGGGGGCAGTCACGAATTAAAGTCCTTTTCGCTCTAGGACGCATATTTAAGGAGATATGGCCAAAACAAGTTTTTCATATAAAAATTTCAAATTTTTTGGGTTTTGGGTGGATTTTTCAATTTTTTGGGGGTGGTCACGAATTAAAGTCCTTTTCGCTCTAGGACGCATATTTAAGGAGATATGGCCAAAACAAGTTTTTCATATAAAAATTTCAAATTTTTTAGGTTTTGGGTGGATTTTTCAATTTTTTGGGGGTGGTCACGAATTAAAGTCCTTTTCGCTCTAGGACGCATATTTAAGGAGATATGGCCAAAACAAGTTTTTCATATAAAAATTTCAAATTTTTTGGGTTTTGGGTGGATTTTTCAATTTTTTGGGGGTGGTCACGAATTAAAGTCCTTTTCGCTCTAGGACGCATATTTAAGGAGATATGGCCAAAACAAGTTTTTCATATAAAAATTTCAAATTTTTTGGGTTTTGGGTGGATTTTTCAATTTTTTGGGGGTAGTCACGAATTAAAGTCCTTTTCGCTCTAGGACGCATATTTAAGGAGATATGGCCAAAACAAATTTTTCATATAAAAATTTCAAATTTTTTAGGTTTTGAGTGGATTTTTCAATTTTTTGGGGGTGGTCACGAATTAAAGTCCTTTTCGCTCTAGGACGCATATTTAAGGAGATATGGCCAAAACAAGTTTTTCATATAAAAATTTCAAATTTTTTGGGTTTTGGGTGGATTTTTCAATTTTTTGGGGGTGGTCACGAATTAAAGTCCTTTTCGCTCTAGGACGCATATTTAAGGAGATATGGCCAAAACAAGTTTTTCATATAAAAATTTCAAATTTTTTAGGTTTTGGGTGGATTTTTCAATTTTTTGGGGGTAGTCACGAATTAAAGTCCTTTTCGCTCTAGGACGCATATTTAAGGAGATATGGCCAAAACAAATTTTTCATATAAAAATTTCAAATTTTTTAGGTTGTGAGTGGATTTTTCAATTTTTTGGGGGTGGTCACGAATTAAAGTCCTTTTCGCTCTAGGACGCATATTTAAGGAGATATGGCCAAAACAAGTTTTTCATATAAAAATTTCAAATTTTTTAGGTTTTGGGTGGATTTTTCAATTTTTTGGGGGTAGTCACGAATTAAAGTCCTTTTCGCTCTAGGACGCATATTTAAGGAGATATGGCCAAAACAAATTTTTCATATAAAAATTTCAAATTTTTTAGGTTTTGAGTGGATTTTTCAATTTTTTGGGGGTGGTCACGAATTAAAGTCCTTTTCGCTCTAGGACGCATATTTAAGGAGATATGGCCAAAACAAGTTTTTCATATAAAAATTTCAAATTTTTTGGGTTTTGGGTGGATTTTTCAATTTTTTGGGGGTGGTCACGAATTAAAGTCCTTTTCGCTCTAGGACGCATATTTAAGGAGATATGGTCAAAACAAGTTTTTCATATAAAAATTTCAAATTTTTTAGGTTTTGGGTGGCCAAAACAAGTTTTTCATATAAAAATTTCAAATTTTTTGGGTTTTGGGTGGATTTTTCAATTTTTTGGGGGTAGTCACGAATTAAAGTCCTTTTCGCTCTAGGACGCTTAGTTTAGGAGATATGGCCAAAACAAGTTTTTCATATAAAAATTTCAAATTTTTTGGGTTTTGGGTGGATTTTTCAATTTTTTGGGGGTAGTCACGAATTAAAGTCCTTTTCGCTCTAGGACGTATATTTAAGGAGATATGGCCAAAACAAGTTTTTCATATAAAAATTTAAATTTTTTAGGTTTTGGGTGGATTTTTCAATTTTTTGGGGGCAGTCACGAATTAAAGTCCTTTTCGCTCTAGGACGCATATTTAAGGAGATATGGCCAAAACAAGTTTTTCATATAAAAATTTCAAATTTTTTTGGGTTTTGGGTGGATTTTTCAATTTTTTGGGGGTGGTCACGAATTAAAGTCCTTTTCGCTCTAGGACGCATATTTAAGGAGATATGGCCAAAACAAGTTTTTCATATAAAAATTTCAAATTTTTTAGGTTTTGGGTGGATTTTTCAATTTTATGGGGGTGGTCACGAATTAAAGTCCTTTTCGCTCTAGGACGTATATTTAAGGAGATATGGCCAAAACAAGTTTTTCATATAAAAATTTCAAATTTTTTGGGTTTTGGGTGGATTTTTCAATTTTTTGGGGGTGGTCACGAATTAAAGTCCTTTTCGCTCTAGGACGCATATTTAAGGAGATATGGCCAAAACAAGTTTTTCATATAAAAATTTCAAATTTTTTGGGTTTTGGGTGGATTTTTCAATTTTTTGGGGGTAGTCACGAATTAAAGTCCTTTTCGCTCTAGGAAGCATATTTAAGGAGATATGGCCAAAACAAATTTTTCATATAAAAATTTCAAATTTTTTAGGTTTTGAGTGGATTTTTCAATTTTTTGGGGTTGGTCACGAATTAAAGTCCTTTTCGCTCTAGGACGCATATTTAAGGAGATATGGCCAAAACAAGTTTTTCATATAAAAATTTCAAATTTTTTGGGTTTTGGGTGGATTTTTCAATTTTTTGGGTTTTGGGTGGATTTTTCAATTTTTTGGGGGTCCTTTTCGCTCTAGGACGCATATTTAAGGAGATATGGCCAAAACAAATTTTTCATATAAAAATTTCAAATTTTTTAGGTTTTGAGTGGATTTTTCAATTTTTTGGGGGTGGTCACGAATTAAAGTCCTTTTCGCTCTAGGACGCATATTTAAGGAGATATGGCCAAAACAAGTTTTTCATATAAAAATTTCAAATTTTTTGGGTTTTGGGTGGATTTTTCAATTTTTTGGGGGTAGTCACGAATTAAAGTCCTTTTCGCTCTAGGACGCATATTTAAGGAGATATGGCCAAAACAAGTTTTTCATATAAAAATTTCAAATTTTTTTAGGTTTTGGGTGGATTTTTCAATTTTTTGGGGGTAGTCACGAATTAAAGTCCTTTTCGCTCTAGGACGCATATTTAAGGAGATATGGCCAAAACAAATTTTTCATATAAAAATTTCAAATTTTTTAGGTTGTGAGTGGATTTTTCAATTTTTTGGGGGTGGTCACGAATTAAAGTCCTTTTCGCTCTAGGACGCATATTTAAGGAGATATGGCCAAAACAAGTTTTTCATATAAAAATTTCAAATTTTTTAGGTTTTGGGTGGATTTTTCAATTTTTTGGGGGTAGTCACGAATTAAAGTCCTTTTCGCTCTAGGACGCATATTTAAGGAGATATGGCCAAAACAAATTTTTCATATAAAAATTTCAAATTTTTTAGGTTTTGAGTGGATTTTTCAATTTTTTGGGGGTGGTCACAATTTAAAGTCCTTTTCGCTCTAGGACGCATATTTAAGGAGATATGGCCAAAACAAGTTTTTCGTATAAAAATTTCAAATTTTTTAGGTTTTGGGTGGCCAAAACAAGTTTTTCATATAAAAATTTCAAATTTTTTGGGTTTTGGGTGGATTTTTCAATTTTTTGGGGGTAGTCACGAATTAAAGTCCTTTTCGCTCTAGGACGCTTAGTTTAGGAGATATGGCCAAAACAAGTTTTTCATATAAAAATTTCAGATTTTTTGGGTGTTGGGTGGATTTTTCAATTTTTTGGGGGTAGTCACGAATTAAAGTCCTTTTCGCTCTAGGACGTATATTTAAGGAGATATGGCCAAAACAAGTTTTTCATATAAAAATTTAAATTTTTTAGGTTTTGGGTGGATTTTTCAATTTTTTGGGGGCAGTCACGAATTAAAGTCCTTTTCGCTCTAGGACGCATATTTAAGGAGATATGGCCAAAACAAGTTTTTCATATAAAAATTTCAAATTTTTTGGGTTTTGGGTGGATTTTTCAATTTTTTGGGGGTGGTCACGAATTAAAGTCCTTTTCGCTCTAGGACGCATATTTAAGGAGATATGGCCAAAACAAGTTTTTCATATAAAAATTTCAAATTTTTTAGGTTTTGGGAGGATTTTTCAATTTTTTGGGGGTGGTCACGAATTAAAGTCCTTTTCGCTCTAGGACGCATATTTAAGGAGATATGGCCAAAACAAGTTTTTCATATAAAAATTTCAATTTTTTTGGGTTTTGGGTGGATTTTTCAATTTTTTGGGGGTGGTCACGAATTAAAGTCCTTTTCGCTCTAGGACGCATATTTAAGGAGATATGGCCAAAACAAATTTTTCATATAAAAATTTCAAATTTTTTGGGTTTTGAGTGGATTTTTCAATTTTTTGGGGGTGGTCACGAATTAAAGTCCTTTTCGCTCTAGGACGCATATTTAAGGAGATATGGCCAAAACAAGTTTTTCATATAAAAATTTCAAATTTTTTGGGTTTTGGGTGGATTTTTCAATTTTTTGGGGGTGGTCACGAATTAAAGTCCTTTTCGCTCTAGGACGCATATTTAAGGAGATATGGCCAAAACAAGTTTTTCATATAAAAATTTCAAATTTTTTAGGTTTTGGGTTGATTTTTCAATTTTTTGGGGGTAGTCACGAATTAAAGTCCTTTTCGCTCTAGGACGCATATTTAAGGAGATATGGCCAAAACAAATTTTTCATATAAAAATTTCAAATTTTTTAGGTTGTGAGTGGATTTTTCAATTTTTTGGGGGTGGTCACGAATTAAAGTCCTTTTCGCTCTAGGACGCATATTTAAGGAGATATGGCCAAAACAAGTTTTTCATATAAAAATTTCAAATTTTTTAGGTTTTGGGTGGATTTTTCAATTTTTTGGGGGTAGTCACGAATTAAAGTCCTTTTCGCTCTAGGACGCATATTTAAGGAGATATGGCCAAAACAAATTTTTCATATAAAAATTTCAAATTTTTTAGGTTGTGAGTGGATTTTTCAATTTTTTGGGGGTGGTCACGAATTAAAGTCCTTTTCGCTCTAGGACGCATATTTAAGGAGATATGGCCAAAACAAGTTTTTCATATAAAAATTTCAAATTTTTTAGGTTTTGGGTGGATTTTTCAATTTTTTGGGGGTAGTCACGAATTAAAGTCCTTTTCGCTCTAGGACGCATATTTAAGGAGATATGGCCAAAACAAATTTTTCATATAAAAATTTCAAATTTTTTAGGTTTTGAGTGGATTTTTCAATTTTTTTGGGGTGGTCACGAATTAAAGTCCTTTTCGCTCTAGGACGCATATTTAAGGAGATATGGCCAAAACAAGTTTTTCATATAAAAATTTAAATTTTTTTGGGTTTTGGGTGGATTTTTCAATTTTTTGGGGGTAGTCACGAATTAAAGTCCTTTTCGCTCTAGGACGCATATTTAAGGAGATATGGCCAAAACAAGTTTTTCATATAAAAATTTAAATTTTTTAGGTTTTGGGTGGATTTTTCAATTTTTTGGGGGTAGTCACGAATTAAAGTCCTTTTCGCTCTAGGACGCATATTTAAGGAGATATGGCCAAAACAAGTTTTTCAAATAAAAATTTCAAAAAAATTTGGGTTTTGGGTGGATTTTCCAATTTTTTGGGGGTGGTCACGAATTAAAGTCCTTTTCGCTCTAGAACGCTTAGTTTAGGAGATATGGCCAAAACAAGTTTTTCATATAAAAATTTCAATTTTTTTGGGTTTTGGGTGGAATTTTCAATTTTTTGGGGGTAGTCACGAATTAAAGTCCTTTTCGCTCTAGGACACATATTTAAGGAGATATGGCCAAAACAAGTTTTTCATGTAAAAATTTCAAATTTTTTGGGTTTTGGGTGGATTTTTCAATTTTTTGGGGGTAGTCACGAATTAAAGTCCTTTTCGCTCTAGGACGCATATTTAAGGAGATATGGCCAAAACAAGTTTTTCATATAAAAATTTCAAATTTTTTGGGTTTTGGGTGGATTTTTCAATTTTTTGGGGGTGGTCACGAATTAAAGTCCTTTTCGCTCTAGGACGCATATTTAAGGAGATATGGCCAAAACAAATTTTTCATATAAAAATTTCAAATTTTTTAGGTTTTGAGTGGATTTTTCAATTTTTTGTGGGTGCTCACGAATTAAAGTCCTTTTCGCTCTAGGACGCATATTTAAGGAGATATGGCCAAAACAAGTTTTTCATATAAAAATTTCAAATTTTTTGGGTTTTGGGTGGATTTTTCAATTTTTTGGGGGTAGCCACGAATTAAAGTCCTTTTCGCTTTAGGACGCATATTTAAGGAGATATGGCCAAAACAAGTTTTTCATATAAAAATTTCAAATTTTTTGGGTTTTGGGTGGATTTTTCAATTTTTGGGGGTAGTCACGAATTAAAGTCCTTTTCGCTCTAGGACGCATATTTAAGGAGATATGGCCAAAACAAGTTTTTCATATAAAAATTTCAAATTTTTTGGGTTTTGGGTGGATTTTTCAATTTTTTGGGGGTAGTCACGAATTAAAGTCCTTTTCGCTCTAGGACGCTTAGTTTAGGAGATATGGCCAAAACAAGTTTTTCATATAAAAATTTCAAATTTTTTTGGGTTTTGGGTGGATTTTTCAATTTTTTGGGGGTAGTCACGAATTAAAGTCCTTTTCGCTCTAGGACGTATATTTAAGGAGATATGGCCAAAACAAGTTTTTCATATAAAAATTTAAATTTTTTAGGTTTTGGGTGGATTTTTCAATTTTTTGGGGGTAGTCACGAATTAAAGTCCTTTTCGCTCTAGGACGCATATTTAAGGAGATATGGCCAAAACAAGTTTTTCATATAAAAATTTCAAATTTTTTGGGTTTTGGGTGGATTTTTCAATTTTTTGGGGGTAGTCACGAATTAAAGTCCTTTTCGCTCTAGGACGCATATTTAAAGAGATATGGCCAAAACAAATTTTTCATATAAAAATTTCAAAAAAATTTGGGTTTTGGGTGGATTTTTCAATTTTTTGGGGGTGGTCACGAATTAAAGTCCTTTTCGCTCTAGAACGCTTAGTTTAGGAGATATGGCCAAAACAAGTTTTTCATATAAAAATTTATATTTGTTTGGGTTTTGGGTGGATTTTTCAATATTTTGGGGGTAGTCACGAATTAAAGTTCTTTCTTTTCGCTCTAGGACACATATTTAAGGAGATATGGCCAAAACAAGTTTTTCATATAAAAACTTCAAATTTTTTAGGTTTTGGGTGGATTTTTGGGGGTAGTCACGAATTAAAGTCCTTTTCGCTCTAGGACGTATATTTAAGGAGATATGGCCAAAACAAGTTTTTCATATAAAAATTTAAATTTTTTAGGTTTTGGGTGGATTTTTCAATTTTTTGGGGGTAGTCACGAATTAAAGTCCTTTTCGCTCTAGGACGCATATTTAAGGAGATATGGCCAAAACAAGTTTTTCATATAAAAATTTCAAATTTTTTAGGTTTTGGGTGGATTTTTCAATTTTTTGGGGGTAGTCACGAATTAAAGTCCTTTTCGCTCTAGGACGCATATTTAAGGAGATATGGCCAAAACAAGTTTTTCATATAAAAATTTCAAATTTTTTGGGTTTTGGGTGGATTTTTCAATATTTTGGGGGTAGTCACGAATTAAAGTTCTTTTCGCTCTAGGACACATATTTAAGGAGATATGGCCAAAACAAGTTTTTCATATAAAAATTTCAAATTTTTTGGGTTTTGGGTGGATTTTTCAATTTTTTGGGGGTAGTCACGAATTAAAGTCCTTTTCGCTCTAGGACGCATATTTAAGGAGATATGGCCAAAACAAGTTTTTCATATAAAAATTTCAAATTTTTTGGGTTTTGGGTGGATTTTTCAATTTTTTGGGGGTGGTCACGAATTAAAGTCCTTTTCGCTCTAGGACGCATATTTAAGGAGATATGGCCAAAACAAGTTTTTCATATAAAAATTTCAAATTTTTTGGGTTTTGGGTGGATTTTTCAATTTTTTGGGGGTAGTCACGAATTAAAGTCCTTTTCGCTCTAGGACGCAAATTTAAGGAGATATGGCCAAAACAAGTTTTTCATATAAAAATTTAAATTTTTTAGGTTTTGGGTGGATTTTTCAATTTTTTGGGGGTAGTCACGAATTAAAGTCCTTTTCGCTCTAGGACGCATATTTAAGGAGATATGACCAAAACAAGTTTTTCATATAAAAATTTCAAAAAATTTGGGTTTTGGGTGGATTTTTCAATTTTTTGGGGGTGGTCACGAATTAAAGTCCTTTTCGCTCTAGGACGCATATTTAAGGAGATATGGCCAAAACAAGTTTTTCATATAAAAATTTCAAATTTTTTGGGTTTTGGGCGGATTTTTCAATTTTTTGGTGGTGGTCACGAATTAAAGTCCTTTTCGCTCTAGGACGCATATTTAAGGAGATATGGCCAAAACAAGTTTTTCATATAAAAATTTCAATTTTTTAGGTTTTGAGTGGATTTTCCAATTTTTTGGGGGTAGTCACGAATTAAAGTCCTTTTCGCTCTAGGACGCATATTTAAGGAGATATGGCCAAAACAAATTTTTCATATAAAAATTTCAAATTTTTTAGGTGTTGAGTGGATTTTTCAATTTTACGGGGTAGTCACGAATTAAAGTCCTTTTCGCTCTAGGACGCTTAGTTTAGGAGATATGGCCAAAACAAGTTTTTCATATAAAAATTTCAAATTTTTTGGGTTTTGGGTGGATTTTGCAATTTTTTGGGGGTAGTCACGAATTAAAGTCCTTTTCGCTCTAGGACGCTTAGTTTAGGAGATATGGCCAAAACAAGTTTTTCATATAAAAATTTCAAATTTTTTGGGTTTTGGGTGGATTTTTCAATTTTTTGGGGGTAGTCACGAATTAAAGTCCTTTTCGCTCTAGGACGTATATTTAAGGAGATATGGCCAAAACAAGTTTTTCATATAAAAATTTAAATTTTTTAGGTTTTGGGTGGATTTTTCAATTTTTTGGGGGTAGTCACGAATTAAAGTCCTTTTCGCTCTAGGACGCATATTTAAGGAGATATGGCCAAAACAAGTTTTTCATATAAAAATTTCAAATTTTTTGGGTTTTGGGTGGATTTTTCAATTTTTTGGGGGTGGTCACGAATTAAAGTCCTTTTCGCTCTAGGACGCATATTTAAGGAGATATGGCCAAAACAAGTTTTTCATATAAAAATTTCAAATTTTTTGGGTTTGGGTGGATTTTTCAATTTTTTGGGGGTAGTCACGAATTAAAGTCCTTTTCGCTCTAGGACGCATATTTAAGGAGATATGGCCAAAACAAGTTTTTCATATAAAAATTTCAAATTTTTTGGGTTTTGGGTGGATTTTTCAATTTTTTGGGGGTGGTCACGAATTAAAGTCCTTTTCGCTCTAGGACGCATATTTAAGGAGATATGGCCAAAACAAGTTTTTCATATAAAAATTTCAAATTTTTTGGGTTTTGGGTGGATTTTTCAATTTTTTGGGGGTAGTCACGAATTAAAGTCCTTTTCGCTCTAGGACGCATATTTAAGGAGATATGGCCAAAACAAGTTTTTCATATAAAAATTTCAAATTTTTTGGGTTTTGGGTGGATTTTTCAATTTTTTGGGGGTGGTCACGAATTAAAGTCCTTTTCGCTCTAGGACGCATATTTAAGGAGATATGGCCAAAACAAGTTTTTCATATAAAAATTTCAAATTTTTTGGGTTTTGGGTGGATTTTCCAATTTTGTGGGGGTAGTCACGAATTAAAGTCCTTTTCGCTCTAGGACGCATATTTAAGGAGATATGGCCAAAACAAGTTTTTCATATAAAAATTTCAAATTTTTTGGGTTTTGGGTGGATTTTTCAATTTTTTGGGGGTAGTCACGAATTAAAGTCCTTTTCGCTCTAGGACGCTTAGTTTAGGAGATATGGCCAAAACAAGTTTTTCATATAAAAATTTCAAATTTTTTGGGTTTTTGGGTGGATTTTTCAATTTTTTGGGGGTAGTCACGAATTAAAGTCCTTTTCGCTCTAGGACGTATATTTAAGGAGATATGGCCAAAACAAGTTTTTCATATAAAAATTTAAATTTATTAGGTTTTGGGTGGATTTTTCAATTTTTTGGGGGTAGTCACGAATTAAAGTCCTTTTCGCTCTAGGACGCATATTTAAGGAGATATGGCCAAAACAAGTTTTTCATATAAAATTTTCAAATTTTTTGGGTTTTGGGTGGATTTTTCAATTTTTTGGGGGTAGTCACGAATTAAAGTCCTTTTCGCTCTAGGACGCTTAGTTTAGGAGATATGGCCAAAACAAGTTTTTCATATAAAAATTTCAAATTTTTTGGGTTTTGGGTGGATTTTTCAATTTTTTGGGGGTAGTCACGAATTAAAGTCCTTTTCGCTCTAGGACGCATATTTAAGGAGATATGGCCAAAACAAGTTTTTCATATAAAAATTTCAAATTTTTTGGGTTTTGGGTGGATTTTTCAATTTTTTGGGGGTAGTCACGAATTAAAGTCCTTTTCGCTTTAGGACGCATATTTAAGGAGATATGGCCAAAACAAGTTTTTCATATAAAAATTTCAAATTTTTTGGGTTTTGGGTGGATTTTTCAATTTTTGGGGGTAGTCACGAATTAAAGTCCTTTTCGCTCTAGGACGCATATTTAAGGAGATATGGCCAAAACAAGTTTTTCATATAAAAATTTCAAATTTTTTGGGTTTTGGGTGGATTTTTCAATTTTTTGGGGGTAGTCACGAATTAAAGTCCTTTTCGCTCTAGGACGCATATTTAAGGAGATATGGCCAAAACAAGTTTTTCATATAAAAATTTCAAATTTTTTGGGTTTTGGGTGGATTTTTCAATTTTTTGGGGGTGGTCACGAATTAAAGTCCTTTTCGCTCCAGGACGCATATTTAAGGAGATATGGCCAAAACAAGTTTTTCATATAAAAATTTAAATTTATTAGGTTTTGGGTGGATTTTTCAATTTTTTGGGGGTAGTCACGAATTAAAGTCCTTTTCGCTCTAGGACGCAAATTTAAGGAGATATGGCCAAAACAAGTTTTTCATATAAAAATTTAAATTTTTTAGGTTTTGGGTGGATTTTTCAATTTTTTGGGGGTAGTCACGAATTAAAGTCCTTTTCGCTCTAGGACGCATATTTAAGGAGATATGACCAAAACAAGTTTTTCATATAAAAATTTCAAAAAATTTGGGTTTTGGGTGGATTTTTCAATTTTTTGGGGGTGGTCACGAATTAAAGTCCTTTTCGCTCTAGGACGCATATTTAAGGAGATATGGCCAAAACAAGTTTTTCATATAAAAATTTCAAATTTTTTGGGTTTTGGGCGGATTTTTCAATTTTTTGGTGGTGGTCACGAATTAAAGTCCTTTTCGCTCTAGGACGCATATTTAAGGAGATATGGCCAAAACAAGTTTTTCATATAAAAATTTCAATTTTTTAGGTTTTGAGTGGATTTTCCAATTTTTTGGGGGTAGTCACGAATTAAAGTCCTTTTCGCTCTAGGACGCATATTTAAGGAGATATGGCCAAAACAAATTTTTCATATAAAAATTTCAAATTTTTTAGGTGTTGAGTGGATTTTTCAATTTTACGGGGTAGTCACGAATTAAAGTCCTTTTCGCTCTAGGACGCTTAGTTTAGGAGATATGGCCAAAACAAGTTTTTCATATAAAAATTTCAAATTTTTTGGGTTTTGGGTGGATTTTGCAATTTTTTGGGGGTAGTCACGAATTAAAGTCCTTTTCGCTCTAGGACGCTTAGTTTAGGAGATATGGCCAAAACAAGTTTTTCATATAAAAATTTCAAATTTTTTGGGTTTTGGGTGGATTTTTCAATTTTTTGGGGGTAGTCACGAATTAAAGTCCTTTTCGCTCTAGGACGTATATTTAAGGAGATATGGCCAAAACAAGTTTTTCATATAAAAATTTAAATTTTTTAGGTTTTGGGTGGATTTTTCAATTTTTTGGGGGTAGTCACGAATTAAAGTCCTTTTCGCTCTAGGACGCATATTTAAGGAGATATGGCCAAAACAAGTTTTTCATATAAAATTTCAAATTTTTTGGGTTTTGGGTGGATTTTTCAATTTTTTGGGGGTGGTCACGAATTAAAGTCCTTTTCGCTCTAGGACGCATATTTAAGGAGATATGGCCAAAACAAGTTTTTCATATAAAAATTTCAAATTTTTTGGGTTTGGGTGGATTTTTCAATTTTTTGGGGGTAGTCACGAATTAAAGTCCTTTTCGCTCTAGGACGCATATTTAAGGAGATATGGCCAAAACAAGTTTTTCATATAAAAATTTCAAATTTTTTGGGTTTTGGGTGGATTTTTCAATTTTTTGGGGGTGGTCACGAATTAAAGTCCTTTTCGCTCTAGGACGCATATTTAAGGAGATATGGCCAAAACAAGTTTTTCATATAAAAATTTCAAATTTTTTGGGTTTTGGGTGGATTTTCCAATTTTGTGGGGGTAGTCACGAATTAAAGTCCTTTTCGCTCTAGGACGCATATTTAAGGAGATATGGCCAAAACAAGTTTTTCATATAAAAATTTCAAATTTTTTGGGTTTTGGGTGGATTTTTCAATTTTTTGGGGGTAGTCACGAATTAAAGTCCTTTTCGCTCTAGGACGCATATTTAAGGAGATATGGCCAAAACAAGTTTTTCATATAAAAATTTCAAATTTTTTGGGTTTTGGGTGGATTTTTCAATTTTTTGGGGGTGGTCACGAATTAAAGTCCTTTTCGCTCTAGGACGCATATTTAAGGAGATATGGCCAAAACAAGTTTTTCATATAAAAATTTCAAATTTTTTGGGTTTTGGGTGGATTTTTCAATTTTTTGGGGGTAGTCACGAATTAAAGTCCTTTTCGCTCTAGGACGCTTAGTTTAGGAGATATGGCCAAAACAAGTTTTTCATAAAAAAATTTCAAATTTTTTGGGTTTTTGGGTGGATTTTTCAATTTTTTGGGGGTAGTCACGAATTAAAGTCCTTTTCGCTCTAGGACGTATATTTAAGGAGATATGGCCAAAACAAGTTTTTCATATAAAAATTTAAATTTATTAGGTTTTGGGTGGATTTTTCAATTTTTTGGGGGTAGTCACGAATTAAAGTCCTTTTCGCTCTAGGACGCATATTTAAGGAGATATGGCCAAAACAAGTTTTTCATATAAAATTTTCAAATTTTTTGGGTTTTGGGTGGATTTTTAAATTTTTTGGGGGTAGTCACGAATTAAAGTCCTTTTCGCTCTAGGACGTATATTTAAGGAGATATGGCCAAAACAAGTTTTTCATATAAAAATTTCAAATTTTTTGGGTTTTGGGTGGATTTTTCAATTTTTTGGGGGTGGTCACGAATTAAAGTCCTTTTCGCTCTAGGACGCATATTTAAGGAGATATGGCCAAAACAAGTTTTTCATATAAAAATTTCAAATTTTTTGGGTTTTGGGTGGATTTTTCAATTTTTTGGGGGTAGTCACGAGTTAAAGTCCTTTTCGCTCTAGGACGCATATTTAAGGAGATATGGCCAAAACAAGTTTTTCATATAAAAATTTCAAATTTTTTGGGTTTTGGGTGGATTTTTCAATTTTTTGGGGGTGGTCACGAATTAAAGTCCTTTTCGCTCTAGGACGCATATTTAAGGAGATATGGCCAAAACAAGTTTTTCATATAAAAATTTCAAATTTTTTAGGTTTTGGGTGGATTTTTCAATTTTGTGGGGGTAGTCACGAATTAAAGTCCTTTTCGCTCTAGGACGCATATTTAAGGAGATATGGCCAAAACAAGTTTTTCATATAAAAATTTCAAATTTTTTGGGTTTTGGGTGGATTTTTCAATTTTTTGGGGGTAGTCACGAATTAAAGTCCTTTTCGCTCTAGGACGCATATTTAAGGAGATATGGCCAAAACAAGTTTTTCATATAAAAATTTCAATTTTTTTAGGTTTTGGGTGGATTTTTCAATTTTTTGGGGGTAGTCACGAATTAAAGTCCTTTTCGCTCTAGGACGCTTAGTTTAGGAGATATGGCCAAAATAAGTTTTTCATATAAAAATTTCAAATTTTTTGGGTTTTTGGGTGGATTTTTCAATTTTTTGGGGGTAGTCACGAATTAAAGTCCTCTTCGCTCTAGGACGTATATTTAAGGAGATATGGCCAAAACAAGTTTTTCATATAAAAATTTAAATTTTTTAGGTTTTGGGTGGATTTTTCAATTTTTTGGGGGTAGTCACGAATTAAAGTCCTTTTCGCTCTAGGACGCATATTTAAGGAGATATGGCCAAAACAAGTTTTTCATATAAAAATTTCAAATTTTTTGGGTTTTGGGTGGATTTTTCAATTTTTTGGGGGTAGTCACGAATTAAAGTCCTTTTCGCTCTAGGACGCATATTTAAGGAGATATGGCCAAAACAAGTTTTTCATATAAAAATTTCAAATTTTTTGGGTTTTGGGTGGATTTTTCAATTTTTTGGGGGTGGTCACGAATTAAAGTCCTTTTCGCTCTAGGACGCATATTTAAGGAGATATGGCCAAAACAAGTTTTTCATATAAAAATTTCAAATTTTTTGGGTTTTGGGTGGATTTTTCAATTTTTTGGGGGTAGTCACGAATTAAAGTCCTTTTCGCTCTAGGACGCATATTTAAGGAGATATGGCCAAAACAAGTTTTTCATATAAAAATTTCAAATTTTTTGGGTGGATTTTTCAATTTTTTGGGGGTGGTCACGAATTAAAGTCCTTTTCGCTCTAGGACGCATATTTAAGGAGATATGGCCAAAACAAATTTTTCATATAAAAATTTCAAATTTTTTGGGTTTTGGGTGGATTTTTCAATTTTTTGGGGGTAGTCACGAATTAAAGTCCTTTTCGCTCTAGGACGCATATTTAAGGAGATATGGCCAAAACAAATTTTTCATATAAAAATTTCAAATTTTTTAGGTTTTGAGTGGATTTTTCAATTTTTTGGGGGTGGTCACGAATTAAAGTCCTTTTCGCTCTAGGACGCATATTTAAGGAGATATGGCCAAAACAAGTTTTTCATATAAAAATTTCAAATTTTTTGGGTTTTGGGTGGATTTTTCAATTTTTTGGGGGTAGTCACGAATTAAAGTCCTTTTCGCTCTAGGACGCTTAGTTTAGGAAATATGGCCAAAACAAGTTTTTCATATAAAAATTTCAAATTTTTTGGGTTTTGGGTGGATTTTGCAATTTTTTGGGGGTAGTCACGAATTAAAGTCCTTTTCGCTCTAGGACGCTTAGTTTAGGAGATATGGCCAAAACAAGTTTTTCATATAAAAATTTCAAATTTTTTGGGTTTTGGGTGGATTTTTCAATTTTTTGGGGGTAGTCACGAATTAAAGTCCTTTTCGCTCTAGGACGCATATTTAAGGAGATATGGCCAAAACAAGTTTTTCATATAAAAATTTCAAATTTTTTGGGTTTTGGGTGGATTTTTCAATTTTTTGGGGGTAGTCACGAATTAAAGTCCTTTTCGCTTTAGGACGCATATTTAAGAGATATGGCCAAAACAAGTTTTTCATATAAAAATTTCAAATTTTTTGGGTTTTGGGTGGATTTTTCAATTTTTGGGGGTAGTCACGAATTAAAGTCCTTTTCGCTCTAGGACGCATATTTAAGGAGATATGGCCAAAACAAGTTTTTCATATAAAAATTTCAAATTTTTTGGGTTTTGGGTGGATTTTTCAATTTTTTGGGGGTAGTCACGAATTAAAGTCCTTTTCGCTCTAGGACGCTTAGTTTAGGAGATATGGCCAAAACAAGTTTTTCATATAAAAATTTCAATTTTTTTGGGTTTTGGGTGGATTTTTCAATTTTTTGGGGGTAGTCACGAATTAAAGTCCTTTTCGCTCTAGGACGTATATTTAAGGAGATATGGCCAAAACAAGTTTTTCATATAAAAATTTAAATTTTTTAGGTTTTGGGTGGATTTTTCAATTTTTTGGGGGTAGTCACGAATTAAAGTCCTTTTCGCTCTAGGACGCATATTTAAGGAGATATGGCCAAAACAAGTTTTTCATATAAAAATTTCAAATTTTTTGGGTTTTGGGTGGATTTTTCAATTTTTTGGGGGTGGTCACGAATTAAAGTCCTTTTCGCTCTAGGACGCATATTTAAGGAGATATGGCCAAAACAAGTTTTTCATATAAAAATTTCAAATTTTTTGGGTTGTGGGTGGATTTTTCAATTTTTTGGGGGTAGTCACGAATTAAAGTCCTTTTCGCTCTAGGACGCATATTTAAAGAGATATGGCCAAAACAAATTTTTCATATAAAAATTTCAAAAAAATTTGGGTTTTGGGTGGATTTTTCAATTTTTTGGGGGTGGTCACGAATTAAAGTCCTTTTCGCTCTAGGACGCATATTTAAGGAGATATGGCCAAAACAAGTTTTTCATATAAAAATTTAAATTTTTTAGGTTTTGGGTGGATTTTTGGGGGTAGTCACGAATTAAAGTCCTTTTCGCTCTAGGACGTATATTTAAGGAGATATGGCCAAAACAAGTTTTTCATATAAAAATTTAAATTTTTTAGGTTTTGGGTGGATTTTTCATTTTTTTGGGGGTAGTCACGAATTAAAGTCCTTTTCGCTCTAGGACGCATATTTAAGGAGATATGGCCAAAACAAGTTTTTCATATAAAAATTTAAATTTTTTAGGTTTTGGGTGGATTTTTCAATTTTTTGGGGGTAGTCACGAATTAAAGTCCTTTTCGCTCTAGGACGCATATTTAAGGAGATATGGCCAAAACAAGTTTTTCATATAAAAATTTCAAATTTTTTGGGTTTTGGGTGGATTTTTCAATTTTTTGGGGGTGGTCACGAATTAAAGTCCTTTTCGCTCTAGGACGCATATTTAAGGAGATATGGCCAAAACAAGTTTTTCATATAAAAATTTCAAATTTTTTGGGTTTGGGTGGATTTTTCAATTTTTTGGGGGTAGTCACGAATTAAAGTCCTTTTCGCTCTAGGACGCATATTTAAGGAGATATGGCCAAAACAAGTTTTTCATATAAAAATTTCAAATTTTTTGGGTTTTGGGTGGATTTTTCAATTTTTTGGGGGTGGTCACGAATTAAAGTCCTTTTCGCTCTAGGACGCATATTTAAGGAGATATGGCCAAAACAAGTTTTTCATATAAAAATTTCAAATTTTTTGGGTTTTGGGTGGATTTTCCAATTTTGTGGGGGTAGTCACGAATTAAAGTCCTTTTCGCTCTAGGACGCATATTTAAGGAGATATGGCCAAAACAAGTTTTTCATATAAAAATTTCAAATTTTTTGGGTTTTGGGTGGATTTTTCAATTTTTTGGGGGTAGTCACGAATTAAAGTCCTTTTCGCTCTAGGACGCTTAGTTTAGGAGATATGGCCAAAACAAGTTTTTCATATAAAAATTTCAAATTTTTTGGGTTTTGGGTGGATTTTTCAATTTTTTGGGGGTGGTCACGAATTAAAGTCCTTTTCGCTCTAGGACGCATATTTAAGGAGATATGGCCAAAACAAGTTTTTCATATAAAAATTTCAAATTTTTTGGGTTTTGGGTGGATTTTCCAATTTTGTGGGGGTAGTCACGAATTAAAGTCCTTTTCGCTCTAGGACGCATATTTAAGGAGATATGGCCAAAACAAGTTTTTCATATAAAAATTTCAAATTTTTTGGGTTTTGGGTGGATTTTTCAATTTTTTGGGGGTAGTCACGAATTAAAGTCCTTTTCGCTCTAGGACGCTTAGTTTAGGAGATATGGCCAAAACAAGTTTTTCATATAAAAATTTCAAATTTTTTGGGTTTTTGGGTGGATTTTTCAATTTTTTGGGGGTAGTCACGAATTAAAGTCCTTTTCGCTCTAGGACGTATATTTAAGGAGATATGGCCAAAACAAGTTTTTCATATAAAAATTTAAATTTATTAGGTTTTGGGTGGATTTTTCAATTTTTTGGGGGTAGTCACGAATTAAAGTCCTTTTCGCTCTAGGACGCATATTTAAGGAGATATGGCCAAAACAAGTTTTTCATATAAAATTTTCAAATTTTTTGGGTTTTGGGTGGATTTTTCAATTTTTTGGGGGTAGTCACGAATTAAAGTCCTTTTCGCTCTAGGACGCTTAGTTTAGGAGATATGGCCAAAACAAGTTTTTCATATAAAAATTTCAAATTTTTTGGGTTTTGGGTGGATTTTTCAATTTTTTGGGGGTAGTCACGAATTAAAGTCCTTTTCGCTCTAGGACGCATATTTAAGGAGATATGGCCAAAACAAGTTTTTCATATAAAAATTTCAAATTTTTTGGGTTTTGGGTGGATTTTTCAATTTTTTGGGGGTAGTCACGAATTAAAGTCCTTTTCGCTTTAGGACGCATATTTAAGGAGATATGGCCAAAACAAGTTTTTCATATAAAAATTTCAAATTTTTTGGGTTTTGGGTGGATTTTTCAATTTTTGGGGGTAGTCACGAATTAAAGTCCTTTTCGCTCTAGGACGCATATTTAAGGAGATATGGCCAAAACAAGTTTTTCATATAAAAATTTCAAATTTTTTGGGTTTTGGGTGGATTTTTCAATTTTTTGGGGGTGGTCACGAATTAAAGTCCTTTTCGCTCTAGGACGCATATTTAAGGAGATATGGCCAAAACAAGTTTTTCATATAAAAATTTCAAATTTTTTGGGTTTTGGGTGGATTTTTCAATTTTTTGGGGGTAGTCACGAATTAAAGTCCTTTTCGCTCTAGGACGCATATTTAAGGAGATATGGCCAAAACAAGTTTTTCATATAAAAATTTAAATTTTTTAGGTTTTGGGTGGATTTTTCAATTTTTTGGGGGTAGTCACGAATTAAAGTCCTTTTCGCTCTAGGACGCATATTTAAGGAGATATGACCAAAACAAGTTTTTCATATAAAAATTTCAAAAAATTTGGGTTTTGGGTGGATTTTTCAATTTTTTGGGGGTGGTCACGAATTAAAGTCCTTTTCGCTCTAGGACGCATATTTAAGGAGATATGGCCAAAACAAGTTTTTCATATAAAAATTTCAAATTTTTTGGGTTTTGGGCGGATTTTTCAATTTTTTGGTGGTGGTCACGAATTAAAGTCCTTTTCGCTCTAGGACGCATATTTAAGGAGATATGGCCAAAACAAGTTTTTCATATAAAAATTTCAATTTTTTATGTTTTGAGTGGATTTTCCAATTTTTTGGGGGTAGTCACGAATTAAAGTCCTTTTCGCTCTAGGACGCATATTTAAGGAGATATGGCCAAAACAAATTTTTCATATAAAAATTTCAAATTTTTTAGGTGTTGAGTGGATTTTTCAATTTTACGGGGTAGTCACGAATTAAAGTCCTTTTCGCTCTAGGACGCTTAGTTTAGGAGATATGGCCAAAACAAGTTTTTCATATAAAAATTTCAAATTTTTTGGGTTTTGGGTGGATTTTGCAATTTTTTGGGGGTAGTCACGAATTAAAGTCCTTTTCGCTCTAGGACGCTTAGTTTAGGAGATATGGCCAAAACAAGTTTTTCATATAAAAATTTCAAATTTTTTGGGTTTTGGGTGGATTTTTCAATTTTTTGGGGGTAGTCACGAATTAAAGTCCTTTTCGCTCTAGGACGTATATTTAAGGAGATATGGCCAAAACAAGTTTTTCATATAAAAATTTAAATTTTTTAGGTTTTGGGTGGATTTTTCAATTTTTTGGGGGTAGTCACGAATTAAAGTCCTTTTCGCTCTAGGACGCATATTTAAGGAGATATGGCCAAAACAAGTTTTTCATATAAAAATTTCAAATTTTTTGGGTTTTGGGTGGATTTTTCAATTTTTTGGGGGTGGTCACGAATTAAAGTCCTTTTCGCTCTAGGACGCATATTTAAGGAGATATGGCCAAAACAAGTTTTTCATATAAAAATTTCAAATTTTTTGGGTTTGGGTGGATTTTTCAATTTTTTGGGGGTAGTCACGAATTAAAGTCCTTTTCGCTCTAGGACGCATATTTAAGGAGATATGGCCAAAACAAGTTTTTCATATAAAAATTTCAAATTTTTTGGGTTTTGGGTGGATTTTTCAATTTTTTGGGGGTGGTCACGAATTAAAGTCCTTTTCGCTCTAGGACGCATATTTAAGGAGATATGGCCAAAACAAGTTTTTCATATAAAAATTTCAAATTTTTTGGGTTTTGGGTGGATTTTCCAATTTTGTGGGGGTAGTCACGAATTAAAGTCCTTTTCGCTCTAGGACGCATATTTAAGGAGATATGGCCAAAACAAGTTTTTCATATAAAAATTTCAAATTTTTTGGGTTTTGGGTGGATTTTTCAATTTTTTGGGGGTAGTCACGAATTAAAGTCCTTTTCGCTCTAGGACGCATATTTAAGGAGATATGGCCAAAACAAGTTTTTCATATAAAAATTTCAAATTTTTTGGGTTTTGGGTGGATTTTTCAATTTTTTGGGGGTGGTCACGAATTAAAGTCCTTTTCGCTCTAGGACGCATATTTAAGGAGATATGGCCAAAACAAGTTTTTCATATAAAAATTTCAAATTTTTTGGGTTTTGGGTGGATTTTTCAATTTTTTGGGGGTAGTCACGAATTAAAGTCCTTTTCGCTCTAGGACGCTTAGTTTAGGAGATATGGCCAAAACAAGTTTTTCATATAAAAATTTCAAATTTTTTGGGTTTTTGGGTGGATTTTTCAATTTTTTGGGGGTAGTCACGAATTAAAGTCCTTTTCGCTCTAGGACGTATATTTAAGGAGATATGGCCAAAACAAGTTTTTCATATAAAAATTTAAATTTATTAGGTTTTGGGTGGATTTTTCAATTTTTTGGGGGTAGTCACGAATTAAAGTCCTTTTCGCTCTAGGACGCATATTTAAGGAGATATGGCCAAAACAAGTTTTTCATATAAAATTTTCAAATTTTTTGGGTTTTGGGTGGATTTTTCAATTTTTTGGGGGTAGTCACGAATTAAAGTCCTTTTCGCTCTAGGACGTATATTTAAGGAGATATGGCCAAAACAAGTTTTTCATATAAAAATTTCAAATTTTTTGGGTTTTGGGTGGATTTTTCAATTTTTTGGGGGTGGTCACGAATTAAAGTCCTTTTCGCTCTAGGACGCATATTTAAGGAGATATGGCCAAAACAAGTTTTTCATATAAAAATTTCAAATTTTTTGGGTTTTGGGTGGATTTTTCAATTTTTTGGGGGTAGTCACGAGTTAAAGTCCTTTTCGCTCTAGGACGCATATTTAAGGAGATATGGCCAAAACAAGTTTTTCATATAAAAATTTCAAATTTTTTGGGTTTTGGGTGGATTTTTCAATTTTTTGGGGGTGGTCACGAATTAAAGTCCTTTTCGCTCTAGGACGCATATTTAAGGAGATATGGCCAAAACAAGTTTTTCATATAAAAATTTCAAATTTTTTAGGTTTTGGGTGGATTTTTCAATTTTGTGGGGGTAGTCACGAATTAAAGTCCTTTTCGCTCTAGGACGCATATTTAAGGAGATATGGCCAAAACAAGTTTTTCATATAAAAATTTCAAATTTTTTGGGTTTTGGGTGGATTTTTCAATTTTTTGGGGGTAGTCACGAATTAAAGTCCTTTTCGCTCTAGGACGCATATTTAAGGAGATATGGCCAAAACAAGTTTTTCATATAAAAATTTCAAATTTTTTAGGTTTTGGGTGGATTTTTCAATTTTTTGGGGGTAGTCACGAATTAAAGTCCTTTTCGCTCTAGGACGCTTAGTTTAGGAGATATGGCCAAAATAAGTTTTTCATATAAAAATTTCAAATTTTTTGGGTTTTTGGGTGGATTTTTCAATTTTTTGGGGGTAGTCACGAATTAAAGTCCTTTTCGCTCTAGGACGTATATTTAAGGAGATATGGCCAAAACAAGTTTTTCATATAAAAATTTAAATTTTTTAGGTTTTGGGTGGATTTTTCAATTTTTTGGGGGTAGTCACGAATTAAAGTCCTTTTCGCTCTAGGACGCATATTTAAGGAGATATGGCCAAAACAAGTTTTTCATATAAAAATTTCAAATTTTTTGGGTTTTGGGTGGATTTTTCAATTTTTTGGGGGTAGTCACGAATTAAAGTCCTTTTCGCTCTAGGACGCATATTTAAGGAGATATGGCCAAAACAAGTTTTTCATATAAAAATTTCAAATTTTTTGGGTTTTGGGTGGATTTTTCAATTTTTTGGGGGTGGTCACGAATTAAAGTCCTTTTCGCTCTAGGACGCATATTTAAGGAGATATGGCCAAAACAAGTTTTTCATATAAAAATTTCAAATTTTTTGGGTTTTGGGTGGATTTTTCAATTTTTTGGGGGTAGTCACGAATTAAAGTCCTTTTCGCTCTAGGACGCATATTTAAGGAGATATGGCCAAAACAAGTTTTTCATATAAAAATTTCAAATTTTTTGGGTGGATTTTTCAATTTTTTGGGGGTGGTCACGAATTAAAGTCCTTTTCGCTCTAGGACGCATATTTAAGGAGATATGGCCAAAACAAATTTTTCATATAAAAATTTCAAATTTTTTGGGTTTTGGGTGGATTTTTCAATTTTTTGGGGGTAGTCACGAATTAAAGTCCTTTTCGCTCTAGGACGCATATTTAAGGAGATATGGCCAAAACAAATTTTTCATATAAAAATTTCAAATTTTTTAGGTTTTGAGTGGATTTTTCAATTTTTTGGGGGTGGTCACGAATTAAAGTCCTTTTCGCTCTAGGACGCATATTTAAGGAGATATGGCCAAAACAAGTTTTTCATATAAAAATTTCAAATTTTTTGGGTTTTGGGTGGATTTTTCAATTTTTTGGGGGTAGTCACGAATTAAAGTCCTTTTCGCTCTAGGACGCTTAGTTTAGGAAATATGGCCAAAACAAGTTTTTCATATAAAAATTTCAAATTTTTTGGGTTTTGGGTGGATTTTGCAATTTTTTGGGGGTAGTCACGAATTAAAGTCCTTTTCGCTCTAGGACGCTTAGTTTAGGAGATATGGCCAAAACAAGTTTTTCATATAAAAATTTCAAATTTTTTGGGTTTTGGGTGGATTTTTCAATTTTTTGGGGGTAGTCACGAATTAAAGTCCTTTTCGCTCTAGGACGCATATTTAAGGAGATATGGCCAAAACAAGTTTTTCATATAAAAATTTCAAATTTTTTGGGTTTTGGGTGGATTTTTCAATTTTTTGGGGGTAGTCACGAATTAAAGTCCTTTTCGCTTTAGGACGCATATTTAAGGAGATATGGCCAAAACAAGTTTTTCATATAAAAATTTCAAATTTTTTGGGTTTTGGGTGGATTTTTCAATTTTTGGGGGTAGTCACGAATTAAAGTCCTTTTCGCTCTAGGACGCATATTTAAGGAGATATGGCCAAAACAAGTTTTTCATATAAAAATTTCAAATTTTTTGGGTTTTGGGTGGATTTTTCAATTTTTTGGGGGTAGTCACGAATTAAAGTCCTTTTCGCTCTAGGACGCTTAGTTTAGGAGATATGGCCAAAACAAGTTTTTCATATAAAAATTTCAATTTTTTTGGGTTTTGGGTGGATTTTTCAATTTTTTGGGGGTAGTCACGAATTAAAGTCCTTTTCGCTCTAGGACGTATATTTAAGGAGATATGGCCAAAACAAGTTTTTCATATAAAAATTTAAATTTTTTAGGTTTTGGGTGGATTTTTCAATTTTTTGGGGGTAGTCACGAATTAAAGTCCTTTTCGCTCTAGGACGCATATTTAAGGAGATATGGCCAAAACAAGTTTTTCATATAAAAATTTCAAATTTTTTGGGTTTTGGGTGGATTTTTCAATTTTTTGGGGGTGGTCACGAATTAAAGTCCTTTTCGCTCTAGGACGCATATTTAAGGAGATATGGCCAAAACAAGTTTTTCATATAAAAATTTCAAATTTTTTGGGTTGTGGGTGGATTTTTCAATTTTTTGGGGGTAGTCACGAATTAAAGTCCTTTTCGCTCTAGGACGCATATTTAAAGAGATATGGCCAAAACAAATTATTCATATAAAAATTTCAAAAAAATTTGGGTTTTGGGTGGATTTTTCAATTTTTTGGGGGTGGTCACGAATTAAAGTCCTTTTCGCTCTAGAACGCTTAGTTTAGGAGATATGGCCAAAACAAGTTTTTCATATAAAAATTTATATTTGTTTGGGTTTTGGGTGGATTTTTCAATATTTTGGGGGTAGTCACGAATTAAAGTTCTTTCTTTTCGCTCTAGGACACATATTTAAGGAGATATGGCCAAAACAAGTTTTTCATATAAAAACTTCAAATTTTTTAGGTTTTGGGTGGATTTTTGGGGGTAGTCACGAATTAAAGTCCTTTTCGCTCTAGGACGTATATTTAAGGAGATATGGCCAAAACAAGTTTTTCATATAAAAATTTAAATTTTTTAGGTTTTGGGTGGATTTTTCAATTTTTTGGGGGTAGTCACGAATTAAAGTCCTTTTCGCTCTAGGACGCATATTTAAGGAGATATGGCCAAAACAAGTTTTTCATATAAAAATTTCAAATTTTTTAGGTTTTGGGTGGATTTTTCAATTTTTTGGGGGTAGTCACGAATTAAAGTCCTTTTCGCTCTAGGACGCATATTTAAGGAGATATGGCCAAAACAAGTTTTTCATATAAAAATTTCAAATTTTTTGGGTTTTGGGTGGATTTTTCAATATTTTGGGGGTAGTCACGAATTAAAGTTCTTTTCGCTCTAGGACACATATTTAAGGAGATATGGCCAAAACAAGTTTTTCATATAAAAATTTCAAATTTTTTGGGTTTTGGGTGGATTTTTCAATTTTTTGGGGGTAGTCACGAATTAAAGTCCTTTTCGCTCTAGGACGCATATTTAAGGAGATATGGCCAAAACAAGTTTTTCATATAAAAATTTCAAATTTTTTGGGTTTTGGGTGGATTTTTCAATTTTTTGGGGGTGGTCACGAATTAAAGTCCTTTTCGCTCTAGGACGCATATTTAAGGAGATATGGCCAAAACAAGTTTTTCATATAAAAATTTCAAATTTTTTGGGTTTTGGGTGGATTTTTCAATTTTTTGGGGGTAGTCACGAATTAAAGTCCTTTTCGCTCTAGGACGCATATTTAAGGAGATATGGCCAAAACAAGTTTTTCATATAAAAATTTAAATTTTTTAGGTTTTGGGTGGATTTTTCAATTTTTTGGGGGTAGTCACGAATTAAAGTCCTTTTCGCTCTAGGACGCATATTTAAGGAGATATGACCAAAACAAGTTTTTCATATAAAAATTTCAAAAAATTTGGGTTTTGGGTGGATTTTTCAATTTTTTGGGGGTGGTCACGAATTAAAGTCCTTTTCGCTCTAGGACGCATATTTAAGGAGATATGGCCAAAACAAGTTTTTCATATAAAAATTTCAAATTTTTTGGGTTTTGGGCGGATTTTTCAATTTTTTGGTGGTGGTCACGAATTAAAGTCCTTTTCGCTCTAGGACGCATATTTAAGGAGATATGGCCAAAACAAGTTTTTCATATAAAAATATCAATTTTTTAGGTTTTGAGTGGATTTTCCAATTTTTTGGGGGTAGTCACGAATTAAAGTCCTTTTCGCTCTAGGACGCATATTTAAGGAGATATGGCCAAAACAAATTTTTCATATAAAAATTTCAAATTTTTTAGGTGTTGAGTGGATTTTTCAATTTTACGGGGTAGTCACGAATTAAAGTCCTTTTCGCTCTAGGACGCTTAGTTTAGGAGATATGGCCAAAACAAGTTTTTCATATAAAAATTTCAAATTTTTTGGGTTTTGGGTGGATTTTGCAATTTTTTGGGGGTAGTCACGAATTAAAGTCCTTTTCGCTCTAGGACGCTTAGTTTAGGAGATATGGCCAAAACAAGTTTTTCATATAAATATTTCAAATTTTTTGGGTTTTGGGTGGATTTTTCAATTTTTTGGGGGTAGTCACGAATTAAAGTCCTTTTCGCTCTAGGACGTATATTTAAGGAGATATGGCCAAAACAAGTTTTTCATATAAAAATTTAAATTTTTTAGGTTTTGGGTGGATTTTTCAATTTTTTGGGGGTAGTCACGAATTAAAGTCCTTTTCGCTCTAGGACGCATATTTAAGGAGATATGGCCAAAACAAGTTTTTCATATAAAAATTTCAAATTTTTTGGGTTTTGGGTGGATTTTTCAATTTTTTGGGGGTGGTCACGAATTAAAGTCCTTTTCGCTCTAGGACGCATATTTAAGGAGATATGGCCAAAACAAGTTTTTCATATAAAAATTTCAAATTTTTTGGGTTTGGGTGGATTTTCCAATTTTTTGGGGGTAGTCACGAATTAAAGTCCTTTTCGCTCTAGGACGCATATTTAAGGAGATATGGCCAAAACAAGTTTTTCATATAAAAATTTCAAATTTTTTGGGTTTTGGGTGGATTTTTCAATTTTTTGGGGGTGGTCACGAATTAAAGTCCTTTTCGCTCTAGGACGCATATTTAAGGAGATATGGCCAAAACAAGTTTTTCATATAAAAATTTCAAATTTTTTGGGTTTTGGGTGGATTTTCCAATTTTGTGGGGGTAGTCACGAATTAAAGTCCTTTTCGCTCTAGGACGCATATTTAAGGAGATATGGCCAAAACAAGTTTTTCATATAAAAATTTCAAATTTTTTGGGTTTTGGGTGGATTTTTCAATTTTTTGGGGGTAGTCACGAATTAAAGTCCTTTTCGCTCTAGGACGCATATTTAAGGAGATATGGCCAAAACAAGTTTTTCATATAAAAATTTCAAATTTTTTGGGTTTTGGGTGGATTTTTCAATTTTTTGGGGGTGGTCACGAATTAAAGTCCTTTTCGCTCTAGGACGCATATTTAAGGAGATATGGCCAAAACAAGTTTTTCATATAAAAATTTCAAATTTTTTGGGTTTTGGGTGGATTTTTCAATTTTTTGGGGGTAGTCACGAATTAAAGTCCTTTTCGCTCTAGGACGTATATTTAAGGAGATATGGCCAAAACAAGTTTTTCATATAAAAATTTAAATTTATTAGGTTTTGGGTGGATTTTTCAATTTTTTGGGGGTAGTCACGAATTAAAGTCCTTTTCGCTCTAGGACGCATATTTAAGGAGATATGGCCAAAACAAGTTTTTCATATAAAATTTTCAAATTTTTTGGGTTTTGGGTGGATTTTTCAATTTTTTGGGGGTAGTCACGAATTAAAGTCCTTTTCGCTCTAGGACGTATATTTAAGGAGATATGGCCAAAACAAGTTTTTCATATAAAAATTTCAAATTTTTTGGGTTTTGGGTGGATTTTTCAATTTTTTGGGGGTGGTCACGAATTAAAGTCCTTTTCGCTCTAGGACGCATATTTAAGGAGATATGGCCAAAACAAGTTTTTCATATAAAAATTTCAAATTTTTTGGGTTTTGGGTGGATTTTTCAATTTTTTGGGGGTAGTCACGAGTTAAAGTCCTTTTCGCTCTAGGACGCATATTTAAGGAGATATGGCCAAAACAAGTTTTTCATATAAAAATTTCAAATTTTTTGGGTTTTGGGTGGATTTTTCAATTTTTTGGGGGTGGTCACGAATTAAAGTCCTTTTCGCTCTAGGACGCATATTTAAGGAGATATGGCCAAAACAAGTTTTTCATATAAAAATTTCAAATTTTTTAGGTTTTGGGTGGATTTTTCAATTTTGTGGGGGTAGTCACGAATTAAAGTCCTTTTCGCTCTAGGACGCATATTTAAGGAGATATGGCCAAAACAAGTTTTTCATATAAAAATTTCAAATTTTTTGGGTTTTGGGTGGATTTTTCAATTTTTTGGGGGTAGTCACGAATTAAAGTCCTTTTCGCTCTAGGACGCATATTTAAGGAGATATGGCCAAAACAAGTTTTTCATATAAAAATTTCAATTTTTTTAGGTTTTGGGTGGATTTTTCAATTTTTTGGGGGTAGTCACGAATTAAAGTCCTTTTCGCTCTAGGACGCTTAGTTTAGGAGATATGGCCAAAATAAGTTTTTCATATAAAAATTTCAAATTTTTTGGGTTTTTGGGTGGATTTTTCAATTTTTTGGGGGTAGTCACGAATTAAAGTCCTTTTCGCTCTAGGACGTATATTTAAGGAGATATGGCCAAAACAAGTTTTTCATATAAAAATTTAAATTTTTTAGGTTTTGGGTGGATTTTTCAATTTTTTGGGGGTAGTCACGAATTAAAGTCCTTTTCGCTCTAGGACGCATATTTAAGGAGATATGGCCAAAACAAGTTTTTCATATAAAAATTTCAAATTTTTTGGGTTTTGGGTGGATTTTTCAATTTTTTGGGGGTAGTCACGAATTAAAGTCCTTTTCGCTCTAGGACGCATATTTAAGGAGATATGGCCAAAACAAGTTTTTCATATAAAAATTTCAAATTTTTTGGGTTTTGGGTGGATTTTTCAATTTTTTGGGGGTGGTCACGAATTAAAGTCCTTTTCGCTCTAGGACGCATATTTAAGGAGATATGGCCAAAACAAGTTTTTCATATAAAAATTTCAAATTTTTTGGGTTTTGGGTGGATTTTTCAATTTTTTGGGGGTAGTCACGAATTAAAGTCCTTTTCGCTCTAGGACGCATATTTAAGGAGATATGGCCAAAACAAGTTTTTCATATAAAAATTTCAAATTTTTTGGGTGGATTTTTCAATTTTTTGGGGGTGGTCACGAATTAAAGTCCTTTTCGCTCTAGGACGCATATTTAAGGAGATATGGCCAAAACAAATTTTTCATATAAAAATTTCAAATTTTTTGGGTTTTGGGTGGATTTTTCAATTTTTTGGGGGTAGTCACGAATTAAAGTCCTTTTCGCTCTAGGACGCATATTTAAGGAGATATGGCCAAAACAAATTTTTCATATAAAAATTTCAAATTTT
Source organism: Haematobia irritans (assembly GCF_050003625.1). NCBI lineage: Eukaryota > Metazoa > Arthropoda > Insecta > Diptera > Muscidae > Haematobia > Haematobia irritans. The sequence continues at coordinate 26,497,863 of NC_134401.1, forward strand.
TTAGGTTTTGAGTGGATTTTTCAATTTTTTGGGGGTGGTCACGAATTAAAGTCCTTTTCGCTCTAGGACGCATATTTAAGGAGATATGGCCAAAACAAGTTTTTCATATAAAAATTTCAAATTTTTTGGGTTTTGGGTGGATTTTTCAATTTTTTGGGGGTAGTCACGAATTAAAGTCCTTTTCGCTCTAGGACGCTTAGTTTAGGAGATATGGCCAAAACAAGTTTTTCATATAAAAATTTCAAATTTTTTGGGTTTTGGGTGGATTTTGCAATTTTTTGGGGGTAGTCACGAATTAAAGTCCTTTTCGCTCTAGGACGCTTAGTTTAGGAGATATGGCCAAAACAAGTTTTTCATATAAAAATTTCAAATTTTTTGGGTTTTGGGTGGATTTTTCAATTTTTTGGGGGTAGTCACGAATTAAAGTCCTTTTCGCTCTAGGACGTATATTTAAGGAGATATGGCCAAAACAAGTTTTTCATATAAAAATTTAAATTTTTTAGGTTTTGGGTGGATTTTTCAATTTTTTGGGGGTAGTCACGAATTAAAGTCCTTTTCGCTCTAGGACGCATATTTAAGGAGATATGGCCAAAACAAGTTTTTCATATAAAAATTTCAAATTTTTTGGGTTTTGGGTGGATTTTTCAATTTTTTGGGGGTGGTCACGAATTAAAGTCCTTTTCGCTCTAGGACGCATATTTAAGGAGATATGGCCAAAACAAGTTTTTCATATAAAAATTTCAAATTTGTTGGGTTTGGGTGGATTTTTCAATTTTTTGGGGGTAGTCACGAATTAAAGTCCTTTTCGCTCTAGGACGCATATTTAAGGAGATATGGCCAAAACAAGTTTTTCATATAAAAATTTCAAATTTTTTGGGTTTTGGGTGGATTTTTCAATTTTTTGGGGGTGGTCACGAATTAAAGTCCTTTTCGCTCTAGGACGCATATTTAAGGAGATATGGCCAAAACAAGTTTTTCATATAAAAATTTCAAATTTTTTGGGTTTTGGGTGGATTTTCCAATTTTGTGGGGGTAGTCACGAATTAAAGTCCTTTTCGCTCTAGGACGCATATTTAAGGATATATGGCCAAAACAAGTTTTTCATATAAAAATTTCAAATTTTTTGGGTTTTGGGTGGATTTTTCAATTTTTTGGGGGTAGTCACGAATTAAAGTCCTTTGCGCTCTAGGACGCATATTTAAGGAGATATGGCCAAAACAAGTTTTTCATATAAAAATTTCAAATTTTTTGGGTTTTGGGTGGATTTTTCAATTTTTTGGGGGTGGTCACGAATTAAAGTCCTTTTCGCTCTAGGACGCATATTTAAGGAGATATGGCCAAAACAAGTTTTTCATATAAAAATTTCAAATTTTTTGGGTTTTGGGTGGATTTTTCAATTTTTTGGGGGTAGTCACGAATTAAAGTCCTTTTCGCTCTAGGACGCTTAGTTTAGGAGATATGGCCAAAACAAGTTTTTCATATAAAAATTTCAAATTTTTTGGGTTTTTGGGTGGATTTTTCAATTTTTTGGGGGTAGTCACGAATTGAAGTCCTTTTCGCTCTAGGACGTATATTTAAGGAGATATGGCCAAAACAAGTTTTTCATATAAAAATTTAAATTTATTAGGTTTTGGGTGGATTTTTCAATTTTTTGGGGGTAGTCACGAATTAAAGTACTTTTCGCTCTAGGACGCATATTTAAGGAGATATGGCCAAAACAAGTTTTTCATATAAAAATTTCAAATTTTTTGGGTTTTGGGTGGATTTTTCAATTTTTTGGGGGTAGTCACGAATTAAAGTCCTTTTCGCTCTAGGACGTATATTTAAGGAGATATGGCCAAAACAAGTTTTTCATATAAAAATTTCAAATTTTTTGGGTTTTGGGTGGATTTTTCAATTTTTTGGGTTTTTGGGTGGATTTTTCAATTTTTTGGGGGTAGTCACGAATTAAAGTCCTTTTCGCTCTAGGACGTATATTTAAGGAGATATGGCCAAAACAAGTTTTTCATATAAAAATTTAAATTTATTAGGTTTTGGGAGGATTTTTCAATTTTTTGGGGGTAGTCACGAATTAAAGTACTTTTCGCTCTAGGACGCATATTTAAGGAGATATGGCCAAAACAAGTTTTTCATATAAAAATTTCAAATTTTTTGGGTTTTGGGTGGATTTTTCAATTTTTTGGGGGTAGTCACGAATTAAAGTCCTTTTCGCTCTAGGACGTATATTTAAGGAGATATGGCCAAAACAAGTTTTTCATATAAAAATTTCAAATTTTTTGGGTTTTGGGTGGATTTTTCAATTTTTTGGGGGTGGTCACGAATTAAAGTCCTTTTCGCTCTAGGACGCATATTTAAGGAGATATGGCCAAAACAAGTTTTTCATATAAAAATTTCAAATTTTTTGGGTTTTGGGTGGATTTTTCAATTCTTTGGGGGTAGTCACGAGTTAAAGTCCTTTTCGCTCTAGGACGCATATTTAAGGAGATATGGCCAAAACAAGTTTTTCATATAAAAATTTCAAATTTTTTGGGTTTTGGGTGGATTTTTCAATTTTTTGGGGGTGGTCACGAATTAAAGTCCTTTTCGCTCTAGGACGCATATTTAAGGAGATATGGCCAAAACAAGTTTTTCATATAAAAATTTCAAATTTTTTAGGTTTTGGGTGGATTTTTCAATTTTGTGGGGGTAGTCACGAATTAAAGTCCTTTTCGCTCTAGGACGCATATTTAAGGAGATATGGCCAAAACAAATTTTTCATATAAAAATTTAAATTTTTTAGGTTTTGGGTGGATTTTTCAATTTTTTGGGGGTAGTCACGAATTAAAGTCCTTTTCGCTCTAGGACGCATATTTAAGGAGATATGGCCAAAACAAGTTTTTCATATAAAAATTTCAAATTTTTTGGGTTTTGGGTGGATTTTTCAATTTTTTGGGGGTAGTCACGAATTAAAGTCCTTTTCGCTCTAGGACGCTTAGTTTAGGAGATATGGCCAAAACAAGTTTTTCATATAAAAATTTCAAATTTTTTGGGTTTTGGTGGGATTTTGCAATTTTTTGGGGGTAGTCACGAATTAAAGTCCTTTTCGCTCTAGGACGCTTAGTTTAGGAGATATGGCCAAAACAAGTTTTTCATATAAAAATTTCAAATTTTTTGGGTTTTGGGTGGATTTTTCAATTTTTTGGGGGTAGTCACGAATTAAAGTCCTTTTCGCTCTAGGACGTATATTTAAGGAGATATGGCCAAAACAAGTTTTTCATATAAAAATTTAAATTTTTTAGGTTTTGGGTGGATTTTTCAATTTTTTGGGGGTAGTCACGAATTAAAGTCCTTTTCGCTCTAGGACGCATATTTAAGGAGATATGGCCAAAACAAGTTTTTCATATAAAAATTTCAAATTTTTTGGGTTTTGGGTGGATTTTTCAATTTTTTGGGGGTGGTCACGAATTAAAGTCCTTTTCGCTCTAGGACGCATATTTAAGGAGATATGGCCAAAACAAGTTTTTCATATAAAAATTTCAAATTTTTTGGGTTTGGGTGGATTTTTCAATTTTTTGGGGGTAGTCACGAATTAAAGTCCTTTTCGCTCTAGGACGCATATTTAAGGAGATATGGCCAAAACAAGTTTTTCATATAAAAATTTCAAATTTTTTGGGTTTTGGGAGGATTTTTCAATTTTTTGGGGGTGGTCACGAATTAAAGTCCTTTTCGCTCTAGGACGCATATTTAAGGAGATATGGCCAAAACAAGTTTTTCATATAAAAATTTCAAATTTTTTGGGTTTTGGGTGGATTTTCCAATTTTGTGGGGGTAGTCACGAATTAAAGTCCTTTTCGCTCTAGGACGCATATTTAAGGAGATATGGCCAAAACAAGTTTTTCATATAAAAATTTCAAATTTTTTGGGTTTTGGGTGGATTTTTCAATTTTTTGGGGGTAGTCACGAATTAAAGTCCTTTGCGCTCTAGGACGCATATTTAAGGAGATATGGCCAAAACAAGTTTATCATATAAAAATTTCAAATTTTTTGGGTTTTGGGTGGATTTTTCAATTTTTTGGGGGTGGTCACGAATTAAAGTCCTTTTCGCTCTAGGACGCATATTTAAGGAGATATGGCCAAAACAAGTTTTTCATATAAAAATTTCAAATTTTTTGGGTTTTGGGTGGATTTTTCAATTTTTTGGGGGTAGTCACGAATTAAAGTCCTTTTCGCTCTAGGACGCTTAGTTTAGGAGATATGGCCAAAACATGTTTTTCATATAAAAATTTCAAATTTTTTGGGTTTTTGGGTGGATTTTTCAATTTTTTGGGGGTAGTCACGAATTAAAGTCCTTTTCGCTCTAGGACGTATATTTAAGGAGATATGGCCAAAACAAGTTTTTCATATAAAAATTTAAATTTATTAGGTTTTGGGTGGATTTTTCAATTTTTTGGGGGTAGTCACGAATTAAAGTACTTTTCGCTCTAGGACGCATATTTAAGGAGATATGGCCAAAACAAGTTTTTCATATAAAAATTTCAAATTTTTTGGGTTTTGGGTGGATTTTTCAATTTTTTGGGGGTAGTCACGAATTAAAGTCCTTTTCGCTCTAGGACGTATATTTAAGGAGATATGGCCAAAACAAGTTTTTCATATAAAAATTTCAAATTTTTTGGGTTTTGGGTGGATTTTTCAATTTTTTGGGTTTTTGGGTGGATTTTTCAATTTTTTGGGGGTAGTCACGAATTAAAGTCCTTTTCGCTCTAGGACGTATATTTAAGGAGATATGGCCAAAACAAGTTTTTCATATAAAAATTTAAATTTATTAGGTTTTGGGTGGATTTTTCAATTTTTTGGGGGTAGTCACGAATTAAAGTACTTTTCGCTCTAGGACGCATATTTAAGGAGATATGGCCAAAACAAGTTTTTCATATAAAAATTTCAAATTTTTTGGGTTTTGGGTGGATTTTTCAATTTTTTGGGGGTAGTCACGAATTAAAGTCCTTTTCGCTCTAGGACGTATATTTAAGGAGATATGGCCAAAACAAGTTTTTCATATAAAAATTTCAAATTTTTTGGGTTTTGGGTGGATTTTTCAATTTTTTGGGGGTGGTCACGAATTAAAGTCCTTTTCGCTCTAGGACGCATATTTAAGGAGATATGGCCAAAACAAGTTTTTCATATAAAAATTTCAAATTTTTTGGGTTTTGGGTGGATTTTTCAATTCTTTGGGGGTAGTCACGAGTTAAAGTCCTTTTCGCTCTAGGACGCATATTTAAGGAGATATGGCCAAAACAAGTTTTTCATATAAAAATTTCAAATTTTTTGGGTTTTGGGTGGATTTTTCAATTTTTTGGGGGTGGTCACGAATTAAAGTCCTTTTCGCTCTAGGACGCATATTTAAGGAGATATGGCCAAAACAAGTTTTTCATATAAAAATTTCAAATTTTTTAGGTTTTGGGTGGATTTTTCAATTTTGTGGGGGTAGTCACGAATTAAAGTCCTTTTCGCTCTAGGACGCATATTTAAGGAGATATGGCCAAAACAAATTTTTCATATAAAAATTTCAAATTTTTTAGGTTTTGAGTGGATTTTTCAATTTTTTGGGGGTGGTCACGAATTAAAGTCCTTTTCGCTCTAGGACGCATATTTAAGGAGATATGGCCAAAACAAGTTTTTCATATAAAAATTTCAAATTTTTTGGGTTTTGGGTGGATTTTTCAATTTTTTGGGGGTAGTCACGAATTAAAGTCCTTTTCGCTCTAGGACGCATATTTAAGGAGATATGGCCAAAACAAGTTTTTCATATAAAAATTTCAAATTTTTTGGGTTTTGGGTGGATTTTTCAATTTTTTGGGGGTAGTCACGAATTAAAGTCCTTTTCGCTCTAGGACGCATATTTAAGGAGATATGGCCAAAACAAGTTTTTCATATAAAAATTTCAAATTTTTTAGGTTTTGGGTGGATTTTTCAATTTTTTGGGGGTAGTCACGAATTAAAGTCCTTTTCGCTCTAGGACGCTTAGTTTAGGAGATATGGCCAAAATAAGTTTTTCATATAAAAATTTCAAATTTTTTGGGTTTTTGGGTGGATTTTTCAATTTTTTGGGGGTAGTCACGAATTAAAGTCCTTTTCGCTCTAGGACGTATATTTAAGGAGATATGGCCAAAACAAGTTTTTCATATAAAAATTTAAATTTTTTAGGTTTTGGGGGTAGTCACGAATTAAAGTCCTTTTCGCTCTAGGACGCATATTTAAGGAGATATGGCCAAAACAAGTTTTTCATATAAAAATTTCAAATTTTTTGGGTTTTGGGTGGATTTTTCAATTTTTTGGGGGTAGTCACGAATTAAAGTCCTTTTCGCTCTAGGACGCATATTTAAGGAGATATGGCCAAAACAAGTTTTTCATATAAAAATTTCAAATTTTTTGGGTTTTGGGTGGATTTTTCAATTTTTTGGAGGTGGTCACGAATTAAAGTCCTTTTCGCTCTAGGACGCATATTTAAGGAGATATGGCCAAAACAAGTTTTTCATATAAAAATTTCAAATTTTTTGGGTTTTGGGTGGATTTTTCAATTTTTTGGGGGTAGTCACGAATTAAAGTCCTTTTCGCTCTAGGACGCATATTTAAGGAGATATGGCCAAAACAAGTTTTTCATATAAAAATTTCAAATTTTTTGGATGGATTTTTCAATTTTTTGGGGGTGGTCACGTATTAAAGTCCTTTTCGCTCTAGGACGCATATTTAAGGAGATATGGCCAAAACAAGTTTTTCATATAAAAATTTCAAATTTTTTGGGTTTTGGGTGGATTTTTCAATTTTTTGGGGGTAGTCACGAATTAAAGTCCTTTTCGCTCTAGGACGCATATTTAAGGAGATATGGCTAAAACAAATTTTTCATATAAAAATTTCAAATTTTTTAGGTTTTGAGTGGATTTTTCAATTTTTTGGGGGTGGTCACGAATTAAAGTCCTTTTCGCTCTAGGACGCATATTTAAGGAGATATGGCCAAAACAAGTTTTTCCTATAAAAATTTCAAATTTTTTGGGTTTTGGGTGGATTTTTCAATTTTGTGGGGGTAGTCACGAATTAAAGTCCTTTTCGCTCTAGGACGCATATTTAAGGAGATATGGCCAAAACAAATTTTTCATATAAAAATTTCAAATTTTTTAGGTTTTGAGTGGATTTTTCAATTTTTTGGGGGTGGTCACGAATTAAAGTCCTTTTCGCTCTAGGACGCATATTTAAGGAGATATGGCCAAAACAAGTTTTTCATATAAAAATTTCAAATTTTTTGGGTTTTGGGTGGATTTTTCAATTTTTTGGGGGTAGTCACGAATTAAAGTCCTTTTCGCTCTAGGACGCATATTTAAGGAGATATGGCCAAAACAAGTTTTTCATATAAAAATTTCAAATTTTTTGGGTTTTGGGTGGATTTTTCAATTTTTTGGGGGTAGTCACGAATTAAAGTCCTTTTCGCTCTAGGACGCATATTTAAGGAGATATGGCCAAAACAAGTTTTTCATATAAAAATTTCAAAAAAATTTGGGTTTTGGGTGGATTTTTCAATTTTTTGGGGGTGGTCACGAATTAAAGTCCTTTTCGCTCTAGAACGCTTAGTTTAGGAGATATGGCCAAAACAAGTTTTTCATATAAAAATTTCAATTTTTTTGGGTTTTGGGTGGATTTTTCAATTTTTTGGGGGTAGTCACGAATTAAAGTCCTTTTCGCTCTAGGACACATATTTAAGGAGATATGGCCAAAACAAGTTTTTCATATAAAACTTTCAAATTTTTTGGGTTTTGAGTGGATTTTTCAATTTTTTGGGGGTAGTCACGAATTAAAGTCCTTTTCGCTCTAGGACGCATATTTAAGGAGATATGGCCAAAACAAATTTTTCATATAAAAATTTCAAATTTTTTAGGTTTTGAGTGGATTTTTCAATTTTTTGGGGGTGGTCACGAATTAAAGTCCTTTTCGCTCTAGGACGCATATTTAAGGAGATATGGCCAAAACAAGTTTTTCATATAAAAATTTCAAATTTTTTGGGTTTTGGGTGGATTTTTCAATTTTTTGGGGGTAGTCACGAATTAAAGTCCTTTTCGCTCTAGGACGCATATTTAAGGAGATATGGCCAAAACAAGTTTTTCATATAAAAATTTCAAATTTTTTGGGTTTTGGGTGGATTTTTCAATTTTTTGGGGGTAGTCACGAATTAAAGTCCTTTTCGCTCTAGGACGCATATTTAAGGAGATATGGCCAAAACAAGTTTTTCATATAAAAATTTCAAATTTTTTAGGTTTTGGGTGGATTTTTCAATTTTTTGGGGGTAGTCACGAATTAAAGTCCTTTTCGCTCTAGGACGCTTAGTTTAGGAGATATGGCCAAAATAAGTTTTTCATATAAAAATTTCAAATTTTTTGGGTTTTTGGGTGGATTTTTCAATTTTTTGGGGGTAGTCACGAATTAAAGTCCTTTTCGCTCTAGGACGTATATTTAAGGAGATATGGCCAAAACAAGTTTTTCATATAAAAATTTAAATTTTTTAGATTTTGGGTGGATTTTTCAATTTTTTGGGGGTAGTCACGAATTAAAGTCCTTTTCGCTCTAGGACGCATATTTAAGGAGATATGGCCAAAACAAGTTTTTCATATAAAAATTTCAAATTTTTTGGGTTTTGGGTGGATTTTTCAATTTTTGGGGGTAGTCACGAATTAAAGTCCTTTTCGCTCTAGGACGCATATTTAAGGAGATATGGCCAAAACAAGTTTTTCATATAAAAATTTCAAATTTTTTGGGTTTTGGGTGGATTTTTCAATTTTTTGGGGGTGGTCACGAATTAAAGTCCTTTTCGCTCTAGGACGCATATTTAAGGAGATATGGCCAAAACAAGTTTTTCATATAAAAATTTCAAATTTTTTGGGTTTTGGGTGGATTTTTCAATTTTTTGGGGGTAGTCACGAATTAAAGTCCTTTTCGCTCTAGGACGCATATTTAAGGAGATATGGCCAAAACAAGTTTTTCATATAAAAATTTCAAATTTTTTGGGTGGATTTTTCAATTTTTCAATTAAAGTCCTTTTCGCTCTAGGACGCATATTTAAGGAGATATGGCCAAAACAAGTTTTTCATATAAAAATTTCAAATTTTTTGGGTTTTGGGTGGATTTTTCAATTTTTTGGGGGTAGTCACGAATTAAAGTCCTTTTCGCTCTAGGACGCATATTTAAGGAGATATGGCCAAAACAAGTTTTTCATATAAAAATTTCAAATTTTTTGGGTTTTGGGTGGATTTTTCAATTTTTTGGGGGTAGTCACGAATTAAAGTCCTTTTCGCTCTAGGACGCATATTTAAGGAGATATGGCCAAAACAAGTTTTTCATATAAAAATTTCAAATTTTTTGGGTAGATTTTTTAATTTTTTGGGGGTGGTCACGAATTAAAGTCCTTTTCGCTCTAGGACGCATATTTAAGGAGATATGGCCAAAACAAGTTTTTCATATAAAAATTTCAAATTTTTTGGGTTTTGGGTGGATTTTTCAATTTTTTGGGGGTAGTCACGAATTAAAGTCCTTTTCGCTCTAGGACGCATATTTAAGGAGATATGGCCAAAACAAATTTTTCATATAAAAATTTCAAATTTTTTAGGTTTTGAGTGGATTTTTCAATTTTTTGGGGGTGGTCACGAATTAAAGTCCTTTTCGCTCTAGGACGCATATTTAAGGAGATATGGCCAAAACAAGTTTTTCATATAAAAATTTCAAATTTTTTGGGTGGATTTTATAATTTTTTGGGGGTGGTCACGAATTAAAGTCCTTTTCGCTCTAGGACGCATATTTAAGGAGATATGGCCAAAACAAGTTTTTCATATAAAAATTTCAAATTTTTTGGGTTTTGGGTGGATTTTTCAATTTTTTGGGGGTAGTCACGAATTAAAGTCCTTTTCGCTCTAGGACGCATATTTAAGGAGATATGGCCAAAACAAATTTTTCATATAAAAATTTCAAATTTTTTAGGTTTTGAGTGGATTTTTCAATTTTTTGGGGGTGGTCACGAATTAAAGTCCTTTTCGCTCTAGGACGCATATTTAAGGAGATATGGCCAAAACAAGTTTTTCATATAAAAATTTCAAATTTTTTGGGTTTTGGGTGGATTTTTCAATTTTTTGGGGGTAGTCACGAATTAAAGTCCTTTTCGCTCTAGGACGCATATTTAAGGAGATATGGCCAAAACAAGTTTTTCATATAAAAATTTCAAATTTTTTGGGTTTTGGGTGGATTTTTCAATTTTTTGGGGGTAGTCACGAATTAAAGTCCTTTTCGCTCTAGGACGCTTAGTTTAGGAGATATGGCCAAAACAAGTTTTTCATATAAAAATTTCAAATTTTTTGGGTTTTGGGTGGATTTTTCAATTTTTTGGGGGTGGTCACGAATTAAAGTCCTTTTCGCTCTAGGACGCATATTTAAGGAGATATGGCCAAAACAAGTTTTTCATATAAAAATTTCAAAAAAATTTGGGTTTTGGGTGGATTTTTCAATTTTTTGGGGGTGGTCACGAATTAAAGTCCTTTTCGCTCTAGAACGCTTAGTTTAGGAGATATGGCCAAAACAAGTTTTTCATATAAAAATTTCAATTTTTTTGGGTTTTGGGTGGATTTTTCAATTTTTTGGGGGTAGTCACGAATTAAAGTCCTTTTCGCTCTAGGACACATATTTAAGGAGATATGGCCAAAACAAGTTTTTCATATAAAAATTTCAAATTTTTTGGGTTTTGGGTGGATTTTTCAATTTTTTGGGGGTAGTCACGAATTAAAGTCCTTTTCGCTCTAGGACGCATATTTAAGGAGATATGGCCAAAACAAATTTTTCATATAAAAATTTCAAATTTTTTAGGTTTTGAGTGGATTTTTCAATTTTTTGGGGGTGGTCACGAATTAAAGTCCTTTTCGCTCTAGGACGCATATTTAAGGAGATATGGCCAAAACAAGTTTTTCATATAAAAATTTCAAATTTTTTGGGTTTTGGGTGGATTTTTCAATTTTTGGGGGTAGTCACGAATTAAAGTCCTTTTCGCTCTAGGATGCATATTTAAGGAGATATGGCCAAAACAAGTTTTTCATATAAAAATTTCAAATTTTTTGGGTTTTGGGTGGATTTTTCAATTTTTTGGGGGTAGTCACGAATTAAAGTCCTTTTCGCTCTAGGACGCATATTTAAGGAGATATGGCCAAAACAAGTTTTTCATATAAAAATTACAAATTTTTTAGGTTTTGGGTGGATTTTTCAATTTTTTGGGGGTAGTCACGAATTAAAGTCCTTTTCGCTCTAGGACGCTTAGTTTAGGAGATATGGCCAAAATAAGTTTTTCATATAAAAATTTCAAATTTTTTGGGTTTTTGGGTGGATTTTTCAATTTTTTGGGGGTAGTCACGAATTAAAGTCCTTTTCGCTCTAGGACGTATATTTAAGGAGATATGGCCAAAACAAGTTTTTCATATAAAAATTTAAATTTTTTAGGTTTTGGGTGGATTTTTCAATTTTTTGGGGGTAGTCACGAATTAAAGTCCTTTTCGCTCTAGGACGCATATTTAAGGAGATATGGCCAAAACAAGTTTTTCATATAAAAATTTCAAATTTTTTGGATGGATTTTTCAATTTTTTGGGGGTGGTCACGAATTAAAGTCCTTTTCGCTCTAGGACGCATATTTAAGGAGATATGGCCAAAACAAGTTTTTCATATAAAAATTTCAAATTTTTTGGGTTTTGGGTGGATTTTCATTTTTTTGGGGGTGGTCACGAATTAAAGTCCTTTTCGCTCTAGGACGCATATTTAAGGAGATATGGCCAAAACAAGTTTTTCATATAAAAATTTCAAAAAAATTTGGGTTTTGGGTGGATTTTTCAATTTTTTGGGGGTGGTCACGAATTAAAGTCCTTTTCGCTCTAGAACGCTTAGTTTAGGAGATATGGCCAAAACAAGTTTTTCATATAAAAATTTCAAAAAAATTTGGGTTTTGGGTGGATTTTTCAATTTTTTGGGGGTGGTCACGAATTAAAGTCCTTTTCGCTCTAGAACGCTTAGTTTAGGAGATATGGCCAAAACAAGTTTTTCATATAAAAATTTAAATTTTTTTGGGTTTTGGGTGGATTTTTCAATTTTTTGGGGGTAGTCACGAATTAAAGTCCTTTTCGCTCTAGGACACATATTTAAGGAGATATGGCCAAAACAAGTTTTTCATATAAAAATTTCAAATTTTTTGGGTTTTGGGTGGATTTTTCAATTTTTTGGGGGTAGTCACGAATTAAAGTCCTTTTCGCTCTAGGACGCATATTTAAGGAGATATGGCCAAAACAAATTTTTCATATAAAAATTTCAAATTTTTTAGGTTTTGAGTGGATTTTTCAATTTTTTGGGGGTGGTCACGAATTAAAGTCCTTTTCGCTCTAGGACGCATATTTAAGGAGATATGGCCAAAACAAGTTTCTCATATAAAAATTTCAAATTTTTTGGGTTTTGGGTGGATTTTTCAATTTTTTGGGGGTAGTCACGAATTAAAGTCCTTTTCGCTCTAGGACGCATATTTAAGGAGATATGGCCAAAACAAGTTTTTCATATAAAAATTTCAAATTTTTTGGGTTTTGGGTGGATTTTTCAATTTTTTGGGGGTAGTCACGAATTAAAGTCCTTTTCGCTCTAGGACGCATATTTAAGGAGATATGGCCAAAACAAGTTTTTCATATAAAAATTTCAAATTTTTTGGGTTTTGGGTGGATTTTTCAATTTTTTGGGGGTAGTCACGAATTAAAGTCCTTTTCGCTCTAGGACGCATATTTAAGGAGATATGGCCAAAACAAGTTTTTCATATAAAAATTTCAAATTTTTTGGGTGGATTTTTTAATTTTTTGGGGGTGGTCACGAATTAAAGTCCTTTTCGCTCTAGGACGCATATTTAAGGAGATATGGCCAAAACAAGTTTTTCATATAAAAATTTCAAATTTTTTGGGTTTTGGGTGGATTTTTCAATTTTTTGGGGGTAGTCACGAATTAAAGTCCTTTTCGCTCTAGGACGCATATTTAAGGAGATATGGCCAAAACAAATTTTTCATATAAAAATTTCAAATTTTTTAGGTTTTGAGTGGATTTTTCAATTTTTTGGGGGTGGTCACGAATTAAAGTCCTTTTCGCTCTAGGACGCATATTTAAGGAGATATGGCCAAAACAAGTTTTTCATATAAAAATTTCAAATTTTTTGGGTTTTGGGTGGATTTTTCAATTTTTTGGGGGTAGTCACGAATTAAAGTCCTTTTCGCTCTAGGACGCATATTTAAGGAGATATGGCCAAAACAAGTTTTTCATATAAAAATTTCAAATTTTTTGGGTTTTGGGTGGATTTTTCAATTTTTTGGGGGTAGTCACGAATTAAAGTCCTTTTCGCTCTAGGACGCTTAGTTTAGGAGATATGGCCAAAACAAGTTTTTCATATAAAAATTTCAAATTTTTTGGGTTTTGGGTGGATTTTTCAATTTTTTGGGGGTGGTCACGAATTAAAGTCCTTTTCGCTCTAGGACGCATATTTAAGGAGATATGGCCAAAACAAGTTTTTCATATAAAAATTTCAAAAAAATTTGGGTTTTGGGTGGCTTTTTCAATTTTTTGGGGGTGGTCACGAATTAAAGTCCTTTTCGCTCTAGAACGCTTAGTTTAGGAGATATGGCCAAAACAAGTTTTTCATATAAAAATTTCAATTTTTTTGGGTTTTGGGTGGATTTTTCAATTTTTTGGGGGTAGTCACGAATTAAAGTCCTTTTCGCTCTAGGACACATATTTAAGGAGATATGGCCAAAACAAGTTTTTCATATAAAAATTTCAAATTTTTTGGGTTTTGGGTGGATTTTTCAATTTTTTGGGGGTAGTCACGAATTAAAGTCCTTTTCGCTCTAGGACGCATATTTAAGGAGATATGGCCAAAACAAATTTTTCATATAAAAATTTCAAATTTTTTAGGTTTTGAGTGGATTTTTCAATTTTTTGGGGGTGGTCACGAATTAAAGTCCTTTTCGCTCTAGGACGCATATTTAAGGAGATATGGCCAAAACAAGTTTTTCATATAAAAATTTCAAATTTTTTGGGTTTTGGGTGGATTTTTCAATTTTTTGGGGGTAGTCACGAATTAAAGTCCTTTTCGCTCTAGGACGCATATTTAAGGAGATATGGCCAAAACAAGTTTTTCATATAAAAATTACAAATTTTTTAGGTTTTGGGTGGATTTTTCAATTTTTTGGGGGTAGTCACGAATTAAAGTCCTTTTCGCTCTAGGACGCTTAGTTTAGGAGATATGGCCAAAATAAGTTTTTCATATAAAAATTTCAAATTTTTTGGGTTTTTGGGTGGATTTTTCAATTTTTTGGGGGTAGTCACGAATTAAAGTCCTTTTCGCTCTAGGACGTATATTTAAGGAGATATGGCCAAAACAAGTTTTTCATATAAAAATTTAAATTTTTTAGGTTTTGGGAGGATTTTTCAATTTTTTGGGGGTAGTCACGAATTAAAGTCCTTTTCGCTCTAGGACGCATATTTAAGGAGATATGGCCAAAACAAGTTTTTCATATAAAAATTTCAAATTTTTTGGATGGATTTTTCAATTTTTTGGGGGTGGTCACGAATTAAAGTCCTTTTCGCTCTAGGACGCATATTTAAGGAGATATGGCCAAAACAAGTTTTTCATATAAAAATTTCAAATTTTTTGGGTTTTGGGTGGATTTTTCAATTTTTTGGGGGTAGTCACGAATTAAAGTCCTTTTCGCTCTAGGACGCATATTTAAGGAGATATGGCCAAAACAAATTTTTCATATAAAAATTTCAAATTTTTTAGGTTTTGAGTGGATTTTTCAATTTTTTGGGGGTGGTCACGAATTAAAGTCCTTTTCGCTCTAGGACGCATATTTAAGGAGATATGGCCAAAACAAGTTTTTCATATAAAAATTTCAAATTTTTTGGGTTTTGGGTGGATTTTTCAATTTTTTGGGGGTAGTCACGAATTAAAGTCCTTTTCGCTCTAGGACGCATATTTAAGGAGATATGGCCAAAACAAGTTTTTCATATAAAAATTTCAAATTTTTTGGGTTTTGGGTGGATTTTTCAATTTTTTGGGGGTAGTCACGAATTAAAGTCCTTTTCGCTCTAGGACGCTTAGTTTAGGAGATATGGCCAAAACAAGTTTTTCATATAAAAATTTCAAATTTTTTGGGTTTTGGGTGGATTTTTCAATTTTTTGGGGATGGTCACGAATTAAAGTCCTTTTCGCTCTAGGACGCATATTTAAGGAGATATGGCCAAAACAAGTTTTTCATATAAAAATTTAATTTTTTTAGGTTTTGGGTGGATTTTTCAATTTTTTGGGGGTAGTCACGAATTAAAGTCCTTTTCGCTCTAGGACGCATATTTAAGGAGATATGGCCAAAACAAGTTTTTCATATAAAAATTTCAAAAAAATTTGGGTTTTGGGTGGATTTTTCAATTTTTTGGGGGTGGTCACGAATTAAAGTCCTTTTCGCTCTAGAACGCTTAGTTTAGGAGATATGGCCAAAACAAGTTTTTCATATAAAAATTTCAATTTTTTTGGGTTTTGGGTGGATTTTTCAATTTTTTGGGGGTAGTCACGAATTAAAGTCCTTTTCGCTCTAGGACACATATTTAAGGAGATATGGCCAAAACAAGTTTTTCATATAAAAATTTCAAATTTTTTGGGTTTTGAGTGGATTTTTCAATTTTTTGGGGGTAGTCACGAATTAAAGTCCTTTTCGCTCTAGGACGCATATTTAAGGAGATATGGCCAAAACAAATTTTTCATATAAAAATTTCAAATTTTTTAGGTTTTGAGTGGATTTTTCAATTTTTTGGGGGTGGTCACGAATTAAAGTCCTTTTCGCTCTAGGACGCATATTTAAGGAGATATGGCCAAAACAAGTTTTTCATATAAAAATTTCAAATTTTTTGGGTTTTGGGTGGATTTTTCAATTTTTTGGGGGTAGTCACGAATTAAAGTCCTTTTCGCTCTAGGACGCATATTTAAGGAGATATGGCCAAAACAAGTTTTTCATATAAAAATTTCAAATTTTTTGGGTTTTGGGTGGATTTTTCAATTTTTTGGGGGTAGTCACGAATTAAAGTCCTTTTCGCTCTAGGACGCATATTTAAGGAGATATGGCCAAAACAAGTTTTTCATATAAAAATTTCAAATTTTTTAGGTTTTGGGTGGATTTTTCAATTTTTTGGGGGTAGTCACGAATTAAAGTCCTTTTCGCTCTAGGACGCTTAGTTTAGGAGATATGGCCAAAATAAGTTTTTCATATAAAAATTTCAAATTTTTTGGGTTTTTGGGTGGATTTTTCAATTTTTTGGGGGTAGTCACGAATTAAAGTCCTTTTCGCTCTAGGACGTATATTTAAGGAGATATGGCCAAAACAAGTTTTTCATATAAAAATTTAAATTTTTTAGGTTTTGGGTGGATTTTTCAATTTTTTGGGGGTAGTCACGAATTAAAGTCCTTTTCGCTCTAGGACGCATATTTAAGGAGATATGGCCAAAACAAGTTTTTCATATAAAAATTTCAAATTTTTTGGGTTTTGGGTGGATTTTTCAATTTTTGGGGGTAGTCACGAATTAAAGTCCTTTTCGCTCTAGGACGCATATTTAAGGAGATATGGCCAAAACAAGTTTTTCATATAAAAATTTCAAATTTTTTTGGGTTTTGGGTGGATTTTTCAATTTTTTGGGGGTGGTCACGAATTAAAGTCCTTTTCGCTCTAGGACGCATATTTAAGGAGATATGGCCAAAACAAGTTTTTCATATAAAAATTTCAAATTTTTTGGGTTTTGGGTGGATTTTTCAATTTTTTGGGGGTAGTCACGAATTAAAGTCCTTTTCGCTCTAGGACGCATATTTAAGGAGATATGGCCAAAACAAGTTTTTCATATAAAAATTTCAAATTTTTTGGGTGGATTTTTCAATTTTTCAATTAAAGTCCTTTTCGCTCTAGGACGCATATTTAAGGAGATATGGCCAAAACAAGTTTTTCATATAAAAATTTCAAATTTTTTGGGTTTTGGGTGGATTTTTCAATTTTTTGGGGGTAGTCACGAATTAAAGTCCTTTTCGCTCTAGGACGCATATTTAAGGAGATATGGCCAAAACAAATTTTTCATATAAAAATTTCAAATTTTTTAGGTTTTGAGTGGATTTTTCAATTTTTTGGGGGTGGTCACGAATTAAAGTCCTTTTCGCTCTAGGACGCATATTTAAGGAGATATGGCCAAAACAAGTTTTTCATATAAAAATTTCAAATTTTTTGGGTTTTGGGTGGATTTTTCAATTTTTTGGGGGTAGTCACGAATTAAAGTCCTTTTCGCTCTAGGACGCTTAGTTTAGGAGATATGGCCAAAACAAGTTTTTCATATAAAAATTTCAAATTTTTTGGGTTTTGGGTGGATTTTTCAATTTTTTGGGGGTAGTCACGAATTAAAGTCCTTTTCGCTCTAGGACGCTTAGTTTAGGAGATATGGCCAAAACAAGTTTTTCATATAAAAATTTCAAATTTTTTGGGTTTTGGGTGGATTTTTCAATTTTTTGGGGGTGGTCACGAACTAAAGTCCTTTTCGTTCTAGGACGCATATTTAAGGAGATATGGCCAAAACAAGTTTTTCATATAAAAATTTCAAAAAAATTTGGGTTTTGGGTGGATTTTTCAATTTTTTGGGGGTGGTCACGAATTAAAGTCCTTTTCGCTCTAGAACGCTTAGTTTAGGAGATATGGCCAAAACAAGTTTTTCATATAAAAATTTCAATTTTTTTGGGTTTTGGGTGGATTTTTCAATTTTTTGGGGGTAGTCACGAATTAAAGTCCTTTTCGCTCTAGGACACATATTTAAGGAGATATGGCCAAAACAAGTTTTTCATATAAAAATTTCAAATTTTTTGGGTTTTGGATGGATTTTTCAATTTTTTGGGGGTAGTCACGAATTAAAGTCCTTTTCGCTCTAGGACGCATATTTAAGGAGATATGGCCAAAACAAATTTTTCATATAAAAATTTCAAATTTTTTAGGTTTTGAGTGGATTTTTCAATTTTTTGGGGGTGGTCACGAATTAAAGTCCTTTTCGCTCTAGGACGCATATTTAAGGAGATATGGCCAAAACAAGTTTTTCATATAAAAATTTTAAATTTTTTGGGTTTAGGGTGGATTTTTCAATTTTTTGGGGGTAGTCACGAATTAAAGTCCTTTTCGCTCTAGGACGCATATTTAAGGAGATATGGCCAAAACAAGTTTTTCATATAAAAATTTCAAATTTTTTGGGTTTTGGGTGGATTTTTCAATTTTTTGGGGGTAGTCACGAATTAAAGTCCTTTTCGCTCTAGGACGCATATTTAAGGAGATATGGCCAAAACAAGTTTTTCATATAAAAATTACAAATTTTTTAGGTTTTGGGTGGATTTTTCAATTTTTTGGGGGTAGTCACGAATTAAAGTCCTTTTCGCTCTAGGACGCTTAGTTTAGGAGATATGGCCAAAATAAGTTTTTCATATAAAAATTTCAAATTTTTTGGGTTTTTGGGTGGATTTTTCAATTTTTTGGGGGTAGTCACGAATTAAAGTCCTTTTCGCTCTAGGACGTATATTTAAGGAGATATGGCCAAAACAAGTTTTTCATATAAAAATTTAAATTTTTTAGGTTTTGGGTGGATTTTTCAATTTTTTGGGGGTAGTCACGAATTAAAGTCCTTTTCGCTCTAGGACGCATATTTAAGGAGATATGGCCAAAACAAGTTTTTCATATAAAAATTTCAAATTTTTTGGGTTTTGGGTGGATTTTTCAATTTTTTGGGGGTAGTCACGAATTAAAGTCCTTTTCGCTCTAGGACGCATATTTAAGGAGATATGGCCAAAACAAGTTTTTCATATAAAAATTTCAAATTTTTTGGGTTTTGGGTGGATTTTTCAATTTTTTGGGGGTAGTCACGAATTAAAGTCCTTTTCGCTCTAGGACGCATATTTAAGGAGATATGGCCAAAACAAATTTTTCATATAAAAATTTCAAATTTTTTAGGTTTTGAGTGGATTTTTCAATTTTTTGGGGGTAGTCACGAATTAAAGTCCTTTTCGCTCTAGGACGCATATTTAAGGAGATATGGCCAAAACAAGTTTTTCATATAAA
Organism: Haematobia irritans; assembly: GCF_050003625.1. Classification (NCBI taxonomy): domain Eukaryota; kingdom Metazoa; phylum Arthropoda; class Insecta; order Diptera; family Muscidae; genus Haematobia; species Haematobia irritans. The sequence goes on from NC_134401.1 coordinate 26,517,051, forward strand.
AATTTCAATTTTTTTGGGTTTTGGGTGGATTTTTCAATTTTTTGGGGGTAGTCACGAATTAAAGTCCTTTTCGCTCTAGGACGCATATTTAAGGAGATATGGCCAAAACAAGTTTTTCATATAAAAATTTCAAATTTTTTGGGTTTTGGGTGGATTTTTCAATTTTTTGGGGGTAGTCACGAATTAAAGTCCTTTTCGCTCTAGGACGCATATTTAAGGAGATATGGCCAAAACAAGTTTTTCATATAAAAATTTCAAATTTTTTGGGTTTTGGGTGGATTTTTCAATTTTTTGGGGGTGGTCACGAATTAAAGTCCTTTTCGCTCTAGGACGCATATTTAAGGAGATATGGCCAAAACAAGTTTTTCATATAAAAAATTAATTTTTTTAGGTTTTGGGTGGATTTTTCAATTTTTTGGGGGTAGTCACGAATTAAAGTCCTTTTCGCTCTAGGACGCATATTTAAGGAGATATGGCCAAAACAAGTTTTTCATATAAAAATTTCAAAAAAATTTGGGTTTTGGGTGGATTTTTCAATTTTTTGGGGGTGGTCACGAATTAAAGTCCTTTCGCTCTAGAACGCTTAGTTTAGGAGATATGGCCAAAACAAGTTTTTCATATAAAAATTTCAATTTTTTTGGGTTTTGGGTGGATTTTTCAATTTTTTGGGGGTAGTCACGAATTAAAGTCCTTTTGGCTCTAGGACGCATATTTAAGGAGATATGGCCAAAACAAATTTTTCATATAAAAATTTCAAATTTTTTAGGTTTTGAGTGGATTTTTCAATTTTTTGGGGGTGGTCACGAATTAAAGTCCTTTTCGCTCTAGGACGCATATTTAAGGAGATATGGCCAAAACAAGTTTTTCATATAAAAATTTCAAATTTTTTGGGTTTTGGGTGGATTTTTCAATTTTTTGGGGGTAGTCACGAATTAAAGTCCTTTTCGCTCTAGGACGCATATTTAAGGAGATATGGCCAAAACAAGTTTTTCATATAAAAATTTCAAATTTTTTGGGTTTTGGGTGGATTTTTCAATTTTTTGGGGGTAGTCACGAATTAAAGTCCTTTTCGCTCTAGGACGCATATTTAAGGAGATATGGCCAAAACAAGTTTTTCATATAAAAATTTCAAATTTTTTGGGTTTTGGGTGGATTTTTCAATTTTTTGGGGGTGGTCACGAATTAAAGTCCTTTTCGCTCTAGGACGCATATTTAAGGAGATATGGCCAAAACAAGTTTTTCATATAAAAATTTAATTTTTTTAGGTTTTGGGTGGATTTTTCAATTTTTTGGGGGTAGTCACGAATTAAAGTCCTTTTCGCTCTAGGACGCATATTTAAGGAGATATGGCCAAAACAAGTTTTTCATATAAAAATTTAAAATTTTTTGGGTTTTGGGTGGATTTTTCAATTTTTTGGGGGTAGTCACGAATTAAAGTCCTTTTCGCTCTAGGACGCATATTTAAGGAGATATGGCCAAAACAAGTTTTTCATATAAAAATTTCAAAAAAATTTGGGTTTTGGGTGGATTTTTCAATTTTTTGGGGGTGGTCACGAATTAAAGTCCTTTTCGCTCTAGAACGCTTAGTTTAGGAGATATGGCCAAAACAAGTTTTTCATATAAAAATTTCAATTTTTTTGGGTTTTGGGTGGATTTTTCAATTTTTTGGGGGTAGTCACGAATTAAAGTCCTTTTCGCTCTAGGACACATATTTAAGGAGATATGGCCAAAACAAGTTTTTCATATAAAAATTTCAAATTTTTTGGGTTTTGGGTGGATTTTTCAATTTTTTGGGGGTAGTCACGAATTAAAGTCCTTTTCGCTCTAGGACGCATATTTAAGGAGATATGGCCAAAACAAGTTTTTCATATAAAAATTTCAATTTTTTTGGGTTTTGGGTGGATTTTTCAATTTTTTGGGGGTGGTCACGAATTAAAGTCCTTTTCGCTCTAGGAAGCATATTTAAGGAGATATGGCCAAAACAAGTTTTTCATATAAAAATTTCAAATTTTTTAGGTTTTGGGTGGATTTTTCAATTTTTTGGGGGTAGTCACAAATTAAAGTTCTTTTCGCTCTAGTACGCATATTTAAGGAGATATGGCCAAAACAAGTTTTTCATATAAAAATTTCAAATTTTTTAGGTTTTGAGTGGATTTTTCAATTTTTTGGGGGTGGTCACGAATTAAAGTCCTTTTCGCTCTAGGACGCATATTTAAGGAGATATGGCCAAAACAAGTTTTTCATATAAAAATTTCAAATTTTTTGGGTTTTGGGTGGATTTTTCAATTTTTTGGGGGTAGTCACGAATTAAAGTCCTTTTCGCTCTAGGACGCATATTTAAGGAGATATGGCCAAAACAAGTTTTTCATATAAAAATTTCAAATTTTTTGGGTTATGGGTGGATTTTTCAATTTTTTGGGGGTAGTCACGAATTAAAGTCCTTTTCGCTCTAGGACGCATATTTAAGGAGATATGGCCAAAACAAGTTTTTCATATAAAAATTTCAAATTTTTTGGGTTTTGGGTGGATTTTTCAATTTTTTGGGGGTGGTCACGAATTAAAGTCCTTTTCGCTCTAGGACGCATATTTAAGGAGATATGGCCAAAACAAGTTTTTCATATAAAAATTTCAAATTTTTTGGGTTTTGGGTGGATTTTTCAATTTTTTGGGGGTAGTCACGAATTAAAGTCCTTTTCGCTCTAGGACGCTTAGTTTAGGAGATATGGCCAAAACAAGTTTTTCATATAAAAATTTCAAATTTTTTGGGTTATGGGTGGATTTTTCAATTTTTTGGGGGTAGTCACGAATTAAAGTCCTTTTCGCTCTAGGACGCATATTTAAGGAGATATGGCCAAAACAAGTTTTTCATATAAAAATTTCAAATTTTTTGGGTTTTGGGTGGATTTTTCAATTTTTTGGGGGTAGTCACGAATTAAAGTCCTTTTCGCTCTAGGACGCATATTTAAGGAGATATGGCCAAAACAAGTTTTTCATATAAAAATTTAAATTTTTTAGGTTTTGGGTGGATTTTTCAATTTTTTGGGGGTAGTCACGAATTAAAGTCCTTTTCGCTCTAGGACGCATATTTAAGGAGATATGGCCAAAACAAGTTTTTCATATAAAAATTTCAAAAAAATTTGGGTTTTGGGTGGATTTTTCAATTTTTTGGGGGTGGTCACGAATTAAAGTCCTTTTCGCTCTAGAACGCTTAGTTTAGGAGATATGGCCAAAACAAGTTTTTCATATAAAAATTTCAATTTTTTGGGGTTTTGGGTGGATTTTTCAATTTTTTGGGGGTAGTCACGAATTAAAGTCCTTTTCGCTCTAGGACACATATTTAAGGAGATATGGCCAAAACAAGTTTTTCATATAAAAATTTCAAATTTTTTGGGTTTTCAATTTTTTGGGGTTTTGGATGGATTTTTCAATTTTTTGGGGGTAGTCACGAATTAAAGTCCTTTTCGCTCTAGGACACATATTTAAGGAGATATGGCCAAAACAAGTTTTTCATATAAAAATTTCAAATTTTTTGGGTTTTGGGTGGATTTTTCAATTTTTTGGGGGTAGTCTCGAATTAAAGTCCTTTTCGCTCTAGGACACATATTTAAGGAGATATGGCCAAAACAAGTTTTTCATATAAAAATTTCAAATTTTTTGGGTTTTCAATTTTTTGGGGTTTTGGATGGATTTTTCAATTTTTTGGGGGTAGTCACGAATTAAAGTCCTTTTCGCTCTAGGACGCATATTTAAGGAGATATGGCCAAAACAAGTTTTTCATATAAAAATTTCAAATTTTTTGGGTTTTGGGTGGATTTTTAAATTTTTTGGGGGTAGTCACGAATTAAAGTCCTTTTCGCTCTAGAACGCTTAGTTTAGGAGATATGGCCAAAACAAGTTTTTAATATAAAAATTTCAAATTTTTTGGGTTTTGGGTGGATTTTTCAATTTTTTGGGGGTAGTCACGAATTAAAGTCCTTTTCGCTCTAGGACGCATATTTAAGGAGATATGGCCAAAACAAGTTTTTCATATAAAAATTTCAATTTTTTTGGGTTTTGGGTGGATTTTTCAATTTTGTGGGGGTAGTCACGAATTAAAGTCCTTTTCGCCCTAGGACACATATTTAAGGAGATATGGCCAAAACAAGTTTTTCATATAAAAATTTCAAATTTTTTGGGTTTTGGGTGGATTTTTCAATTTTTTGGGGGTAGTCACGAATTAAAGTCCTTTTCGCTCTAGGACGCATATTTAAGGAGATATGGCCAAAACAAATTTTTCATATAAAAATTTCAAATTTTTTGGGTTTTGAGTGGATTTTTCAATTTTTTGGGGGTGGTCACGAATTAAAGTCCTTTTCGCTCTAGGACGCATATTTAAGGAGATATGGCCAAAACAAGTTTTTCATATAAAAATTTCAAATTTTTTGGGTTTTGGGTGGATTTTTCAATTTTTTGGGGGTAGTCACGAATTAAAGTCCTTTTCGCTCTAGGACACATATTTAAGGAGATATGGCCAAAACAAGTTTTTCATATAAAAATTTCAAATTTTTTGGGTTTTGGGTGGATTTTTCAATTTTTTGGGGGTAGTCACGAATTAAAGTCCTTTTCGCTCTAGGACGCATATTTAAGGAGATATGGCCAAAACAAGTTTTTCATATAAAAATTTCAAATTTTTTGGGTTTTGGGTGGATTTTTCAATTTTTTGGGGGTGGTCACGAATTAAAGTCCTTTTCGCTCTAGGACGCATATTTAAGGAGATATGGCCAAAACAAGTTTTTCATATAAAAATTTCAAATTTTTTAGGTTTTGGGTGGATTTTTCAATTTTTTGGGGGTAGTCACGAATTAAAGTCCTTTTCGCTCTAGGACGCATATTTAAGGAGATATGGCCAAACCAAGTTTTTCATATAAAAATTTCAAAAAAATTTGGGTTTTGGGTGGATTTTTCAATTTTTTGGGGGTGGTCACGAATTAAAGTCCTTTTCGCTCTAGAACGCTTAGTTTAGGAGATATGGCCAAAACAAGTTTTTCATATAAAAATTTCAATTTTTTGGGGTTTTGGGTGGATTTTTCAATTTTTTGGGGGTAGTCACGAATTAAAGTCCTTTTCGCTCTAGGACACATATTTAAGGAGATATGGCCAAAACAAGTTTTTCATATAAAAATTTCAAATTTTTTGGGTTTTGGGTGGATTTTTCAATTTTTTGGGGGTAGTCACGAATTAAAGTCCTTTTCGCTCTAGGACGCATATTTAAGGAGATATGGCCAAAACAAATTTTTCATATAAAAATTTCAAATTTTTTAGGTTTTGAGTGGATTTTTAAATTTTTTTGGGGGTGGTCACGAATTAAAGTCCTTTTCGCTCTAGGACGCATATTTAAGGAGATATGGCCAAAACAAGTTTTTCATATAAAAATTTCAAATTTTTTGGGTTTTGGATGGATTTTTCAATTTTTTGGGGGTAGTCACGAATTAAAGTCCTTTTCGCTCTAGGACGCATATTTAAGGAGATATGGCCAAAACAAGTTTTTCATATAAAAATTTCAAATTTTTTGGGTTTTGGGTGGATTTTTCAATTTTTTGGGGGTAGTCACGAATTAAAGTCCTTTTCGCTCTAGGACGCATATTTAAGGAGATATGGCCAAAACAAGTTTTTCATATAAAAATTTCAAATTTTTTGGGTTTTGGGTGGATTTTTCAATTTTTTGGGGGTAGTCACGAATTAAAGTCCTTTTCGCTCTAGGACGTATATTTAAGGAGATATGGCCAAAACAATTCTTTCATATAAAAATTTAAATTTGGGTTTTGGGTGGATTTTTCAATTTTTTGGGGGTGGTCACGAATTAAAGTCCTTTTCGCTCTAGAACGCTTAGTTTAGGAGATATGGCCAAAACAAGTTTTTCATATAAAAATTTCAATTTTTTTGGGTTTTGGGTGGATTTTTCAATTTTTTGGGGGTAGTCACGAATTAAAGTCCTTTTCGCTCTAGGACACATATTTAAGGAGATATGGCCAAAACAAGTTTTTCATATAAAAATTTCAAATTTTTTGGGTTTTGGGTGGATTTTTCAATTTTTTGGGGGTAGTCACGAATTAAAGTCCTTTTCGCTCTAGGACGCATATTTAAGGAGATATGGCCAAAACAAGTTTTTCATATAAAAATTTCAAATTTTTTGGGTTTTGGGTGGATTTTTCAATTTTTTGGGGGTGGTCACGAATTAAAGTCCTTTTCGCTCTAGGACGCATATTTAAGGAGATATAGCCAAAACAAGTTTTTCATATAAAAATTTCAAATTTTTTAGGTTTTGGGTGGATTTTTCAATTTTTTGGGGGTAGTCACGAATTAAAGTCCTTTTCGCTCTAGGACGCATATTTAAGGAGATATGGCCAAAACAAATTTTTCATATAAAAATTTCAAATTTTTTAGGTTTTGAGTGGATTTTTCAATTTTTTTGGGGGTGGTCACGAATTAAAGTCCTTTTCGCTCTAGGACGCATATTTAAGGAGATATGGCCAAAACAAGTTTTTCATATAAAAATTTCAAATTTTTTAGGTTTTGGGTGGATTTTTCAATTTTTTGGGGGTGGTCACGAATTAAAGTCCTTTTCGCTCTAGGACGCATATTTAAGGAGATATGGCCAAAACAAGTTTTTCATATAAAAATTTCAAATTTTTTGGGTTTTGGGTGGATTTTTCAATTTTTTGGGGGTAGTCACGAATTAAAGTCCTTTTCGCTCTAGGACGCATATTTAAGGAGATATGGCCAAAACAAGTTTTTCATATAAAAATTTCAAATTTTTTGGGTTTTGGGTGGATTTTTCAATTTTTTGGGGGTAGTCACGAATTAAAGTCCTTTTCGCTCTAGGACGCATATTTAAGGAGATATGGCCAAAACAAGTTTTTCATATAAAAATTTCAAATTTTTTGGGTTTTGGGTGGATTTTTCAATTTTTTGGGGGTAGTCACGAATTAAAGTCCTTTTCGCTCTAGGACGCATATTTAAGGAGATATGGCCAAAACAAGTTTTTCATATAAAAATTTCAAATTTTTTGGGTTTTGGGTGGATTTTTCAATTTTTTGGGGGTAGTCACGAATTAAAGTCCTTTTCGCTCTAGGACGCATATTTAAGGAGATATGGCCAAAACAAGTTTTTCATATAAAAATTTAAATTTGTTAGGTTTTGGGTGGATTTTTCAATTTTTTGGGGGTAGTCACGAATTAAAGTCCTTTTCGCTCTAGGACGCATATTTAAGGAGATATGGCCAAAACAAGTTTTTCATATAAAAATTTCAAAAAAATTTGGGTTTTGGGTGGATTTTTCAATTTTTTGGGGGTGGTCACGAATTAAAGTCCTTTTCGCTCTAGAACGCTTAGTTTAGGAGATATGGCCAAAACAAGTTTTTCATATAAAAATTTCAATTTTTTTGGGTTTTGGGTGGATTTTTCAATTTTTTGGGGGTAGTCACGAATTAAAGTCCTTTTCGCTCTAGGACACATATTTAAGGAGATATGGCCAAAACAAGTTTTTCATATAAAAATTTCAAATTTTTTGGGTTTTGGGTGGATTTTTCAATTTTTTGGGGGTAGTCACGATTTAAAGTCCTTTTCGCTCTAGGACGCATATTTAAGGAGATATGGCCAAAACAAATTTTTCATATAAAAATTTCAAATTTTTTAGGTTTTGAGTGGATTTTTCAATTTTTTGGGGGTGGTCACGAATTAAAGTCCTTTTCGCTCTAGGACGCATATTTAAGGAGATATGGCCAAAACAAGTTTTTCATATAAAAATTTCAAATTTTTTGGGTTTTGGGTGGATTTTTCAATTTTTTGGGGGTAGTCACGAATTAAAGTCCCTTTCGCTCTAGGACGCATATTTAAGGAGATATGGCCAAACAAGTTTTTCATATAAAAATTTCAAATTTTTTCGGTTTTGGGTGGATTTTTCAATTTTTTGGGGGTAGTCACGAATTAAAGTCCTTTTCGCTCTAGGACGCATATTTAAGGAGATATGGCCAAAACAAGTTTTTCATATAAAAATTTCAAATTTTTTGGGTTTTGGGTGGATTTTTTAATTTTTTGGGGGTAGTCACGAATTAAAGTCCTTTTCGCTCTAGGACGCATATTTAAGGAGATATGGCCAAAACAAGTTTTTCATATAAAAATTTAAATTTTTTAGGTTTTGGGTGGATTTTTCAATTTTTTGGGGGTAGTCACGAATTAAAGTCCTTTTCGCTCTAGGACGCATATTTAAGGAGATATGGCCAAAACAAGTTTTTCATATAAAAATTTCAAAAAAATTTGGGTTTTGGGAGGATTTTTCAATTTTTTGGGGGTGGTCACGAATTAAAGTCCTTTTCGCTCTAGAACGCTTAGTTTAGGAGATATGGCCAAAACAAGTTTTTCATATAAAAATTTCAATTTTTTTGGGTTTTGGGTGGATTTTTCAATTTTTTGGGGGTAGTCACGAATTAAAGTCCTTTTCGCTCTAGGACACATATTTAAGGAGATATGGCCAAAACAAGTTTTTCATATAAAAATTTCAAATTTTTTGGGTTTTGGGTGGATTTTTCAATTTTTTGGGGGTAGTCACGATTTAAAGTCCTTTTCGTTCTAGGACGCATATTTAAGGAGATATGGCCAAAACAAATTTTTCATATAAAAATTTCAAATTTTTTAGGTTTTGAGTGGATTTTTCAATTTTTTGGGGGTGGTCACGAATTAAAGTCCTTTTCGCTCTAGGACGCATATTTAAGGAGATATGGCCAAAACAAATTTTTCATATAAAAATTTCAAATTTTTTAGGTTTTGAGTGGATTTTTCAATTTTTTGGGGGTGGTCACGAATTAAAGTCCTTTTCGCTCTAGGACGCATATTTAAGGAGATATGGCCAAAACAAGTTTTTCATATAAAAATTTCAAATTTTTTGGGTTTTGGGTGGATTTTTCAATTTTTTGGGGGTAGTCACGAATTAAAGTCCCTTTCGCTCTAGGACGCATATTTAAGGAGATATGGCCAAACAAGTTTTTCATATAAAAATTTCAAATTTTTTGGGTTTTGGGTGGATTTTTCAATTTTTTGGGGGTAGTCACGAATTAAAGTCCTTTTCGCTCTAGGACGCATATTTAAGGAGATATGGCCAAAACAAGTTTTTCATATAAAAATTTCAAATTTTTTGGGTTTTGGGTGGATTTTTCAATTTTTTGGGGGTGGTCACGAATTAAAGTCCTTTTCGCTCTAGGACGCATATTTAAGGAGATATGGCCAAAACAAGTTTTTCATATAAAAATTTCAAAAAAATTTGGGTTTTGGGTGGATTTTTCAATTTTTTGGGGGTAGTCACGAATTAAAGTCCTTTTCGCTCTAGGACGCATATTTAAGGAGATATGGCCAAAACAAGTTTTTCATATAAAAATTTCAATTTTTTTAGGTTTTGAGTGGATTTTTCAATTTTTTGGGGGTGGTCACGAATTAAAGTCCTTTTCACTCTAGAACGCTTAGTTTAGGAGAAAGGCCAAAACAAGTTTTTCATATAAAAATTTCAAATTTTTTGGGTTTTGGGTGGATTTTTCAATTTTTTGGGGGTGGTTACGAATTAAAGTCCTTTTCGCTCTAGGACGCATATTTAAGGAGATATGGCCAAAACAAGTTTTTCATATAAAAATTTCAAATTTTTTTGGGTTTTGGGTGGATTTTTCAATTTTTTGGGGGTAGTCACGAATTAAAGTCCTTTTCGCTCTAGGACGCATATTTAAGGAGATATGGCCAAAACAAGTTTTTCATATAAAAATTTCAAATTTTTTTGGGTTTTGGGTGGATTTTTCAATTTTTTGGGGGTAGTCACGAATTAAAGTCCTTTTCGCTCTAGGACGCATATTTAAGAAGATATGGCCAAAACAAGTTTTTCATATAAAAATTTAAAATTTTTTGGGTTTTGGGTGGATTTTTCAATTTTTTGGGGGTAGTCACGAATTAAAGTCCTTTTCGCTCTAGGACGCATATTTAAGGAGATATGGCCAAAACAAGTTTTTCATATAAAAATTTCAAATTTTTTGGGTTTTGGGTGGATTTTTCAATTTTTTGGGGGTGGTCACGAATTAAAGTCCTTTTCGCTCTAGAACGCTTAGTTTAGGAGATATGGCCAAAACAAGTTTTTCATATAAAAATTTCAATTTTTTTGGGTTTTGGGTGGATTTTTCAATTTTTTGGGGGTAGTCACGAATTAAAGTCCTTTTCGCTCTAGGACGCATATTTAAGGAGATATGGCCAAAACAAGTTTTTCATATAAAAATTTCAAATTTTTTGGGTTTTGGGTGGATTTTTCAATTTTTTGGGGGTAGTCACGAATTAAAGTCATTTTCGCTCTAAGACGCATATTTAAGGAGATATGGCCAAAACAAGTTTTTCATATAAAAATTTCAAATTTTTTGGGTTTTGGGTGGATTTTTCAATTTTTTGGGGGTAGTCACGAATTAAAGTCCTTTTCGCTCTAGGACGCTTAGTTTAGGAGATATGGCCAAAACAAGTTTTTCATATAAAAATTTCAAATTTAAGGAGATATGGCCAAAACAAGTTTTTCATATAAAAATTTAAATTTTTTAGGTTTTGGGTGGATTTTTCAATTTTTTGGGGGTAGTCACGAATTAAAGTCCTTTTCGCTCTAGGACGCATATTTAAGGAGATATGGCCAAAACAAGTTTTTCATATAAAAATTTCTAATTGTTTGTGTTTTGGGTGGATTTTTCAATTTTTTGGGGGTGGTCACGAATTAAAGTCCTTTTCGCTCTAGGACGCATATTTAAGGAGATATGGCCAAAACAAGTTTTTCATATAAAAATTTCAAATTTTTTGGGTTTTGGGTGGATTTTTCAATTTTTTGGGGGTAGTCACGAATTAAAGTCCTTTTCGCTCTAGGACGCATATTTAAGGAGATATGGCCAAAACAAGTTTTTCATATAAAAATTTCAAATTTTTTGGGTTTTGGGTGGATTTTTCAATTTTTTGGGGGTGGTCACGAATTAAAGTCCTTTTCGCTCTAGGACGCATATTTAAGGAGATATGGCCAAAACAAGTTTTTCATATAAAAATTTCAAATTTTTTGGGTTTTGGGTGGATTTTTCAATTTTTTGGGGGTAGTCACGAATTAAAGTCCTTTTCGCTCTAGGACGCATATTTAAGGAGATATGGCCAAAACAAGTTTTTCATATAAAAATTTCAAATTTTTTGGGTTTTGGGTGGATTTTTAAATTTTTTGGGGGTAGTCACGAATTAAAGTCCTTTTCGCTCTAGGACGCATATTTAAGGAGATATGGCCAAAACAAGTTTTTCATATAAAAATTTGAAATTTTTTGGGTTTTGGGTGGATTTTTCAATTTTTTGGGGATGGTCACGAATTAAAGTCCTTTTCGCTCTAGGACGCATATTTAAGGAGATATGGCCAAAACAAGTTTTTCATATAAAAATTTCAAATTTTTTGGGTTTTGGGTGGATTTTTCAATTTTTTGGGGGTAGTCACGAATTAAAGTCCTTTTCGCTCTAGGACGCATATTTAAGGAGATATGGCCAAAACAAATTTTTCATATAAAAATTTCAAATTTTTTAGGTTTTGAGTGGATTTTTCAATTTTTTTGGGGGTGGTCACGAATTAAAGTCCTTTTCGCTCTAGGACGCATATTTAAGGAGATATGGCCAAAACAAGTTTTTCATATAAAAATTTCAAATTTTTTAGGTTTTGGGTGGATTTTTCAATTTTTTGGGGGTAGTCACGAATTAAAGTCCTTTTCGCTCTAGGACGCATATTTAAGGAGATATGGCCAAAACAAATTTTTCATATAAAAATTTCAAATTTTTTAGGTTTTGAGTGGATTTTTCAATTTTTTGGGGGTGGTCACGAATTAAAGTCCTTTTCGCTCTAGGACGCATATTTAAGGAGATATGGCCAAAACAAGTTTTTCATATAAAAATTTCAAATTTTTTGGGTTTTGGGTGGATTTTTCAATTTTTTGGGGGTAGTCACGAATTAAAGTCCTTTTCGCTCTAGGACGCATATTTAAGGAGATATGGCCAAAACAAGTTTTTCATATAAAAATTTCAAATTTTTTGGGTTTTGGGTGGATTTTTCAATTTTTTGGGGGTAGTCACGAATTAAAGTCCTTTTCGCTCTAGGACGCATATTTAAGGAGATATGGCCAAAACAAGTTTTTCATATAAAAATTTAAATTTTTTAGGTTTTGGGTGGATTTTTCAATTTTTTGGGGGTAGTCACGAATTAAAGTCCTTTTCGCTCTAGGACGCATATTTAAGGAGATATGGCCAAAACAAGTTTTTCATATAAAAATTTCAAAAAAATTTGGGTTTTGGGTGGATTTTTCAATTTTTTGGGGGTGGTCACGAATTAAAGTCCTTTTCGCTCTAGAACGCTTAGTTTAGGAGATATGGCCAAAACAAGTTTTTCATATAAAAATTTCAATTTTTTTGGGTTTTGGGTGGATTTTTCAATTTTTTGGGGGTAGTCACGAATTAAAGTCCTTTTCGCTCTAGGACACATATTTAAGGAGATATGGCCAAAACAAGTTTTTCATATAAAAATTTCAAATTTTTTGGGTTTTGGGTGGATTTTTCAATTTTTTGGGGGTAGTCACGATTTAAAGTCCTTTTCGCTCTAGGACGCATATTTAAGGAGATATGGCCAAAACAAATTTTTCATATAAAAATTTCAAATTTTTTAGGTTTTGAGTGGATTTTTCAATTTTTTGGGGGTGGTCACGAATTAAAGTCCTTTTCGCTCTAGGACGCATATTTAAGGAGATATGGCCAAAACAAATTTTTCATATAAAAATTTCAAATTTTTTAGGTTTTGAGTGGATTTTTCAATTTTTTGGGGGTGGTCACGAATTAAAGTCCTTTTCGCTCTAGGACGCATATTTAAGGAGATATGGCCAAAACAAGTTTTTCATATAAAAATTTCAAATTTTTTGGGTTTTGGGTGGATTTTTCAATTTTTTGGGGGTAGTCACGAATTAAAGTCCCTTTCGCTCTAGGACGCATATTTAAGGAGATATGGCCAAACAAGTTTTTCATATAAAAATTTCAAATTTTTTGGGTTTTGGGTGGATTTTTCAATTTTTTGGGGGTAGTCACGAATTAAAGTCCTTTTCGCTCTAGGACGCATATTTAAGGAGATATGGCCAAAACAAGTTTTTCATATAAAAATTTCAAATTTTTTGGGTTTTGGGTGGATTTTTCAATTTTTTGGGGGTAGTCACGAATTAAAGTCCTTTTCGCTCTAGGACGCATATTTAAGGAAATATGGCCAAAACAAGTTTTTCATATAAAAATTTAAATTTTTTAGGTTTTGGGTGGATTTTTCAATTTTTTGGGGGTAGTCACGAATTAAAGGCCTTTTCGCTCTAGGACGCATATTTAAGGAGATATGGCCAAAACAAGTTTTTCATATAAAAATTTCAAAAAAATTTGGGTTTTGGGTGGATTTTTCAATTTTTTGGGGGTGGTCACGAATTAAAGTCCTTTTCGCTCTAGAACGCTTAGTTTAGGAGATATGGCCAAAACAAGTTTTTCATATAAAAATTTCAATTTTTTTGGGTTTTGGGTGGATTTTTCAATTTTTTGGGGGTGGTCACGAATTAAAGTCCTTTTCGCTCTAGGACGTATATTTAAGGAGATATGGCCAAAACAAGTTTTTCATATAAAAATTTCAAATTTTTTAGGTTTTGGGTGGATTTTTCAATTTTTTGGGGGTAGTCACGAATTAAACTCCTTTTCGCTCTAGGACGCATATTTAAGGAAATATGGCCAAAACAAGTTTTTCATATAAAAATTTAAATTTTTTAGGTTTTGGGTGGATTTTTCAATTTTTTGGGGGTAGTCACGAATTAAAGTCCTTTTCGCTCTAGGACACATATTTAAGGAGATATGGCCAAAACAAGTTTTTCATATAAAAATTTCAAATTTTTTGGGTTTTGGGTGGATTTTTCAATTTTTTGGGGGTAGTCACGATTTAAAGTCCTTTTCGCTCTAGGACGCATATTTAAGGAGATATGGCCAAAACAAATTTTTCATATAAAAATTTCAAATTTTTTAGGTTTTGAGTGGATTTTTCAATTTTTTGGGGGTGGTCACGAATTAAAGTCCTTTTCGCTCTAGGACGCATATTTAAGGAGATATGGCCAAAACAAATTTTTCATATAAAAATTTCAAATTTTTTAGGTTTTGAGTGGATTTTTCAATTTTTTGGGGGTGGTCACGAATTAAAGTCCTTTTCGCTCTAGGACGCATATTTAAGGAGATATGGCCAAAACAAGTTTTTCATATAAAAATTTCAAATTTTTTGGGTTTTGGGTGGATTTTTCAATTTTTTGGGGGTAGTCACGAATTAAAGTCCCTTTCGCTCTAGGACGCATATTTAAGGAGATATGGCCAAACAAGTTTTTCATATAAAAATTTCAAATTTTTTGGGTTTTGGGTGGATTTTTCAATTTTTTGGGGGTAGTCACGAATTAAAGTCCTTTTCGCTCTAGGACGCATATTTAAGGAGATATGGCCAAAACAAGTTTTTCATATAAAAATTTCAAATTTTTTGGGTTTTGGGTGGATTTTTCAATTTTTTGGGGGTGGTCACGAATTAAAGTCCTTTTCGCTCTAGGACGCATATTTAAGGAGATATGGCCAAAACAAGTTTTTCATATAAAAATTTCAAATTTTTTGGGTTTTGGGTGGATTTTTCAATTTTTTGGGGGTAGTCACGAATTAAAGTCCTTTTCGCTCTAGGACGCTTAGTTTAGGAGATATGGCCAAAACAAGTTTATCATATAAAAATTTCAAATTTATTGGGTTTTGGGTGGATTTTTCAATTTTTTGGGGGTGGTCACGAATTAAAGTCCTTTTCGCTCTAGGACGTATATTTAAGGAGATATGGCCAAAACAAGTTTTTCATATAAAAATTTAAATTTTTTAGGTTTTGGGTGGATTTTTCAATTTTTTGGGGGTAGTCACGAATTAAAGTCCTTTTCGCTCTAGGACGCATATTTAAGGAGATATGGCCAAAACAAGTTTTTCATATAAAAATTTCAAATTTTTTGGGTTTTGGGTGGATTTTTCAATTTTTTGGGGGTGGTCACGAATTAAAGTCCTTTTCGCTCTAGGACGCATATTTAAGGAGATATTGCCAAAACAAGTTTTTCATATAAAAATTTCAAAAAAATTTGGGTTTTGGGTGGATTTTTCAATTTTTTGGGGGTAGTCACGAATTAAAGTCCTTTTCGCTCTAGGACGCATATTTAAGGAGATATGGCCAAAACAAGTTTTTCATATAAAAATTTCAATTTTTTTAGGTTTTGAGTGGATTTTTCAATTTTTTGGGGGTGGTCACGAATTAAAGTCCTTTTCGCTCTAGGACGCATATTTAAGGAGATATGGCCAAAACAAGTTTTTCATATAAAAATTTCAAAATTTTTGGGTTTTGGGTGGATTTTTCAATTTTTTGGGGGTAGTCACGAATTAAAGTCCTTTTCGCTCTAGGACGCATATTTAAGGAGATATGGCCAAAACAAGTTTTTCATATAAAAATTTCAAATTTTTTGGGTTTTGGGTGGATTTTTCAATTTTTTGGGGGTAGTCACGAATTAAAGTCCTTTTCGCTCTAGGACGCATATTTAAGGAGATATGGCCAAAACAAGTTTTTCATATAAAAATTTCAAATTTTTTGGGTTTTGGGTGGATTTTTCAATTTTTTGGGGGTAGTCACGAATTAAAGACCTTTTCGCTCTAGGACGCATATTTAAGGAGATATGGCCAAAACAAGTTTTTCATATAAAAATTTAATTTTTTTAGGTTTTGGGTGGATTTTTCAATTTTTTGGGGGTAGTCACGAATTAAAGTCCTTTTCGCTCTAGGACGCTTAGTTTAGGAGATATGGCCAAAACAAGTTTTTCATATAAAAATTTCAAATTTTTTGGGTTTTGGGTGGATTTTTCAATTTTTTGGGGGTAGTCACGAATTAAAGTCCTTTTCGCTCTAGGACGCATATTTAAGGAGATATGGCCAAAACAAGTTTTTCATATAAAAATTTCAAATTTTTTGGGTTTTGGGTGGATTTTTCAATTTTTTGGGGGTAGTCACGAATTAAAGTCCTTTTCGCTCTAGGACGCATATTTAAGGAGATATGGCCAAAACAAGTTTTTCATATAAAAATTTGAAATTTTTTGGGTTTTGGGTGGATTTTTAAATTTTTTGGGGATGGTCACGAATTAAAGTCCTTTTCGCTCTAGGACGCATATTTAAGGAGATATGGCCAAAACAAGTTTTTCATATAAAAATTTCAAATTTTTTGGGTTTTGGGTGGATTTTTCAATTTTTTGGGGGTAGTCACGAATTAAAGTCCTTTTCGCTCTAGGACGCATATTTAAGGAGATATGGCCAAAACAAATTTTTCATATAAAAATTTCAAATTTTTTAGGTTTTGAGTGGATTTTTCAATTTTTTGGGGGTGGTCACGAATTAAAGTCCTTTTCGCTCTAGGACGCATATTTAAGGAGATATGGCCAAAACAAGTTTTTCATATACAAATTTCAAAATTTTTGGGTTTTTGGTGGATTTTTCAATTTTTTGGGGGTAGTCACGAATTAAAGTCCTTTTCGCTCTAGGACGCATATTTAAGGAGATATGGCCAAAACAAGTTTTTCATATAAAAATTTCAAATTTTTTGGGTTTTGGGTGGATTTTTCAATTTTTTGGGGGTAGTCACGAATTAAAGTCCTTTTCGCTCTAGGACGCATATTTAAGGAGATATGGCCAAAACAAGTTTTTCATATAAAAATTTCAAATTTTTTGGGTTTTGGGTGGATTTTTCAATTTTTTGGGGGTAGTCACGAATTAAAGTCCTTTTCGCTCTAGGACGCATATTTAAGGAGATATGGCCAAAACAAGTTTTTCATATAAAAATTTCAAAAAAATTTGGGTTTTGGGTGGATTTCTCAATTTTTTGGGGGTGGTCACGAATTAAAGTCCTTTTCGCTCTAGAACGCTTAGTTTAGGAGATATGGCCAAAACAAGTTTTTCATATAAAAATTTCAATTTTTTTGGGTTTTGGGTGGATTTTTCAATTTTTTGGGGGTAGTCACGAATTAAAGTCCTTTTCGCTCTAGGACACATATGTAAGGAGATATGGCCAAAACAAGTTTTTCATATAAAAATTTCAAATTTTTTGGGTTTTGGGTGGATTTTTCAATTTTTTGAGGGTAGTCACGAATTAAAGTCCTTTTCGCTCTAGGACGCATATTTAAGGAGATATGGCCAAAACAAATTTTTCATATAAAAATTTCAAATTTTTTAGGTTTTGAGTGGATTTTTCAATTTTTTGGGGGTGGTCACGAATTAAAGTCCTTTTCGCTCTAGGACGCATATTTAAGGAGATATGGCCAAAACAAGTTTTTCATATAAAAATTTCAAATTTTTTGGGTTTTGGGTGGATTTTTCAATTTTTTGGGGGTAGTCACGAATTAAAGTCCTTTTCGCTCTAGGACGCATATTTAAGGAGATATGGCCAAAACAAGTTTTTCATATAAAAATTTCAAATTTTTTGGGTTTTGGGTGGATTTTTCAATTTTTTGGGGGTAGTCACGAATTAAAGTCCTTTTCGCTCTAGAACGCTTAGTTTAGGAGATATGGCCAAAACAAGTTTTTCATATAAAAATTTCAATTTTTTTGGGTTTTGGGTGGATTTTTCAATTTTTTGGGGGTAGTCACGAATTAAAGTCCTTTTCGCTCTAAGACACATATTTAAGGAGATATGGCCAAAACAAGTTTTTCATATAAAAATTTCAAATTTTTTGGGTTTTGGGTGGATTTTTCAATTTTTTGGGGGTAGTCACGAATTAAAGTCTTTTTCGCTCTAGGACACATATTTAAGGAGATATGGCCAAAACAAATTTTTCATATAAAAATTTCAAATTTTTTAGGTTTTGAGTGGATTTTTCAATTTTTTGGGGGTGGTCACGAATTAAATTCCTTTTCGCTCTAGGACGCATATTTAAGGAGATATGGCCAAAACAAGTTTTTCATATAAAAATTTCAAATTTTTTGGGTTTTGGGTGGATTTTTCAATTTTTTGGGGGTAGTCACGAATTAAAGTCCTTTTCGCTCTAGGACGCATATTTAAGGAGATATGGCCAAAACAAGTTTTTCATATAAAAATTTCAAATTTTTTTGGTTTTGGGAGGATTTTTCAATTTTTTGGGGGTAGTCACGAATTAAAGTCCTTTTCGCTCTAGGACGCATATTTAAGGAGATATGGCCAAAACAAGTTTTTCATATACAAATTTCAAATTTTTTGGGTTTTGGGTGGATTTTTCAATTTTTTGGGGGTGGTCACGAATTAAAGTCCTTTTCGCTCTAGGACGCATATTTAAGGAGATATGGCCAAAACAAGTTTTTCATATAAAAATTTCAAATTTTTTGGGTTTTGGGTGGATTTTTCAATTTTTTGGGGGTAGTCACGAATTAAAGTCCTTTTCGCTCTAGGACGCATATTTAAGGAGATATGGCCAAAACAAGTTTTTCATATAAAAATTTCAAATTTTTTGGGTTTTGGGTGGATTTTTCAATTTTTTGGGGGTAGTCACGAATTAAAGTCCTTTTCGCTCTCGGACGCATATTTAAGGAGATATGGCCAAAACAAGTTTTTCATATAAAAATTTCAAAAAAATGTGGGTTTTGGGTGGATTTTTCAATTTTTTGGGGGTGGTCACGAATTAAAGTCCTTTTCGCTCTAGAACGCTTAGTTTAGGAGATATGGCCAAAACAAGTTTTTCATATAAAAATTTCAATTTTTTTGGGTTTTGGGTGGATTTTTCAATTTTTTGGGGGTAGTCACGAAGTAAAGTCCTTTTCGCTCTAAGACACATATTTAAGGAGATATGGCCAAAACAAGTTTTTCATATAAAAATTTCAAATTTTTTGGGTTTTGGGTGGATTTTTCAATTTTTTGGGGGTAGTCACGAATTAAAGTCCTTTTCGCTCTAGGACACATATTTAAGGAGATATGGCCAAAACAAATTTTTCATATAAAAATTTCAAATTTTTTAGGTTTTGAGTGGATTTTTCAATTTTTTGGGGGTGGTCACGAATTAAATTCCTTTTCGCTCTAGGACGCATATTTAAGGAGATATGGCCAAAACAAGTTTTTCATATAAAAATTTCAAATTTTTTGGGTTTTGGGTGGATTTTTCAATTTTTTGGGGGTAGTCACGAATTAAAGTCCTTTTCGCTCTAGGACGCATATTTAAGGAGATATGGCCAAAACAAGTTTTTCATATAAAAATTTCAAATTTTTTTGGTTTTGGGTGGATTTTTCAATTTTTTGGGGGTAGTCACGAATTAAAGTCCTTTTCGCTCTAGGACGCATATTTAAGGAGACATGGCCAAAACAAGTTTTTCATATAAAAATTTCAAATTTTTTGGGTTTTGGGTGGATTTTTCAATTTTTTGGGGGTGGTCACGAATTAAAGTCCTTTTCGCTCTAGGACGCATATTTAAGGAGATATGGCCAAAACAAGTTTTTCATATAAAAATTTCAAATTTTTTGGGTTTTGGGTGGATTTTTCAATTTTTTGGGGGTAGTCACGAATTAAAGTCCTTTTCGCTCTAGGACGCTTAGTTTAGGAGATATGGCCAAAACAAGTTTTTCATATAAAAATTTCAAATTTTTTGGGTTTTGGGTGGATTTTTCAATTTTTTGGGGGTAGTCACGAATTAAAGTCCTTTTCGCTCTAGGACGCATATTTAAGGAGATATGGCCAAAACAAGTTTTTCATATAAAAATTTCAAATTTTTTGGGTTTTGGGTGGATTTTTCAATTTTTTGGGGGTAGTCACGAATTAAAGTCCTTTTCGCTCTAGGACGCATATTTAAGGAGATATGGCCAATACAAGTTTTTCATATAAAAATTTCAAATTTTTTGGGTTTTGGGTGGATTTTTCAATTTTTTGGGGTTGGTCACGAATTAAAGTCCTTTTCGCTCTAGGACGCATATTTAAGGAGATATGGCCAAAACAAGTTTTTCATATAAAAATTTCAAATTTTTTGGGTTTTGGGTGGATTTTTCAATTTTTTGGGGGTGGTCACGAATTAAAGTCCTTTTCGCTCTAGGACGCATATTTAAGGAGATATGGCCAAAACAAGTTTTTCATATAAAAATTTCAAATTTTTTGGGTTTTGGGTGGATTTTTCAATTTTTTGGGGGTAGTCACGAATTAAAGTCCTTTTCGCTCTAGGACGCTTAGTTTAGGAGATATGGCCAAAACAAGTTTTTCATACAAAAATTTCAAATTTTTTGGGTTTTGGGTGGATTTTTCAATTTTTTTGGGGGTAGTCACGAATTCAAGTCCTTTTCGCTCTAGGACACATATTTAAGGAGATATGGCCAAAACAAGTTTTTCATATAAAAATTTCAAATTTTTTGGGGGTGGTCACGAATTAAAGTCCTTTCGCTCTAGGACGCATATTTAAGGAGATATGGCCAAAACAAATTTTTCATATAAAAATTTCAAATTTTTTAGGTTTTGGGTGGATTTTTCAATTTTTTGGGGGTAGTCACGAATTAAAGTCCTTTTCGCTCTAGGACGCATATTTAAGGAGATATGGCCAAAACAAGTTTTTCATATAAAAATTTCAAATTTTTTGGGTTTTGGGTGGATTTTTCAATTTTTTGGGGGTAGTCACGAATTAAAGTCCTTTTCGCTCTAGGACGCATATTTAAGGAGATATGGCCAAAACAAGTTTTTCATATAAAAATTTCAAAAAAATTTGGGTTTTGGGTGGATTTTTCAATTTTTTGGGGGTGGTCACGAATTAAAGTCCTTTTCGCTCTAGAACGCTTAGTTTAGGAGATATGGCCAAAACAAGTTTTTCATATAAAAATTTAAATTTTTTTGGGTTTTGGGTGGATTTTTCAATTTTTTGGGGGTAGTCACGAATTAAAGTCCTTTTCGCTCTAGGACACATATTTAAGGAGATATGGCCAAAACAAGTTTTTCATATAAAAATTTCAAATTTTTTGGGTTTTGGGTGGATTTTTCAATTTTTTGGGGGTGGTCACGAATTAAAGTCCTTTTCGCTCTAGGACGCATATTTAAGGAGATATGGCCAAAACAAGTTTTTCATATAAAAATTTCAAATTTTTTGGGTTTTGGGTGGATTTTTCAATTTTTTGGGGGTAGTCACGAATTAAAGTCCTTTTCGCTCTAGGCCGCTTAGTTTAGGAGATATGGCCAAAACAAGTTTTTCATATAAAAATTTCAAATTTTTTGGGTTTTGGGTGGATTTTTCAATATTTTGGGGGTAGTCACGAATTAAAGTCCTTTTCGCTCTAGGACGTATATTTAAGGAGATATGGCCAAAACAAGTTTTTCATATAAAAATTTAAATTTTTTAGGTTTTGGGTGGATTTTTCAATTTTTTGGGGGTAGTCACGAATTAAAGTCCTTTTCGCTCTAGGACGCATATTTAAGGAGATATGGCCAAAACAAGTTTTTCATATAAAAATTTCAAATTTTTTGGGTTTTGGGTGGATTTTTCAATTTTTTGGGGGTGGTCACGAATTAAAGTCCTTTTCGCTCTAGGACGCATATTTAAGGAGATATGGCCAAAACAAGTTTTTCATATAAAAATTTCAAATTTTTTGGGTTTTGGGTGGATTTTTCAATTTTTTGGGGGTAGTCACGAATTAAAGTCCTTTTCGCTCTAGGACGCTTAGTTTAGGAGATATGGCCAAAACAAGTTTTTCATATAAAAATTTCAAATTTTTTGGGTTTTGGGTGGATTTTTCAATATTTTGGGGGTAGTCACGAATTAAAGTCCTTTTCGCTCTAGGACGTATATTTAAGGAGATATGGCCAAAACAAGTTTTTCATATAAAAATTTCAAATTTTTTGGGTTTTGGGTGGATTTTTCAATTTTTTGGGGGTGGTCACGAATTAAAGTCCTTTTCGCTCTAGGACGCATATTTAAGGAGATATGGCCAAAACAAGTTTTTCATATAAAAATTTCAAATTTTTTAGGTTTTGGGTGGATTTTTCAATTTTTTGGGGGTGGTCACGAATTAAAGTCCTTTTCGCTCTAGGACGTATATTTAAGGAGATATGGCCAAAACAAGTTTTTCATATAAAAATTTCAAATTTTTTGGGTTTTGGGTGGATTTTTCAATATTTTGGGGGTAGTCACGAATTAAAGTCCTTTTCGCTCTAGGACGTATATTTAAGGAGATATGGCCAAAACAAGTTTTTCATATAAAAATTTCAAATTTTTTGGGTTTTGGGTGGATTTTTCAATTTTTTGGGGGTGGTCACGAATTAAAGTCCTTTTCGCTCTAGGACGCATATTTAAGGAGATAGGGCCAAAACAAATTTTTCATATAAAAATTTCAAATTTTTTAGGTTTTGAGTGGATTTTTCAATTTTTTGGGGGTGGTCACGAATTAAAGTCCTTTTCGCTCTAGGACGCATATTTAAGGAGATATGGCCAAAACAAGTTTTTCATATAAAAATTTCAATTTTTTTGGGTTTTGGGTGGATTTTTCAATTTTTTGGGGGTAGTCACGAATTAAAGTCCTTTTCGCTCTAGGACGCATATTTAAGGAGATATGGCCAAAACAAGTTTTTCATATAAAAATTTCAAATTTTTTGGGTTTTGGGTGGATTTTTCAATTTTTTGGGGGTAGTCACGAATTAAAGTCCTTTTCGCTCTAGGACGCATATTTAAGGAGATATGGCCAAAACAAATTTTTCATATAAAAATTTCAAATTTTTTAGGTTTTGAGTGGATTTCTCAATTTTTTGGGGGTGGTCACGAATTAAAGTCCTTTTCGCTCTAGGACGCATATTTAAGGAGATATGGCCAAAACAAGTTTTTCATATAAAAATTTCAAATTTTTTGGGTTTTGGGTGGATTTTTCAATTTTTTGGGGGTAGTCACGAATTAAAGTCGTTTTCGCTCTAGGACGCATATTTAAGGAGATATGGCCAAAACAAGTTTTTCATATAAAAATTTCAAATGTTTTGGGTTTTGGGTGGATTTTTCAATTTTTTGGGGGTGGTCACGAATTAAAGTCCTTTTCGCTCTAGGACGCATATTTAAGGAGATATGGCCAAAACAAGTTTTTCATATAAAAATTTCAAATTTTTTGGGTTTTAGGTGGATTTTTCAATTTTTTGGGGGTAGTCACGAATTAAAGTCCTTTTCGCTCTAGGACGCATATTTAAGGAGATATGGCCAAAACAAGTTTTTCATATAAAAATTTAAATTTTTTAGGTTTTGGGTGGATTTTTCAATTTTTTGGGGGTAGTCACGAATTAAAGTCCTTTTCGCTCTAGGACGCATATTTAAGGAGATATGGCCAAAACAAGTTTTTCATATAAAAATTTCAAAAAAATTTTGGTTTTGGGTGGATTTTTCAATTTTTTGGGGGTGGTCACGAATTAAAGTCCTTTTCGCTCTAGAACGCTTAGTTTAGGAGATATGGCCAAAACAAGTTTTTCATATAAAAATTTCAAATTTTTTGGGTTTTGGGTGGATTTTTCAATTTTTTGGGGGTAGTCACGAATTAAAGTCCTTTTCGCTCTAGGACGCATATTTAAGGAGATATGGCCAAAACAAATTTTTCATATAAAAATTTCAAATTTTTTAGGTTTTGAGTGGATTTTTCAATTTTTTGGGGGTGGTCACGAATTAAAGTCCTTTTCGCTCTAGGACGCATATTTAAGGAGATATGGCCAAAACAAGTTTTTCATATAAAAATTTCAAATTTTTTGGGTTTTGGGTGGATTTTTCAATATTTTGGGGGTAGTCACGAATTAAAGTCCTTTTCGCTCTAGGACGTAACAAGTTTTTCATATAAAAATTTAAATTTTTTAGGTTTTGGGTGGATTTTTCAATTTTTTGGGGGTAGTCACGAATTAAAGTCCTTTTCGCTCTAGGACGCATATTTAAGGAGATATGGCCAAAACAAGTTTTTCATATAAAAATTTCAAATTTTTTGGGTTTTGGGTGGATTTTTCAATTTTTTGGGGGTGGTCACGAATTAAAGTCCTTTTCGCTCTAGGACGCATATTTAAGGAGATATGGCCAAAACAAGTTTTTCATATAAAAATTTCAAATTTTTTGGGTTTTGGGTGGATTTTTCAATTTTTTGGGGGTAGTCACGAATTAAAGTCCTTTTCGCTCTAGGACGCATATTTAAGGAGATATGGCCAAAACAAATTTTTCATATAAAAATTTCAAATTTTTTAGGTTTTGAGTGGATTTCTCAATTTTTTGGGGGTGGTCACGAATTAAAGTCCTTTTCGCTCTAGGACGCATATTTAAGGAGATATGGCCAAAACAAGTTTTTCATATAAAAATTTCAAATTTTTTGGGTTTTGGGTGGATTTTTCAATTTTTTGGGGGTAGTCACGAATTAAAGTCCTTTTCGCTCTAGGACGCATATTTAAGGAGATATGGCCAAAACAAGTTTTTCATATAAAAATTTCAAATTTTTTGGGTGGATTTTTCAATTTTTTGGGGGTAGTCACGAATTAAAGTCCTTTTCGCTCTAGGACGCATATTTAAGGAGATATGGCCAAAACAAGTTTTTCATATAAAAAATTTCAAATTTTTTGGATTTTGGGTGGATTTTTCAATTTTTTGGGGGTAGTCACGAATTAAAGTCCTTTTCGCTCTAGGACGCATATTTAAGGAGATATGGCCAAAACAAGTTTTTCATATAAAAATTTCAAATTTTTTTGGGTTTTGGGTGAATTTTTCAATTTTTTGGGGGTAGTCACGAATTAAAGTCCTTTTCGCTCTAGGACGCATATTTAAGGAGATATGGCCAAAACAAGTTTTTCATATAAAAATTTCAAATTTTTTGGGTTTTGGGTGGATTTTTCAATTTTTTGGGGGTAGTCACGAATTAAAGTCCTTTTCGCTCTAGGACGCATATTTAAGGAGATATGGCCAAAACAAATTTTTCATATAAAAATTTCAAATTTTTTAGGTTTTGAGTGGATTTCTCAATTTTTTGGGGGTGGTCACGAATTAAAGTCCTTTTCGCTCTAGGACGCATATTTAAGGAGATATGGCCAAAACAAGTTTTTCATATAAAAATTTCAAATTTTTTGGGTTTTGGGTGGATTTTTCAATTTTTTGGGGGTGGTCACTAATTAAAGTCCTTTTCGCTCTAGGACGTATATTTAAGGAGATATGGCCAAAACAAGTTTTTCATATAAAAATTTAAATTTTTTAGGTTTTGGGTGGATTTTTCAATTTTTTGGGGGTAGTCACGAATTAAAGTCCTTTTCGCTCTAGGACGCATATTTAAGGAGATATGGCCAAAACAAGTTTTTCATATAAAAATTTCAAATGTTTTGGGTTTTGGGTGGATTTTTCAATTTTTTGGGGGTGGTCACGAATTAAAGTCCTTTTCGCTCTAGGACGCATATTTAAGGAGATATGGCCAAAACAAGTTTTTCATATAAAAATTTCAAATTTTTTGGGTTTTAGGTGGATTTTTCAATTTTTTGGGGGTAGTCACGAATTAAAGTCCTTTTCGCTCTAGGACGCATATTTAAGGAGATATGGCCAAAACAAGTTTTTCATATAAAAATTTAAATTTTTTAGGTTTTGGGTGGATTTTTCAATTTTTTGGGGGTAGTCACGAATTAAAGTCCTTTTCGCTCTAGGACGCATATTTAAGGAGATATGGCCAAAACAAGTTTTTCATATAAAAAATTTCAAATTTTTTGGATTTTGGGTGGATTTTTCAATTTTTTGGGGGTGGTCACGAATTAAAGTCCTTTTCGCTCTAGAACGCTTAGTTTAGGAAATATGGCCAAAACAAGTTTTTCATATAAAAATTTCAAATTTTTTGGGTTTTGGGTGGATTTTTCAATTTTTTGGGGGTAGTCACGAATTAAAGTCCTTTTCGCTCTAGGACGCATATTTAAGGAGATATGGCCAAAACAAATTTTTCATATAAAAATTTCAAATTTTTTAGGTTTTGAGTGGATTTTTCAATTTTTTGGGGGTGGTCACGAATTAAAGTCCTTTTCGCTCTAGGACGCATATTTAAGGAGATATGGCCAAAACAAGTTTTTCATATAAAAATTTCAAATTTTTTGGGTTTTGGGTGGATTTTTCAATATTTTGGGGGTAGTCACGAATTAAAGTCCTTTTCGCTCTAGGACGTAACAAGTTTTTCATATAAAAATTTAAATTTTTTAGGTTTTGGGTGGATTTTTCAATTTTTTGGGGGTAGTCACGAATTAAAGTCCTTTTCGCTCTAGGACGCATATTTAAGGAGATATGGCCAAAACAAGTTTTTCATATAAAAATTTCAAATTTTTTGGGTTTTGGGTGGATTTTTCAATTTTTTGGGGGTGGTCACGAATTAAAGTCCTTTTCGCTCTAGGACGCATATTTAAGGAGATATGGCCAAAACAAGTTTTTCATATAAAAATTTCAAATTTTTTGGGTTTTGGGTGGATTTTTCAATTTTTTGGGGGTAGTCACGAATTAAAGTCCTTTTCGCTCTAGGACGCATATTTAAGGAGATATGGCCAAAACAAATTTTTCATATAAAAATTTCAAATTTTTTAGGTTTTGAGTGGATTTCTCAATTTTTTGGGGGTGGTCACGAATTAAAGTCCTTTTCGCTCTAGGACGCATATTTAAGGAGATATGGCCAAAACAAGTTTTTCATATAAAAATTTCAAATTTTTTGGGTTTTGGGTGGATTTTTCAATTTTTTGGGGGTAGTCACGAATTAAAGTCCTTTTCGCTCTAGGACGCATATTTAAGGAGATATGGCCAAAACAAGTTTTTCATATAAAAATTTCAAATTTTTTGGGTGGATTTTTCAATTTTTTGGGGGTAGTCACGAATTAAAGTCCTTTTCGCTCTAGGACGCATATTTAAGGAGATATGGCCAAAACAAGTTTTTCATATAAAAAATTTCAAATTTTTTGGATTTTGGGTGGATTTTTCAATTTTTTGGGGGTAGTCACGAATTAAAGTCCTTTTCGCTCTAGGACGCATATTTAAGGAGATATGGCCAAAACAAGTTTTTCATATAAAAATTTCAAATTTTTTTGGGTTTTGGGTGAATTTTTCAATTTTTTGGGGGTAGTCACGAATTAAAGTCCTTTTCGCTCTAGGACGCATATTTAAGGAGATATGGCCAAAACAAGTTTTTCATATAAAAATTTCAAATTTTTTGGGTTTTGGGTGGATTTTTCAATTTTTTGGGGGTAGTCACGAATTAAAGTCCTTTTCGCTCTAGGACGCATATTTAAGGAGATATGGCCAAAACAAATTTTTCATATAAAAATTTCAAATTTTTTAGGTTTTGAGTGGATTTCTCAATTTTTTGGGGGTGGTCACGAATTAAAGTCCTTTTCGCTCTAGGACGCATATTTAAGGAGATATGGCCAAAACAAGTTTTTCATATAAAAATTTCAAATTTTTTGGGTTTTGGGTGGATTTTTCAATTTTTTGGGGGTGGTCACTAATTAAAGTCCTTTTCGCTCTAGGACGTATATTTAAGGAGATATGGCCAAAACAAGTTTTTCATATAAAAATTTAAATTTTTTAGGTTTTGGGTGGATTTTTCAATTTTTTGGGGGTAGTCACGAATTAAAGTCCTTTTCGCTCTAGGACGCATATTTAAGGAGATATGGCCAAAACAAGTTTTTCATATAAAAATTTCAAATTTTTTGGGTTGTGGGTGGATTTTTCAATTTTTTGGGGGTAGTCACGAATTAAAGTCCTTTTCGCTCTAGGACGCATATTTAAGGAGATATGGCCAAAACAAGTTTTTCATATAAAAATTTCAAATTTTTTGGGTTTTGGGTGGATTTTTCAATTTTTTGGGGGTAGTCACGAATTAAAGTCCTTTTCGCTCTAGGACGCATATTTAAGGAGATATGGCCAAAACAAGTTTTTCATATAAAAATTTCAAATTTTTTGGGTTTTGGGTGGATTTTTCAATTTTTTGGGGATGGTCACGAATTAAAGTCCTTTTCGCTCTAGGACGCATATTTAAGGAGATATGGCCAAAACAAGTTTTTCATATAAAAATTTCAAATTTTTTGGGTTTTGGGTGGATTTTTCAATTTTTTGGGGGTAGTCACGAATTAAAGTCCTTTTCGCTCTAGGACGCATATTTAAGGAGATATGGCCAAAACAAATTTTTCATATAAAAATTTCAAATTTTTTAGGTTTTGAGTGGATTTTTCAATTTTTTGGGGGTGGTCACGAATTAAAGTCCTTTTCGCTCTAGGACGCATATTTAAGGAGATATGGCCAAAACAAGATTTTCATATAAAAATTTCAAAATTTTTGGGTTTTTGGTGGATTTTTCAATTTTTTGGGGGTAGTCACGAATTAAAGTCCTTTTCGCTCTAGGACGCATATTTAAGGAGATATGGCCAAAACAAGTTTTTCATATAAAAATTTCAAATTTTTTGGGTTTTGGGTGGATTTTTCAATTTTTTGGGGGTGGTCACGAATTAAAGTCCTTTTCGCTCTAGAACGCTTAGTTTAGGAGATATGGCCAAAACAAGTTTTTCATATAAAAATTTAAATTTTTTTGGGTTTTGGGTGGATTTTTAAATTTTTTGGGGGTAGTCACGAATTAAAGTCCTTTTCGCTCTAGGACGCATATTTAAGGAGATATGGCCAAAACAAGTTTTTCATATAAAAATTTCAAATTTTTTGGGTTTTGGGTGGATTTTTCAATTTTTTGGGGATGGTCACGAATTAAAGTCCTTTTCGCTCTAGGACGCATATTTAAGGAGATATGGCCAAAACAAGTTTTTCATATAAAAATTTCAAATTTTTTGGGTTTTGGGTGGATTTTTCAATTTTTTGGGGGTGGTCACGAATTAAAGTCCTTTTCGCTCTAGGACGCATATTTAAGGAGATATGGCCAAAACAAATTTTTCATATAAAAATTTCAAATTTTTTAGGTTTTGAGTGGATTTTTCAATTTTTTGGGGGTGGTCACGAATTAAAGTCCTTTTCGCTCTAGGACGCATATTTAAGGAGATATGGCCAAAACAAGATTTTCATATAAAAATTTCAAAATTTTTGGGTTTTTGGTGGATTTTTCAATATTTTGGGGGTAGTCACGAATTAAAGTCCTTTTCGCTCTAGGACGCATATTTAAGGAGATATGGCCAAAACAAGTTTTTCATATAAAAATTTCAAATTTTTTGGGTTTTGGGTGGATTTTTCAATTTTTTGGGGGTAGTCACGAATTAAAATCCTTTTCGCTCTAGGACGCATATTTAAGGAGATATGGCCAAAACAAGTTTTTCATATAAAAATTTCAAATTTTTTGGGTTTTGGGTGGATTTGTCAATTTTTTGGGGGTAGTCACGAATTAAAGTCCTTTTCGCTCTAGGACGCATATTTAAGGAGATATGGCCAAAACAAGTTTTTCATATAAAAATTTAAATTTTTTAGGTTTTGGGTCGATTTTTCAATTTTTTGGGGGTAGTCACGAATTAAAGTCCTTTTCGCTCTAGGACGCATATTTAAGGAGATATGGCCAAAACAAGTTTTTCATATAAAAATTTCAAAAAAATTTGGGTTTTGGGTGGATTTTTCAATTTTTTGGGGGTGGTCACGAATTAAAGTCCTTTTCGCTCTAGAACGCTTAGTTTAGGAGATATGGCCAAAACAAGTTTTTCATATAAAAATTTAAATTTTTTTGGGTTTTGGGTGGATTTTTCAATTTTTTGGGGGTAGTCACGAATTAAAGTCCTTTTCGCTCTAGGACGCATATTTAAGGAGATATGGCCACAACAAATTTTTCATATAAAAATTTCAAATTTTTTAGGTTTTGAGTGGATTTTTCAATTTTTTGGGGGTGGTCACGAATTTTTTTTTTTTTTTTTTCAATTTATTTTTTTTTTTTCAATTTATTTAATTTTATTTATATTAGTACATGTGTTTCATAATATAGCGCTGTATTCAAAAACTATATACATTACAATATCCCGCGAAGCCTTTTACAAGCTTGTCTGCAGGAAAGGGAATGTCTTATAATAATATGAGTTCATAATTTAAATATTAATTCTACTACTATTTTATAATATATTTTTTTATTAATTTTTTTCTTTCACTGATTTTGATGTTCTAAAAAATGTGTTTTCATACAATTTTTTAATTTATGTTTTATCTTTATATTGCTAATTTCAACTGGCAATTTGTTTAAAATTGTAGGAAGTTGTACTGCAACTGATGATTTTCCGAAATTATTACAAAATGTTGGAACTTTGAATCTTCCTTGTGATCTACTTCTCGTATTATGCTCATGGTCTATCTTTGTAAGGTATTCACTTTCGTTGTAAAATTCGACGGCCAAGGAGAGTTTATATATGTTTTGCACATTCAGAATCCTTTGCGTAAACATAAAATGACTTAAATCAGATGATGTTCTACTAGTATGTCTGCTTTCATTTTCTCTATTGCCTAATAAGTTGTTTGTTGAAATGTTGTTGTGTTTCTTCATGAGTATTTTCAATAATCTATACTGCATTTGTTGAATTGATTTGACATATGGGGAGTTTCCCCATGCTATTATTCCATATCTTATGTAAGATTCGGATAATGAAAAGTATATTTGTTTCAAAACTCGCTGGGGTGCGCAATTACTTAAATGATGCAGAACAAATGCTGTACTTTGTAATTTCTTGTGTAACGCCTCAATGTGTGGTCTCCATTTGAAATTTTGGTCGACAATAATACCAAGATATTTATACGTATTTACTAATTCAATAGATGTTCCACAATTGTCAATTAAATTTCCATTTTTGTTATGCAAACAATCATTGTCGTGAAACACTAAATTTATTGGCGTGTAGAGTGAATGTGATGGTTTTATGTGCATAATCTTGGTCTTGTTTGCGTTTATTATTAAACCTTTATCGTGGCACCAACGGGTGATTTTATTAAATTCCTTCTGCATAACAGATGTAGCGGTGGCAACATCACTGTTTGACACGATAATAGCCGTGTCATCAGCGTACGCGAAAACATTGCTATCTCTCAGAATGTTTACCATCTCATTTGTATAAATAATATACAATAGTGGTCCTAACTTGGACCCCTGAGGTACGCCAAAATCCAAATTCATTTCAGAGCTTAAGTTGTCACCAATTTTTACTCTGAAGGTTCTACATTCCAAATAGCTTTTGAACCAGTTTAAGCAATTACCTCTGATTCCAATTCTTTCTAATGTTTCCAGCAACTTTTTGTGGCATAGGGTGTCGAACGCCTTACTGAAATCAATAAATAGGACTAAATTGTGCATATTGCTGTTTAGGCCTTTATTGATAAGGTTTGAGAAATGCCCCAGCAGCTTATTAATATTTTTTTCCTTTTGAAATCCAAATTGATGTTTGCTGATAATACCGTACTTTTGTAAAAATGGACTAATTCTCCTTATAATTACTTCTTCCAATACCTTTTCAAGAACTGGTAAAATCGATATAGGCCTGTAGTTATTATAATTATATTTAGTTCCACTTTTATACACAGGTCTTATTATTGATGTTTTCATTAACTTTGGAACAAGAGCTTCATGCATACTCATATTCATTAGTGTTGTAATAATAGGGACAAGACTGTACATATTATTTTTTATATCCTTAGCTCTAATTTTGTCTACGCCTGGTCCTTTGTTTGGATTTAATTTGTTTATAATATCTAATATTTCGTTTTCATCGGTATGAGAAACAAATATTGAGTTAGGCAAACTTAACTCAGGTTCATGTAGTGTTTTAAAGTAACATTTGTGAATTATTTTATTAACATTTTCATTAAATTGATTTCCAAATTTTTCGGCTACCATATTGGGATCTTCATTTCTGAAACTTTTTTTTATTGATTCATCAATATCATATTTTTTTTTTGCCTATGAGTCCGTTGACAAGATACCAGGTTTTCTTCGTATCATTTCTAGTTTTTCTAAATTCATTTAGATAATATTCATTTTTCGCCGCGTTTATCATTTTATTTAGTTTGTTGTTAAACTTTTTATACTCAAATTCATAATTTTTATTACGTTTACATTGTTTCCACTTTCTATAAAGCCTATCTCGTATATGACAATACTCAAGGAGTTTATGATTTAACCAAGGGCTTAACGTCCTCTTTTCCATTTTTTTATTATAATTTGTTTTTGATTTTATGTATATATCATTAAATTTTTCAACAATAGCATAAAATAAAGTATTTGTATTTAACTTTTCATCCATAAGATCACTCCATTCTGCATCTTGTATTAAATTATTAATTTTACGTGAGTTTAGTACCGAGACTCGTTTAGTTTCTTTATTCTCACATTTGGTGTCTGTATCTTCTAGACACCCAAAGAGTGAATAGTGATCCGATAGAGTTGTAGTAATCACAGCTGATTGTACGTTTTTTATTGATTTGTTTCTCCTAACAAACATATGATCTATACAAGATCTACTGTTGTTACTTAGGTCTTCTCTCGTAATCTCTCTCACAACACATTGCAGCCCATTACTTGACATAATGTCCATATATTTTGTTATTAGAGGAGTTTTTTTGATTATATCTATGTTAATGTCCCCGACCATAATTATCATTTGTTTTTTATTTATTTTTGTTAACATTTCGTCTAACTCTGTTAAAAAGTGGTTTACATTCTGACATGGTGGACGATAAATTGGCAGAAGAATAATTTGATGTTTTGCTGTCGTTAATTTACATTGCATTGTTTCGAAATAGTTTGTATTCATATGTTCAGTTGAACAACTTAACGTATCTTTGATATAGATGGCGATTCCGCCACCTCTCCCTTCCCGATTAAGAAAGAAGGAACTAAAACCATGAATATGATAAAAATTGATTTCACTATCAGTGATATTAGTTTCTACCAATACTATAATTTTTATATCACTTAATATATCGTTAATGGTTATAAGAAATTGGTTAAAATTTTTTCGCATTGAGCGTATATTCATGTATACCAAGGAAAAGGTGTTTTTTAAAAGAGTTTTTTCAATTTGATTAAAACTATCAAAAACGCAGTTTGATTTGTGTTCATTTATTAAGTTCATTTTGTATTTTATTTGTGTATAAATAATAAGAGAAATAGTGGAGATTTTAAATAGTTTTCGCTTTTGTTTTGATATTTTGATGTTTCGCTTTTGTATTTTTTATTAATTTAGTACGAATGTATGTGTTTATTTACTTTTTTCTTTCTTTTCTTTATTTGATCTTTTCTATATCATCTTCATTTCTAACAACAACAACACTATCGTTCTCAATTTTACGGGCAAGTACTTCTCCTTTTTGCACCCAAACGAATTTCCACTTCACTTCTCTCGCTTTGTTTTTGGCCAACCATAGCAATCGACGATTTTTGCTCGTGAGTTCGTCATTCAAATAAATGTATTTGTTATTGTCATTGCTCTCTTCATTTATACCACTTGCTTCGATTCTGTGTCTTGTAATGTGGTTCATTATTTCTTTTTTCTTTCTTAGGGAGCAAAGCTCCACAATCACTTTATTTTTCCCTTTCGGGCGATATGCATCGTCAATGTCACTTTCAGTTATATCCACATTAATTTTTGTTGCTATTTTTTTCACAATATCCTTTGCACTCATGTTTTCGGTTTTTACATTGTTTATTTCAATATGTTTTTCTAACAATTTTTGTTCGAGATTATTTATTTTCATATCCATGTTATTTATTGTGTTCTGTCTTTCTTGCTGCTGTTTTTGTAATTCGACGACTTGAGCTGTGAGATTTGCAAAAGTTTGGTTCATCTCCGTTAGTGTTGATTGTTGGTTTTGTAATTGATTGCTAATAAATCCTAGTTGTGTTGTGATTTGTGTTATATTTTGCATCATCACTTGCATTGCATTGTTGGTATCAGAGATTGGTGGAATTAGCGTTTCTTTTTGGTTGTTGATTGGGGTTGAAGTTAAAACATTGTTTATCTGTCCAGATTTCTGATCGCTAATAGGGACACCTTGGCAAAAACGTTTATCTTTAAAAACTTCATCTTCGCCTTCTTCGCATTCTTTTCTATTTTGATCATCATCCGTATGCACAATTATATGATATGATGTATTTGAGCCCTTCCTCTCGCGACATTTGTGGCATCTCCACGCTGCTTTTTTGGCGCTAGTCATTCCTCCGAAGGATGAGGTTTGGATAGTGCAGCAAGGCGAAAAATGATAACGAGAGTCACATTCACTGCATTTCATATGTTTTTCTTTATCATTAATTTCTTTTTGGCATTGCGAGCATTAAATTCCTTTTCGCTCTAGGACGCATATTTAAGGAGATATGGCCAAAACAAGTTTTTCATATAAAAATTTCAAATTTTTTGGGTTTTGGGTGGATTTTTCAATTTTTTGGGGGTAGTCACGAATTAAAGTCCTTTTCGCTCTAGGACGCATATTTAAGGAGATATGGCCAAAACAAGTTTTTCATATAAAAATTTCAAATTTTTTGGGTTTTGGGTGGATTTTTCAATTTTTTGGGGGTAGTCACGAATTAAAGTCCTTTTCGCTCTAGGACGCATATTTAAGGAGATATGGCCAAAACAAGTTTTTCATATAAAAATTTCAAATTTTTTGGGTTTTGGGTGGATTTTTCAATTTTTTGGGGGTAGTCACGAATTAAAGTCCTTTTCGCTCTAGGACGCATATTTAAGGAGATATGGCCAAAACAAGTTTTTCATATAAAAATTTAAATTTTTTAGGTTTTGGGTGGATTTCTCAATTTTTTGGGGGTAGTCACGAATTAAAGTCCTTTTCGCTCTAGGACGCATATTTAAGGAGATATGGCCAAAACAAGTTTTTCATATAAAAATTTCAAAAAAATTTGGGTTTTGGGTGGATTTTTCAATTTTTTGGGGGTGGTCACGAATTAAAGTCCTTTTCGCTCTAGAACGCTTAGTTTAGGAGATATGGCCAAAACAAGTTTTTCATATAAAAATTTCAATTTTTTTGGGTTTTGGGTGGATTTTTCAATTTTTTGGGGGTAGTCACGAATTAAAGTCCTTTTCGCTCTAAGACACATATTTAAGGAGATATGGCCAAAACAAGTTTTTCATATAAAAATTTCAAATTTTTTGGGTTTTGGGTGGATTTTTCAATTTTTTGGGGGTAGTCACGAATTAAAGTCCTTTTCGCTCTAGGACACATATTTAAGGAGATATGGCCAAAACAAATTTTTCATATAAAAATTTCAAATTTTTTAGGTTTTGAGTGGATTTTTCAATTTTTTGGGGGTGGTCACGAATTAAATTCCTTTTCGCTCTAGGACGCATATTTAAGGAGATATGGCCAAAACAAGTTTTTCATATAAAAATTTAAAATTTTTTGGGTTTTGGGTGGATTTTTCAATTTTTTGGGGGTAGTCACGAATTAAAGTCCTTTTCGCTCTAGGACGCATATTTAAGGAGATATGGCCAAAACAAGTTTTTCATATAAAAATTAAAAATTTTTTGGGTTTTGGGTGGATTTTTCAATTTTTTGGGGGTAGTCACGAATTAAAGTCCTTTTCGCTCTAGGACGCATATTTAAGGAGATATGGCCAAAACAAGTTTTTCATATAAAAATTTCAAATTTTTTGGGTTTTGGGTGGATTTTTCAATTTTTTGGGGGTGGTCACGAATTAAAGTCCTTTTCGCTCTAGGACGCATATTTAAGGAGATATGGCCAAAATAAGTTTTTCATATAAAAATTTAAATTTTTTTTGGGTTTGGGTGGATTTTTCAATTTTTTGGGGGTAGTCACGAATTAAAGTCCTTTTCGCTCTAGGACGCATATTTAAGGAGATATGGCCAAAACAAATTTTTCATATAAAAATTTCAATTTTTTTAGGTTTTGAGTGGATTTTTCAATTTTTTGGGGGTGGTCACGAATTAAAGTCCTTTTCACTCTAGAACGCTTAGTTTAGGAGAAAGGCCAAAACAAGTTTTTCATATAAAAATTTCAAATTTTTTGGGTTTTGGGTGGATTTTTCAATTTTTTGGGGGTAGTCACGAATTAAAGTCCTTTTCGCTCTAGGACGCATATTTAAGGAGATATGGCCAAAACATGTTTTTCATATAAAAATTTCAAATTTTTTGGGTTTTGGGTGGATTTTTCAATTTTTTGGGGGTGGTCACGAATTAAATTCCTTTTCGCTCTAGGACGCATATTTAAGGAGATATGGCCAAAACAAGTTTTTCATATAAAAATTTCAAATTTTTTGGGTTTTGGGTGGATTTTTCAATTTTTTGGGGGTAGTCACGAATTGAAGTCCTTTTCGCTCTAGGACGCATATTTAAGGAGATATGGCCAAAACAAGTTTTTCATATAAAAATTTCAAATTTTTTGGGTTTTGGGTGGATTTTTCAATTTTTTGGGGGTAGTCACGAATTAAAGTCCTTTTCGCTCTAGGACGCATATTTAAGGAGATATGGCCAAAACAAGTTTTTCATATAAAAATTTCAAATTTTTTGGGTTTTGGGTGGATTTTTCAATTTTTTGGGGGTAGTCACGAATTAAAGTCCTTTTCGCTCTAGGACGCATATTTAAGGAGATATGGCCAAAACAAGTTTTTCATATAAAAATTTAAATTTTTTAGGTTTTGGGTGGATTTCTCAATTTTTTGGGGGTAGTCACGAATTAAAGTCCTTTTCGCTCTAGGACGCATATTTAAGGAGATATGGCCAAAACAAGTTTTTCATATAAAAATTTCAAAAAATTTGGGTTTTGGGTGGATTTTTCAATTTTTTGGGGGTGGTCACGAATTAAAGTCCTTTTCGCTCTAGAACGCTTAGTTTAGGAGATATGGCCAAAACAAGTTTTTCATATAAAAATTTAAATTTTTTTGGGTTTTGGGTGGATTTTTCAATTTTTTGGGGGTAGTCACGAATTAAAGTCCTTTTCGCTCTAAGACACATATTTAAGGAGATATGGCCAAAACAAGTTTTTCATATAAAAATTTCAAATTTTTTGGGTTTTGGGTGGATTTTTCAATTTTTTGGGGGTAGTCACGAATTAAAGTCCTTTTCGCTCTAGGACACATATTTAAGGAGATATGGCCAAAACAAATTTTTCATATAAAAATTTCAAATTTTTTAGGTTTTGGGTGGATTTTTCAATTTTTTGGGGGTGGTCACGAATTAAATTCCTTTTCGCTCTAGGACGCATATTTAAGGAGATATGGCCAAAACAAGTTTTTCATATAAAAATTTCAAATTTTTTGGGTTTTGGGTGGATTTTTCAATTTTTTGGGGGTAGTCACGAATTAAAGTCCTTTTCGCTCTAGGACGCATATTTAAGGAGATATGGCCAAAACAAGTTTTTCATATAAAAATTTCAAATTTTTTGGGTTTTGGGTGGATTTTTCAATTTTTTGGGGGTAGTCACGAATTAAATTCCTTTTCGCTCTAGGACGCATATTTAAGGAGATATGGCCAAAACAAGTTTTTCATATAAAAATTTCAATTTTTTTGGGTTTTGGGTGGATTTTTCAATTTTTTGGGGGTGGTCACGAATTAAAGTCCTTTTCGCTCTAGGACGCATATTTAAGGAGATATGGCCAAAACAAGTTTTTCATATAAAAATTTCAAATTTTTTGGGTTTTGGGTGGATTTTTCAATTTTTTGGGGGTAGTCACGAATTAAAGTCCTTTTCGCTCTAGGACGCTTAGTTTAGGAGATATGGCCAAAACAAGTTTTTCATATAAAAATTTCAAATTTTTTGGGTTTTGGGTGGATTTTTCAATTTTTTGGGGGTAGTCACGAATTAAAGTCCTTTTCGCTCTAGGACGCATATTTAAGGAGATATGGCCAAAACAAGTTTTTCATATAAAAATTTCAAATTTTTTGGGTTTTGGGTGGATTTTTCAATTTTTTGGGGGTAGTCACGAATTAAAGTCCTTTTCGCTCTAGGACGCATATTTAAGGAGATATGGCCAAAACAAGTTTTTCATATAAAAATTTCAATTTTTTTGGGTTTTGGGTGGATTTTTCAATTTTTTGGGGATGGTCACGAATTAAAGTCCTTTTCGCTCTAGGACGCATATTTAAGGAGATATGGCCAAAACAAGTTTTTCATATAAAAATTTCAAATTTTTTGGGTTTTGGGTGGATTTTTCAATTTTTTGGGGGTGGTCACGAATTAAAGTCCTTTTCGCTCTAGGACGCATATTTAAGGAGATATGGCCAAAACAAGTTTTTCATATAAAAATTTAAAATTTTTTGGGTTTTGGGTGGATTTTTCAATTTTTTGGGGGTAGTCACGAATTAAAGTCCTTTTCGCTCTAGGACGCATATTTAAGGAGATATGGCCAAAACAAGTTTTTCATATAAAAATTTCAAATTTTTTGGGTTTTGGGTGGATTTTTCAATTTTTTGGGGGTAGTCACGAATTAAAGTCCTTTTCGCTCTAGGACGCATATTTAAGGAGATACGGCCAAAACAAGTTTTTCATATAAAAATTTCAAATTTTTTGGGTTTTGGGTGGATTTTTCAATTTTTTGGGGGTAGTCACGAATTAAAGTCCTTTTCGCTCTAAGACACATATTTAAGGAGATATGGCCAAAACAAGTTTTTCATATAAAAATTTCAAATTTTTTGGGTTTTGGGTGGATTTTTCAATTTTTTGGGGGTAGTCACGAATTAAAGTCCTTTTCGCTCTAGGACACATATTTAAGGAGATATGGCCAAAACAAGTTTTTCATATAAAAATTTCAAATTTTTTAGGTTTTGAGTGGATTTTTCAATTTTTTGGGGGTGGTCACGAATTAAATTCCTTTTCGCTCTAGGACGCATATTTAAGGAGATATGGCCAAAACAAGTTTTTCATATAAAAATTTCAAATTTTTTGGGTTTTGGGTGGATTTTTCAATTTTTTGGGGGTAGTCACGAATTAAAGTCCTTTTCGCTCTAGGACGCATATTTAAGGAGATATGGCCAAAACAAGTTTTTCATATAAAAATTTCAAATTTTTTGGGTTTTGGGTGGATTTTTCAATTTTTTGGGGGTAGTCACGAATTAAATTCCTTTTCGCTCTAGGACGCATATTTAAGGAGATATGGCCAAAACAAGTTTTTCATATAAAAATTTCAATTTTTTTGGGTTTTGGGTGGATTTTTCAATTTTTTGGGGGTGGTCACGAATTAAAGTCCTTTTCGCTCTAGGACGCATATTTAAGGAGATATGGCCAAAACAAGTTTTTCATATAAAAATTTCAAATTTTTTGGGTTTTGGGTGGATTTTTCAATTTTTTGGGGGTAGTCACGAATTAAAGTCCTTTTCGCTCTAGGACGCTTAGTTTAGGAGATATGGCCAAAACAAGTTTTTCATATAAAAATTTCAAATTTTTTGGGTTTTGGGTGGATTTTTCAATTTTTTGGGGGTAGTCACGAATTAAAGTCCTTTTCGCTCTAGGACGCATATTTAAGGAGATATGGCCAAAACAAGTTTTTCATATA
Source organism: Haematobia irritans (assembly GCF_050003625.1). Lineage (NCBI taxonomy): Eukaryota > Metazoa > Arthropoda > Insecta > Diptera > Muscidae > Haematobia > Haematobia irritans. Next base: position 26,556,573 of record NC_134401.1, read on the forward strand.
AAAATTTCAAATTTTTTGGGTTTTGGGTGGATTTTTCAATTTTTTGGGGGTAGTCACGAATTAAAGTCCTTTTCGCTCTAGGACGCATATTTAAGGAGATATGGCCAAAACAAGTTTTTCATATAAAAATTTCAATTTTTTTGGGTTTTGGGTGGATTTTTCAATTTTTTGGGGATGGTCACGAATTAAAGTCCTTTTCGCTCTAGGACGCATATTTAAGGAGATATGGCCAAAACAAGTTTTTCATATAAAAATTTCAAATTTTTTGGGTTTTGGGTGGATTTTTCAATTTTTTGGGGGTGGTCACGAATTAAAGTCCTTTTCGCTCTAGGACGCATATTTAAGGAGATATGGCCAAAACAAGTTTTTCATATAAAAATTTAAAATTTTTTGGGTTTTGGGTGGATTTTTCAATTTTGTGGGGGTAGTCACGAATTAAAGTCCTTTTCGCTCTAGGACGCATATTTAAGGAGATATGGCCAAAACAAGTTTTTCATATAAAAATTTCAAATTTTTTGGGTTTTGGGTGGATTTTTCAATTTTTTGGGGGTAGTCACGAATTAAAGTTCTTTTCGCTCTAGGACGCATATTTAAGGAGATATGGCCAAAACAAGTTTTTCATATAAAAATTTCAATTTTTTTGGGTTTTGGGTGGATTTTTCAATTTTTTGGGGATGGTCACGAATTAAAGTCCTTTTCGCTCTAGGACGCATATTTAAGGAGATATGGCCAAAACAAGTTTTTCATATAAAAATTTAAAATTTTTTGGGTTTTGGGTGGATTTTTCAATTTTTTGGGGGTAGTCACGAATTAAAGTCCTTTTCGCTCTAGGACGCATATTTAAGGAGATATGGCCAAAACAAGTTTTTCATATAAAAATTTCAAATTTTTTGGGTTTTGGGTGGATTTTTCAATTTTTTGGGGGTAGTCACGAATTAAAGTCCATATTTAAGGAGATATGGCCAAAACAAGTTTTTCATATAAAAATTTAAATTTTTTAGGTTTTGGGTGGATTTCTCAATTTTTTGGGGGTAGTCACGAATTAAAGTCCTTTTCGCTCTAGGACGCATATTTAAGGAGATATGGCCAAAACAAGTTTTTCATATAAAAATTTCAAAAAATTTGGGTTTTGGGTGGATTTTTCAATTTTTTTGGGGTGGTCACGAATTAAAGTCCTTTTCGCTCTAGGACGCATATTTAAGGAGATATGGCCAAAACAAGTTTTTCATATAAAAATTTCAAATTTTTTGGGTTTTGGGTGGATTTTTCAATTTTTTGGGGGTAGTCACGAATTAAAGTCCTTTTCGCTCTAGGACGCATATTTAAGGAGATATGGCCAAAACAAATTTTTCATATAAAAATTTAAAATTTTTTAGGTTTTGAGTGGATTTTTCAATTTTTTGGGGGTGGTCACGAATTAAAGTCCTTTTTGCTCTAGGACGCATATTTAAGGAGATATGGCCAAAACAAGTTTTTCATATAAAAATTTCAAATTTTTTAGGTTTTGGGTGGATTTTTCAATTTTTTGGGGGTGGTCACGAATTAAATTCCTTTTCGCTCTAGGACGCATATTTAAGGAGATATGGCCAAAACAAGTTTTTCATATAAAAATTTCAAATTTTTTGGGTTTTGGGTGGATTTTTCAATTTTTTGGGGGTAGTCACGAATTAAAGTCCTTTTCGCTCTAGGACGCATATTTAAGGAGATATGGCCAAAACAAGTTTTTCATATAAAAATTTCAAATTTTTTGGGTTTTGGGTGGATTTTTCAATTTTTTGGGGGTAGTCACGAATTAAAGTCCTTTTCGCTCTAGGACGCATATTTAAGGAGATATGGCCAAAACAAGTTTTTCATATAAAAATTTCAAATTTTTTGGGTTTTGGGTGGATTTTTCAATTTTTTGGGGGTAGTCACGAATTAAAGTCCTTTTCGCTCTAGGACGCATATTTAAGGAGATATGGCCAAAACAAGTTTTTCATATAAAAATTTAAATTTTTTAGGTTTTGGGTGGATTTCTCAATTTTTTGGGGGTAGTCACGAATTAAAGTCCTTTTCGCTCTAGGACGCATATTTAAGGAGATATGGCCAAAACAAGTTTTTCATATAAAAATTTCAAAAAAATTTGGGTTTTGGGTGGATTTTTCAATTTTTTGGGGGTGGTCACGAATTAAAGTCCTTTTCGCTCTAGAACGCTTAGTTTAGGAGATATGGCCAAAACAAGTTTTTCATATAAAAATTTCAATTTTTTTGGGTTTTTGGGTGGATTTTTCAATTTTTTGGGGGTAGTCACGAATTAAAGTCCTTTTCGCTCTAAGACACATATTCAAGGAGATATGGCCAAAACAAGTTTTTCATATAAAAATTTCAAATTTTTTGGGTTTTGGGTGGATTTTTCAATTTTTTGGGGGTAGTCACGAATTAAAGTCCTTTTCGCTCTAGGACACATATTTAAGGAGATATGGCCAAAACAAGTTTTTCATATAAAAATTTCAAATTTTTTAGGTTTTGAGTGGATTTTTCAATTTTTTGGGGGTGGTCACGAATTAAATTCCTTTTCGCTCTAGGACGCATATTTAAGGAGATATGGCCAAAACAAGTTTTTCATATAAAAATTTCAAAAAAATTTGGGTCTTGGGTGGATTTTTAAATTTTTTGGGGGTGGTCACGAATTAAAGTCCTTTTCGCTCTAGAACGCTTAGTTTAGGAGATATGGCCAAAACAAGTTTTTCATATAAAAATTTCAATTTTTTTGGGTTTTTGGGTGGATTTTTCAATTTTTTGGGGGTAGTCACGAATTAAAGTCCTTTTCGCTCTAAGACACATATTTAAGGAGATATGGCCAAAACAAGTTTTTCATATAAAAATTTCAAATTTTTTGGGTTTTGGGTGGATTTTTCAATTTTTTGGGGGTAGTCACGAATTAAAGTCCTTTTCGCTCTAGGACACATATTTAAGGAGATATGGCCAAAACAAGTTTTTCATATAAAAATTTCAAATTTTTTAGGTTTTGAGTGGATTTTTCAATTTTTTGGGGGTGGTCACGAATTAAATTCCTTTTCGCTCTAGGACGCATATTTAAGGAGATATGGCCAAAACAAGTTTTTCATATAAAAATTTCAAATTTTTTGGGTTTTGGGTGGATTTTTCAATTTTTTGGAGGTAGTCTCGAATTAAAGTCCTTTTCGCTCTAGGACGCATATTTAAGGAGATATGGCCAAAACAAGTTTTTCATATAAAAATTTCAAATTTTTTGGGTTTTGGGTGGATTTTTCAATTTTTTGGGGGTGGTCACGAATTAAAGTCCTTTTCGCTCTAGGACGCATATTTAAGGAGATATGGCCAAAACAAGTTTTTCATATAAAAATTTCAAATTTTTTGGGTTTTGGGTGGATTTTTCAATTTTTTGGGGGTAGTCACGAATTAAAGTCCTTTTCGCTCTAGGACGCATATTTAAGGAGATATGGCCAAAACAAGTTTTTCATATAAAAATTTAAATTTTTTAGGTTTTGGGTGGATTTCTCAATTTTTTGGGGGTAGTCACGAATTAAAGTCCTTTTCGCTCTAGGACGCATATTTAAGGAGATATGGCCAAAACAAGTTTTTCATATAAAAATTTCAAAAAAATTTGGGTTTTGGGTGGATTTTTCAATTTTTTGGGGGTGGTCACGAATTAAAGTCCTTTTCGCTCTAGAACGCTTAGTTTAGGAGATATGGCCAAAACAAGTTTTTCATATAAAAATTTCAATTTTTTTGGGTTTTTGGGTGGATTTTTCAATTTTTTGGGGGTAGTCACGAATTAAAGTCCTTTTCGCTTTAAGACACATATTTAAGGAGATATGGCCAAAACAAGTTTTTCATATAAAAATTTCAAATTTTTTGGGTTTTGGGTGGATTTTTCAATTTTTTGGGGGTAGTCACGAATTAAAGTCCTTTTCGCTCTAGGACACATATTTAAGGAGATATGGCCAAAACAAGTTTTTCATATAAAAATTTCAAATTTTTTAGGTTTTGAGTGGATTTTTCAATTTTTTGGGGGTGGTCACGAATTAAATTCCTTTTCGCTCTAGGACGCATATTTAAGGAGATATGGCCAAAACAAGTTTTTCATATAAAAATTTCAAATTTTTTGGGTTTTGGGTGGATTTTTCAATTTTTTGGGGGTAGTCACGAATTAAAGTCCTTTTCGCTCTAGGACGCATATTTAAGGAGATATGGCCAAAACAAGTTTTTCATATAAAAATTTCAAATTTTTTGGGTTTTGGGTGGATTTTTCAATTTTTTGGGGGTAGTCACGAATTAAAGTCCTTTTCGCTCTAGGACGCATATTTAAGGAGATATGGCCAAAACAAGTTTTTCATATAAAAATTTCAAATTTTTTGGGTTTTGGGTGGATTTTTCAATTTTTTGGGGGTGGTCACGAATTAAAGTCCTTTTCGCTCTAGAACGCTTAGTTTAGGAGATATGGCCAAAACAAGTTTTTCATATAAAAATTTCAAATTTTTTGGGTTTTGGGTGGATTTTTCAATTTTTTGGGGGTAGTCACGAATTAAAGTCCTTTTCGCTCTAGGACGCTTAGTTTAGGAGATATGGCCAAAACAAGTTTTTCATATAAAAATTTCAAATTTTTTGGGTTTTGGGTGGATTTTTCAATTTTTTGGGGGTAATCACGAATTAAAGTCCTTTTCGCTCTAGGACGCATATTTAAGGAGATATGGCCAAAACAAGTTTTTCATATAAAAATTTCAAATTTTTTGGGTTTTGGGTGGATTTTTCAATTTTTTGGGGGTGGTCACGAATTAAAGTCCTTTTCGCTCTAGGACGCATATTTAAGGAGATATGGCCAAAACAAGTTTTTCATATAAAAATTTCAAATTTTTTGGGTTTTGGGTGGATTTTTCAATTTTTTGGGGGTGGTCACGAATTAAAGTCCTTTTCGCTCTAGGACGCATATTTAAGGAGATATGGCCAAAACAAGTTTTTCATATAAAAATTTCAAATTTTTTGGGTTTTGGGTGGATTTTTCAATTTTTTGGGGGTAGTCACGAATTAAAGTCCTTTTCGCTCTAGGACGCTTAGTTTAGGAGATATGGCCAAAACAAGTTTTTCATATAAAAATTTCAAATTTTTTTGGGTTTTGGGTGGATTTTTCAATTTTTTGGGGGTAGTCACGAATTAAAGTCCTTTTCGCTCTAGGACACATATTTAAGGAGATATGGCCAAAACAAGTTTTTCATATAAAAATTTCAAATTTTTTGGGTTTTGGGTGGATTTTTCAATTTTTTGGGGGTGGTCACGAATTAAAGTCCTTTTCGCTCTAGAACGCTTAGTTTAGGAGATATGGCCAAAACAAGTTTTTCATATAAAAATTTCAAATTTTTTGGGTTTTGGGTGGATTTTTCAATTTTTTGGGGGTAGTCACGAATTAAAGTCCTTTTCGCTCTAGGACGCTTAGTTTAGGAGATATGGCCAAAACAAGTTTTTCATATAAAAATTTCAAATTTTTTGGGTTTTGGGTGGATTTTTCAATTTTTTGGGGGTAATCACGAATTAAAGTCCTTTTCGCTCTAGGACGCATATTTAAGGAGATATGGCCAAAACAAGTTTTTCATATAAAAATTTCAAATTTTTTGGGTTTTGGGTGGATTTTTCAATTTTTTGGGGGTGGTCACGAATTAAAGTCCTTTTCGCTCTAGGACGCATATTTAAGGAGATATGGCCAAAACAAGTTTTTCATATAAAAATTTCAAATTTTTTGGGTTTTGGGTGGATTTTTCAATTTTTTGGGGGTGGTCACGAATTAAAGTCCTTTTCGCTCTAGGACGCATATTTAAGGAGATATGGCCAAAACAAGTTTTTCATATAAAAATTTCAAATTTTTTGGGTTTTGGGTGGATTTTTCAATTTTTTGGGGGTAGTCACGAATTAAAGTCCTTTTCGCTCTAGGACGCTTAGTTTAGGAGATATGGCCAAAACAAGTTTTTCATATAAAAATTTCAAATTTTTTTGGGTTTTGGGTGGATTTTTCAATTTTTTGGGGGTAGTCACGAATTAAAGTCCTTTTCGCTCTAGGACACATATTTAAGGAGATATGGCCAAAACAAGTTTTTCATATAAAAATTTCAAATTTTTTGGGTTTTGGGTGGATTTTTCAATTTTTTGGAGGTAGTCACGAATTAAAGTCCTTTTCGCTCTAGGACGCTTAGTTTAGGAGATATGGCCAAAACAAGTTTTTCATATAAAAATTTCAATTTTTTTGGGTTTTTGGGTGGATTTTTCAATTTTTTGGGGGTAGTCACGAATTAAAGTCCTTTTCGCTCTAAGACACATATTTAAGGAGATATGGCCAAAACAAGTTTTTCATATAAAAATTTCAAATTTTTTGGGTTTTGGGTGGATTTTTCAATTTTTTGGGGGTAGTCACGAATTAAAGTCCTTTTCGCTCTAGGACACATATTTAAGGAGATATGGCCAAAACAAGTTTTTCATATAAAAATTTCAAATTTTTTAGGTTTTGAGTGGATTTTTCAATTTTTTGGGGGTGGTCACGAATTAAATTCCTTTTCGCTCTAGGACGCATATTTAAGGAGATATGGCCAAAACAAGTTTTTCATATAAAAATTTCAAATTTTTTGGGTTTTGGGTGGATTTTTCAATTTTTTGGAGGTAGTCACGAATTAAAGTCCTTTTCGCTCTAGGACGCATATTTAAGGAGATATGGCCAAAACAAGTTTTTCATATAAAAATTTCAAATTTTTTGGGTTTTGGGTGGATTTTTCAATTTTTTGGGGGTGGTCACGAATTAAAGTCCTTTTCGCTCTAGGACGCATATTTAAGGAGATATGGCCAAAACAAGTTTTTCATATAAAAATTTCAAATTTTTTGGGTTTTGGGTGGATTTTTCAATTTTTTGGGGGTAGTCACGAATTAAAGTCCTTTTCGCTCTAGGACGCATATTTAAGGAGATATGGCCAAAACAAGTTTTTCATATAAAAATTTAAATTTTTTAGGTTTTGGGTGGATTTCTCAATTTTTTGGGGGTAGTCACGAATTAAAGTCCTTTTCGCTCTAGGACGCATATTTAAGGAGATATGGCCAAAACAAGTTTTTCATATAAAAATTTCAAAAAAATTTGGGTTTTGGGTGGATTTTTCAATTTTTTGGGGGTGGTCACGAATTAAAGTCCTTTTCGCTCTAGAACGCTTAGTTTAGGAGATATGGCCAAAACAAGTTTTTCATATAAAAATTTCAATTTTTTTGGGTTTTTGGGTGGATTTTTCAATTTTTTGGGGGTAGTCACGAATTAAAGTCCTTTTCGCTTTAAGACACATATTTAAGGAGATATGGCCAAAACAAGTTTTTCATATAAAAATTTCAAATTTTTTGGGTTTTGGGTGGATTTTTCAATTTTTTGGGGGTAGTCACGAATTAAAGTCCTTTTCGCTCTAGGACACATATTTAAGGAGATATGGCCAAAACAAGTTTTTCATATAAAAATTTCAAATTTTTTAGGTTTTGAGTGGATTTTTCAATTTTTTGGGGGTGGTCACGAATTAAATTCCTTTTCGCTCTAGGACGCATATTTAAGGAGATATGGCCAAAACAAGTTTTTCATATAAAAATTTCAAATTTTTTGGGTTTTGGGTGGATTTTTCAATTTTTTGGGGGTAGTCACGAATTAAAGTCCTTTTCGCTCTAGGACGCATATTTAAGGAGATATGGCCAAAACAAGTTTTTCATATAAAAATTTCAAATTTTTTGGGTTTTGGGTGGATTTTTCAATTTTTTGGGGGTAGTCACGAATTAAAGTCCTTTTCGCTCTAGGACGCATATTTAAGGAGATATGGCCAAAACAAGTTTTTCATATAAAAATTTCAAATTTTTTGGGTTTTGGGTGGATTTTTCAATTTTTTGGGGGTGGTCACGAATTAAAGTCCTTTTCGCTCTAGAACGCTTAGTTTAGGAGATATGGCCAAAACAAGTTTTTCATATAAAAATTTCAAATTTTTTGGGTTTTGGGTGGATTTTTCAATTTTTTGGGGGTAGTCACGAATTAAAGTCCTTTTCGCTCTAGGACGCTTAGTTTAGGAGATATGGCCAAAACAAGTTTTTCATATAAAAATTTCAAATTTTTTGGGTTTTGGGTGGATTTTTCAATTTTTTGGGGGTAATCACGAATTAAAGTCCTTTTCGCTCTAGGACGCATATTTAAGGAGATATGGCCAAAACAAGTTTTTCATATAAAAATTTCAAATTTTTTGGGTTTTGGGTGAATTTTTCAATTTTTTGGGGGTAGTCACGAATTAAAGTCCTTTTCGCTCTAGGACGCATATTTAAGGAGATATGGCCAATACAAGTTTTTCATATAAAAATTTCAAATTTTTTGGGTTTTGGGTGGATTTTTCAATTTTTTGGGGGTGGTCACGAATTAAAGTCCTTTTCGCTCTAGGACGCATATTTAAGGAGATATGGCCAAAACAAGTTTTTCATATAAAAATTTCAAATTTTTTGGGTTTTGGGTGGATTTTTCAATTTTTTGGGGGTGGTCACGAATTAAAGTCCTTTTCGCTCTAGGACGCATATTTAAGGAGATATGGCCAAAACAAGTTTTTCATATAAAAATTTCAAATTTTTTGGGTTTTGGGTGGATTTTTCAATTTTTTGGGGGTAGTCACGAATTAAAGTCCTTTTCGCTCTAGGACGCTTAGTTTAGGAGATATGGCCAAAACAAGTTTTTCATATAAAAATTTCAAATTTTTTTGGGTTTTGGGTGGATTTTTCAATTTTTTGGGGGTAGTCACGAATTAAAGTCCTTTTCGCTCTAGGACACATATTTAAGGAGATATGGCCAAAACAAGTTTTTCATATGAAAATTTCAAATTTTTTGGGGGTGGTCACGAATTAAAGTCCTTTTCGCTCTAGGACGCATATTTAAGGAGATATGGCCAAAACAAGTTTTTCATATAAAAATTTCAATTTTTTTGGGTTTTGGGTGGATTTTTCAATTTTTTGGGGGTGGTCACGAATTAAAGTCCTTTTCGCTCTAGAACGCTTAGTTTAGGAGATATGGCCAAAACAAGTTTTTCATATAAAAATTTAAATTTTTTTGGGTTTTGGGTGGATTTTCAATTTTTTGGGGGTAGTCACGAATTAAAGTCCTTTTCGCTCTAGGACACATATTTAAGGAGATATGGCCAAAACAAGTTTTTCATATAAAAATTTCAAATTTTTTGGGTTTTGGGTGGATTTTTCAATTTTTTGGGGGTAGTCACGAATTAAAGTCCTTTTCGCTCTAGGACGCATATTTAAGGAGATATGGCCAAAACAAATTTTTCATATAAAAATTTCAAATTTTTTAGGTTTTGAGTGGATTTTTCAATTTTTTGGGGGTGGTCACGAATTAAAGTCCTTTTCGCTCTAGGACGCATATTTAAGGAGATATGGCCAAAACAAGTTTTTCATATGAAAATTTCAAATTTTTTGGGGGTGGTCACGAATTAAAGTCCTTTTCGCTCTAGGACGCATATTTAAGGAGATATGGCCAAAACAAGTTTTTCATATAAAAATTTCAATTTTTTTGGGTTTTGGGTGGATTTTTCAATTTTTTGGGGGTGGTCACGAATTAAAGTCCTTTTCGCTCTAGAACGCTTAGTTTAGGAGATATGGCCAAAACAAGTTTTTCATATAAAAATTTAAATTTTTTTGGGTTTTGGGTGGATTTTTCAATTTTTTGGGGGTAGTCACGAATTAAAGTCCTTTTCGCTCTAGGACACATATTTAAGGAGATATGGCCAAAACAAGTTTTTCATATGAAAATTTCAAATTTTTTGGGGGTGGTCACGAATTAAAGTCCTTTTCGCTCTAGGACGCATATTTAAGGAGATATGGCCAAAACAAGTTTTTCATATAAAAATTTCAATTTTTTTGGGTTTTGGGTGGATTTTTCAATTTTTTGGGGGTGGTCACGAATTAAAGTCCTTTTCGCTCTAGAACGCTTAGTTTAGGAGATATGGCCAAAACAAGTTTTTCATATAAAAATTTAAATTTTTTTGGGTTTTGGGTGGATTTTCAATTTTTTTGGGGTAGTCACGAATTAAAGTCCTTTTCGCTCTAGGACACATATTTAAGGAGATATGGCCAAAACAAGTTTTTCATATAAAAATTTCAAATTTTTTGGGTTTTGGGTGGATTTTTCAATTTTTTGGGGGTAGTCACGAATTAAAGTCCTTTTCGCTCTAGGACGCATATTTAAGGAGATATGGCCAAAACAAATTTTTCATATAAAAATTTCAAATTTTTTAGGTTTTGAGTGGATTTTTCAATTTTTTGGGGGTGGTCACGAATTAAAGTCCTTTTCGCTCTAGGACGCATATTTAAGGAGATATGGCCAAAACAAGTTTTTCATATAAAAATTTAAAATTTTTTGGGTTTTGGGTGGATTTTTCAATTTTTTGGGGGTAGTCACGAATTAAAGTCCTTTTCGCTCTAGGACGCATATTTAAGGAGATATGGCCAAAACAAGTTTTTCATATAAAAATTTCAAATTTTTTGGGTTTTGGGTGGATTTTTCAATTTTTTGGGGGTGGTCACGAATTAAAGTCCTTTTCGCTCTAGGACGCATATTTAAGGAGATATGGCCAAAACAAGTTTTTCATATAAAAATTTCAAATTTTTTGGGTTTTGGGTGGATTTTTCAATTTTTTGGGGGTAGTCACGAATTAAAGTCCTTTTCGCTCTAGGACGCTTAGTTTAGGAGATATGGCCAAAACAAGTTTTTCATAAAAAAATTTCAAATTTGGGTTTTGGGTGGATTTTTCAATATTTTGGGAGTAGTCACGAATTAAAGTCCTTTTCGCTCTAGGACGTATATTTAAGGAGATATGGCCAAAACTAGTTTTTCATATAAAAATTTAAATTTTTTAGGTTTTGGGTGGATTTTTCAATTTTTTGGGGGTAGTCACGAATTAAAGTCCTTTTCGCTCTAGGACGCATATTTAAGGAGATATGGCCAAAACAAGTTTTTCATATAAAAATTTCAAATTTTTTGGGTTTTTGGTGGATTTTTCAATTTTTTGGGGGTAGTCACGAATTAAAGTCCTTTTCGCTCTAGGACGCATATTTAAGGAGATATGGCCAAAACAAGTTTTTCATATAAAAATTTCAAATTTTTTGGGTTTTGGGTGAATTTTTCAATTTTTTGGGGGTAGTCACGAATTAAAGTCCTTTTCGCTCTAGGACGCATATTTAAGGAGATATGGCCAAAACAAGTTTTTCATATAAAAATTTCAAATTTTTTGGGTTTTGGGTGGATTTTTCAATTTTTTGGGGGTGGTCACGAATTAAAGTCCTTTTCGCTCTAGGACGCATATTTAAGGAGATATGGCCAAAACAAGTTTTTCATATAAAAATTTCAAATTTTTTGGGTTTTGGGTGGATTTTTCAATTTTTTGGGGGTAGTCACGAATTAAAGTCCTTTTCGCTCTAGGACGCATATTTAAGGAGATATGGCCAAAACAAGTTTTTCATATAAAAATTTCAAATTTTTTGGGTTTTGGGTGGATTTTTCAATTTTTTGGGGGTGGTCACGAATTAAAGTCCTTTTCGCTCTAGGACGCATATTTAAGGAGATATGGCCAAAACAAGTTTTTCATATAAAAATTTCAAATTTTTTGGGTTTTGGGTGGATTTTTCAATTTTTTGGGGGTAGTCACGAATTAAAGTCCTTTTCGCTCTAGGACGCATATTTAAGGAGATATGGCCAAAACAAATTTTTCATATAAAAATTTCAAATTTTTTAGGTTTTGAGTGGATTTTTCAATTTTTTGGGGGTGGTCACGAATTAAAGTCCTTTTCGCTCTAGGACGCATATTTAAGGAGATATGGCCAAAACAAGTTTTTCATATAAAAATTTCAAATTTTTTGGGTTTTGGGTGGATTTTTCAATTTTTTGGGGGTAGTCACGAATTAAAGTCCTTTTCGCTCTAGGACGCATATTTAAGAAGATATGGCCAAAACAAGTTTTTCATATAAAAATTTCAAATTTTTTGGGTTTTGGGTGGATTTTTCAATTTTTTGGGGGTGGTCACGAATTAAAGTCCTTTTCGCTCTAGGACGCATATTTTAGGAGATATGGCCAAAACAAGTTTTTCATATAAAAATTTCAAATTTTTTGGGTTTTGGGTGGATTTTTCAATTTTTTGGGGGTAGTCACGAATTAAAGTCCTTTTCGCTCTAGGACGCATATTTAAGGAGATATGGCCAAAACAAGTTTTTCATATAAAAATTTCAAATTTTTTGGGTTTTGGGTGGATTTTTCAATTTTTTGGGGGTAGTCACGAATTAAAGTCCTTTTCGCTCTAGGACGCATATTTAAGGAGATATGGCCAAAACAAGTTTTTCATATAAAAATTTCAATTTTTTTGGGTTTTGGGTGGATTTTTCAATTTTTTGGGGGTGGTCACGAATTAAAGTCCTTTTCGCTCTAGGACGCATATTTAAGGAGATATGGCCAAAACAAGTTTTTCATATAAAAATTTCAAATTTTTTGGGTTTTGGGTGGATTTTTCAATTTTTTGGGGGTAGTCACGAATTAAAGTCCTTTTCGCTCTAGGACGCTTAGTTTAGGAGATATGGCCAAAACAAGTTTTTCATATAAAAATTTCAAATTTTTTGGGTTTTGGGTGGATTTTTCAATTTTTTGGGGGTAGTCACGAATTAAAGTCCTTTTCGCTCTAGGACGCATATTTAAGGAGATATGGCCAAAACAAGTTTTTCATATAAAAATTTCAAATTTTTTGGGTTTTGGGTGGATTTTTCAATTTTTTGGGGGTAGTCACGAATTAAAGTCCTTTTCGCTCTAGGACGCATATTTAAGGAGATATGGCCAAAACAAGTTTTTCATATAAAAATTTCAAATTTTTTGGGTTTTGGGTGGATTTTTCAATTTTTTGGGGGTAGTCACGAATTAAAGTCCTTTTCGCTCTAGGACGCATATTTAAGGAGATATGGCCAAAACAAGTTTTTCATATAAAAATTTCAAATTTTTTGGGTTTTGGGTGGATTTTTCAATTTTTTGGGGATGGTCACGAATTAAAGTCCTTTTCGCTCTAGGACGCATATTTAAGGAGATATGGTCAAAACAAGTTTTTCATATAAAAATTTCAAATTTTTTGGGTTTTGGGTGGATTTTTCAATTTTTTGGGGGTAGTCACGAATTAAAGTCCTTTTCGCTCTAGGACGCATATTTAAGGAGATATGGCCAAAACAAATTTTTCATATAAAAATTTCAAATTTTTTAGGTTTTGAGTGGATTTTTCAATTTTTTGGGGGTGGTCACGAATTAAAGTCCTTTTCGCTCTAGGACGCATATTTAAGGAGATATGGCCAAAACAAGTTTTTCATATAAAAATTTCAAAATTTTTGGGTTTTTGGTGGATTTTTCAATTTTTTGGGGGCAGTCACGAATTAAAGTCCTTTTCGCTCTAGGACGCATATTTAAGGAGATATGGCCAAAACAAGATTTTCATATAAAAATTTCAAATTTTTTGGGTTTTGGGTGGATTTTTCAATTTTTTGGGGGTAGTCACGAATTATAGTCCTTTTCGCTCTAGGACGCATATTTAAGGAGATATGGCCAAAACAAGTTTTTCATATAAAAATTTCAAATTTTTTGGGTTTTGGGTGGATTTTTCAATTTTTTGGGGGTAGTCACGAATTAAAGTCCTTATCGCTCTAGGACGCATATTTAAGGAGATATGGCCAAAACAAGTTTTTCATATAAAAATTTCAAATTTTTTGGGTTTTGGGTGGATTTTTCAATTTTTTGGGGGTGGTCACGAATTAAAGTCCTTTTCGCTCTAGAACGCTTAGTTTAGGAGATATGGCCAAAACAAGTTTTTCATATAAAAATTTCAATTTTTTTGGGTTTTGGGTGGATTTTTCAATTTTTTGGGGGTAGTCACGAATTAAAGTCCTTTTCGCTCTAGGACACATATTGAAGGAGATATGGCCAAAACAAGTTTTTCATATAAAAATTTCAAATTTTTTGGGTTTTGGGTGGATTTTTCAATTTTTTGGGGGTAGTCACGAATTAAAGTCCTTTTCGCTCTAGGACGCATATTTAAGGAGATATGGCCAAAACAAATTTTTCATATAAAAATTTCAAATTTTTTAGGTTTTGAGTGGATTTTTCAATTTTTTGGGGGTGGTCACGAATTAAATTCCTTTTCGCTCTAGGACGCATATTTAAGGAGATATGGCCAAAACAAGTTTTTCATATAAAAATTTCAAATTTTTTGGGTTTTGGGTGGATTTTTCAATTTTTTGGGGGTAGTCACGAATTAAAGTCCTTTTCGCTCTAGGACGCATATTTAAGGAGATATGGCCAAAACAAGTTTTTCATATAAAAATTTCAAATTTTTTGGGTTTTGGGTGGATTTTTCAATTTTTTGGGGGTAGTCACGAATTAAAGTCCTTTTCGCTCTAGGACGCATATTTAAGGAGATATGGCCAAAACAAATTTTTCATATAAAAATTTCAAATTTTTTAGGTTTTGAGTGGATTTTTCAATTTTTTGGGGGTGGTCACGAATTAAATTCCTTTTCGCTCTAGGACGCATATGTAAGGAGATGTGGCCAAAACAAGTTTTTCATATAAAAATTTCAAATTTTTTGGTTTTTGGGTGGATTTTTCAATTTTTTGGGGGTATTCACGAATTAAAGTCCTTTTCGCTCTAGGACGCATATTTAAGGAGATATGGCCAAAACAAGTTTTTCATATAAAAATTTCAAATTTTTTGGGTTTTGGGTGGATTTTTCAATTTTTTGGGGGTAGTCACGAATTAAAGTCCTTTTCGCTCTAGGACGCATATTTAAGGAGATATGGCCAAAACAAGTTTTTCATATAAAAATTTCAAATTTTTTGGGTTTTGGGTGGATTTTTCAATTTTTTGGGGGTAGTCACGAATTAAAGTCCTTTTCGCTCTAGGACGCATATTTAAGGAGATATGGCCAAAACAAGTTTTTCATATAAAAATTTCAAATTTTTTGGGTTTTGGGTGGATTTTTCAATTTTTTGGGGGTAGTCACGAATTAAAGTCCTTTTCGCTCTAGGACGCATATTTAAGGAGATATGGCCAAAACAAGTTTTTCTTATAAAAAAAAATTTAAATTTTTTAGGTTTTGGGTGGATTTCTCAATTTTTTGGGGGTAGTCACGAATTAAAGTCCTTTTCGCTCTAGGACGCATATTTAAGGAGATATGGCCAAAACAAGTTTTTCATATAAAAATTTCAAAAAAATTTGGGTTTTGGGTGGATTTTTCAATTTTTTGGGGGTGGTCACGAATTAAGTCCTTTTCGCTCTAGAACGCTTAGTTTAGGAGATATGGCCAAAACAAGTTTTTCATATAAAAATTTCAAATTTTTTGGGTTTTGGGTGGATTTTTCAATTTTTTGGGGGTAGTCACGAATTAAAGTCCTTTTCGCTCTAGGACGCATATTTAAGGAGATATGGCCAAAACAAGTTTTTCATATAAAAATTTCAAATTTTTTGGGTTTTGTGTGGATTTTTCAATTTTTTGGGGGTAGTCACGAATTAAAGTCCTTTTCGCTCTAGGACGCATATTTAAGGAGATATGGCCAAAACAAGTTTTTCATATAAAAATTTAAATTTTTTGGGTTTTGGGTGGATTTTTCAATTTTTTGGGGATGGTCACGAATTAAAGTCCTTTTCGCTCTAGGACGCATATTTAAGGAGATATGGCCAAAACAAGTTTTTCATATAAAAATTTCAAATTTTTTGGGTTTTGGGTGGATTTTTCAATTTTTTGGGGGTAGTCACGAATTAAAGTCCTTTTCGCTCTAGGACGCATATTTAAGGAGATATGGCCAAAACAAATTTTTCATATAAAAATTTCAAATTTTTTAGGTTTTGAGTGGATTTTTCAATTTTTTGGGGGTGGTCACGAATTAAAGTCCTTTTCGCTCTAGGACGCATATTTAAGGAGATATGGCCAAAACAAGTTTTTCATATAAAAATTTCAAAATTTTTGGGTTTTTGGTGGATTTTTCAATTTTTTGGGGGCAGTCACGAATTAAAGTCCTTTTCGCTCTAGGACGCATATTTAAGGAGATATGGCCAAAACAAGTTTTTCATATAAAAATTTCAAATTTTTTGGGTTTTGGGTGGATTTTTCAATTTTTTGGGGGTAGTCACGAATTAAAGTCCTTTTCGCTCTAGGACGCATATTTAAGGAGATATGGCCAAAACAAGTTTTTCATATAAAAATTTCAAATTTTTTGGGTTTTGGGTGGATTTTTCAATTTTTTGGGGGTAGTCACGAATTAAAGTCCTTTTCGCTCTAGGACGCATATTTAAGGAGATATGGCCAAAACAAGTTTTTCATATAAAAATTTAAATTTTTTAGGTTTTGGGTGGATTTTTCAATTTTTTGGGGGTAGTCACGAATTAAAGTCCTTTTCGCTCTAGGACGCATATTTAAGGAGATATGGCCAAAACAAGTTTTTCATATAAAAATTTCAAAAAAATTTGGGTTTTGGGTGGATTTTTCAATTTTTTGGGGGTGGTCACGAATTAAAGTCCTTTTCGCTCTAGAACGCTTAGTTTAGGAGATATGGCCAAAACAAGTTTTTCATATAAAAATTTCAATTTTTTGGGGTTTTGGGTGGATTTTTCAATTTTTTGGGGGTTGTCACGAATTAAAGTCCTTTTCGCTCTAGGACACATATTTAAGGAGATATGGCCAAAACAAGTTTTTCATATAAAAATTTCAAATTTTTTGGGTTTTGGGTGGATTTTTCAATTTTTTGGGGGTAGTCACGAATTAAAGTCCTTTTCGCTCTAGGACGCATATTTAAGGAGATATGGCCAAAACAAATTTTTCATATAAAAATTTCAAATTTTTCAGGTTTTGAGTGGATTTTTCAATTTTTTGGGGGTGGTCACGAATTAAATTCCTTTTCGCTCTAGGACGCATATTTAAGGAGATATGGCCAAAACAAGTTTTTCATATAAAAATTTCAAATTTTTTGGGTTTTGGGTGGATTTTTCAATTTTTTGGGGGTAGTCACGAATTAAAGTCCTTTTCGCTCTATGACGCATATTTAAGGAGATATGGCCAAAACAAGTTTTTCATATAAAAATTTCAAATTTTTTGGGTTTTGGGTGGATTTTTCAATTTTTTGGGGGTGGTCACGAATTAAAGTCCTTTTCGCTCTAGAACGCTTAGTTTAGGAGATATGGCCAAAACAAGTTTTTCATATAAAAATTTCAATTTTTTTGGGTTTTGGGTGGATTTTTCAATTTTTTGGGGGTGGTCACGAATTAAAGTCCTTTTCGCTCTAGAACGCTTAGTTTAGGAGATATGGCCAAAACAAGTTTTTCATATAAAAATTTCAATTTTTTGGGTTTTGGGTGGATTTTTCAATTTTTTGGGGGTAGTCACGAATTAAAGTCCTTTTCGCTCTAGGACGCATATTTAAGGAGATATGGCCAAAACAAGTTTTTCATATAAAAATTTCAAATTTTTTGGGTTTTGGGTGGATTTTTCAATTTTTTGGGGGTGGTCACGAATTAAAGTCCTTTTCGCTCTAGAACGCTTAGTTTAGGAGATATGGCCAAAACAAGTTTTTCATATAAAAATTTCAAATTTTTTGGGTTTTGGGTGGATTTTTCAATTTTTTGGGGGTGGTCACGAATTAAAGTCCTTTTCGCTCTAGAACGCTTAGTTTAGGAGATATGGCCAAAACAAGTTTTTCATATAAAAATTTCAAATTTTTTGGGTTTTGGGTGGATTTTTCAATTTTTTGGGGGTAGTCACGAATTAAAGTCCTTTTCGCTCTAGGACGCATATTTAAGGAGATATGGCCAAAACAAGTTTTTCATATAAAAATTTCAAATTTTTTGGGTTTTGGGTGGATTTTTCAATTTTTTGGGGGTGGTCACGAATTAAAGTCCTTTTCGCTCTAGAACGCTTAGTTTAGGAGATATGGCCAAAACAAGTTTTTCATATAAAAATTTCAAATTTTTTGGGTTTTGGGTGGATTTTTCAATTTTTTGGGGGTGGTCACGAATTAAAGTCCTTTTCGCTCTAGAACGCTTAGTTTAGGAGATATGGCCAAAACAAGTTTTTCATATAAAAATTTCAAATTTTTTGGGTTTTGGGTGGATTTTTCAATTTTTTGGGGGTGGTCACGAATTAAAGTCCTTTTCGCTCTAGAACGCTTAGTTTAGGAGATATGGCCAAAACAAGTTTTTCATATAAAAATTTCAAATTTTTTGGGTTTTGGGTGGATTTTTCAATTTTTTGGGGGTAGTCACGAATTAAAGTCCTTTTCGCTCTAGGACGCATATTTAAGGAGATATGGCCAAAACAAGTTTTTCATATAAAAATTTCAAATTTTTTGGGTTTTGGGTGGATTTTTCAATTTTTTGGGGGTAGTCACGAATTAAAGTCCTTTTCGCTCTAGGACGCATATTTAAGGAGATATGGCCAAAACAAGTTTTTCATATAAAAATTTCAAATTTTTTGGGTTTTGGGTGGATTTTTCAATTTTTTGGGGGTAGTCACGAATTAAAGTCCTTTTCGCTCTAGGACGCATATTTAAGGAGATATGGCCAAAACAAATTTTTCATATAAAAATTTCAAATTTTTTAGGTTTTGAGTGGATTTTTCAATTTTTTGGGGGTGGTCACGAATTAAATTCCTTTTCGCTCTAGGACGCATATTTAAGGAGATATGGCCAAAACAAGTTTTTCATATAAAAATTTCAAATTTTTTGGGTTTTGGGTGGATTTTTCAATTTTTTGGGGGTAGTCACGAATTAAAGTCCTTTTCGCTCTAGGACGCATATTTAAGGAGATATGGCCAAAACAAGTTTTTCATATAAAAATTTCAAATTTTTTGGGTTTTGGGTGGATTTTTCAATTTTTTGGGGGTAGTCACGAATTAAAGTCCTTTTCGCTCTAGGACGCATATTTAAGGAGATATGGCCAAAACAAGTTTTTCATATAAAAATTTCAATTTTTTTGGGTTTTGGGTGGATTTTTCAATTTTTTGGGGGTAGTCACGAATTAAAGTCCTTTTCGCTCTAGGACGCATATTTAAGGAGATATGGCCAAAACAAGTTTTTCATATAAAAATTTCAAATTTTTTGGGTTTTGGGTGGATTTTTCAATTTTTTGGGGGTGGTCACGAATTAAAGTCCTTTTCGCTCTAGAACGCTTAGTTTAGGAGATATGGCCAAAACAAGTTTTTCATATAAAAATTTCAAATTTTTTGGGTTTTGGGTGGATTTTTCAATTTTTTGGGGGTGGTCACGAATTAAAGTCCTTTTCGCTCTAGAACGCTTAGTTTAGGAGATATGGCCAAAACAAGTTTTTCATATAAAAATTTCAATTTTTTTGGGTTTTGGGTGGATTTTTCAATTTTTTGGGGGTAGTCACAAATTAAAGTCATTTTCGCTCTAGGACGCATATTTAAGGAGATATGGCCAAAACAAATTTTTCATATAAAAATTTCAAATTTTTTAGGTTTTGAGTGGACTTTTCAATTTTTTGGGGGTGGTCACGAATTAAATTCCTTTTCGCTCTAGGACGCATATTTAAGGAGATATGGCCAAAACAAGTTTTTCATATAAAAATTTCAAATTTTTTGGGTTTTGGGTGGATTTTTCAATTTTTTGGGGGTAGTCACGAATTAAAGTCCTTTTCGCTCTAGGACGCATATTTAAGGAGATATGGCCAAAACAAGTTTTTCATATAAAAATTTCAAATTTTTTGGGTTTTGGGTGGATTTTTCAATTTTTTGGGGGTAGTCACGAATTAAAGTCCTTTTCGCTCTAGGACGCATATTTAAGGAGATATGGCCAAAACAAATTTTTCATATAAAAATTTCAAATTTTTTAGGTTTTGAGTGGATTTTTCAATTTTTTGGGGGTGGTCACGAATTAAATTCCTTTTCGCTCTAGGACGCATATTTAAGGAGATATGGCCAAAACAAGTTTTTCATATAAAAATTTCAAATTTTTTGGGTTTTGGGTGGATTTTTCAATTTTTTGGGGGTAGTCACGAATTAAAGTCCTTTTCGCTCTAGGACGCATATTTAAGGAGATATGGCCAAAACAAGTTTTTCATATAAAAATTTCAAATTTTTTGGGTTTTGGGTGGATTTTTCAATTTTTTGGGGGTAGTCACGAATTAAAGTCCTTTTCGCTCTAGGACGCATATTTAAGGAGATATGGCCAAAACAAGTTTTTCATATAAAAATTTCAAATTTTTTGGGTTTTGGGTGGATTTTTCAATTTTTTGGGGGTAGTCACGAATTAAAGTCCTTTTCGCTATAGGACGCTTAGTTTAGGAGATATGGCCAAAACAAGTTTTTCATATAAAAATTTCAATTTTTTTGGGTTTTGGGTGGATTTTTCAATTTTTTGGGGGTAGTCACGAATTAAAGTCATTTTCGCTCTAGGACGCATATTTAAGGAGATATGGCCAAAACAAATTTTTCATATAAAAATTTCAAATTTTTTAGGTTTTGAGTGGATTTTTCAATTTTTTGGGGGTGGTCACGAATTAAAGTCCTTTTCGCTCTAGGACGCATATTTAAGGAGATATGGCCAAAACAAGTTTTTCATATAAAAATTTCAAATTTTTTGGGTTTTGGGTGGATTTTTCAATTTTTTGGGGGTAGTCACGAATTAAAGTCCTTTTCGCTCTAGGACGCATATTTAAGGAGATATGGCCAAAACAAGTTTTTCATATAAAAATTTCAAATTTTTTGGGTTTTGGGTGGATTTTTCAATTTTTTGGGGGTAGTCACGAATTAAAGTCCTTTTCGCTCTAGGACGCATATTTAAGGAGATATGGCCAAAACAAATTTTTCATATAAAAATTTCAAATTTTTTAGGTTTTGAGTGGATTTTTCAATTTTTTGGGGGTGGTCACGAATTAAATTCCTTTTCGCTCTAGGACGCATATTTAAGGAGATATGGCCAAAACAAGTTTTTCATATAAAAATTTCAAATTTTTTGGGTTTTGGGTGGATTTTTCAATTTTTTGGGGGTAGTCACGAATTAAAGTCCTTTTCGCTCTAGGACGCATATTTAAGGAGATATGGCCAAAACAAGTTTTTCATATAAAAATTTCAAATTTTTTGGGTTTTGGGTGGATTTTTCAATTTTTTGGGGGTAGTCACGAATTAAAGTCCTTTTCGCTCTAGGACGCATATTTAAGGAGATATGGCCAAAACAAGTTTTTCATATAAAAATTTCAAATTTTTTGGGTTTTGGGTGGATTTTTCAATTTTTTGGGGGTAGTCACGAATTAAAGTCCTTTTCGCTATAGGACGCTTAGTTTAGGAGATATGGCCAAAACAAGTTTTTCTTATAAAAAAAAATTTAAATTTTTTAGGTTTTGGGTGGATTTCTCAATTTTTTGGGGGTAGTCACGAATTAAAGTCCTTTTCGCTCTAGGACGCATATTTAAGGAGATATGGCCAAAACAAGTTTTTCATATAAAAATTTCAAAAAAATTTGGGTTTTGGGTGGATTTTTCAATTTTTTGGGGGTGGTCACGAATTAAAGTCCTTTTCGCTCTAGAACGCTTAGTTTAGGAGATATGGCCAAAACAAGTTTTTCATATAAAAATTTCAAATTTTTTGGGTTTTGGGTGGATTTTTCAATTTTTTGGGGGTAGTCACGAATTAAAGTCCTTTTCGCTCTAGGACGCATATTTAAGGAGATATGGCCAAAACAAGTTTTTCATATAAAAATTTCAAATTTTTTGGGTTTTGTGTGGATTTTTCAATTTTTTGGGGGTAGTCACGAATTAAAGTCCTTTTCGCTCTAGGACGCATATTTAAGGAGATATGGCCAAAACAAGTTTTTCATATAAAAATTTAAATTTTTTGGGTTTTGGGTGGATTTTTCAATTTTTTGGGGATGGTCACGAATTAAAGTCCTTTTCGCTCTAGGACGCATATTTAAGGAGATATGGCCAAAACAAGTTTTTCATATAAAAATTTCAAATTTGTTGGGTTTTGGGTGGATTTTTCAATTTTTTGGGGGTAGTCACGAATTAAAGTCCTTTTCGCTCTAGGACGCATATTTAAGGAGATATGGCCAAAACAAATTTTTCATATAAAAATTTCAAATTTTTTAGGTTTTGAGTGGATTTTTCAATTTTTTGGGGGTGGTCACGAATTAAAGTCCTTTTCGCTCTAGGACGCATATTTAAGGAGATATGGCCAAAACAAGTTTTTCATATAAAAATTTCAAAATTTTTGGGTTTTTGGTGGATTTTTCAATTTTTTGGGGACAGTCACGAATTAAAGTCCTTTTCGCTCTAGGACGCATATTTAAGGAGATATGGCCAAAACAAGTTTTTCATATAAAAATTTCAAATTTTTTGGGTTTTGGGTGGATTTTTCAATTTTTTGGGGGTAGTCACGAATTAAAGTCCTTTTCGCTCTAGGACGCATATTTAAGGAGATATGGCCAAAACAAGTTTTTCATATAAAAATTTCAAATTTTTTGGGTTTTGGGTGGATTTTTCAATTTTTTGGGGGTAGTCACGAATTAAAGTCCTTTTCGCTCTAGGACGCATATTTAAGGAGATATGGCCAAAACAAGTTTTTCATATAAAAATTTAAATTTTTTAGGTTTTGGGTGGATTTTTCAATTTTTTGGGGGTAGTCACGAATTAAAGTCCTTTTCGCTCTAGGACGCATATTTAAGGAGATATGGCCAAAACAAGTTTTTCATATAAAAATTTCAAAAAAATTTGGGTTTTGGGTGGATTTTTCAATTTTTTGGGCGTGGTCACGAATTAAAGTCCTTTTCGCTCTAGAACGCTTAGTTTAGGAGATATGGCCAAAACAAGTTTTTCATATAAAAATTTCAATTTTTTGGGGTTTTGGGTGGATTTTTCATTTTTTTGGGGGTAGTCACGAATTAAAGTCCTTTTCGCTCTAGGACACATATTTAAGGAGATATGGCCAAAACAAGTTTTTCATATAAAAATTTCAAATTTTTTGGGTTTTGGGTGGATTTTTCAATTTTTTGGGGGTAGTCACGAATTAAAGTCCTTTTCGCTCTAGGACGCATATTTAAGGAGATATGGCCAAAACAAATTTTTCATATAAAAATTTCAAATTTTTTAGGTTTTGAGTGGATTTTTCAATTTTTTGGGGGTGGTCACGAATTAAATTCCTTTTCGCTCTAGGACGCATATTTAAGGAGATATGGCCAAAACAAGTTTTTCATATAAAAATTTCAAAAAAATTTGGGTTTTGGGTGGATTTTTCAATTTTTTGGGGGTGGTCACGAATTAAAGTCCTTTTCGCTCTAGAACGCTTAGTTTAGGAGATATGGCCAAAACAAGTTTTTCATATAAAAATTTCAAATTTTTTGGGTTTTGGGTGGATTTTTCAATTTTTTGGGGGTAGTCACGAATTAAAGTCCTTTTCGCTCTAGGACGCTTAGTTTAGGAGATATGGCCAAAACAAGTTTTTCATATAAAAATTTCAAATTTTTTGGGTTTTGTGTGGATTTTTCAATTTTTTGGGGGTAGTCACGAATTAAAGTCCTTTTCGCTCTAGGACGCATATTTAAGGAGATATGGCCAAAACACGTTTTTCATATAAAAATTTAAATTTTTTGGGTTTTGGGTGGATTTTTCAATTTTTTGGGGATGGTCACGAATTAAAGTCCTTTTCGCTCTAGGACGCATATTTAAGGAGATATGGCCAAAACAAGTTTTTCATATAAAAATTTCAAATTTTTTGGGTTTTGGGTGGATTTTTCAATTTTTTGGGGGTAGTCACGAATTAAAGTCCTTTTCGCTCTAGGACGCATATTTAAGGAGATATGGCCAAAACAAATTTTTCATATAAAAATTTCAAATTTTTTAGGTTTTGAGTGGATTTTTCAATTTTTTGGGGGTGGTCACGAATTAAAGTCCTTTTCGCTCTAGGACGCATATTTAAGGAGATATGGCCAAAACAAGTTTTTCATATAAAAATTTCAAAATTTTTGGGTTTTTGGTGGATTTTTCAATTTTTTGGGGGCAGTCACGAATTAAAGTCCTTTTCGCTCTAGGACGCATATTTAAGGAGATATGGCCAAAACAAGTTTTTCATATAAAAATTTCAAATTTTTTGGGTTTTGGGTGGATTTTTCAATTTTTTGGGGGTAGTCACGAATTAAAGTCCTTTTCGCTCTAGGACGCATATTTAAGGAGATATGGCCAAAACAAGTTTTTCATATAAAAATTTCAAATTTTTTGGGTTTTGGGTGGATTTTTCAATTTTTTGGGGGTAGTCACGAATTAAAGTCCTTTTCGCTCTAGGACGCATATTTAAGGAGATATGGCCAAAACAAGTTTTTCATATAAAAATTTAAATTTTTTAGGTTTTGGGTGGATTTTTCAATTTTTTGGGGGTAGTCACGAATTAAAGTCCTTTTCGCTCTAGGACGCATATTTAAGGAGATATGGCCAAAACAAGTTTTTCATATAAAAATTTCAAAAAAATTTGGGTTTTGGGTGGATTTTTCAATTTTTTGGGCGTGGTCACGAATTAAAGTCCTTTTCGCTCTAGAACGCTTAGTTTAGGAGATATGGCCAAAACAAGTTTTTCATATAAAAATTTCAATTTTTTGGGGTTTTGGGTGGATTTTTCAATTTTTTGGGGGTAGTCACGAATTAAAGTCCTTTTCGCTCTAGGACACATATTTAAGGAGATATGGCCAAAACAAGTTTTTCATATAAAAATTTAAAATTTTTTGGGTTTTGGGTGGATTTTTCAATTTTTTGGGGGTAGTCACGAATTAAAGTCCTTTTCGCTCTAGGACGCATATTTAAGGAGATATGGCCAAAACAAATTTTTCATATAAAAATTTCAAATTTTTTAGGTTTTGAGTGGATTTTTCAATTTTTTGGGGGTGGTCACGAATTAAATTCCTTTTCGCTCTAGGACGCATATTTAAGGAGATATGGCCAAAACAAGTTTTTCATATAAAAATTTCAAATTTTTTGGGTTTTGGGTGGATTTTTCAATTTTTTTGGGGGTAGTCACGAATTAAAGTCCTTTTCGCTCTAGGACGCATATTTAAGGAGATATGGCCAAAACAAGTTTTTCATATAAAAATTTCAAATTTTTTGGGTTTTGGGTGGATTTTTCAATTTTTTGGGGGTAGTCACGAATTAAAGTCCTTTTCGCTCTAGGACGCATATTTAAGGAGATACGGCCAAAACAAGTTTTTCATATAAAAATTTCAAATTTTTTGGGTTTTGGGTGGATTTTTCAATTTTTTGGGGGTAGTCACGAATTAAAGTCCTTTTCGCTCTAGGACGCATATTTAAGGAGATATGGCCAAAACAAGTTTTTCATATAAAAATTTCAAATTTTTTGGGTTTTGGGTGGATTTTTCAATTTTTTGGGGGTAGTCACGAATTAAAGTCCTTTTCGCTCTAGGACGCATATTTAAGGAGATATGGCCAAAACAAGTTTTTCATATAAAAATTTAAATTTTTTAGGTTTTGGGTGGATTTTTCAATTTTTTGGGGGTAGTCACGAATTAAAGTCCTTTTCGCTCTAGGACGCATATTTAAGGAGATATGGCCAAAACAAGTTTTTCATATAAAAATTTCAAAAAAATTTGGGTTTTGGGTGGATTTTTCAATTTTTTGGGGGTGGTCACGAATTAAAGTCCTTTTCGCTCTAGAACGCTTAGTTTAGGAGATATGGCCAAAACAAGTTTTTCATATAAAAATTTCAATTTTTTTGGGTTTTTGGGTGGATTTTTCAATTTTTTGGGGGTAGTCACGAATTAAAGTCCTTTTCGCTCTAGGACGCATATTTAAGGAGATATGGCCAAAACAAGTTTTTCATATAAAAATTTCAAATTTTTTGGGTTTTGGGTGGATTTTTCAATTTTTTGGGGGTAGTCACGAATTAAAGTCCTTTTCGCTCTAGGACACATATTTAAGGAGATATGGCCAAAACAAGTTTTTCATATAAAAATTTCAAATTTTTTAGGTTTTGAGTGGATTTTTCAATTTTTTGGGGGTGGTCACGAATTAAATTCCTTTTCGCTCTAGGACGCATATTTAAGGAGATATGGCCAAAACAAGTTTTTCATATAAAAATTTCAATTTTTTTTGGGTTTTGGGTGGATTTTTCAATTTTTTGGGGGTAGTCACGAATTAAAGTCCTTTTCGCTCTAGGACGCATATTTAAGGAGATATGGCCAAAACAAGTTTTTCATATAAAAATTTCAAATTTTTTGGGTTTTGGGTGGATTTTTCAATTTTTTGGGGGTAGTCACGAATTAAAGTCCTTTTCGCTCTAAAACACATATTTAAGGAGATATGGCCAAAACAAGTTTTTCATATAAAAATTTCAAATTTTTTGGGTTTTGGGTGGATTTTTCAATTTTTTGGGGGTAGTCACGAATTAAAGTCCTTTTCGCTCTAGGACGCTTAGTTTAGGAGATATGGCCAAAACAAGTTTTTCATATAAAAATTTCAAATTTTTTGGGTTTTGGGTGGATTTTTCAATTTTTTGGGGGTAGTCACGAATTAAAGTCCTTTTCGCTCTAGGACGCATATTTAAGGAGATATGGCCAAAACAAGTTTTTCATATAAAAATTTCAAATTTTTTGGGTTTTGGGTGGATTTTTCAATTTTTTGGGGGTAGTCACGAATTAAAGTCCTTTTCGCTCTAGGACGCATATTTAAGGAGATATGGCCAAAACAAGTTTTTCATATAAAAATTTCAAATTTTTTGGGTTTTGGGTGGATTTTTCAATTTTTTGGGGGTGGTCACGAATTAAAGTCCTTTTCGCTCTAGGACGCATATTTAAGGAGATATGGCCAAAACAAGTTTTTCATATAAAAATTTCAAATTTTTTGTGTTTTGGGTGGATTTTTCAATTTTTTGGGGGTAGTCACGAATTAAAGTCCTTTTCGCTCTAGGACGCATATTTAAGGAGATATGGCCAAAACAAGTTTTTCATATAAAAATTTCAAATTTTTTGGGTTTTGGGTGGATTTTTCAATTTTTTGGGGGTAGTCACGAATTAAAGTCCTTTTCGCTCTAGGACGCATATTTAAGGAGATATGGCCAAAACAAGTTTTTCATATAAAAATTTCAAATTTTTTGGGTTTTGGGTGGATTTTTCAATTTTTTGGGGGTAGTCACGAATTAAAGTCCTTTTCGCTCTAGGACGCTTAGTTTAGGAGATATGGCCAAAACAAGTTTTTCATATAAAAATTTCAAATTTTTTGGGTTTTGGGTGGATTTTTCAATTTTTTGGGGGTAGTCACGAATTAAAGTCCTTTTCGCTCTAGGATGCATATTTAAGGAGATATGGCCAAAACAAGTTTTTCATATAAAAATTTCAAATTTTTTGGGTTTTGGGTGGATTTTTCAATTTTTTGGGGGTAGTCACGAATTAAAGTCCTTTTCGCTCTAGGACGCATATTTAAGGAGATATGGCCAAAACAAGTTTTTCATATAAAAATTTAAATTTTTTAGGTTTTGGGTGGATTTCTCAATTTTTTGGGGGTAGTCACGAATTAAAGTCCTTTTCGCTCTAGGACGCATATTTAAGGAGATATGGCCAAAACAAGATTTTCATATAAAAATTTCAAAAAAATTTGGGTTTTGGGTGGATTTTTCAATTTTTTGGGGGTGGTCACGAATTAAAGTCCTTTTCGCTCTAGAACGCTTAGTTTAGGAGATATGGCCAAAACAAGTTTTTCATATAAAAATTTCAAATTTTTTAGGTTTTGAGTGGATTTTTCAATTTTTTGGAGGTGGTCACGAATTAAATTCCTTTTCGCTCTAGGACGCATATTTAAGGAAATATGACCAAAACAAGTTTTTCATATAAAAATTTCAATTTTTTTTGGGTGGATTTTTCAATTTTTTGGGGGTAGTCACGAATTAAAGTCTTTTTCGCTCTAGGACGCATATTTAAGGAGATATGGCCAAAACAAGTTTTTCATATAAAAATTTCAAATTTTTTGGGTTTTGGGTGGATTTTTCAATTTTTTGGGGGTAGTCACGAATTAAAGTCCTTTTCGCTCTAGGACGCATATTTAAGGAGATATGGCCAAAACAAGTTTTTCATATAAAAATTTCAAATTTTTTGGGTTTTGGGTGGATTTTTCAATTTTTTGGGGGTAGTCACGAATTAAAGTCCTTTTCGCTCTAGGACGCTTAGTTTAGGAGATATGGCCAAAACAAGTTTTTCATATAAAAATTTCAAATTTTTTGGGTTTTGGGTGGATTTTTCAATTTTTTGGGGGTAGTCACGAATTAAAGTCCTTTTCGCTCTAGGACGCATATTTAAGGAGATATGGCCAAAACAAGTTTTTCATATAAAAATTTCAAATTTTTTGGGTTTTGGGTGGATTTTTCAATTTTTTGGGGGTAGTCACGAATTAAAGTCCTTTTCGCTCTAGGACACATATTTAAGGAGATATGGCCAAAACAAGTTTTTCATATGAAAATTTCAAATTTTTTGGGGGTGGTCACGAATTAAAGTCCTTTTCGCTCTAGGACGCATATTTAAGGAGATATGGCCAAAACAAGTTTTTCATATAAAAATTTCAAATTTTTTAGGTTTTGGGTGGATTTTTCAATTTTTTGGGGGTAGTCACGAATTAAAGTCCTTTTCGCTCTAGGACGCATATTTAAGGAGATATGGCCAAAACAAGTTTTTCATATAAAAATTTCAATTTTTTT
The DNA here is from genome assembly GCF_050003625.1 of Haematobia irritans. Lineage (NCBI taxonomy): Eukaryota > Metazoa > Arthropoda > Insecta > Diptera > Muscidae > Haematobia > Haematobia irritans. The sequence continues at coordinate 26,585,339 of NC_134401.1, forward strand.
GGGTTTTGGGTGGATTTTTCAATTTTTTGGGGGTAGTCACGAATTAAAGTCCTTTTCGCTCTAGAACGCTTAGTTTAGGAAATATGGCCAAAACAAATTTTTCATATAAAAATTTCAAATTTTTTAGGTTTTGAGTGGATTTTTCAATTTTTTGGGGGTAGTCACGAATTAAAGTCCTTTTCGCTCTAGGACGCATATTTAAGGAGATATGGCCAAAACAAGTTTTTCATATAAAAATTTCAAATTTTTTGGGTTTTGGGTGGATTTTTCAATTTTTTGGGGGTAGTCACGAATTAAAGTCCTTTTCGCTCTAGGACGCATATTTAAGGAGATATGGCCAAAACAAGTTTTTCATATAAAAATTTCAAATTTTTTGGGTTTTGGGTGGATTTTTCAATTTTTTGGGGGTAGTCACGAATTAAAGTCCTTTTCGCTCTAGGACGCATATTTAAGGAGATATGGCCAAAACAAGTTTTTCATATAAAAATTTCAAATTTTTTGGGTTTTGGGTGGATTTTTCAATTTTTTGGGGGTAGTCACGAATTAAAGTCCTTTTCGCTCTAGGACACATATTTAAGGAGATATGGCCAAAACAAATTTTTCATATAAAAATTTCAAATTTTTTAGGTTTTGAGTGGATTTTTCAATTTTTTGGGGGTGGTCACGAATTAAATTCCTTTTCGCTCTAGGACGCATATTTAAGGAGATATGGCCAAAACAAGTTTTTCATATAAAAATTTCAAATTTTTTAGGTTTTGAGTGGATTTTTCAATTTTTTGGGGGTGGTCACGAATTAAATTCCTTTTCGCTCTAGGACGCATATTTAAGGAGATATGGCCAAAACAAGTTTTTCATATAAAAATTTCAAATTTTTTAGGTTTTGAGTGGATTTTTCAATTTTTTGGGGGTGGTCACGAATTAAAGTCCTTTTCGCTCTAGGACGCATATTTAAGGAGATATGGCCAAAACAAGTTTTTCATATAAAAATTTCAAAATTTTTGGGTTTTTGGTGGATTTTTCAATTTTTTGGGGGCAGTCACGAATTAAAGTCCTTTCCTTTTCACGAATTAAAGTCCTTTTCGCTCTAGGACGCATATTTAAGGAGATATGGCCAAAACAAGTTTTTCATATAAAAATTTCAATTTTTTTGGGTTTTGGGTGGATTTTTCAATTTTTTGGGGGTGGTCACGAATTAAAGTCCTTTTCGCTCTAGAACGCTTAGTTTAGGAGATATGGCCAAAACAAGTTTTTCATATAAAAATTTCAATTTTTTTGGGTTTTGGGTGGATTTTTCAATTTTTTGGGGGTAGTCACGAATTAAAGTCCTATTCGCTCTAGGACACATATTTAAGGAGATATGGCCAAAACAAGTTTTTCATATAAAAATTTCAAATTTTTTGGGTTTTGGGTGGATTTTTCAATTTTTTGGGGGTAGTCACGAATTAAAGTCCTTTTCGCTCTAGGACGCATATTTAAGGAGATATGGCCAAAACAAATTTTTCATATAAAAATTTCAAATTTTTTAGGTTTTGAGTGGATTTTTCAATTTTTTGGGGGTGGTCACGAATTAAAGTCCTTTTCGCTCTAGGACGCATATTTAAGGAGATATGGCCAAAACAAGTTTTTCATATAAAAATTTCAAATTTTTTGGGTTTTGGGTGGATTTTTCAATTTTTTGGGGGTAGTCACGAATTAAAGTCCTTTTCGCTCTAGGACGCATATTTAAGGAGATATGGCCAAAACAAGTTTTTCATATAAAAATTTCAAATTTTTTGGGTTTTTTTCAATTTTTTGGGGGTAGTCACGAATTAAAGTCCTTTTCGCTCTAGGACGCTTAGTTTAGGAGATATGGCCAAAACAAGTTTTTCATATAAAAATTTCAAATTTTTTGGGTTTTGGGTGGATTTTTCAATTTTTTGGGGGTAGTCACGAATTAAAGTCCTTTTCGCTCTAGGACGCTTAGTTTAGGAGATATGGCCAAAACAAGTTTTTCATATAAAAATTTCAAATTTTTTGGGTTTTGGGTGGATTTTTCAATTTTTTGGGGGTAGTCACGAATTAAAGTCCTTTTCGCTCTAGAACGCTTAGTTTAGGAAATATGGCCAAAACAAATTTTTCATATAAAAATTTCAAATTTTTTAGGTTTTGAGTGGATTTTTCAATTTTTTGGGGGTAGTCACGAATTAAAGTCCTTTTCGCTCTAGGACGCATATTTAAGGAGATATGGCCAAAACAAGTTTTTCATATAAAAATTTCAAATTTTTTGGGTTTTGGGTGGATTTTTCAATTTTTTGGGGGTAGTCACGAATTAAAGTCCTTTTCGCTCTAGGACGCATATTTAAGGAGATATGGCCAAAACAAGTTTTTCATATAAAAATTTCAAATTTTTTGGGTTTTGGGTGGATTTTTCAATTTTTTTGGGGTAGTCACGAATTAAAGTCCTTTTCGCTCTAGGACGCATATTTAAGGAGATATGGCCAAAACAAGTTTTTCATATAAAAATTTCAAATTTTTTGGGTTTTGGGTGGATTTTTCAATTTTTTGGGGGTAGTCACGAATTAAAGTCCTTTTCGCTCTAGGACACATATTTAAGGAGATATGGCCAAAACAAATTTTTCATATAAAAATTTCAAATTTTTTAGGTTTTGAGTGGATTTTTCAATTTTTTGGGGGTGGTCACGAATTAAATTCCTTTTCGCTCTAGGACGCATATTTAAGGAGATATGGCCAAAACAAGTTTTTCATATAAAAATTTCAAATTTTTTGGGTTTTGGGTGGATTTTTCAATTTTTTGGGGGTAGTCACGAATTAAAGTCCTTTTCGCTCTAGGACGCATATTTAAGGAGATATCGCCAAAACAAGTTTTTCATATAAAAATTTCAAATTTTTTAGGTTTTGAGTGGATTTTTCAATTTTTTGGGGGTGGTCACGAATTAAAATCCTTTTCGCTCTAGGACGCATATTTAAGGAGATATGGCCAAAACAAGTTTTTCATATAAAAATTTCAAAATTTTTGGGTTTTTGGTGGATTTTTCAATTTTTTGGGGGCAGTCACGAATTAAAGTCCTTTCCTTTTCACGAATTAAAGTCCTTTTCGCTCTAGGACGCATATTTAAGGAGATATGGCCAAAACAAGTTTTTCATATAAAAATTTCAATTTTTTTGGGTTTTGGGTGGATTTTTCAATTTTTTGGGGGTGGTCACGAATTAAAGTCCTTTTCGCTCTAGAACGCTTAGTTTAGGAGATATGGCCAAAACAAGTTTTTCATATAAAAATTTCAATTTTTTTGGGTTTTGGGTGGATTTTTCAATTTTTTGGGGGTAGTCACGAATTAAAGTCCTATTCGCTCTAGGACACATATTTAAGGAGATATGGCCAAAACAAGTTTTTCATATAAAAATTTCAAATTTTTTGGGTTTTGGGTGGATTTTTCAATTTTTTGGGGGTAGTCACGAATTAAAGTCCTTTTCGCTCTAGGACGCATATTTAAGGAGATATGGCCAAAACAAATTTTTCATATAAAAATTTCAAATTTTTAAGGTTTTGAGTGGATTTTTCAATTTTTTGGGGGTGGTCACGAATTAAAGTCCTTTTCGCTCTAGGACGCATATTTAAGGAGATATGGCCAAAACAAGTTTTTCATATAAAAATTTCAAATTTTTTGGGTTTTGGGTGGATTTTTCAATTTTTTGGGGGTAGTCACGAATTAAAGTCCTTTTCGCTCTAGGACGCATATTTAAGGAGATATGGCCAAAACAAGTTTTTCATATAAAAATTTCAAATTTTTTGGGTTTTTTTCAATTTTTTGGGGGTAGTCACGAATTAAAGTCCTTTTCGCTCTAGGACGCTTAGTTTAGGAGATATGGCCAAAACAAGTTTTTCATATAAAAATTTCAAATTTTTTGGGTTTTGGGTGGATTTTTCAATTTGTTGGGGGTAGTCACGAATTAAAGTCCTTTTCGCTCTAGGACGCTTAGTTTAGGAGATATGGCCAAAACAAGTTTTTCATATAAAAATTTCAAATTTTTTGGGTTTTGGGTGGATTTTTCAATTTTTTGGGGGTAGTCACGAATTAAAGTCCTTTTCGCTCTAGGACGCATATTTAAGGAGATATGGCCAAAACAAGTTTTTCATATAAAAATTTCAAATTTTTTGGTTTTGGGTGGATTTTTCAATTTTTTGGGGGTAGTCACGAATTAAAGTCCTTTTCGCTCTAGGACGCTTAGTTTAGGAGATATGGCCAAAACAAGTTTTTCATATAAAAATTTCAAATTTTTTGGGTTTTGGGTGGATTTTTCAATTTTTTGGGGGTAGTCACGAATTAAAGTCCTTTTCGCTCTAGGACGCTTAGTTTAGGAGATATGGCCAAAACAAGTTTTTCATATAAAAATTTCAAATTTTTTGGGTTTTTGGGTGGATTTTTCAATTTTTTGGGGGTAGTCACGAATTAAAGTCCTTTTCGCTCTAGGACGCATATTTAAGGAGATATGGCCAAAACAAGTTTTTCATATAAAAATTTAAAATTTTTTGGGTTTTGGGTGGATTTTTCAATTTTTTGGGGGTGGTCACGAATTAAAGTCCTTTTCGCTCTAGGACGCTTAGTTTAGGAGATATGGCCAAAACAAGTTTTTCATATAAAAATTTCAAATTTTTTGGGTTTTGGGTGGATTTTTCAATTTTTTGGGGGTAGTCACGAATTAAAGTCCTTTTCGCTCTAGGACACATATTTAAGGAGATATGGCCAAAACAAGTTTTTCATATAAAAATTTCAAATTTTTTGGGGGTGGTCACGATTTAAAGTCCTTTTCGCTCTAGGACGCATATTTAAGGAGATATGGCCAAAACAAGTTTTTCATATAAAAATTTCAAATTTTTTAGGTTTTGGGTGGATTTTTCAATTTTTTGGGGGTAGTCACGAATTAAAGTCCTTTTCGCTCTAGGACGCATATTTAAGGAGATATGGCCAAAACAAGTTTTTCATATAAAAATTTCAAATTTTTTGGGTTTTGGGTGGATTTTTCAATTTTTTGGGGGTAGTCACGAATTAAAGTCCTTTTCGCTCTAGGACGCATATTTAAGAAGATATGGCCAAAACAAGTTTTTCATATAAAAATTTCAAATTTTTTGGGTTTTGGGTGGATTTTTCAAATTTTTGGGGTCACGAATTAAAGTCCTTTTCGCTCTAGGACGCATATTTAAGGAGATATGGCCAAAACAAGTTTTTCATATAAAAATTTCAAATTTTTTGGGTTTTGGGTGGATTTTTCAATTTTTTTGGGGGTAGTCACGAATTAAAGTCCTTTTCGCTCTAGGACGCATATTTAAGGAGATATGGCCAAAACAAATTTTTCATATAAAAATTTCAAATTTTTTAGGTTTTGAGTGGATTTTTCAATTTTTTGGGGGTGGTCACGAATTAAAGTCCTTTTCGCTCTAGGACGCATATTTAAGGAGATATGGCCAAAACAAGTTTTTCATATAAAAATTTCAAAATTTTTGGGTTTTTGGTGGATTTTTCAATTTTTTGGGGGCAGTCACGAATTAAAGTCCTTTTCGCTCTAGGACGCATATTTAAGGAGATATGGCCAAAACAAGTTTTTCATATAAAAATTTCAAATTTTTTGGGTTTTGGGTGGATTTTTCAATTTTTTGGGGGTAGTCACGAATTAAAGTCCTTTTCGCTCTAGGACGCATATTTAAGGAGATATGGCCAAAACAAATTTTTCATATAAAAATTTTAAATTTTTTGGGTTTTGGGTGGATTTTTCAATTTTTTGGGGGTAGTCACGAATTAAAGTCCTTTTCGCTCTAGGACGCATATTTAAGGAGATATGGCCAAAACAAGTTTTTCATATAAAAATTTCAAATTTTTTGGGTTTTGGGTGGATTTTTCAATTTTTTGGGGGTAGTCACGAATTAAAGTCCTTTTCGCTCTAGGACGCATATTTAAGGAGATATGGCCAAAACAAGTTTTTCTTATAAAAATTTCAAATTTTTTGGGTTTTGGGTGGATTTTTCAATTTTTTGGGGGTGGTCACGAATTAAAGTCCTTTTCGCTCTAGGACGCATATTTAAGGAGATATGGCCAAAACAAGTTTTTCATATAAAAATTTCAAATTTTTTGGGTTTTGGGTGGATTTTTCAATTTTTTGGGGGTAGTCACGAATTAAAGTCCTTTTCGCTCTAGGACGCATATTTAAGGAGATATGGCCAAAACAAGTTTTTCATATAAAAATTTCAAATTTTTTGGGTTTTGGGTGGATTTTTCAATTTTTTGGGGGTAGTCACGAATTAAAGTCCTTTTCGCTCTAGGACGCTTAGTTTAGGAGATATGGCCAAAACAAGTTTTTCATATAAAAATTTCAAATTTTTTGGGTTTTGGGTGGATTTTTCAATATTTTGGGATTAGTCACGAATTAAAGTCCTTTTCGCTCTAGGACGTATATTTAAGGAGATATGGCCAAAACAAGTTTTTCATATAAAAATTTCAAATTTTTTAGGTTTTGGGTGGATTTTTCAATTTTTTGGGGGTAGTCACGAATTAAAGTCCTTTTCGCTCTAGGACGCATATTTAAGGAGATATGGCCAAAACAAGTTTTTCATATAAAAATTTAAAATTTTTTGGGTTTTGGGTGGATTTTTCAATTTTTTGGGGGTAGTCACGAATTAAAGTCCTTTTCGCTCTAGGACGCATATTTAAGGAGATATGGCCAAAACAAGTTTTTCATATAAAAATTTCAAATTTTTTGGGTTTTGGGTGAATTTTTCTATTTTTTGGGGGTAGTCACGAATTAAAGTCCTTTTCGCTCTAGGACGCATATTTAAGGAGATATGGCCAAAACAAGTTTTTCATATAAAAATTTCAAATTTTTTGGGTTTTGGGTGGATTTTTCAATTTTTTGGGGGTAGTCACGAATTAAAGTCCTTTTCGCTCTAGGACGCATATTTAAGGAGATATGGCCAAAACAAGTTTTTCATATAAAAATTTCAAATTTTTGGGTTTTGGGTGGATTTTTCAATTTTTTGGGGGTGGTCACGAATTAAAGTCCTTTTCGCTCTAGGACGCATATTTAAGGAAATATGGCCAAAACAAGTTTTTCATATAAAAATTTCAAATTTTTTGGGTTTTGGGTGGATTTTTCAATTTTTTGGGGGTAGTCACGAATTAAAGTCCTTTTCGCTCTAGGACGCATATTTAAGGAGATATGGCCAAAACAAGTTTTTCATATAAAAATTTCAATTTTTTTGGGTTTTGGGTGGATTTTTCAATTTTTTGGGGGTGGTCACGAATTAAAGTTCTTTTCGCTCTAGGACGCATATTTAAGGAGATATGGCCAAAACAAGTTTTTCATATAAAAATTTCAAATTTTTTGGGTTTTGGGTGGATTTTTCAATTTTTTGGGGGTAGTCACGAATTAAAGTCCTATTCGCTCTAGGACGCTTAGTTTAGGAGATATGGTCAAAACAAGTTTTTCATATAAAAATTTCAAATTTTTTGGGTTTTGGGTGGATTTTTCAATTTTTTGGGGGTAGTCACGAATTAAAGTCCTTTTCGCTCTAGGACGCTTAGTTTAGGAGATATGGCCAAAACAAGTTTTTCATATAAAAATTTCAAATTTTTTGGGTTTTGGGTGGATTTTTCAATTTTTTGGGGGTAGTCACGAATTAAAGTCCTTTTCGCTCTAGGACGCATATTTAAGCAGATATGGCCAAAACAAGTTTTTCATATAAAAATTTCAAATTTTTTAGGTTTTGGGTGGATTTTTCAATTTTTTGGGGGTGGTCACGAATTAAAGTCCTTTTCGCTCTAGAACGCTTAGTTTAGGAGATATGGCCAAAACAAGTTTTTCATATAAAAATTTCAAATTTTTTGGGTTTTGGGTGGATTTTTCAATTTTTTGGGGGTAGTCACGAATTAAAGTCCTTTTCGCTCTAGGACGCATATTTAAGGAGATATGGCCAAAACAAGTTTTTCATATAAAAATTTCAAATTTTTTGGGTTTTGGGTGGATTTTTCAATTTTTTGGGGGTGGTCACGAATTAAAGTCCTTTTCGCTCTAGGACGCATATTTAAGGAGATATGGCCAAAACAAGTTTTTCATATAAAAATTTCAAATTTTTTGGGTTTTAGGTGGATTTTTCAATTTTTTGGGGGTAGTCACGAATTAAAGTCCTTTTCGCTCTAGGACGCATATTTAAGGAGATATGGCCAAAACAAGTTTTTCATATAAAAATTTAAATTTTTTAGGTTTTGGGTGGATTTTTCAATTTTTTGGGGGTAGTCACGAATTAAAGTCCTTTTCGCTCTAGGACGCATATTTAAGGAGATATGGCCAAAACAAGTTTTTCATATAAAAATTTCAATTTTTTTGGGTTTTGGGTGGATTTTTCAATTTTTTGGGGATGGTCACGAATTAAAGTCCTTTTCGCTCTAGGACGCATATTTAAGGAGATATGGCCAAAACAAGTTTTTCATATAAAAATTTCAAATTTTTTGGGTTTTGGGTGGATTTTTCAATTTTTTGGGGGTAGTCACGAATTAAAGTCCTTTTCGCTCTAGGACGCTTAGTTTAGGAGATATGGCCAAAACAAGTTTTTCATATAAAAATTTAAAATTTTTTGGGTTTTGGGTGGATTTTTCAATTTTTTGGGGGTAGTCACGAATTAAAGTCCTTTTCGCTCTAGGACGCATATTTAAGGAGATATGGCCAAAACAAGTTTTTCATATAAAAATTTCAATTTTTTTGGGTTTTGGGTGGATTTTTCAATTTTTTGGGGGTAGTCACGAATTAAAGTCCTTTTCGCTCTAGGACGCTTAGTTTAGGAGATATGGCCAAAACAAGTTTTTCATATAAAAATTTCAAATTTTTTGGGTTTTGGGTGGATTTTTCAATTTTTTGGGGGTAGTCACGAATTAAAGTCCTTTTCGCTCTAGGACGCATATTTAAGGAGATATGGCCAAAACAAGTTTTTCATATAAAAATTTCAAATTTTTTGGGTTTTGGGTGGATTTTTCAATTTTTTGGGGGTAGTCACGAATTAAAGACCTTTTCGCTCTAGGACGCATATTTAAGAAGATATGGCCAAAACAAGTTTTTCATATAAAAATTTCAAATTTTTTGGGTTTTGGGTGGATTTTTCAATTTTTTGGGGGTAGTCACGAATTAAAGTCCTTTTCGCTCTAGGACGCATATTTAAGGAGATATGGCCAAAACAAGTTTTTCATATAAAAATTTCAAATTTTTTGGGTTTTGGGTGGATTTTTCAATTTTTTGGGGGTGGTCACGAATTAAAGTCCTTTTCGCTCTAGGACGCATATTTAAGGAGATATGGCCAAAACAAGTTTTTCATATAAAAATTTCAAATTTTTTGGGTTTTGGGTGGATTTTTCAATTTTTTGGGGGTAGTCACGAATTAAAGTCCTTTTCGCTCTAGGACGCATATTTAAGGAGATATGGCCAAAACAAGTTTTTCATATAAAAATTTCAAATTTTTTGGGTTTTGGGTGGATTTTTCAATTTTTTGGGGGTAGTCACGAATTAAAGTCCTTTTCGCTCTAGGACGCTTAGTTTAGGAGATATGGCCAAAACAAGTTTTTCATATAAAAATTTCAAATTTTTTGGGTTTTGGGTGGATTTTTCAATATTTTGGGATTAGTCACGAATTAAAGTCCTTTTCGCTCTAGGACGTATATTTAAGGAGATATGGCCAAAACAAGTTTTTCATATAAAAATTTAAATTTTTTAGGTTTTGGGTGGATTTTTCAATTTTTTGGGGGTAGTCACGAATTAAAGTCCTTTTCGCTCTAGGACGCATATTTAAAGAGATATGGCCAAAACAAGTTTTTCATATAAAAATTTCAAATTTTTTGGGTTTTGGGTGGATTTTTCAATTTTTTGGGGGTAGTCACGAATTAAAGTCCTTTTCGCTCTAGGACGCATATTTAAGGAGATATGGCCAAAACAAGTTTTTCATATAAAAATTTCAATTTTTTTGGGTTTTGGGTGGATTTTTCAATTTTTTGGGGATGGTTACGAATTAAAGTCCTTTTCGCTCTAGGACGCATATTTAAGGAGATATGGCCAAAACAAGTTTTTCATATAAAAATTTCAAATTTTTTGGGTTTTGGGTGGATTTTTCAATTTTTTGGGGGTAGTCACGAATTAAAGTCCTTTTCGCTCTAGGACGCTTAGTTTAGGAGATATGGCCAAAACAAGTTTTTCATATAAAAATTTAAAATTTTTTGGGTTTTGGGTGGATTTTTCAATTTTTTGGGGGTAGTCACGAATTAAAGTCCTTTTCACTCTAGGACGCATATTTAAGGAGATATGGCCAAAACAAGTTTTTCATATAAAAATTTCAATTTTTTTGGGTTTTGGGTGGATTTTTCAATTTTTTGGGGGTAGTCACGAATTAAAGTCCTTTTCGCTCTAGGACGCTTAGTTTAGGAGATATGGCCAAAACAAGTTTTTCATATAAAAATTTCAAATTTTTTGGGTTTTGGGTGGATTTTTCAATTTTTTGGGGGTAGTCACGAATTAAAGTCCTTTTCGCTCTAGGACGCATATTTAAGGAGATATGGCCAAAACAAGTTTCTCATATAAAAATTTCAAATTTTTTGGGTTTTGGGTGGATTTTTCAATTTTTTGGGGGTAGTCACGAATTAAAGACCTTTTCGCTCTAGGACGCATATTTAAGAAGATATGGCCAAAACAAGTTTTTCATATAAAAATTTCAAATTTTTTGGGTTTTGGGTGGATTTTTCAATTTTTTGGGGGTAGTCACGAATTAAAGTCCTTTTCGCTCTAGGACGCATATTTAAGGAGATATGGCCAAAACAAGTTTTTCATATAAAAATTTCAAATTTTTTGGGTTTTGGGTGGATTTTTCAATTTTTTGGGGGTAGTCACGAATTAAAGTCCTTTTCGCTCTAGGACGCATATTTAAGGAGATATGGCCAAAACAAGTTTTTCATATAAAAATTTCAAATTTTTTGGGTTTTGGGTGGATTTTTCAATTTTTTGGGGGTAGTCACGAATTAAAGTCCTTTTCGCTCTAGGACGCATATTTAAGGAGATATGGCCAAAACAAGTTTTTCATATAAAAATTTCAATTTTTTTGGGTTTTGGGTGGATTTTTCAATTTTTTGGGGGTGGTCACGAATTAAAGTCCTTTTCGCTCTAGGACGCATATTTAAGGAGATATGGCCAAAACAAGTTTTTCATATAAAAATTTCAAATTTTTTGGTTTTGGGTGGATTTTTCAATTTTTTGGGGGTAGTCACGAATTAAAGTCCTTTTCGCTCTAGGACGCTTAGTTTAGGAGATATGGCCAAAACAAGTTTTTCATATAAAAATTTCAAATTTTTTGGGTTTTGGGTGGATTTTTCAATTTTTTGGGGGTAGTCACGAATTAAAGTCCTTTTCGCTCTAGGACGCATATTTAAGGAGATATGGCCAAAACAAGTTTTTCATATAAAAATTTCAAATTTTTTGGGTTTTGGGTGGATTTTTCAATTTTTTGGGGGTAGTCACGAATTAAAGTCCTTTTCGCTCTAGGACGCTTAGTTTAGGAGATATGGCCAAGACAAGTTTTTCATATAAAAATTTCAAATTTTTTGGGTTTTGGGTGGATTTTTCAATTTTTTGGGGGTAGTCACGAATTAAAGTCCTTTTCGCTCTAGGACGCATATTTAAGCAGATATGGCCAAAACAAGTTTTTCATATAAAAATTTCAAATTTTTTGGGTTTTGGGTGGATTTTTCAATTTTTTGGGGGTAGTCACGAATTAAAGTCCTTTTCGCTCTAGGACGCATATTTAAGGAGATATGGCCAAAACAAGTTTTTCATATAAAAATTTCAATTTTTTTGGGTTTTGGGTGGATTTTTCAATTTTTTGGGGATGGTCACGAATTAAAGTCCTTTTCGCTCTAGGACGCATATTTAAGGAGATATGGCCAAAACAAGTTTTTCATATAAAAATTTCAAATTTTTTGGGTTTTGGGTGGATTTTTCAATTTTTTGGGGGTAGTCACGAATTAAAGTCCTTTTCGCTCTAGGACGCTTAGTTTAGGAGATATGGCCAAAACAAGTTTTTCATATAAAAATTTCAAATTTTTTGGGTTTTGGGTGGATTTTTCAATTTTTTGGGGGTAGTCACGAATTAAAGTCCTTTTCGCTCTAGGACGCATATTTAAGGAGATATGGCCAAAACAAGTTTTTCATATAAAAATTTCAATTTTTTTGGGTTTTGGGTGGATTTTTCAATTTTTTGGGGGTAGTCACGAATTAAAGTCCTTTTCGCTCTAGGACGCATATTTAAGGAGATATGGCCAAAACAAGTTTTTCATATAAAAATTTCAAATTTTTTGGGTTTTGGGTGGATTTTTCAATTTTTTGGGGGTAGTCACGAATTAAAGTCCTTTTCGCTCTAGGACGCATATTTAAGGAGATATGGCCAAAACAAGTTTTTCATATAAAAATTTCAAATTTTTTGGGTTTTGGGTGGATTTTTCAATTTTTTGGGGGTAGTCACGAATTAAAGTCCTTTTCGCTCTAGGACGCATATTTAAGGAGATATGGCCAAAACAAATTTTTCATATAAAAATTTCAAATTTTTTAGGTTTTGAGTGGATTTTTCAATTTTTTGGGGGTGGTCACGAATTAAAGTCCTTTTCGCTCTAGGACGCATATTTAAGGAGATATGGCCAAAACAAGTTTTTCATATAAAAATTTCAAAATTTTTGGGTTTTTGGTGGATTTTTCAATTTTTTGGGGGCAGTCACGAATTAAAGTCCTTTTCGCTCTAGGACGCATATTTAAGGAGATATGGCCAAAACAAGTTTTTCATATAAAAATTTCAAATTTTTTGGGTTTTGGGTGGATTTTTCAATTTTTTGGGGGTAGTCACGAATTAAAGTCCTTTTCGCTCTAGGACGCATATTTAAGGAGATATGGCCAAAACAAGTTTTTCATATAAAAATTTCAAATTTTTTGGGTTTTGGGTGGATTTTTCAATTTTTTGGGGGTAGTCACGAATTAAAGTCCTTTTCGCTCTAGGACGCATATTTAAGGATATATGGCCAAAACAAATTTTTCATATAAAAATTTCAAATTTTTTGGGTTTTGGGTGGATTTTTCAATTTTTTGGGGGTAGTCACGAATTAAAGTCCTTTTCGCTCTAGGACGCATATTTAAGGATATATGGCCAAAACAAATTTTTCATATAAAAATTTCAAATTTTTTGGGTTTTGGGTGGATTTTTCAATTTTTTGGGGGTAGTCACGAATTAAAGTCCTTTTCGCTCTAGGACGCATATTTAAGGAGATATGGGCAAAACAAGTTTTTCATATAAAAATTTCAAATTTTTTGGGTTTTGGGTGGATTTTTCAATTTTTTGGGGGTAGTCACGAATTAAAGTCCTTTTCGCTCTAGGACGCATATTTAAGGATATATGGCCAAAACAAGTTTTTCATATAAAAATTTCAAATTTTTTGGGTTTTGGGTGGATTTTTCAATTTTTTGGGGGTAGTCACGAATTAAAGTCCTTTTCGCTCTAGGACGCATATTTAAGGATATATGGCCAAAACAAATTTTTCATATAAAAATTTCAAATTTTTTGGGTTTTGGGTGGATTTTTCAATTTTTTGGGGGTGGTCACGAATTAAAGTCCTTTTCGCTCTAGGACGCATATTTAAGGAGATATGGCCAAAACAAGTTTTTCATATAAAAATTTCAAATTTTTTGGGTTTTGGGTGGATTTTTCAATTTTTTGGGGGTAGTCACGAATTAAAGTCCTTTTCGCTCTAGGACGCATATTTAAGGAGATATGGCCAAAACAAGTTTTTCATATAAAAATTTCAAATTTTTTGGGTTTTGGGTGGATTTTTCAATTTTTTGGGGGTAGTCACGAATTAAAGTCCTTTTCGCTCTAGGACGCATATTTAAGGAGATATGGCCAAAACAAGTTTTTCATATAAAAATTTCAAATTTTTTGGGTTTTGGGTGGATTTTTCAATTTTTTGGGGGTAGTCACGAATTAAAGTCCTTTTCGCTCTAGGACGCTTAGTTTAGGAGATATGGCCAAAACAAGTTTTTCATATAAAAATTTCAAATTTTTTGGGTTTTGGGTGGATTTTTCAATATTTTGGGAGTAGTCACGAATTAAAGTCCTTTTCGCTCTAGGACGTATATTTAAGGAGATATGGCCAAAACAAGTTTTTCATATAAAAATTTAAATTTTTTAGGTTTTGGGTGGATTTTTCAATTTTTTGGGGGTAGTCACGAATTAAAGTCCTTTTCGCTCTAGGACGCATATTTAAGGAGATATGGCCAAAACAAGTTTTTCATATAAAAATTTCAAATTTTTTGGGTTTTGGGTGGATTTTTCAATTTTTTGGGGGTAGTCACGAATTAAAGTCCTTTTCGCTCTAGGACGCATATTTAAGGAGATATGGCCAAAACAAGTTTTTCATATAAAAATTTCAAATTTTTTGGGTTTTGGGTGAATTTTTCAATTTTTTGGGGGTAGTCACGAATTAAAGTCCTTTTCGCTCTAGGACGCATATTTAAGGAGATATGGCCAAAACAAGTTTTTCATATAAAAATTTCAAATTTTTTGGGTTTTGGGTGGATTTTTCAATTTTTTGGGGGTAGTCACGAATTAAAGTCCTTTTCGCTCTAGGACGCATATTTAAGGAGATATGGCCAAAACAAGTTTTTCATATAAAAATTTCAAATTTTTGGGTTTTGGGTGGATTTTTCAATTTTTTGGGGGTGGTCACGAATTAAAGTCCTTTTCGCTCTAGGACGCATATTTAAGGAGATATGGCCAAAACAAGTTTTTCATATAAAAATTTCAAATTTTTTGGGTTTTGGGTGGATTTTTCAATTTTTGGGGGTAGTCACGAATTAAAGTCCTTTTCGCTCTAGGACGCATATTTAAGGAGATATGGCCAAAACAAGTTTTTCATATAAAAATTTCAATTTTTTTGGGTTTTGGGTGGATTTTTCAATTTTTTGGGGATGGTCACGAATTAAAGTCCTTTTCGCTCTAGGACGCATATTTAAGGAGATATGGCCAAAACAAGTTTTTCATATAAAAATTTCAAATTTTTTGGGTTTTGGGTGGATTTTTCAATTTTTTGGGGGTAGTCACGAATTAAAGTCCTTTTCGCTCTAGGACGCTTAGTTTAGGAGATATGGCCAAAACAAGTTTTTCATATAAAAATTTCAAATTTTTTGGGTTTTGGGTGGATTTTTCAATTTTTTGGGGGTAGTCACGAATTAAAGTCCTTTTCGCTCTAGGACGCATATTTAAGGAGATATGGCCAAAACAAGTTTTTCATATAAAAATTTCAAATTTTTTGGGTTTTGGGTGGATTTTTCAATTTTTTGGGGGTAGTCACGAATTAAAGTCCTTTTCGCTCTAGGACGCTTAGTTTAGGAGATATGGCCAAAACAAGTTTTTCATATAAAAATTTCAAATTTTTTGGGTTTTGGGTGGATTTTTCAATTTTTTGGGGGTAGTCACGAATTAAAGTCCTTTTCGCTCTAGGACGCATATTTAAGGAGATATGGCCAAAACAAGTTTTTCATATAAAAATTTCAAATTTTTTGGGTTTTGGGTGGATTTTTCAATTTTTTGGGGGTAGTCACGAATTAAAGTCCTTTTCGCTCTAGGACGCTTAGTTTAGGAGATATGGCCAAAACAAGTTTTTCATATAAAAATTTCAAATTTTTTGGGTTTTGGGTGGATTTTTCAATTTTTTGGGGATGGTCACGAATTAAAGTCCTTTTCGCTCTAGGACGCATATTTAAGGAGATATGGCCAAAACAAGTTTTTCATATAAAAATTTCAATTTTTTTGGGTTTTGGGTGGATTTTTCAATTTTTTGGGGATGGTCACGAATTAAAGTCCTTTTCGCTCTAGGACGCATATTTAAGGAGATATGGCCAAAACAAGTTTTTCATATAAAAATTTCAAATTTTTTGGGTTTTGGGTGGATTTTTCAATTTTTTGGGGGTAGTCACGAATTAAAGTCCTTTTCGCTCTAGGACGCATATTTAAGGAGATATGGCCAAAACAAGTTTTTCATATAAAAATTTCAAATTTTTTGGGTTTTGGGTGGATTTTTCAATTTTTTGGGGGTAGTCACGAATTAAAGTCCTTTTCGCTCTAGGACGCATATTTAAGGAGATATGGCCAAAACAAGTTTTTCATATAAAAATTTCAAATTTTTTGGGTTTTGGGTGGATTTTTCAATTTTTTGGGGGTAGTCACGAATTAAAGTCCTTTTCGCTCTAGGACGCATATTTAAGGAGATATGGCCAAAACAAGTTTTTCATATAAAAATTTCAAATTTTTTGGGTTTTGGGTGGATTTTTCAATTTTTTGGGGGTAGTCACGAATTAAAGTCCTTTTCGCTCTAGGACGCATATTTAAGAAGATATGGCCAAAACAAGTTTTTCATATAAAAATTTCAAATTTTTTGGGTTTTGGGTGGATTTTTCAATTTTTTGGGGATGGTCACGAATTAAAGTCCTTTTCGCTCTAGGACGCATATTTAAGGAGATATGGCCAAAACAAGTTTTTCATATAAAAATTTCAAATTTTTTGGGTTTTGGGTGGATTTTTCAATTTTTTGGGGGTAGTCACGAATTAAAGTCCTTTTCGCTCTAGGACGCATATTTAAGGAGATATGGCCAAAACAAATTTTTCATATAAAAATTTCAAATTTTTTAGGTTTTGAGTGGATTTTTCAATTTTTTGGGGGTGGTCACGAATTAAAGTCCTTTTCGCTCTAAGACGCATATTTAAGGAGATATGGCCAAAACAAGTTTTTCATATAAAAATTTCAAATTTTTTGGGTTTTGGGTGGATTTTTCAATATTTTGGGAGTAGTCACGAATTAAAGTCCTTTTCGCTCTAGGACGTATATTTAAGGAGATATGGCCAAAACAAGTTTTTCATATAAAAATTTAAATTTTTTAGGTTTTGGATTTTTCAATTTTTTGGGGGTAGTCACGAATTAAAGTCCTTTTCGCTCTAGGACGCATATTTAAGGAGATATGGCCAAAACAAGTTTTTCATATAAAAATTTCAAATTTTTTGGGTTTTGGGTGGATTTTTCAATTTTTTGGGGGTAGTCACGAATTAAAGTCCTTTTCGCTCTAGGACGCATATTTAAGGAGATATGGCCAAAACAAGTTTTTCATATAAAAATTTCAAATTTTTTGGGTTTTGGGTGGATTTTTCAATTTTTTGGGGGTAGTCACGAATTAAAGTCCTTTTCGCTCTAGGACGCATATTTAAGGAGATATGGCCAAAACAAGTTTTTCATATAAAAATTTCAAATTTTTTGGGTTTTGGGTGGATTTTTCAATTTTTTGGGGGTAGTCACGAATTAAAGTCCTTTTCGCTCTAGGACGCATATTTAAGGAGATATGGCCAAAACAAGTTTTTCATATAAAAATTTCAAATTTTTTGGGTTTTGGGTGGATTTTTCAATTTTTTGGGGGTGGTCACGAATTAAAGTCCTTTTCGCTCTAGGACGCATATTTAAGGAGATATGGCCAAAACAAGTTTTTCATATAAAAATTTCAAATTTTTTGGGTTTTGGGTGGATTTTTCAATTTTTTGGGGGTAGTCACGAATTAAAGTCCTTTTCGCTCTAGGACGCATATTTAAGAAGATATGGCCAAAACAAGTTTTTCATATAAAAATTTCAAATTTTTTGGGTTTTGGGTGGATTTTTCAATTTTTTGGGGATGGTCACGAATTAAAGTCCTTTTCGCTCTAGGACGCTTAGTTTAGGAGATATGGCCAAAACAAGTTTTTCATATAAAAATTTCAAATTTTGTGGGTTTTGGGTGGATTTTTCAATTTTTTGGGGGCAGTCACGAATTAAAGTCCTTTTCGCTCTAGGACGCATATTTAAGGAGATATGGCCAAAACAAGTTTTTCATATAAAAATTTCAAATTTTTTGGGTTTTGGGTGGATTTTTCAATTTTTTGGGGGTAGTCACGAATTAAAGTCCTTTTCGCTCTAGGACGCATATTTAAGGAGATATGGCCAAAACAAGTTTTTCATATAAAAATTTCAAATTTTTTGGGTTTTGGGTGGATTTTTCAATTTTTTGGGGGTAGTCACGAATTAAAGTCCTTTTCGCTCTAGGACGCATATTTAAGGAGATATGGCCAAAACAAGTTTTTCATATAAAAATTTCAAAAAAATTTGGGTTTTGGGTGGATTTTTCAATTTTTTGGGGGTGGTCACGAATTAAAGTCCTTTTCGCTCTAGAACGCTTAGTTTAGGAGATATGGCCAAAACAAGTTTTTCATATAAAAATTTAAATTTTTTTGGGTTTTGGGTGGATTTTTCAATTTTTTGGGGGTAGTCACGAATTAAAGTCCTTTTCGCTCTAGGACACATATTTAAGGAGATATGGCCAAAACAAGTTTTTCATATAACAATTTCAAATTTTTTGGGTTTTGGGTGGATTTTTCAATTTTTTGGGGGTAGTCACGAATTAAAGTCCTTTTCGCTCTAGGACGCATATTTAAGGAGATATGGCCAAAACAAATTTTTCATATAAAAATTTCAAATGTTTTAGGTTTTGAGTGGATTTTTCAATTTTTTGGGGTGGTCACGAATTAAATTCCTTTTCGCTCTAGGACGCATATTTAAGGAGATATGGCCAAAACAAGTTTTTCATATAAAAATTTCAAATTTTTTGGGTTTTGGGTGGATTTTTCAATTTTTTGGGGGTAGTCACGAATTAAAGTCCTTTTCGCTCTAGGACGCTTAGTTTAGGAGATATGGCCAAAACAAGTTTTTCATATAAAAATTTCAAATATTTTGGGTTTTGGGTGGATTTTTCAATTTTTTGGGGGTAGTCACGAATTAAAGTCCTTTTCGCTCTAGGACGCATATTTAAGGAGATATGGCCAAAACAAGTTTTTCATATAAAAATTTCAAATTTTTTGGGTTTTGGGTGGATTTTTCAATTTTTTGGGGGTAGTCACGAATTAAAGTCCTTTTCGCTCTAGGACGCATATTTAAGAAGATATGGCCAAAACAAGTTTTTCATATAAAAATTTCAAATTTTTTGGGTTTTGGGTGGATTTTTCAATTTTTTGGGGATGGTCACGAATTAAAGTCCTTTTCGCTCTAGGACGCATATTTAAGGAGATATGGCCAAAACAAGTTTTTCATATAAAAATTTCAAATTTTTTGGGTTTTGGGTGGATTTTTCAATTTTTTGGGGGTAGTCACGAATTAAAGTCCTTTTCGCTCTAGGACGCATATTTAAGGAGATATGGCCAAAACAAATTTTTCATATAAAAATTCCAAATTTTTTAGGTTTTGAGTGGATTTTTCAATTTTTTGGGGGTGGTCACGAATTAAAGTCCTTTTCGCTCTAGGACGCATATTTAAGGAGATATGGCCAAAACAAGTTTTTCATATAAAAATTTCAAAATTTTTGGGTTTTTGGTGGATTTTTCAATTTTTTGGGGGCAGTCACGAATTAAAGTCCTTTTCGCTCTAGGACGCATATTTAAGGAGATATGGCCAAAACAAGTTTTTCATATAAAAATTTCAAATTTTTTGGGTTTTGGGTGGATTTTTCAATTTTTTGGGGGTAGTCACGAATTAAAGTCCTTTTCGCTCTAGGACGCATATTTAAGGAGATATGGCCAAAACAAGTTTTTCATATAAAAATTTCAAATTTTTTGGGTTTTGGGTGGATTTTTCAATTTTTTGGGGGTGGTCACGAATTAAAGTCCTTTTCGCTCTAGGACGCATATTTAAGGAGATATGGCCAAAACAAGTTTTTCATATAAAAATTTCAAATTTTTTGGGTTTTGGGTGGATTTTTCAATTTTTTGGGGGTAGTCACGAATTAAAGTCCTTTTCGCTCTAGGACGCATATTTAAGGAGATATGGCCAAAACAAGTTTTTCATATAAAAATTTCAAATTTTTTGGGTTTTGGGTGGATTTTTCAATTTTTTGGGGGTAGTCACGAATTAAAGTCCTTTTCGCTCTAGGACGCTTAGTTTAGGAGATATGGCCAAAACAAGTTTTTCATATAAAAATTTCAAATTTTGTGGGTTTTGGGTGGATTTTTCAATATTTTGGGAGTAGTCACGAATTAAAGTCCTTTTCGCTCTAGGACGTATATTTAAGGAGATATGGCCAAAACAAGTTTTTCATATAAAAATTTAAATTTTTTAGGTTTTGGGTGGATTTTTCAATTTTTTGGGGGTTGTCACGAATTAAAGTCCTTTTCGCTCTAGGACGCATATTTAAGGAGATATGGCCAAAACAAGTTTTTCATATAAAAATTTCAAATTTTTGGGTTTTGGGTGGATTTTTCAATTTTTTGGGGGTGGTCACGAATTAAAGTCCTTTTCGCTCTAGGACGCATATTTAAGGAGATATGGCCAAAACAAGTTTTTCATATAAAAATTTCAAATTTTTTGGGTTTTGGGTGGATTTTTCAATTTTTTGGGGGTAGTCACGAATTAAAGTCCTTTTCGCTCTAGGACGCATATTTAAGGAGATATGGCCAAAACAAGTTTTTCATATAAAAATTTCAATTTTTTTGGATTTTGGGTGGATTTTTCAATTTTTTGGGGATGGTCACGAATTAAAGTCCTTTTCGCTCTAGGACGCATATTTAAGGAGATATGGCCAAAACAAGTTTTTCATATAAAAATTTCAAATTTTTTGGGTTTTGGGTGGATTTTTCAATTTTTTGGGGGTAGTCACGAATTAAAGTCCTTTTCGCTCTAGGACGCTTAGTTTAGGAGATATGGCCAAAACAAGTTTTTCATATAAAAATTTCAAATTTTTTGGGTTTTGGGTGGATTTTTCAATTTTTTGGGGGTAGTCACGAATTAAAGTCCTTTTCGCTCTAGGACGCATATTTAAGGAGATATGGCCAAAACAAGTTTTTCATATAAAAATTTCAAATTTTTTGGGTTTTGGGTGGATTTTTCAATTTTTTGGGGGTAGTCACGAATTAAAGTCCTTTTCGCTCTAGGACGCATATTTAAGGAGATATGGCCAAAACAAGTTTTTCATATAAAAATTTCAAATTTTTTGGGTTTTGGGTGGATTTTTCAATTTTTTGGGGGTAGTCACGAATTAAAGTCCTTTTCGCTCTAGGACGCATATTTAAGAAGATATGGCCAAAACAAGTTTTTCATATAAAAATTTCAAATTTTTTGGGTTTTGGGTGGATTTTTCAATTTTTTGGGGATGGTCACGAATTAAAGTCCTTTTCGCTCTAGGACGCATATTTAAGGAGATATGGCCAAAACAAGTTTTTCATATAAAAATTTCAAAATTTTTGGGTTTTTGGTGGATTTTTCAATTTTTTGGGGGCAGTCACGAATTAAAGTCCTTTTCGCTCTAGGACGCATATTTAAGGAGATATGGCCAAAACAAGTTTTTCATATAAAAATTTCAAATTTTTTGGGTTTTGGGTGGATTTTTCAATTTTTTGGGGGTAGTCACGAATTAAAGTCCTTTTCGCTCTAGGACGCTTAGTTTAGGAGATATGGCCAAGACAAGTTTTTCATATAAAAATTTCAAATTTTTTGGGTTTTGGGTGGATTTTTCAATTTTTTGGGGGTAGTCACGAATTAAAGTCCTTTTCGCTCTAGGACGCATATTTAAGGAGATATGGCCAAAACAAGTTTTTCATATAAAAATTTCAAATTTTTTGGGTTTTGGGTGGATTTTTCAATTTTTTGGGGGTAGTCACGAATTAAAGTCCTTTTCGCTCTAGGACGCATATTTAAGGAGATATGGCCAAAACAAGATTTTCATATAAAAATTTCAAATTTTTTGGGTTTTGGGTGGATTTTTCAATTTTTTGGGGGTAGTCACGAATTAAAGTCCTTTTCGCTCTAGGACGCATATTTAAGGAGATATGGCCAAAACAAGTTTTTCATATAAAAATTTCAAATTTTTTGGGTTTTGGGTGAATTTTTCAATTTTTTGGGGGTAGTCACGAATTAAAGTCCTTTTCGCTCTAGGACGCATATTTAAGGAGATATGGCCAAAACAAGTTTTTCATATAAAAATTTCAAATTTTTTGGGTTTTGGGTGGATTTTTCAATTTTTTGGGGGTAGTCACGAATTAAAGTCCTTTTCGCTCTAGGACGCATATTTAAGGAGATATGGCCAAAACAAGTTTTTCATATAAAAATTTCAAATTTTTTGGGTTTTGGGTGGATTTTTCAATTTTTTGGGGGTGGTCACGAATTAAAGTCCTTTTCGCTCTAGGACGCATATTTAAGGAGATATGGCCAAAACAAGTTTTTCATATAAAAATTTCAAATTTTTTGGGTTTTGGGTGGATTTTTCAATTTTTTGGGGGTAGTCACGAATTAAAGTCCTTTTCGCTCTAGGACGCATATTTAAGAAGATATGGCCAAAACAAGTTTTTCATATAAAAATTTCAAATTTTTTGGGTTTTGGGTGGATTTTTCAATTTTTTGGGGATGGTCACGAATTAAAGTCCTTTTCGCTCTAGGACGCTTAGTTTAGGAGATATGGCCAAAACAAGTTTTTCATATAAAAATTTCAAATTTTGTGGGTTTTGGGTGGATTTTTCAATTTTTTGGGGGCAGTCACGAATTAAAGTCCTTTTCGCTCTAGGACGCATATTTAAGGAGATATGGCCAAAACAAGTTTTTCATATAAAAATTTCAAATTTTTTGGGTTTTGGGTGGATTTTTCAATTTTTTGGGGGTAGTCACGAATTAAAGTCCTTTTCGCTCTAGGACGCATATTTAAGGAGATATGGCCAAAACAAGTTTTTCATATAAAAATTTCAAATTTTTTGGGTTTTGGGTGGATTTTTCAATTTTTTGGGGGTAGTCACGAATTAAAGTCCTTTTCGCTCTAGGACGCATATTTAAGGAGATATGGCCAAAACAAGTTTTTCATATAAAAATTTCAAAAAAATTTGGGTTTTGGGTGGATTTTTCAATTTTTTGGGGGTGGTCACGAATTAAAGTCCTTTTCGCTCTAGAACGCTTAGTTTAGGAGATATGGCCAAAACAAGTTTTTCATATAAAAATTTAAATTTTTTTGGGTTTTGGGTGGATTTTTCAATTTTTTGGGGGTAGTCACGAATTAAAGTCCTTTTCGCTCTAGGACACATATTTAAGGAGATATGGCCAAAACAAGTTTTTCATATAACAATTTCAAATTTTTTGGGTTTTGGGTGGATTTTTCAATTTTTTGGGGGTAGTCACGAATTAAAGTCCTTTTCGCTCTAGGACGCATATTTAAGGAGATATGGCCAAAACAAATTTTTCATATAAAAATTTCAAATGTTTTAGGTTTTGAGTGGATTTTTCAATTTTTTGGGGTGGTCACGAATTAAATTCCTTTTCGCTCTAGGACGCATATTTAAGGAGATATGGCCAAAACAAGTTTTTCATATAAAAATTTCAAATTTTTTGGGTTTTGGGTGGATTTTTCAATTTTTTGGGGGTAGTCACGAATTAAAGTCCTTTTCGCTCTAGGACGCATATTTAAGGAGATATGGCCAAAACAAGTTTTTCATATAAAAATTTCAAATTTTTTGGGGGTAGTCACGAATTAAAGTCCTTTTCGCTCTAGGACGCATATTTAAGGAGATATGGCCAAAACAAGTTTTTCATATAAAAATTTCAAAAAAATTTGGGTTTTGGGTGGATTTTTCAATTTTTTGGGGGTGGTCACGAATTAAAGTCCTTTTCGCTCTAGAACGCTTAGTTTAGGAGATATGGCCAAAACAAGTTTTTCATATAAAAATTTCAATTTTTTTGGGTTTTGGGTGGATTTTTCAATTTTTTGGGGGTAGTCACGAATTAAAGTCCTTTTCGCTCTAAGACACATATTTAAGGAGATATGGCCAAAACAAGTTTTTCATATAAAAATTTCAAATTTTTTGGGTTTTGGGTGGATTTTTCAATTTTTTGGGGGTAGTCACGAATTAAAGTCCTTTTCGCTCTAGGACACATATTTAAGGAGATATGGCCAAAACAAATTTTTCATATAAAAATTTCAAATTTTTTAGGTTTTGAGTGGATTTTTCAATTTTTTGGGGGTGGTCACGAATTAAATTCCTTTTCGCTCTAGGACGCATATTTAAGGAGATATGGCCAAAACAAGTTTTTCATATAAAAATTTCAAAATTTTTGGGTTTTTGGTGGATTTTTCAATTTTTTGGGGGCAGTCACGAATTAAAGTCCTTTTCGCTCTAGGACGCATATTTAAGGAGATATGGCCAAAACAAGTTTTTCATATAAAAATTTCAAATTTTTTGGGTTTTGGGTGGATTTTTCAATTTTTTGGGGGTAGTCACGAATTAAAGTCCTTTTCGCTCTAGGACGCATATTTAAGGAGATATGGCCAAAACAAGTTTTTCATATAAAAATTTAAATTTTTTAGGTTTTGGGTGGATTTTTCAATTTTTTGGGGGTAGTCACGAATTAAAGTCCTTTTCGCTATAGGACGCATATTTAAGGAGATATGGCCAAAACAAGTTTTTCATATAAAAATTTCAAAAAAATTTGGGTTTTGGGTGGATTTTTCAATTTTTTGGGGGTGGTCACGAATTAAAGTCCTTTTCGCTCTAGAACGCTTAGTTTAGGAGATATGGCCAAAACAAGTTTTTCATATAAAAATTTCAATTTTTTGGGTTTTGGGTGGATTTTTCAATTTTTTGGGGGTAGTCACGAATTAAAGTCCTTTTCGCTCTAGGACACATATTTAAGGAGATATGGCCAAAACAAGTTTTTCATATAAAAATTTCAAATTTTTTGGGTTTTGGGTGGATTTTTCAATTTTTTGGGGGTAGTCACGAATTAAAGTCCTTTTCGCTCTAGGACGCATATTTAAGGAGATATGGCCAAAACAAATTTTTCATATAAAAATTTCAAATTTTTTAGGTTTTGAGTGGATTTTTCAATTTTTTGGGGGTGGTCACGAATTAAATTCCTTTTCGCTCTAGGACGCATATTTAAGGAGATATGGCCAAAACAAGTTTTTCATATAAAAATTTCAAATTTTTTGGGTTTTGGGTGGATTTTTCAATTTTTTGGGGGTAGTCACGAATTAAAGTCCTTTTCGCTCTAGGACGCATATTTAAGGAGATATGGCCAAAACAAGTTTTTCATATAAAAATTTCAAATTTTTTGGGTTTTGGGTGGATTTTTCAATTTTTTGGGGGTAGTCACCAATTAAAGTCCTTTTCGCTCTAGGACGCATATTTAAGGGGATATGGCCAAAACAAGTTTTTCATATAAAAATTTCAAATTTTTTGGGTTTTGGGTGGATTTTTCAATTTTTTGGGGGTAGTCACGAATTAAAGTCCTTTTCGCTCTAGGACGCATATTTAAGGAGATATGGCCAAAACAAGTTTTTCATATAAAAATTTAAATTTTTTAGGTTTTGGGTGGATTTCTCAATTTTTTGGGGGTAGTCACGAATTAAAGTCCTTTTCGCTCTAGGACGCATATTTAAGGAGATATGGCCAAAACAAGTTTTTCATATAAAAATTTCAAAAAAATTTGGAATTTGGGTGGATTTTTCAATTTTTTGGGGGTGGTCACGAATTAAAGTCCTTTTCGCTCTAGAACGCTTAGTTTAGGAGATATGGCCAAAACAAGTTTTTCATATAAAAATTTCAATTTTTTGGGTTTTGGGTGGATTTTTCAATTTTTTGGGGGTAGTCACGAATTAAAGTCCTTTTCGCTCTAGGACACATATTTAAGGAGATATGGCCAAAACAAGTTTTTCATATAAAAATTTCAAATTTTTTGGGTTTTGGGTGGATTTTTCAATTTTTTGGGGGTAGTCACGAATTAAAGTCCTTTTCGCTCTAGGACGCATATTTAAGGAGATATGGCCAAAACAAGTTTTTCATATAAAAATTTCAAATTTTTTGGGTTTTGGGTGGATTTTTCAATTTTTTGGGGGTAGTCACGAATTAAAGTCCTTTTCGCTCTAGGACGCATATTTAAGGAGATATGGCCAAAACAAGTTTTTCATATAAAAATTTCAAATTTTTTGGGTTTTGGGTGGATTTTTCAATTTTTTGGGGGTAGTCACGAATTAAAGTCCTTTTCGCTCTAGGACGCATATTTAAGGAGATATGGCCAAAACAAGTTTTTCATATAAAAATTTAACTTTTTTAGGTTTTGGGTGGATTTCTCAATTTTTTGCGGGTAGTCACGAATTAAAGTCCTTTTCGCTCTAGGACGCATATTTAAGGAGATATGGCCAAAACAAGTTTTTCATATAAAAATTTCAAAAAAATTTGGGTTTTGGGTGGATTTTTCAATTTTTTGGGGGTGGTCACGAATTAAAGTCCTTTTCGCTCTAGAACGCTTAGTTTAGGAGATATAGCCAAAACAAGTTTTTCATATAAAAATTTCAATTTTTTTGGGTTTTGGGTGGATTTTTCAATTTTTTGGGGGTAGTCACGAATTAAAGTCCTTTTCGCTCTAGGACGCATATTTAAGGAGATATGGCCAAAACAAGTTTTTCATATAAAAATTTCAAATTTTTTGGGTTTTGGGTGGATTTTTCAATTTTTTGGGGGTAGTCACGAATTAAAGTCCTTTTCGCTCTAGGACGCATATTTAAGGAGATATGGCCAAAACAAGTTTTTCATATAAAAATTTCAAATTTTTTGGGTTTTGGGTGGATTTTTCAATTTTTTGGGGGTGGTCACGAATTAAAGTCCTTTTCGCTCTAGGACGCATATTTAAGGAGATATGGCCAAAACAAGTTTTTCATATAAAAATTTCAAATTTTTTGGGTTTTGGGTGGATTTTTCAATTTTTTGGGGGTAGTCACGAATTAAAGTCCTTTTCGCTCTAGGACGCATATTTAAGGAGATATGGCCAAAACAAGTTTTTCATATAAAAATTTCAAATTTTTTGGGTTTTGGGTGGATTTTTCAATTTTTTGGGGGTGGTCACGAATTAAAGTCCTTTTCGCTCTAGGACGCATATTTAAGGAGATATGGCCAAAACAAGTTTTTCATATAAAAATTTCAAATTTTTTGGGTTTTGGGTGGATTTTTCAATTTTTTGGGGGTAGTCACGAATTAAAGTCCTTTTCGCTCTAGGACGCTTAGTTTAGGAGATATGGCCAAAACAAGTTTTTCATATAAAAATTTCAAATTTTTTGGGTTTTGGGTGGATTTTTCAATTTTTTGGGGGTAGTCACGAATTAAAGTCCTTTTCGCTCTAGGACGCTTAGTTTAGGAGATATGGCCAAAACAAGTTTTTCATATAAAAATTTCAAATTTTTTGGGTTTTGGGTGGATTTTTCAATTTTTTGGGGGTAGTCACGAATTAAAGTCCTTTTCGCTCTAGGACACATATTTAAGGAGATATGGCCAAAACAAGTTTTTCATATAAAAATTTCAAATTTTTTGGGGGTGGTCACGAATTAAAGTCCTTTTCGCTCTAGGACGCATATTTAAGGAGATATGGCCAAAACAAGTTTTTCATATAAAAATTTCAATTTTTTTGGGTTTTGGGTGGATTTTTCAATTTTTTGGGGGTGGTCACGAATTAAAGTCCTTTTCGCTCTAGGACACATATTTAAGGAGATATGGCCAAAACAAGTTTTTCATATAAAAATTTCAATTTTTTTGGGTTTTGGGTGGATTTTTCAATTTTTTGGGGGGTAGTCACGAATTAAAGTCCTTTTCGCTGTAGGACGCATATTTAAGGAGTTATGGCCAAAACAAATTTTTCATATAAAAATTTCAAATTTTTTAGGTTTTGAGTGGATTTTTCAATTTTTTGGGGGTGGTCACGAATTAAAGTCCTTTTCGCTCTAGGACGCATATTTAAGGAGATATGGCCAAAACAAGTTTTTCATATAAAAATTTAAAATTTTTTGGGTTTTGGGTGGATTTTTCAATTTTTTGGGGGTAGTCACGAATTAAAGTCCTTTTCGCTCTAGGACGCATATTTAAGGAGATATGGCCAAAACAAGTTTTTCATATAAAAATTTCAAATTTTTTGGGTTTTGGGTGGATTTTTCAATTTTTTGGGGGTGGTCACGAATTAAAGTCCTTTTCGCTCTAGGACGCATATTTAAGGAGATATGGCCAAAACAAGTTTTTCATATAAAAATTTCAAATTTTTTGGGTTTTTGGTGGATTTTTCAATTTTTTGGGGGTAGTCACGAATTAAAGTCCTTTTCGCTCTAGGACGCTTAGTTTAGGAGATATGGCCAAAACAAGTTTTTCATATAAAAATTTCAAATTTTTTGGGTTTTGGGTGGATTTTTCAATATTTTGGGGGTAGTCACGAATTAAAGTCCTTTTCGCTCGAGGACGTATATTTAAGGAGATATGGCCAAAACAAGTTTTTCATATAAAAATTTAAATTTTTTAGGTTTTGGGTGGATTTTTCAATTTTTTGGGGGTAGTCACGAATTAAAGTCCTTTTCGCTCTAGGACGCATATTTAAGGAGATATGGCCAAAACAAGTTTTTCATATAAAAATTTCAAATTTTTTGGGTTTTGGGTGGACGCATATTTAAGGAGATATGGCCAAAACAAGTTTTTCATATAAAAATTTCAAATTTTTTGGGTTTTGGGTGGATTTTTCAATTTTTTGGGGGTAGTCACGAATTAAAGTCCTTTTCGCTCTAGGACGCTTAGTTTAGGAGATATGGCCAAAACAAGTTTTTCATATAAAAATTTCAAATTTTTTGGGTTTTGGGTGGATTTTTCAATATTTGGGGGGTAGTCACGAATTAAAGTCCTTTTCGCTCGAGGACGTATATTTAAGGAGATATGGCCAAAACAAGTTTTTCATATAAAAATTTAAATTTTTTAGGTTTTGGGTGGATTTTTCAATTTTTTGGGGGTAGTCACGAATTAAAGTCCTTTTCGCTCTAGGACGCATATTTAAGGAGATATGGCCAAAACAAGTTTTTCATATAAAAATTTCAAATTTTTTGGGTTTTGGGTGGATTTTTCAATTTTTTGGGGGTGGTCACGAATTAAAGTCCTTTTCGCTCTAGGACGCATATTTAAGGAGATATGGCCAAAACAAGTTTTTCATATAAAAATTTCAAATTTTTTGGGTTTTGGGTGGATTTTTCAATTTTTTGGGGGTAGTCACGAATTAAAGTCCTTTTCGCTCTAGGACGCATATTTAAGGAGATATGGCCAAAACAAGTTTTTCATATAAAAATTTCAAATTTTTTGGGTTTTGGGTGGATTTTTCAATTTTTTGGGGGTGGTCACGAATTAAAGTCCTTTTCGCTCTAGGACGCATATTTAAGGAGATATGGCCAAAACAAGTTTTTCATATAAAAATTTCAAATTTTTTGGGTTTTGGGTGGATTTTTCAATTTTTTGGGGGTAGTCACGAATTAAAGTCCTTTTCGCTCTAGGACGCATATTTAAGGAGATATGGCCAAAACAAGTTTTTCATATAAAAATTTCAAATTTTTTGGGTTTTGGGTGGATTTTTCAATTTTTTGGGGGTGGTTACGAATTAAAGTCCTTTTCGCTCTAGGACGCATATTTAAGGAGATATGGCCAAAACAAGTTTTTCATATAAAAATTTCAAATTTTTTGGGTTTTGGGTGGATTTTTCAATTTTTTGGGGGTAGTCACGAATTAAAGTCCTTTTCGCTCTAGGACGCTTAGTTTAGGAGATATGGCCAAAACAAGTTTTTCATATAAAAATTTTAAATTTTTTGGGTTTTGGGTGGATTTTTCAATATTTTGGGGGTAGTCACGAATTAAAGTCCTTTTCGCTCGAGGACGTATATTTAAGGAGATATGGCCAAAACAAGTTTTTCATATAAAAATTTAAATTTTTTAGGTTTTGGGTGGATTTTTCAATTTTTTGGGGGTAGTCACGAATTAAAGTCCTTTTCGCTCTAGGACGCATATTTAAGGAGATATGGCCAAAACAAGTTTTTCATATAAAAATTTCAAATTTTTTAGGTTTTGGGTGGATTTTTCAATTTTTTGGGGGTAGTCACGAATTAAAGTCCTTTTCGCTCTAGGACGCATATTTAAGGAGATATGGCCAAAACAAGTTTTTCATATAAAAATTTCAAATTTTTTGGGTTTTAGGTGGATTTTTCAATTTTTTGGGGGTAGTCACGAATTAAAGTCCTTTTCGCTCTAGGACGCATATTTAAGGAGATATGGCCAAAACAAGTTTTTCATATAAAAATTTAAATTTTTTAGGTTTTGGGTGGATTTTTCAATTTTTTGGGGGTAGTCACGAATTAAAGTCCTTTTCGCTCTAAGACGCATATTTAAGGAGATATGGCCAAAACAAGTTTTTCATATAAAAATTTCAAAAAATTTGGGTTTTGGGTGGATTTTTCAATTTTTTGGGGGTGGTCACGAATTAAAGTCCTTTTCGCTCTAGAACGCTTAGTTTAGGAGATATGGCCAAAACAAGTTTTTCATATAAAAATTTCAAATTTTTTGGGTTTTGGGTGGATTTTTCAATTTTTTGGGGGTGGTCACGAATTAAAGTCCTTTTCGCTCTAGGACGCATATTTAAGGAGATATGGCCAAAACAAGTTTTTCATATAAAAATTTCAATTTTTTTGGGTTTTGGGTGGATTTTTAAATTTTTTGGGGGTAGTCACGAATTAAAGTCCTTTTCGCTCTAGGACGCATATTTAAGGAGATATGGCCAAAACAAGTTTTTCATATAAAAATTTCAAATTTTTTGGGTTTTGGGTGGATTTTTCAATTTTTTGGGGGTAGTCACGAATTAAAGTCCTTTTCGCTCTAGGACGCATATTTAAGGAGATATGGCCAAAACAAGTTTTTCATATAAAAATTTCAAATTTTTTGGGTTTTGGGTGGATTTTTCAATTTTTTGGGGGTGGTCACGAATTAAAGTCCTTTTCGCTCTAGGACGCATATTTAAGGAGATATGGCCAAAACAAGTTTTTCATATAAAAATTTCAAATTTTTTGGGTTTTGGGTGGATTTTTCAATTTTTTGGGGGTGGTCACGAATTAAAGTCCTTTTCGCTCTAGGACGCATATTTAAGGAGATATGGCCAAAACAAGTTTTTCATATAAAAATTTCAAATTTTTTGGGTTTTAGGTGGATTTTTCAATTTTTTGGGGGTAGTCACGAATTAAAGTCCTTTTCGCTCTAGGACGCATATTTAAGGAGATATGGCCAAAACAAGTTTTTCATATAAAACTTTAAATTTTTTAGGTTTTGGGTGGATTTTTCAATTTTTTGGGGGTAGTCACGAATTAAAGTCCTTTTCGCTCTAGGACGCATATTTAAGGAGATATGGCCAAAACAAGTTTTTCATATAAAAATTTCAAATTTTTTGGGGGTGGTCACGAATTAAAGTCCTTTTCGCTCTAGGACGCATATTTAAGGAGATATGGCCAAAACAAGTTTTTCATATAAAAATTTCAATTTTTTTGGGTTTTGGGTGGATTTTTCAATTTTTTGGGGGTGGTCACGAATTAAAGTCCTTTTCGCTCTAGAACGCTTAGTTTAGGAGATATGGCCAAAACAAGTTTTTCATATAAAAATTTCAATTTTTTTGGGTTTTGGGTGGATTTTTCAATTTTTTGGGGGTAGTCACGAATTAAAGTCCTTTTCGCTCTAGGACACATATTTAAGGAGATATGGCCAAAACAAGTTTTTCATATAAAAATTTCAAATTTTTTAGGTTTTGAGTGGATTTTTCAATTTTTTGGGGGTGGTCACGAATTAAAGTCCTTTTCGCTCTAGGACGCATATTTAAGGAGATATGGCCAAAACAAGTTTTTCATATAAAAATTTCAATTTTTTTGGGTTTTGGGTGGATTTTTCAATTTTTTGGGGGGTAGTCACGAATTAAAGTCCTTTTCGCTGTAGGACGCATATTTAAGGAGATATGGCCAAAACAAATTTTTCATATAAAAATTTCAAATTTTTTAGGTTTTGGGTGGATTTTTCAATTTTTTGGGGGTGGTCACGAATTAAAGTCCTTTTCGCTCTAGGACGCATATTTAAGGAGATATGGCCAAAACAAGTTTTTCATATAAAAATTTAAAATTTTTTGGGTTTTGGGTGGATTTTTCAATTTTTTGGGGGTAGTCACGAATCAAAGTCCTTTTCGCTCTAGGACGCATATTTAAGGAGATATGGCCAAAACAAGTTTTTCATATAAAAATTTCAAATTTTTTGGGTTTTGGGTGGATTTTTCAATTTTTTGGGGGTGGTTACGAATTAAAGTCCTTTTCGCTCTAGGACGCATATTTAAGGAGATATGGCCAAAACAAGTTTTTCATATAAAAATTTCAAATTTTTTGGGTTTTGGGTGGATTTTTCAATTTTTTGGGGGTAGTCACGAATTAAAGTCCTTTTCGCTCTAGGACGCATATTTAAGGAGATATGGCCAAAACAAGTTTTTCATATAAAAATTTCAAATTTTTTGGGTTTTGGGTGGATTTTTCAATATTTTGGGGGTAGTCACGAATTAAAGTCCTTTTCGCTCGAGGACGTATATTTAAGGAGATATGGCCAAAACAAGTTTTTCATATAAAAATTTAAATTTTTTAGGTTTTGGGTGGATTTTTCAATTTTTTGGGGGTAGTCACGAATTAAAGTCCTTTTCGCTCTAGGACGCATATTTAAGGAGATATGGCCAAAACAAGTTTTTCATATAAAAATTTCAAATTTTTTAGGTTTTGGGTGGATTTTTCAATTTTTTGGGGGTAGTCACGAATTAAAGTCCTTTTCGCTCTAGGACGCATATTTAAGGAGATATGGCCAAAATAAATTTTTCATATAAAAATTTCAAATTTTTTAGGTTTTGAGTGGATTTTTCAATTTTTTGGGGGTGGTCACGAATTAAAGTCCTTTTCGCTCTAGGACGCATATTTAAGGAGATATGGCCAAAACAAGTTTTTCATATAAAAATTTCAATTTTTTTGGGTTTTGGGTGGATTTTTCAATTTTTTGGGGGTGGTCACGAATTAAAGTCCTTTTCGCTCTAGAACGCTTAGTTTAGGAGATATGGCCAAAACAAGTTTTTCATATAAAAATTTCAAATTTTTTGGGTTTTGGGTGGATTTTTCAATTTTTTGGGGGTAGTCACGAATTAAAGTCCTTTTCGCTCTAGGACGCATATTTAAGGAGATATGGCCAAAACAAGTTTTTCATATAAAAATTTCAAATTTTTTGGGTTTTGGGTGGATTTTTCAATTTTTTGGGGGTGGTCACGAATTAAAGTCCTTTTCGCTCTAGGACGCATATTTAAGGAGATATGGCCAAAACAAGTTTTTCATATAAAAATTTCAAATTTTTTGGGTTTTAGGTGGATTTTTCAATTTTTTGGGGGTAGTCACGAATTAAAGTCCTTTTCGCTCTAGGACGCATATTTAAGGAGATATGGCCAAAACAAGTTTTTCATATAAAAATTTAAATTTTTTAGGTTTTGGGTGGATTTTTCAATTTTTTGGGGGTAGTCACGAATTAAAGTCCTTTTCGCTCTAGGACGCATATTTAAGGAGATATGGCCAAAACAAGTTTTTCATATAAAAATTTCAAAAAATTTGGGTTTTGGGTGGATTTTTCAATTTTTTGGGGGTGGTCACGAATTAAAGTCCTTTTCGCTCTAGAACGCTTAGTTTAGGAGATATGGCCATATAAAAATTTCAAATTTTTTGGGTTTTGGGTGGATTTTTCAATTTTTTGGGGGTAGTCACGAATTAAAGTCCTTTTCGCTCTAGGACGCATATTTAAGGAGATATGGCCAAAACAAATTTTTCATATAAAAATTTCAAATTTTTTAGGTTTTGAGTGGATTTTTCAATATTTTGGGGGTGGTCACGAATTAAAGTCCTTTTCGCTCTAGGACGCATATTTAAGGAGATATGGCCAAAACAAGTTTTTCATATAAAAATTTCAATTTTTTTGGGTTTTGGGTGGATTTTTAAATTTTTTGGGGGTAGTCACGAATTAAAGTCCTTTTCGCTCTAGGACGCATATTTAAGGAGATATGGCCAAAACAAGTTTTTCATATAAAAATTTCAAATTTTTTGGGTTTTGGGTGGATTTTTCAATTTTTTGGGGGTGGTCACGAATTAAAGTCCTTTTCGCTCTAGGACGCATATTTAAAGAGATATGGCCAAAACAAGTTTTTCATATAAAAATTTCAAATTTTTTGGGTTTTAGGTGGATTTTTCAATTTTTTGGGGGTAGTCACGAATTAAAGTCCTTTTCGCTCTAGGACGCATATTTAAGGAGATATGGCCAAAACAAGTTTTTCATATAAAAATTTCAAATTTTTTGGGTTTTGGGTGGATTTTTCAATTTTTTGGGGGTAGTCACGAATTAAAGTCCTTTTCGCTCTAGGACGCTTAGTTTAGGAGATATGGCCAAAACAAGTTTTTCATATAAAAATTTTAAATTTTTTGGGTTTTGGGTGGATTTTTCAATATTTTGGGGGTAGTCACGAATTAAAGTCCTTTTCGCTCTAGGACGTATATTTAAGGAGATATGGCCAAAACAAGTTTTTCATATAAAAATTTAAATTTTTTAGGTTTTGGGTGGGTTTTTCAATTTTTTGGGGGTAGTCACGAATTAAAGTCCTTTTCGCTCTAGGACGCATATTTAAGGAGATATGGCCAAAACAAGTTTTTCATATAAAAATTTCAAATTTTTTAGGTTTTGGGTGGATTTTTCAATTTTTTGGGGGTAGTCACGAATTAAAGTCCTTTTCGCTCTAGGACGCATATTTAAGGAGATATGGCCAAAACAAGTTTTTCATATAAAAATTTCAAATTTTTTGGGTTTTGGGTGGATTTTTCAATTTTTTGGGGGTGGTCACGAATTAAAGTCCTTTTCGCTCTAGGACGAATATTTAAGGAGATATGGCCAAAACAAGTTTTTCATATAAAAATTTCAAATTTTTTGGGTTTTGGGTGGATTTTTTAATTTTTTGGGGGTAGTCACGAATTAAAGTCCTTTTCGCTCTAGGACGTATATTTAAGGAGATATGGCCAAAACAAGTTTTTCATATAAAAATTTAAATTTTTTAGGTTTTGGGTGGATTTTTCAATTTTTTGGGGGTAGTCACGAATTAAGGTCCTTTTCGCTCTAGGACGCATATTTAAGGAGATATGGCCAAAACAAGTTTTTCATATAAAAATTTCAAATTTTTTGGGTTTTGGGTGGATTTTTCAATTTTTTGGGGGTGGTCACGAATTAAAGTCCTTTTCGCTCTAGGACGCATATTTAAGGAGATATGGCCAAAACAAGTTTTTCATATAAAAATTTCAAATTTTTTGGGTTTTGGGTGGATTTTTCAATTTTTTGGGGGTAGTCACGAATTAAAGTCCTTTTCGCTCTAGGACGCATATTTAAGGAGATATGGCCAAAACAAGTTTTTCATATAAAAATTTCAAATTTTTTGGGTTTTGGGTGGATTTTTCAATTTTTTGGGGATGGTCACGAATTAAAGTCCTTTTCGCTCTAGGACGCATATTTAAGGAGATATGGCCAAAACAAGTTTTTCATATAAAAATTTCAAATTTTTTGGGTTTTGGGTGGATTTTTTAATTTTTTGGGGGTAGTCACGAATTAAAGTCCTTTTCGCTCTAGGACGCTTAGTTTAGGAGATATGGCCAAAACAAGTTTTTCATATAAAAATTTCAAATTTTTTGGGTTTTGGGTGGATTTTTCAATTTTTTGGGGGTAGTCACGAATTAAAGTCCTTTTCGCTCTAGGACGCTTAGTTTAGGAGATATGGCCAAAACAAGTTTTTCATATAAAAATTTAAATTTTTTAGGTTTTGGGTGGATTTTTCAATTTTTTGGGGGTAGTCACGAATTAAAGTCCTTTTCGCTCTAGGACGCATATTTAAGGAGATATGGCCAAAACAAGTTTTTCATATAAAAATTTCAAATTTTTTGGGTTTTGGGTGGATTTTTCAATTTTTTGGGGGTAGTCACGAATTAAAGTCCTTTTCGCTCTAGGACGCTTAGTTTAGGAGATATGGCCAAAACAAGTTTTTCATATAAAAATTTCAAATTTTTTAGGTTTTGGGTGGATTTTT
This sequence comes from Haematobia irritans, assembly GCF_050003625.1. Classification (NCBI taxonomy): domain Eukaryota; kingdom Metazoa; phylum Arthropoda; class Insecta; order Diptera; family Muscidae; genus Haematobia; species Haematobia irritans. The sequence continues at coordinate 26,621,434 of NC_134401.1, forward strand.
CAATTTTTTGGGGGTAGTCACGAATTAAAGTCCTTTTCGCTCTAGGACACATATTTAAGGAGATATGGCCAAAACAAGTTTTTCATATAAAAATTTCAAATTTTTTGGGGGTGGTCACGAATTAAAGTCCTTTTCGCTCTAGGACGCATATTTAAGGAGATATGGCCAAAACAAGTTTTTCATATAAAAATTTCAAATTTTTTGGGTTTTGGGTGGATTTTTCAATTTTTTGGGGGTAGTCACGAATTAAAGTCCTTTTCGCTCTAGGACGCTTAGTTTAGGAGATATGGCCAAAACAAGTTTTTCATATAAAAATTTCAAATTTTTTGGGTTTTGGGTGGATTTTTCAATTTTTTGGGGGTAGTCACGAATTAAAGTCCTTTTCGCTCTAGGACGCATATTTAAGGAGATATGGCCAAAACAAGTTTTTCATATAAAAATTTCAAATTTTTTGGGTTTTGGGTGGATTTTTCAATTTTTTGGGGGTAGTCACGAATTAAAGTCCTTTTCGCTCTAGGACGCATATTTAAGGAGATATGACCAAAACAAGTTTTTCATATAAAAATTTCAATTTTTTTGGGTTTTGGGTGGATTTTTCAATTTTTTGGGGATGGTCACGAATTAAAGTCCTTTTCGCTCTGGGACGCATATTTAAGGAGATATGGCGAAAACAAGTTTTTCATATAAAAATTTCAAATTTTTTGGGTTTTGGGTGGATTTTTCAATTTTTTGGGGGTAGTCACGAATTAAAGTCCTTTTCGCTCTAGGACGCTTAGTTTAGGAGATATGGCCAAAACAAGTTTTTCATATAAAAATTTCAAATTTTTTGGGTTTTGGGTGGATTTTTCAATTTTTTGGGGGTAGTCACGAATTAAAGTCCTTTTCGCTCTAGGACGCATATTTAAGGAGATATGGCCAAAACAAGTTTTTCATATAAAAATTTCAAATTTTTTGGGTTTTGGGTGGATTTTTCAATTTTTTGGGGGTAGTCACGAATTAAAGTCCTTTTCGCTCTAGGACGCATATTTAAGGAGATATGGCCAAAACAAGTTTTTCATATAAAAATTTCAAATTTTTTGGGTTTTGGGTGGATTTTTCAATTTTTTGGGGGTAGTCACGAATTAAAGTCCTTTTCGCTCTAGGACGCTTAGTTTAGGAGATATGGCCAAAACAAGTTTTTCATATAAAAATTTCAAATTTTTTAGGTTTTGGGTGGATTTTTCAATTTTTTGGGGGTAGTCACGAATTTAAGTCCTTTTCGCTCTAGGACACATATTTAAGGAGATATGGCCAAAACAAGTTTTTCATATAAAAATTTCAAATTTTTTGGGCGTGGTCACGAATTAAAGTCCTTTTCGCTCTAGGACGCATATTTAAGGAGATATGGCCAAAACAAGTTTTTCATATAAAAATTTCAAATTTTTTGGGTTTTGGGTGGATTTTTCAATTTTTTGGGGGTAGTCACGAATTAAAGTCCTTTTCGCTCTATGACGCTTAGTTTAGGAGATATGGCCAAAACAAGTTTTTCATATAAAAATTTCAAATTTTTTGGGTTTTGGGTGGATTTTTCAATTTTTTGGGGGTAGTCACGAATTAAAGACCTTTTCGCTCTAGGACGCATATTTAAGGAGATATGGCCAAAACAAGTTTTTCATATAAAAATTTAAATTTTTTAGGTTTTGGGTGGATTTTTCAATTTTTTGGGGATGGTCACGAATTAAAGTCCTTTTCGCTCTAGGACGCATATTTAAGGAGATATGGCCAAAACAAGTTTTTCATATAAAAATTTCAAATTTTTTGGGTTTTGGGTGGATTTTTCAATTTTTTGGGGGTAGTCACGAATTAAAGTCCTTTTCGCTCTAGGACGCTTAGTTTAGGAGATATGGCCAAAACAAGTTTTTCATATAAAAATTTCAAATTTTTTGGGTTTTGGGTGGATTTTTCAATTTTTTGGGGGTAGTCACGAATTAAAGTCCTTTTCGCTCTAGGACGCTTAGTTTAGGAGATATGGCCAAAACAAGTTTTTCATATAAAAATTTCAAATTTTTTGGGTTTTGGGTGGATTTTTCAATTTTTTGGGGGTAGTCACGAATTAAAGTCCTTTTCGCTCTAGGACGCATATTTAAGGAGATATGGCCAAAACAAGTTTTTCATATAAAAATTTCAAATTTTTTGGGTTTTGGGTGGATTTTTCAATTTTTTGGGGGTAGTCACGAATTAAAGTCCTTTTCACTCTAGGACGCATATTTAAGAAGATATGGCCAAAACAAGTTTTTCATATAAAAATTTCAAATTTTTTAGGTTTTGGGTGGATTTTTCAATTTTTTGGGGGTAGTCACGAATTAAAGTCCTTTTCGCTCTAGGACGCATATTTAAGGAGATATGGCCAAAACAAGTTTTTCATATAAAAATTTCAATTTTTTTTGGTTTTGGGTGGATTTTTCAATTTTTTGGGGGTGGTCACGAATTAAAGTCCTTTTCGCTCTAGAACGCTTAGTTTAGGAGATATGGCCAAAACAAGTTTTTCATATAAAAATTTCAGTTTTTTGGGTTTTGGGTGGATTTTTCAATATTTTGGGGGTAGTCACGAATTAAAGTCCTTTTCGCTCTAGGACGCATATTTAAGGAGATATGGCCAAAACAAGTTTTTCATATAAAAATTTCAATTTTTTTGGGTTTTGGGTGGATTTTTCAATTTTTTGGGGGTAGTCACGAATTAAAGTCCTTTTCGCTCTAGGACGCATATTTAAGGAGATATGGCCAAAACAAGTTTTTCATATAAAAATTTCAAATTTTTTGGGTTTTGGGTGGATTTTTCAATTTTTTGGGGGTGGTCACGAATTAAAGTCCTTTTCCGCTCTAGGACGCATATTTAAGGAGATATGGCCAAAACAAGTTTTTCATATAAAAATTTCAAATTTTTTGGGTTTTGGGTGGATTTTTCAATTTTTTGGGGGTAGTCACGAATTAAAGTCCTTTTCGCTCTAGGACGCTTAGTTTAGGAGATATGGCCAAAACAAGTTTTTCATATAAAAATTTCAAATTTTTTGGGTTTTGGGTGGATTTTTCAATATTTTGGGGGTAGTCACGAATTAAAGTCCTTTTCGCTCTAGGACGTATATTTAAGGAGATATGGCCAAAACAAGTTTTTCATATAAAAATTTCAAATTTTTCGGGTTTTGGGTGGATTTTTCAATTTTTTGGGGGTAGTCACGAATTAAAGTCCTTTTCCGCTCTAGGACGCATATTTAAGGAGATATGGCCAAAACAAGTTTTTCATATAAAAATTTCAAATTTTTTGGGTTTTGGGTGGATTTTTCAATTTTTTGGGGGTAGTCACGAATTAAAGTCCTTTTCGCTCTAGGACGCTTAGTTTAGGAGATATGGCCAAAACAAGTTTTTCATATAAAAATTTCAAATTTTTTGGGTTTTGGGTGGATTTTTCAATATTTTGGGGGTGGTCACGAATTAAAGTCCTTTTCGCTCTAGGACGTATATTTAAGGAGATATGGCCAAAACAAGTTTTTCATATAAAAATTTAAATTTTTTGGGTTTTGGGTGGATTTTTCAATTTTTTGGGGGTAGTCACGAATTAAAGTCCTTTTCGCTCTAGGACGCATATTTAAGGAGATATGGCCAAAACAAGTTTGTCATATAAAAATTTCAAATTTTTTGGGTTTTGGGTGGATTTTTCAATTTTTTGGGGGTAGTCACGAATTAAAGTCCTTTTCGCTCTAGGACGCATATTTAAGGAGATATGGCCAAAACAAGTTTTTCATATAAAAATTTAAAATTTTTTGGGTTTTGGGTGGATTTTTCAATTTTTTGGGGGTAGTCACGAATTAAAGTCCTTTTCGCTCTAGGACGCATATTTAAGGAGATATGGCCAAAACAAGTTTTTCATATAAAAATTTCAAATTTTTTGGGTTTTGGGTGGATTTTTCAATTTTTTGGGGGTAGTCACGAATTAAAGTCCTTTTCGCTCTAGGACACATATTTAAGGAGATATGGCCAAAACAAATTTTTCATATAAAAATTTCAAATTTTTTAGGTTTTGAGTGGATTTTTCAATTTTTTGGGGGTGGTCACGAATTAAATTCCTTTTCGATCTAGGACGCATATTTAAGGAGATATGGCCAAAACAAGTTTTTCATATAAAAATTTCAAATTTTTTGGGTTTTGGGTGGATTTTTCAATTTTTTGGGGGTAGTCACGAATTAAAGTCCTTTTCGCTCTAGGACGCATATTTAAGGAGATATGGCCAAAACAAGTTTTTCATATAAAAATTTCAAATTTTTTGGGTTTTGGGTGGATTTTTCAATTTTTTGGGGGTAGTCACGAATTAAAGTCCTTTTCGCTCTAGGACGCATATTTAAGGAGATATGGCCAAAACAAGTTTTTCATATAAAAATTTAAAATTTTTTGGGTTTTGGGTGGATTTTTCAATTTTTTGGGGGTGGTCACGAATTAAAGTCCTTTTCGCTCTAGGACGCATATTTAAGGAGATATGGCCAAAACAAGTTTTTCATATAAAAATTTCAAATTTTTTGGGTTTTGGGTGGATTTTTCAATTTTTTGGGGGTAGTCACGAATTAAAGTCCTTTTCGCTCTAGGACGCTTAGTTTAGGAGATATGGCCAATACAAGTTTTTCATATAAAAATTTCAAATTTTTTGGGTTTTGGGTGGATTTTTCAATTTTTTGGGGGTGGTCACGAATTAAAGTCCTTTTCGCTCTAGGACGCATATTTAAGGAGATATGGCCAAAACAAGTTTTTCATATAAAAATTTCAAATTTTTTGGGTTTTGGGTGGATTTTTCAATTTTTTGGGGGTAGTCACGAATTAAAGTCCTTTTCGCTCTAGGACGCATATTTAAGGAGATATGGCCAAAACAAGTTTTTCATATAAAAATTTCAAATTTTTTGGGTTTTGGGTGGATTTTTCAATTTTTTGGGGGTAGTCACGAATTAAAGTCCTTTTCGCTCTAGGACGCATATTTAAGGAGATATGGCCAAAACAAGTTTTTCATATAAAAATTTCAATTTTTTTTGGGTTTTGGGTGGATTTTTCAATTTTTTGGGGGTAGTCACGAATTAAAGTCCTTTTCGCTCTAGGACGCATATTTAAGGAGATATGACCAAAACAAGTTTTTCATATAAAAATTTCAAATTTTTTGGGTTTTGGGTGGATTTTTCAATTTTTTGGGGGTAGTCACGAATTAAAGTCCTTTTCGCTCTAGGACGCATATTTAAGGAGATATGGCCAATACAAGTTTTTCATATAAAAATTTCAAATTTTTTGGGTTTTGGGTGGATTTTTCAATTTTTTGGGGGTGGTCACGAATTAAAGTCCTTTTCGCTCTAGGACGCATATTTAAGGAGATATGGCCAAAACAAGTTTTTCATATAAAAATTTCAAAAAAATTAGGGTTTTGGGTGGATTTTTCAATTTTTTGGGGGTGGTCACGAATTAAAGTCCTTTTCGCTCTAGAACGCTTAGTTTAGGAGATATGGCCAAAACAAATTTTTCATATAAAAATTTAAAATTTTTTAGGTTTTGAGTGGATTTTTCAATTTTTTGGGGGTGGTCACGAATTAAAGTCCTTTTCGCTCTAGGACGCATATTTAAGGAGATATGGCCAAAACAAGTTTTTCATATAAAAATTTCAAATTTTTTGGGTTTTGGGTGGATTTTTCAATTTTTTGGGGGTTGTCACGAATTAAAGTCCTTTTCGCTCTAGGACGCATATTTAAGGAGATATGGCCAAAACAAGTTTTTCATATAAAAATTTCAAATTTTTTGGGTTTTGGGTGGATTTTTCAATTTTTTGGGGGTGGTCACGAATTAAAGTCCTTTTCGCTCTAGAACGCTTAGTTTAGGAGATACGGCCAAAACAAGTTTTTCATATAAAAATTTCAATTTTTTTGGGTTTTGGGTGGATTTTTCAATATTTTGGGGGTAGTCACGAATTAAAGTCCTTTTCGCTCTAGGACGTATATTTAAGGAGATATGGCCAAAACAAGTTTTTCATATAAAAATTTAAATTTTTTAGGTTTTGGGTGGATTTTTCAATTTTTTGGGGCTAGTCACGAATTAAAGTCCTTTTCGCTCTAGGACGCATATTTAAGGAGATATGGCCAAAACAAGTTTTTCATATAAAAATTTCAAATTTTTTGGGTTTTGGGTGGATTTTTCAATTTTTTGGGGGTGGTCAGGAATTAAAGTCCTTTTCGCTCTAGGACGCATATTTAAGGAGATATGGCCAAAACAAGTTTTTCATGTAAAAATTTCAAATTTTTTGGGTTTTGGGTGGATTTTTCAATTTTTTGGGGGTAGTCACGAATTAAAGTCCTTTTCGCTCTAGGACGCTTAGTTTAGGAGATATGGCCAAAACAAGTTTTTCATATAAAAATTTCAAATTTTTTGGGTTTTGGGTGGATTTTTCAATTTTTTGGGGGTGGTCACGAATTAAAGTCCTTTTCGATCTAGGACGCATATTTACGGAGATATGGCCAAAACAAGTTTTTCATATAAAAATTTCAAATTTTTTAGGTTTTGAGTGGATTATAAAATTTTTTGGGGGTAGTCACGAATTAAAGTCCTTTTCGCTCTAGGACGCATATTTAAGGAGATATGGCCAAAACAAGTTTTTCATATAAAAATTTCAAATTTTTTGGGTTTTTTCATATAAAAATTTCAAATTTTTTGGGTTTTGGGTGAATTTTTCAATTTTTTGGGGGTAGTCACGAATTAAAGTCCTTTTCGCTCTAGGACGTATATTTAAGGAGATATGGCCAAAACAAGTTTTTCATATAAAAATTTAATTTTTTTAGGTTTTGGGTGGATTTTTCAATTTTTTGGGGGTAGTCACGAATTAAAGTCCTTTTCGCTCTAGGACGTATATTTAAGGAGATATGGCCAAAACAAGTTTTTCATATAAAAATTTCAAATTTTTTGGGTTTTGGGTGGATTTTTCAATTTTTTGGGGGTAGTCACGAATTAAAGTCCTTTTCGCTCTAGGACGCTTAGTTTAGGAGATATGGCCAAAACAAGTTTTTCATATAAAAATTTCAAATTTTTTGGGTTTTGGGTGGATTTTTCAATTTTTTGGGGGTAGTCACGAACTAAAGTCCTTTTCGCTCTAGGACGCTTAGTTTAGGAGATATGGCCAAAACAAGTTTTTCATATAAAAATTTCAAATTTTTTGGGTTTTTGGGTGGATTTTTCAATTTTTTGGGGGTAGTCACGAATTAAAGTCCTTTTCGCTCTAGGACGCATATTTAAGGAGATATGGCCAAAACAAGTTTTTCATATAAAAATTTAAAATTTTTTGGGTTTTGGGTGGATTTTTCAATTTTTTGGGGGTGGTCACGAATTAAAGTCCTTTTCGCTCTAGGACGCTTAGTTTAGGAGATATGGCCAAAACAAGTTTTTCATATAAAAATTTCAAATTTTTTGGGTTTTGGGTGGATTTTTCAATTTTTTGGGGGTAGTCACGAATTAAAGTCCTTTTCGCTCTAGGACACATATTTAAGGAGATATGGCCAAAACAAGTTTTTCATATAAAAATTTCAAATTTTTTGGGGGTGGTCACGATTTAAAGTCCTTTTCGCTCTAGGACGCATATTTAAGGAGATATGGCCAAAACAAGTTTTTCATATAAAAATTTCAAATTTTTTAGGTTTTGGGTGGATTTTTCAATTTTTTGGGGGTAGTCACGAATTAAAGTCCTTTTCGCTCTAGGACGCATATTTAAGGAGATATGGCCAAAACAAATTTTTCATATAAAAATTTCAAATTTTTTAGGTTTTGACTGGATTTTGCAATTTTTTGGGGGTAGTCACGAATTAAAGTCCTTTTCGCTCTAGGACGCATATTTAAGGAGATATGGCCAAAACAAATTTTTCATATAAAAATTTCAAATTTTTTAGGTTTTGAGTGGATTTTGCAATTTTTTGGGGGTGGTCACGAATTAAAGTCCTTTTCGCTCTAGGACGCATATTTAAAGAGATATGGCCAAAACAAGTTTTTCATATAAAAATTTCAAATTTTTTGGGTTTTGGGTGGATTTTTCAATTTTTTGGGGGTAGTCACGAATTAAAGTCCTTTTCGCTCTAGGACGCATATTTAAGGAGATATGGCCAAAACAAGTTTTTCATATAAAAATTTAAATTTTTTAGGTTTTGGGTGGATTTTTCAATTTTTTGGGGGTAGTCACGAATTAAAGTCCTTTTCGCACTAGGACGCATATTTAAGGAGATATGGCCAAAACAAATTTTTCATACAAAAAGTTCAAATTTTTGGGGTTTTGGGTGGATTTTTCAATTTTTTGGGGGTGGTAACGAATTAAAGTCCTTTTCGCTCTAGGACGCATATTTAAGGAGATATGGCCAAAACAAGTTTTTCATATAAAAATTTCAAATTTTTTGGGTTTTGGGTGGATTTTTCAATTTTTTGGGGGTAGTCACGAATTAAAGTCCTTTTCGCTCTAGGACGCATATTTAAGGAGATATGGCCAAAACAAGTTTTTCATATAAAAATTTCAAAAAAATTTGGGTTTTGGGTGGATTTTTCAATTTTTTGGGGGTGGTCACGAATTAAAGTCCTTTTCGCTCTAGGACGCATATTTAAGGAGATATGGCCAAAATAAGTTTTTCATATAAAAATTTCAAATTTTTTAGGTTTTGGGTGGATTTTTCAATTTTTTGGGGGTAGTCACGAATTAAAGTCCTTTTCGCTCTAGGACGCATATTTAAGGAGATATGGCCAAAACAAGTTTTTCATATAAAAATTTCAAATTTTTTGGGTTTTGGGTGGATTTTTCAATTTTTTGGGGGTAGTCACGAATTAAAGTTCTTTTCGCTCTAGGACGCATATTTAAGGAGATATGGCCAAAACAAGTTTTTCATATACAAATTTCAATTTTTTTGGGTTTTGGGTGGATTTTTCAATTTTTTGGGGATGGTCACGAATAAAGTCCTTTTCGCTCTAGGACGCATATTTAAGGAGATATGGCCAAAACAAGTTTTTCATATAAAAATTTCAAATTTTTTTGGGTTTTGGGTGGATTTTTCAATTTTTTGGGGGTAGTCACGAATTAAAGTCCTTTTCGCTCTAGGACGCATATTTAAGGAGATATGGCCAAAACAAGTTTTTCATATAAAAATTTCAAATTTTTTGGGTTTTGGGTGGATTTTTCAATTTTTTGGGGGTGGTCACGAATTAAAGTCCTTTTCGCTCTAGGACGCATATTTAAGGAGATATGGCCAAAACAAGTTTTTCATATAAAAATTTCAAATTTTTTGGGTTTTGGGTGGATTTTTCAATTTTTTGGGGGTAGTCACGAATTAAAGTCCTTTTCGCTCTAGGACGCATATTTAAGGAGATATGGCCAAAACAAGTTTTTCATATAAAAATTTCAAATTTTTTGGGTTTTGGGTGGATTTTTCAATTTTTTGGGGGTGGTCACGAATTAAAGTCCTTTTCGCTCTAGGACGCATATTTAAGGAGATATGGCCAAAACAAGTTTTTCATATAAAAATTTCAAATTTTTTGGGTTTTGGGTGGATTTTTCAATTTTTTGGGGGTAGTCACGAATTAAAGTCCTTTTCGCTCTAGGACGCATATTTAAGGAGATATGGCCAAAACAAGTTTTTCATATAAAAATTTCAAATTTTTTGGGTTTTGGGTGGATTTTTCAATTTTTTGGGGGTAGTCACGAATTAAAGTCCTTTTCGCTCTAGGACGCATATTTAAGGAGATATGGCCAAAACAAGTTTTTCATATAAAAATTTCAATTTTTTTGGGTTTTGGGTGGATTTTTCAATTTTTTGGGGATGGTCACGAATTAAAGTCCTTTTCGCTCTAGGACGCTTAGTTTAGGAGATATGGCCAAAACAAGTTTTTCATATAAAAATTTCAAATTTTTTGGGTTTTGGGTGGATTTTTCAATTTTTTGGGGGTAGTCACGAATTAAAGTCCTTTTCGCTCTAGGACGCATATTTAAGGAGATATGGCCAAAACAAGTTTTTCGTATAAAAATTTCAATTTTTTTGGGTTTTGGGTGGATTTTTCAATTTTTTGGGGGTGGTCACGAATTAAAGTCCTTTTCGCTCTAGGACGCATATTTAAGGAGATATGGCCAAAACAAGTTTTTCATATAAAAATTTCAAATTTTTTGGGTTTTGGGTGGATTTTTCAATTTTTTGGGGGTAGTCACGAATTAAAGTCCTTTTCGCTCTAGGACGCATATTTAAGGAGATATGGCCAAAACAAGTTTTTCGTATAAAAATTTCAATTTTTTTGGGTTTTGGGTGGATTTTGCAATTTTTTGGGGGTGGTCACGAATTAAAGTCCTTTTCGCTTTAGGACGCATATTTAAGGAGATATGGCCAAAACAAGTTTTTCATATAAAAATTTAAATTTTTTTGGGTTTTGGGTGGATTTTTCAATTTTTTGGGGGTAGTCACGAATTAAAGTCCTTTTCGCTCTAGGACGCATATTTAAGGAGATATGGCCAAAACAAGTTTTTCATATAAAAATTTCAAATTTTTTGGGTTTTGGGTGGATTTTTCAATTTTTTGGGGGTAGTCACGAATTAAAGTCCTTTTCGCTCTAGGACGCATATTTAAGGAGATATGGCCAAAACAAGTTTTTCATATAAAAATTTCAAATTTTTTGCGTTTTGGGTGGATTTTTCAATTTTTTGGGGATGGTCACGAATTAAAGTCCTTTTCGCTCTAGGACGCATATTTAAGGAGATATGGCCAAAACAAGTTTTTCATATAAAAATTTCAAATTTTTTGGGTTTTGGGTGGATTTTTCAATTTTTTGGGGGTAGTCACGAATTAAAGTCCTTTTCGCTCTAGGACGCTTAGTTTAGGAGATATGGCCAAAACAAGTTTTTCATATAAAAATTTCAATTTTTTTGGGTTTTGGGTGGATTTTTCAATTTTTTGGGGGTAGTCACGAATTAAAGTCCTTTTCGCTCTAGGACGCATATTTAAGGAGATATGGCCAAAACAAGTTTTTCATATAAAAATTTCAAATTTTTTGGGTTTTGGGTGGATTTTTCAATTTTTTGGGGGTGGTCACGAATTAAAGTCCTTTTCGCTCTAGGACGCATATTTAAGGAGATATGGCCAAAACAAGTTTTTCATATAAAAATTTCAAATTTTTTTGGGTTTTGGGTGGATTTTTCAATTTTTTGGGGGTAGTCACGAATTAAAGTCCTTTTCGCTCTAGGACGTATATTGAAGGAGATATGGCCAAAACAAGTTTTTCATATAAAAATTTAAATTTTTTAGGTTTTGGGTGGATTTTTCAATTTTTTGGGGGTAGTCACGAATTAAAGTCCTTTTCGCTCTAGGACGCTTAGTTTAGGAGATATGGCCAAAACAAGTTTTTCATATAAAAATTTCAAATTTTTTGGGTTTTGGGTGGATTTTTCAATTTTTTGGGGGTAGTCACGAATTAAAGTCCTTTTCGCTCTAGGACACATATTTAAGGAGATATGGCCAAAACAAGTTTTTCATATAAAAATTTCAAATTTTTTGGGGGTGGTCACGAATTAAAGTCCTTTTCGCTCTAGGACGCATATTTAAGGAGATATGGCCAAAACAAGTTTTTCATATAAAAATTTCAAATTTTTTGGGTTTTGGGTGGATTTTTCAATTTTTTGGGGGTAGTCACGAATTAAAGTCCTTTTCGCTCTAGGACGCATATTTAAGGAGATATGGCCAAAACAAGTTTTTCATATAAAAATTTCAAATTTTTTGGGTTTTGGGTGGATTTTTCAATTTTTTGGGGGTGGTCACGAATTAAAGTCCTTTTCGCTCTAGGACGCATATTTAAGGAGATATGGCCAAAACAAGTTTTTCATATAAAAATTTCAAATTTTTTGGGTTTTGGGTGGATTTTTCAATTTTTTGGGGGTAGTCACGAATTAAAGTCCTTTTCGCTCTAGGACGCATATTTAAGGAGATATGGCCAAAACAAGTTTTTCATATAAAAATTTCAATTTTTTTGGGTTTTGGGTGGATTTTCCAATTTTTTGGGGGTAGTCACGAATTAAAGTCCTTTTCGCTCTAGGACGCATATTTAAGGAGATATGGCCAAAACAAGTTTTTCATATAAAAATTTCAAATTTTTTGGGTTTTGGGTGGATTTTTCAATTTTTTGGGGGTAGTCACGAATTAAAGTCCTTTTCGCTCTAGGACGCATATTTAAGGAGATATGGCCAAAACAAGTTTTTCATATAAAAATTTCAAATTTTTTGCGTTTTGGGTGGATTTTTCAATTTTTTGGGGATGGTCACGGATTAAAGTCCTTTTCGCTCTAGGACGCATATTTAAGGAGATATGGCCAAAACAAGTTTTTCATATAAAAATTTCAAATTTTTTGGGTTTTGGGTGGATTTTTCAATTTTTTGGGGGTAGTCACGAATTAAAGTCCTTTTCGCTCTAGGACGCTTAGTTTAGGAGATATGGCCAAAACAAGTTTTTCATATAAAAATTTCAAATTTTTTGGGTTTTGGGTGGATTTTTCAATTTTTTGGGGGTAGTCACGAATTAAAGTCCTTTTCGCTCTAGGACGTATATTTAAGGAGATATGGCCAAAACAAGTTTTTCATATAAAAATTTAAATTTTTTAGGTTTTCGAATTAAAGTCCTTTTCGCTCTAGGACGTATATTTAAGGAGATATGGCCAAAACAAGTTTTTCATATAAAAATTTAAATTTTTTAGGTTTTGGGTGGATTTTTCAATTTTTTGGGGGTAGTCACGAATTAAAGTCCTTTTTGGCTCTAGGACGCATATTTAAGGAGATATGGCCAAAACAAGTTTTTCATATAAAAATTTCAAATTTTTTGGGTTTTGGGTGGATTTTTCAATTTTTTGGGGGTGGTTAAAGTCCTTTTCGCTCTAGGACGCATATTTAAGGAGATATGGCCAAAACAAGTTTTTCATATACAAATTTCAAATTTTTTGGGTTTTGGGTGGATTTTTCAATTTTTTGGGGGTAGTCACGAATTAAAGTCCTTTTCGCTCTAGGACGTATATTTAAGGAGATATGGCCAAAACAAGTTTTTCATATAAAAATTTCAAATTTTTTAGGTTTTGAGTGGATTTTTCAATTTTTTGGGGGTAGTCACGAATTAAAGTCCTTTTCGCTCTAGGACGCTTAGTTTAGGAGATATGGCCAAAACAAGTTTTTCATATAAAAATTTAAAATTTTTTGGGTTTTGGGTGGATTTTTCAATTTTTTGGGGGTAGTCACGAATTAAAGTCCTTTTCGCTCTAGGACGCATATTTAAGGAGATATGGCCAAAACAAGTTTTTCATATAAAAATTTCAAATTTTTTGCGTTTTGGGTGGATTTTTAAATTTTTTGGGGATGGTCACGGATTAAAGTCCTTTTCGCTCTAGGACGCATATTTAAGGAGATATGGCCAAAACAAGTTTTTCATATAAAAATTTCAATTTTTTTGGGTTTTGGGTGGATTTTTCAATTTTTTGGGGGTAGTCACGAATTAAAGTCCTTTTCGCTCTAGGACGCTTAGTTTAGGAGATATGGCCAAAACAAGTTTTTCATATAAAAATTTCAAATTTTTTGGGTTTTGGGTGGATTTTTCAATTTTTTGGGGGTAGTCACGAATTAAAGTCCTTTTCGCTCTAGGACGTATATTTAAGGAGATATGGCCAAAACAAGTTTTTCATATAAAAATTTAAATTTTTTAGGTTTTGGGTGGATTTTTCAATTTTTTGGGGGTAGTCACGAATTAAAGTCCTTTTTGGCTCTAGGACGCATATTTAAGGAGATATGGCCAAAACAAGTTTTTCATATAAAAATTTCAAATTTTTTGGGTTTTGGGTGGATTTTTCAATTTTTTGGGGGTGGTTAAAGTCCTTTTCGCTCTAGGACGCATATTTAAGGAGATATGGCCAAAACAAGTTTTTCATATACAAATTTCAAATTTTTTGGGTTTTGGGTGGATTTTTCAATTTTTTGGGGGTAGTCACGAATTAAAGTCCTTTTCGCTCTAGGACGTATATTTAAGGAGATATGGCCAAAACAAGTTTTTCATATAAAAATTTAAATTTTTTAGGTTTTGGGTGGATTTTTAAATTTTTTGGGGGTAGTCACGAATTAAAGTCCTTTTCGCTCTAGGACGCTTAGTTTAGGAGATATGGCCAAAACAAGTTTTTCATATAAAAATTTCAAATTTTTTGGGTTTTGGGTGGATTTTTCAATTTTTTGGGGGTAGTCACGAATTAAAGTCCTTTTCGCTCTAGGACGCATATTTAAGGAGATATGGCCAAAACAAGTTTTTCATATAAAAATTTCAAATTTTTTGCGTTTTGGGTGGATTTTTCAATTTTTTGGGGATGGTCACGGATTAAAGTCCTTTTCGCTCTAGGACGCATATTTAAGGAGATATGGCCAAAACAAGTTTTTCATATAAAAATTTCAAATTTTTTGCGTTTTGGGTGGATTTTTCAATTTTTTGGGGATAGTCACGAATTAAAGTCCTTTTCGCTCTAGGACGCATATTTAAGGAGATATGGCCAAAACAAGTTTTTCATATAAAAATTTCAATTTTTTTGGGTTTTGGGTGGATTTTTCAATTTTTTGGGGGTGGTCACGAATTAAAGTCCTTTTCGCTCTAGGACGCATATTTAAGGAGATATGGCCAAAACAAGTTTTTCATATAAAAATTTCAAATTTTTTTGGGTTTTGGGTGGATTTTTCAATTTTTTGGGGGTAGTCACGAATTAAAGTCCTTTTCGCTCTAGGACGTATATTGAAGGAGATATGGCCAAAACAAGTTTTTCATATAAAAATTTAAATTTTTTAGGTTTTGGGTGGATTTTTCAATTTTTTGGGGGTAGTCACGAATTAAAGTCCTTTTCGCTCTAGGACGCTTAGTTTAGGAGATATGGCCAAAACAAGTTTTTCATATAAAAATTTCAAATTTTTTGGGTTTTGGGTGGATTTTTCAATTTTTTGGGGGTAGTCACGAATTAAAGTCCTTTTCGCTCTAGGACACATATTTAAGGAGATATGGCCAAAACAAGTTTTTCATATAAAAATTTCAAATTTTTTGGGGGTGGTCACGAATTAAAGTCCTTTTCGCTCTAGGACGCATATTTAAGGAGATATGGCCAAAACAAGTTTTTCATATAAAAATTTCAAATTTTTTGGGTTTTGGGTGGATTTTTCAATTTTTTGGGGGTAGTCACGAATTAAAGTCCTTTTCGCTCTAGGACGCATATTTAAGGAGATATGGCCAAAACAAGTTTTTCATATAAAAATTTCAAATTTTTTGGGTTTTGGGTGGATTTTTCAATTTTTTGGGGGTGGTCACGAATTAAAGTCCTTTTCGCTCTAGGACGCATATTTAAGGAGATATGGCCAAAACAAGTTTTTCATATAAAAATTTCAAATTTTTTGGGTTTTGGGTGGATTTTTCAATTTTTTGGGGGTAGTCACGAATTAAAGTCCTTTTCGCTCTAGGACGCATATTTAAGGAGATATGGCCAAAACAAGTTTTTCATATAAAAATTTCAATTTTTTTTGGGTTTTGGGTGGATTTTTCAATTTTTTGGGGGTAGTCACGAATTAAAGTCCTTTTCGCTCTAGGACGCATATTTAAGGAGATATGGCCAAAACAAGTTTTTCATATAAAAATTTCAAATTTTTTGGGTTTTGGGTGGATTTTTCAATTTTTTGGGGGTAGTCACGAATTAAAGTCCTTTTCGCTCTAGGACGCATATTTAAGGAGATATGGCCAAAACAAGTTTTTCATATAAACATTTCAAATTTTTTGGGTTTTGGGTGGATTTTTCAATTTTTTGGGGATGGTCACGGATTAAAGTCCTTTTCGCTCTAGGACGCATATTTAAGGAGATATGGCCAAAACAAGTTTTTCATATAAAAATTTCAAATTTTTTGGGTTTTGGGTGGATTTTTCAATTTTTTGGGGGTAGTCACGAATTAAAGTCCTTTTCGCTCTAGGACGCTTAGTTTAGGAGATATGGCCAAAACAAGTTTTTCATATAAAAATTTCAAATTTTTTGGGTTTTGGGTGGATTTTTCAATTTTTTGGGGGTAGTCACGAATTAAAGTCCTTTTCGCTCTAGGACGTATATTTAAGGAGATATGGCCAAAACAAGTTTTTCATATAAAAATTTAAATTTTTTAGGTTTTCGAATTAAAGTCCTTTTCGCTCTAGGACGTATATTTAAGGAGATATGGCCAAAACAAGTTTTTCATATAAAAATTTAAATTTTTTAGGTTTTGGGTGGATTTTTCAATTTTTTGGGGGTAGTCACGAATTAAAGTCCTTTTTGGCTCTAGGACGCATATTTAAGGAGATATGGCCAAAACAAGTTTTTCATATACAAATTTCAAATTTTTTGGGTTTTGGGTGGATTTTTCAATTTTTTGGGGGTAGTCACGAATTAAAGTCCTTTTCGCTCTAGGACGTATATTTAAGGAGATATGGCCAAAACAAGTTTTTCATATAAAAATTTAAATTTTTTAGGTTTTGGGTGGATTTTTCATTTTTTTGGGGGTAGTCACGAATTAAAGTCCTTTTCGCTCTAGGACGCTTAGTTTAGGAGATATGGCCAAAACAAGTTTTTCATATAAAAATTTAAAATTTTTTGGGTTTTGGGTGGATTTTTCAATTTTTTGGGGGTAGTCACGAATTAAAGTCCTTTTCGCTCTAGGACGCATATTTAAGGAGATATGGCCAAAACAAGTTTTTCATATAAAAATTTCAAATTTTTTGGGTTTTGGGTGGATTTTTCAATTTTTTGGGGGTAGTCACGAATTAAAGTCCTTTTCGCTCTAGGACGCTTAGTTTAGGAGATATGGCCAAAACAAGTTTTTCATATAAAAATTTCAAATTTTTTGGGTTTTGGGTGGATTTTTCAATTTTTTGGGGGTAGTCACGAATTAAAGTCCTTTTCGCTCTAGGACGCATATTTAAGGAGATATGGCCAAAACAAGTTTTTCATATAAAAATTTCAAATTTTTTGGGTTTTGGGTGGATTTTTCAATTTTTTGGGGGTAGTCACGAATTAAAGTCCTTTTCGCTCTAGGACGCTTAGTTTAGGAGATATGGCCAAAACAAGTTTTTCATATAAAAATTTCAAATTTTTTGGGTTTTGGGTGGATTTTTCAATTTTTTGGGGGTAGTCACGAATTAAAGTCCTTTTCGCTCTAGGACACATATTTAAGGAGATATGGCCAAAACAAGTTTTTCATATAAAAATTTCAAATTTTTTGGGGGTGGTCACGAATTAAAGTCCTTTTCGCTCTAGGACGCATATTTAAGGAGATATGGCCAAAACAAGTTTTTCATATAAAAATTACAAATTTTTTGGGTTTTGGGTGGATTTTTCAATTTTTTGGGGGTAGTCACGAATTAAAGTCCTTTTCGCTCTAGGACGCATATTTAAGGAGATATGGCCAAAACAAGTTTTTCATATAAAAATTTCAAATTTTTTGGGTTTTGGGTGGATTTTTCAATTTTTTGGGGGTAGTCACGAATTAAAGTCCTTTTCGCTCTAGGACGCTTAGTTTAGGAGATATGGCCAAAACAAGTTTTTCATATAAAAATTTCAAATTTTTTGGGTTTTGGGTGGATTTTTCAATTTTTTGGGGGTAGTCACGAATTAAAGTCCTTTTCGCTCTAGGACACATATTTAAGGAGATATGGCCAAAACAAGTTTTTCATATAAAAATTTCAAATTTTTTGGGGGTGGTCACGAATTAAAGTCCTTTTCGCTCTAGGACGCATATTTAAGGAGATATGGCCAAAACAAGTTTTTCATATAAAAATTTCAAATTTTTTGGGTTTTGGGTGGATTTTTCAATTTTTTGGGGGTAGTCACGAATTAAAGTCCTTTTCGCTCTAGGACGCATATTTAAGGAGATATGGCCAAAACAAGTTTTTCATATAAAAATTTCAAATTTTTTGGGTTTTGGGTGGATTTTTCAATTTTTTGGGGGTAGTCACGAATTAAAGTCCTTTTCGCTCTAGGACGCATATTTAAGGAGATATGGCCAAAACAAGTTTTTCATATAAAAATTTCAATTTTTTTTGGGTTTTGGGTGGATTTTTCAATTTTTTGGGGATGGTCACGAATTAAAGTCCTTTTCGCTCTAGGACGCATATTTAAGGAGATATGGCCAAAACAAGTTTTTCATATAAAAATTGGGTGGATTTTTCAATTTTTTGGGGGTAGTCACGAATTAAAGTCCTTTTCGCTCTAGGACGCTTAGTTTAGGAGATATGGCCAAAACAAGTTTTTCATATAAAAATTTCAAATTTTTTGGGTTTTGGGTGGATTTTTCAATTTTTTGGGGGTAGTCACGAATTAAAGTCCTTTTCGCTCTAGGACGCTTAGTTTAGGAGATATGGCCAAAACAAGTTTTTCATATAAAAATTTCAAATTTTTTGGGTTTTGGGTGGATTTTTCAATTTTTTGGGGATGGTCACGAATTAAAGTCCTTTTCGCTCTAGGACGCATATTTAAGGAGATATGGCCAAAACAAGTTTTTCATATAAAAATTTCAAATTTTTTGGGTTTTGGGTGGATTTTTCAATTTTTTGGGGGTAGTCACGAATTAAAGTCCTTTTCGCTCTAGGACGCTTAGTTTAGGAGATATGGCCAAAACAAGTTTTTCATATAAAAATTTCAAATTTTTTGGGTTTTGGGTGGATTTTTCAATTTTTTGGGGGTAGTCACGAATTAAAGTCCTTTTCGCTCTAGGACGTATATTTAAGGAGATATGGCCAAATCAAGTTTTTCATATAAAAATTTAAATTTTTTAGGTTTTGGGTGGATTTTTCAATTTTTTGGGGGTAGTCACGAATTAAAGTCCTTTTCGCTCTAGGACGCATATTTAAGGAGATATGGCCAAAACAAGTTTTTCATATAAAAATTTCAAATTTTTTGGGTTTTGGGTGGATTTTTCAATTTTTTGGGGGTGGTCACGAATTAAAGTCCTTTTCGCTCTAGGACGCATATTTAAGGAGATATGGCCAAAACAAGTTTTTCATATAAAAATTTCAAATTTTTTGGGTTTTTGGGTGGATTTTTCAATTTTTTGGGGGTAGTCACGAATTAAAGTCCTTTTCGCTCTAGGACGCATATTTAAGGAGATATGGCCAAAACAAGTTTTTCATATAAAAATTTCAAATTTTTTGGGTTTTGGGTGGATTTTTCAATTTTTTGGGGGTAGTCACGAATTAAAGTCCTTTTCGCTCTAGGACGCTTAGTTTAGGAGATATGGCCAAAACAAGTTTTTCATATAAAAATTTAAAATTTTTTGGGTTTTGGGTGGATTTTTCAATTTTTTGGGGGTAGTCACGAATTAAAGTCCTTTTCGCTCTAGGACGCTTAGTTTAGGAGATATGGCCAAAACAAGTTTTTCATATAAAAATTTCAAATTTTTTAGGTTTTGGGTGGATTTTTCAATTTTTTGGGGGTAGTCACGAATTAAAGTCCTTTTCGCTCTAGGACGCATATTTAAGGAGATATGGCCAAAACAAGTTTTTCATATAAAAATTTCAATTTTTTTGGGTTTTGGGTGGATTTTTCAATTTTTTGGGGGTAGTCACGAATTAAAGTCCTTTTCGCTCTAGGACGCTTAGTTTAGGAGATATGGCCAAAACAAGTTTTTCATATAAAAATTTCAAATTTTTTGGGTTTTGGGTGGATTTTTCAATTTTTTGGGGGTAGTCACGAATTAAAGTCCTTTTCGCTCTAGGACGCATATTTAAGGAGATATGGCCAAAACAAGTTTTTCATATAAAAATTTCAAATTTTTTGGGTTTTGGGTGGATTTTTAAATTTTTTGGGGGTAGTCACGAATTAAAGTCCTTTTCGCTCTAGGACGCATATTTAAGGAGATATGGCCAAAACAAGTTTTTCATATAAAAATTTCAAATTTTTTGGGTTTTGGGTGGATTTTTCAATTTTTTGGGGGTAGTCACGAATTAAAGTCCTTTTCGCTCTAGGACGCATATTTAAGGAGATATGGCCAAAACAACTTTTTCATATAAAAATTTCAAATTTTTTGGGTTTTGGGTGGATTTTTCAATTTTTTGGGGATGGTCACGAATTAAAGTCCTTTTCGCTCTAGGACACATATTTAAGGAGATATGGCCAAAACAAGTTTTTCATATAAAAATTTCAAATTTTTTGGGTTTTGGGTGGATTTTTCAATTTTTTGGGGGTAGTCACGAATTAAAGTCCTTTTCGCTCTAGGACGCTTAGTTTAGGAGATATGGCCAAAACAAGTTTTTCATATAAAAATTTCAAATTTTTTGGGTTTTGGGTGGATTTTTCAATTTTTTGGGGGTAGTCACGAATTAAAGTCCTTTTCGCTCTAGGACGCATATTTAAGGAGATATGGCCAAAACAAGTTTTTCATATAAAAATTTCAAATTTTTTGGGTTTTGGGTGGATTTTTCAATTTTTTGGGGGTAGTCACGAATTAAAGTCCTTTTCGCTCTAGGACGCATATTTAAGGAGATATGGCCAAAACAAGTTTTTCATATAAAAATTTCAAATTTTTTGGGTTTTGGGTGGATTTTTCAATTTTTTGGGGGTAGTCACGAATTAAAGTCCTTTTCGCTCTAGGACGCTTAGTTTAGGAGATATGGCCAAAACAAGTTTTTCATATAAAAATTTCAAATTTTTTGGGTTTTGGGTGGATTTTTCAATTTTTTTGGGGTAGTCACGAATTAAAGTCCTTTTCGCTCTAGGACACATATTTAAGGAGATATGGCCAAAACAAGTTTTTCATATAAAAATTTAAAATTTTTTGGGGGTGGTCACGAATTAAAGTCCTTTTCGCTCTAGGACGCATATTTAAGGAGATATGGCCAAAACAAGTTTTTCATATAAAAATTTCAAATTTTTTGGGTTTTGGGTGGATTTTTCAATTTTTTGGGGGTAGTCACGAATTAAAGTCCTTTTCGCTCTAGGACGCATATTTAAGGAGATATGGCCAAAACAAGTTTTTCATATAAAAATTTCAAATTTTTTGGGTTTTGGGTGGATTTTTCAATTTTTTGGGGGTAGTCACGAATTAAAGTCCTTTTCGCTCTAGGACGCATATTTAAGGAGATATGGCCAAAACAAGTTTTTCATATAAAAATTTCAATTTTTTTTGGGTTTTGGGTGGATTTTTCAATTTTTTGGGGATGGTCACGAATTAAAGTCCTTTTCGCTCTAGGACGCATATTTAAGGAGATATGGCCAAAACAAGTTTTTCATATAAAAATTGGGTGGATTTTTCAATTTTTTGGGGGTAGTCACGAATTAAAGTCCTTTTCGCTCTAGGACGCTTAGTTTAGGAGATATGGCCAAAACAAGTTTTTCATATAAAAATTTCAATTTTTTTGGGTTTTGGGTGGATTTTTCAATTTTTTGGGGGTAGTCACGAATTAAAGTCCTTTTCGCTCTAGGACGCTTAGTTTAGGAGATATGGCCAAAACAAGTTTTTCATATAAAAATTTCAAATTTTTTGGGTTTTGGGTGGATTTTTCAATTTTTTGGGGATGGTCACGAATTAAAGTCCTTTTCGCTCTAGGACGCATATTTAAGGAGATATGGCCAAAACAAGTTTTTCATATAAAAATTTCAAATTTTTTGGGTTTTGGGTGGATTTTTCAATTTTTTGGGGGTGGTCACGAATTAAAGTCCTTTTCGCTCTAGGACGCATATTTAAGGAGATATGGCCAAAACAAGTTTTTCATATAAAAATTTCAAATTTTTTGGGTTTTTGGGTGGATTTTTCAATTTTTTGGGGGTAGTCACGAATTAAAGTCCTTTTCGCTCTAGGACGCATATTTAAGGAGATATGGCCAAAACAAGTTTTTCATATAAAAATTTCAAATTTTTTGGGTTTTGGGTGGATTTTTCAATTTTTTGGGGGTAGTCACGAATTAAAGTCCTTTTCGCTCTAGGACGCTTAGTTTAGGAGATATGGCCAAAACAAGTTTTTCATATAAAAATTTAAAATTTTTTGGGTTTTGGGTGGATTTTTCAATTTTTTGGGGGTAGTCACGAATTAAAGTCCTTTTCGCTCTAGGACGCTTAGTTTAGGAGATATGGCCAAAACAAGTTTTTCATATAAAAATTTCAAATTTTTTAGGTTTTGGGTGGATTTTTCAATTTTTTGGGGGTAGTCACGAATTAAAGTCCTTTTCGCTCTAGGACGCATATTTAAGGAGATATGGCCAAAACAAGTTTTTCATATAAAAATTTCAATTTTTTTGGGTTTTGGGTGGATTTTTCAATTTTTTGGGGGTAGTCACGAATTAAAGTCCTTTTCGCTCTAGGACGCTTAGTTTAGGAGATATGGCAAAAACAAGTTTTTCATATAAAAATTTCAAATTTTTTGGGTTTTGGGTGGATTTTTCAATTTTTTGGGGGTAGTCACGAATTAAAGTCCTTTTCGCTCTAGGACGCATATTTAAGGAGATATGGCCAAAACAAGTTTTTCATATAAAAATTTCAAATTTTTTGGGTTTTGGGTGGATTTTTAAATTTTTTGGGGGTAGTCACGAATTAAAGTCCTTTTCGCTCTAGGACGCATATTTAAGGAGATATGGCCAAAACAAGTTTTTCATATAAAAATTTCAAATTTTTTGGGTTTTGGGTGGATTTTTCAATTTTTTGGGGGTAGTCACGAATTAAAGTCCTTTTCGCTCTAGGACGCATATTTAAGGAGATATGGCCAAAACAAGTTTTTCATATAAAAATTTCAAATTTTTTGGGTTTTGGGTGGATTTTTCAATTTTTTGGGGATGGTCACGAATTAAAGTCCTTTTCGCTCTAGGACACATATTTAAGGAGATATGGCCAAAACAAGTTTTTCATATAAAAATTTCAAATTTTTTGGGTTTTGGGTGGATTTTTCAATTTTTTGGGGGTAGTCACGAATTAAAGTCCTTTTCGCTCTAGGACGCTTAGTTTAGGAGATATGGCCAAAACAAGTTTTTCATATAAAAATTTCAAATTTTTTGGGTTTTGGGTGGATTTTTCAATTTTTTGGGGGTAGTCACGAATTAAAGTCCTTTTCGCTCTAGGACGCATATTTAAGGAGATATGGCCAAAACAAGTTTTTCATATAAAAATTTCAAATTTTTTGGGTTTTGGGTGGATTTTTCAATTTTTTGGGGGTGGTCACGAATTAAAGTCCTTTTCGCTCTAGGACGCATATTTAAGGAGATATGGCCAAAACAAGTTTTTCATATAAAAATTTCAAATTTTTTGGGTTTTGGGTGGATTTTTCAATATTTTGGGGGTAGTCACGAATTAAAGTCCTTTTCGCTCTAGGACGTATATTTAAGGAGATATGGCCAAAACAAGTTTTTCATATAAAAATTTAAATTTTTTAGGTTTTGGGTGGATTTTTCAATTTTTTGGGGTAGTCACGAATTAAAGTCCTTTTCGCTCTAGGACGCATATTTAAGGAGATATGGCCAAAACAAGTTTTTCATATAAAAATTTCAAATTTTTTGGGTTTTGGGTGGATTTTTCAATTTTTTGGGGGTAGTCACGAATTAAAGTCCTTTTCGCTCTAGGACGCTTAGTTTAGGAGATATGGCCAAAACAAGTTTTTCATATAAAAATTTCAAATTTTTTGGGTTTTGGGTGGATTTTTCAATTTTTTTGGGGGTAGTCACGAATTAAAGTCCTTTTCGCTCTAGGACGCATATTTAAGGAGATATGGCCAAAACAAGTTTTTCATATAAAAATTTCAAATTTTTTGGGTTTTGGGTGGATTTTTCAATTTTTTGGGGGTGGTCACGAATTAAAGTCCTTTTCGCTCTAGGACGCATATTTAAGGAGATATGGCCAAAACAAGTTTTTCATATAAAAATTTCAAATTTTTTGGGTTTTGGGTGGATTTTTCAATTTTTTGGGGGTAGTCACGAATTAAAGTCCTTTTCGCTCTAGGACGTATATTTAAGGAGATATGGCCAAAACAAGTTTTTCATATAAAAATTTAAATTTTTTAGGTTTTGGGTGGATTTTTCAATTTTTTGGGGGTAGTCACGAATTAAAGTCCTTTTCGCTCTAGGTCGCTTAGTTTAGGAGATATGGCCAAAACAAGTTTTTCATATAAAAATTTAAAATTTTTTGGGTTTTGGGTGGATTTTTCAATTTTTTGGGGGTAGTCACGAATTAAAGTCCTTTTCGCTCTAGGACACATATTTAAGGAGATATGGCCAAAACAAGTTTTTCATATAAAAATTTCAAATTTTTTGGGGGTGGTCACGAATTAAAGTCCTTTTCGCTCTAGGACGCATATTTAAGGAGATATGGCCAAAACAAGTTTTTCATATAAAAATTTCAAATTTTTTGGGTTTTGGGTGGATTTTTAAATTTTTTGGGGGTAGTCACGAATTAAAGTCCTTTTCGCTCTAGGACGCATATTTAAGGAGATATGGCCAAAACAAGTTTTTCATATAAAAATTTCAAATTTTTTGGGTTTTGGGTGGATTTTTCAATTTTTTGGGGGTAGTCACGAATTAAAGTCCTTTTCGCTCTAGGACGCATATTTAAGGAGATATGGCCAAAACAAGTTTTTCATATAAAAATTTCCATTTTTTTTTGGGTTTTGGGTAGATTTTTCAATTTTTTGGGGATGGTCACGAATTAAAGTCCTTTTCGCTCTAGGACGCATATTTAAGGAGATATGGCCAAAACAAGTTTTTCATATAAAAATTGGGTGGATTTTTCAATTTTTTGGGGGTGGTCACGAATTAAAGTCCTTTTCGCTCTAGGACGCATATTTAAGGAGATATGGCCAAAACAAGTTTTTCATATAAAAATTTCAAATTTTTTGGGTTTTGGGTGGATTTTTAAATTTTTTGGGGGTAGTCACGAATTAAAGTCCTTTTCGCTCTAGGACGCATATTTAAGGAGATATGGCCAATTTTTTGGGGGTAGTCACGAATTAAAGTCCTTTTCGCTCTAGGACGCTTAGTTTAGGAGATATGGCCAAAACAAGTTTTTCATATAAAAATTTAAAATTTTTTGGGTTTTGGGTGGATTTTTCAATTTTTTGGGGGTAGTCACGAATTAAAGTCCTTTTCGCTCTAGGACACATATTTAAGGAGATATGGCCAAAACAAGTATTTCATATAAAAATTTCAAATTTTTTGGGGGTGGTCACGAATTAAAGTCCTTTTCGCTCTAGGACGCATATTTAAGGAGATATGGCCAAAACAAGTTTTTCATATAAAAATTTCAAATTTTTTGGGTTTTGGGTGGATTTTTAAATTTTTTGGGGGTAGTCACGAATTAAAGTCCTTTTCGCTCTAGGACGCATATTTAAGGAGATATGGCAAAAACAAGTTTTTCATATAAAAATTTCAAATTTTTTGGGTTTTGGGTGGATTTTTCAATTTTTTGGGGGTAGTCACGAATTAAAGTCCTTTTCGCTCTAGGACGCATATTTAAGGAGATATGGCCAAAACAAGTTTTTCATATAAAAATTTCAATTTTTTTTGGGTTTTGGGTAGATTTTTCAATTTTTTGGGGATGGTCACGAATTAAAGTCCTTTTCGCTCTAGGACGCATATTTAAGGAGATATGGCCAAAACAAGTTTTTCATATAAAAATTGGGTGGATTTTTCAATTTTTTGGGGGTGGTCACGAATTAAAGTCCTTTTCGCTCTAGGACGCATATTTAAGGAGATATGGCCAAAACAAGTTTTTCATATAAAAATTTCAAATTTTTTGGGTTTTGGGTGGATTTTTAAATTTTTTGGGGGTAGTCACGAATTAAAGTCCTTTTCGCTCTAGGACGCATATTTAAGGAGATATGGCCAAAACAAGTTTTTCATATAAAAATTTCAAATTTTTTGGGTTTTGAGTGGATTTTTAAATTTTTTGGGGGTAGTCACGAATTAAAGTCCTTTTCGCTCTAAGACGCATATTTAAGGAGATATGGCCAAAACAAATTTTTCATATAAAAATTTCAAATTTTTTAGGTTTTGAGTGGATTTTTCAATTTTTTGGGGGTGGTCACGAATTAAAGTCCTGTTCGCTCTAGGACGCATATTTAAGGAGATATGGCCAAAACAAGTTTTTCATATAAAAATTTCAAATTTTTTGGGTTTTTGGTGGATTTTTCAATTTTTTGGGGGTAGTCACGAATTAAAGTCCTTTTCGCTCTAGGACGCATATTTAAGGAGATATGGCCAAAACAAATTTTTCATATAAAAATTTCAAATTTTTTGGGTTTTGGGTGGATTTTTCAATTTTTTGGGGGTAGTCACGAATTAAAGTCCTTTTCGCTCTAGGACGCATATTTAAGGAGATATGGCCAAAACAAGTTTTTCATATAAAAATTTCAAATTTTTTGGGTTTTGGGTGGATTTTTCAATTTTTTGGGGGTAATCACGAATTAAAGTCCTTTTCGCTCTAGGACGCATATTTAAGGAGATATGGCCAAAACAAGTTTTTCATATAAAAATTTAAATTTTGTAGGTTTTGGGTGGATTTTTCCATTTTTTGGGGGTAGTCACGAATGAAAGTCCTTTTCGCTCTAGGACGCATATTTAAGGAGATATGGCCAAAACAAGTTTTTCATATAAAAATTTCAAAAAAAATTGGGTTTTGGGTGGATTTTTCAATTTTTTGGGGGTGGTCACGAATTAAAGTCCTTTTCGCTCTAAAAGGCTTAGTTTAGGAGATATGGCCAAAACAAGTTTTTCATATAAAAATTTCATTTTTTTTGGGTTTTGGGTGGATTTTTCAATTTTTTGGGGGTAGTCACGAATTAAAGTCCTTTTCGCTCTAGGACACATATTTAAGGAGATATGGCCAAAACAAGTTTTTCATATAAAAATTTCAAATTTTTTGGGTTTTGGGTGGATTTTTCAATTTTTTGGGGGTAGTCACGAATTAAAGTCCTTTTCGCTCTAGGACGCATATTTAAGGAGATATGGCCAAAACAAATTTTTCATATAAAAATTTCAAATTTTTTAGGTTTTGAGTGGATTTTTCAATTTTTTGGGGGTGGTCTCGAATTAAATTCCTTTTCGCTCTAGGACGCATATTTAAGGAGATATGGCCAATACAAGTTTTTCATATAAAAATTTCAAATTTTTTGGGTTTTGGGTGGATTTTTCAATTTTTTGGGGGTAGTCACAAATTAAAGTCCTTTTCGCTCTAGGACGCATATTTAAGGAGATATGGCCAAAACAAGTTTTTCATATAAAAATTTCAAATTTTTTGGGTTTTGGGTGGATTTTTCAATTTTTTGGGGGTAGTCACGAATTAAAGTCCTTTTCGCTCTAGGACGCATATTTAAGGAGATATGGCCAAAACAAGTTTTTCATATAAAAATTTCAAATTTTTTGGGTTTTGGGTGGATTTGTCAATTTTTTGGGGTAGTCACGAATTAAAGTCCTTTTCGCTCTAGGACGCATATTTAAGGAGATATGGCCAAAACAAGTTTTTCATATAAAAATTTCAAATTTTTTGGGTTTTGGGTGGATTTTTCAATTTTTTGGGGGTAGTCACGAATTAAAGTCCTTTTCGCTCTAGGACGCATATTTAAGGAGATATGGCCAAAACAAGTTTTTCATATAAAAATTTAAATTTTTTAGGTTTTGGGTGGATTTCTCAATTTTTTGGGTGTAGTCACGAATTAAAGTCCTTTTCGCTCTAGGACGCATATTTAAGGAGATATGGCCAAAACAAGTTTTTCATATAAAAATTTCAAAAAAATTTGGGTTTTGGGTGGATTTTTCAATTTTTTGGGGGTGGTCACGAATTAAAGTCCTTTTCGCTCTAGAACGCTTAGTTTAGGAGATATGGCCAAAACAAGTTTTTCATATAAAAATTTCAATTTTTGTGGGTTTTGGGTGGATTTTTCAATTTTTTGGGGGTAGTCACGAATTAAAGTCCTTTTCGCTCTAGGACGCATATTTAAGGAGATATGGCCAAAACAAGTTTTTCATATAAAAATTTCAAATTTTTTGGGTTTTGGGTGGATTTTTTAATTTTTTGGGGATGGTCACGAATTAAAGTCCTTTTCGCTCTAGGACGCATATTTAAGGAGATATGGCCAAAACAAGTTTTTCATATAAAAATTTCAAATTTTTTGGGTTTTGGGTGGATTTTTCAATTTTTTTGGGGGTAGTCACGAATTAAAGTCCTTTTCGCTCTAGGACGCTTAGTTTAGGAGATATGGCCAAAACAAGTTTTTCATATAAAAATTTCAAATTTTTTGGGTTTTGGGTGGATTTTTCAATTTTTTGGGGGTAGTCACGAATTAAAGTCCTTTTCGCTCTAGGACGTATATTTAAGGAGATATGGCCAAAACAAGTTTTTCATATAAAAATTTAAATTTTTTAGGTTTTGGGTGGATTTTTCAATTTTTTGGGGGTAATCACGAATTAAAGTCCTTTTCGCTCTAGGACGCATATTTAAGGAGATATGGCCAAAACAAGTTTTTCATATAAAAATTTCAAATTTTTTGGGTTTTGGGTGGATTTTTCAATTTTTTGGGGGTAGTCACGAATTAAAGTCCTTTTCGCTCTAGGACGTATATTTAAGGAGATATGGCCAAAACAAGTTTTTCATATAAAAATTTAAATTTTTTAGGTTTTGGGTGGATTTTTCAATTTTTTGGGGGTAGTCACGAATTAAAGTCCTTTTCGCTCTAGGACGCTTAGTTTAGGAGATATGGCCAAAACAAGTTTTTCATATAAAAATTTCAAATTTTTTGGGTTTTGGGTGGATTTTTCAATTTTTTGGGGGTTGTCACGAATTAAAGTCCTTTTCGCTCTAGGACACATATTTAAGGAGATATGGCCAAAACAAGTTTTTCATATAAAAATTTCAAATTTTTTGGGTTTTGGGTGGATTTTTCAATTTTTTGGGGGTGGTCACGAATTAAAGTCCTTTTCGCTCTAGAACGCTTAGTTTAGGAGATATGGCCAAAACAAGTTTTTCATATAAAAATTTCAAATTTTTTGGGTTTTTGGTGGATTTTTCAATTTTTTGGGGGTGGTCACGAATTAAAGTCCTTTTCGCTCTAGGACGCATATTTAAGGAGATATGGCCAAAACAAGTTTTTCATATAAAAATTTCAAATTTTTTGGGTTTTGGGTGGATTTTTCAATTTTTTGGGGGTGGTCACGAATTAAAGTCCTTTTCGCTCTAGGACGCATATTTAAGGAGATATGGCCAAAACAAGTTTTTCATATAAAAATTTCAAATTTTTTGGGTTTTGGGTGGATTTTTCAATTTTTTGGGGGTGGTCACGAATTAAAGTCCTTTTCGCTCTAGGACGCATATTTAAGGAGATATGGCCAAAACAAGTTTTTCATATAAAAATTTCAAATTTTTTGGGTTTTGGGTGGATTTTTAAATTTTTTGGGGGTAGTCACGAATTAAAGTCCTTTTCGCTCTAGGACGCATATTTAAGGAGATATGGCCAAAACAAGTTTTTCATATAAAAATTTCAAATTTTTTAGGTTTTAGGTGGATTTTTCAATTTTTTGGGGGTAGTCACGAATTAAAGTCCTTTTCGCTCTAGGACGCATATTTAAGGAGATATGGCCAAAACAATTTTTTCATATAAAAATTTCAAATTTTTTGGGTTTTGGGTGGATTTTTCAATTTTTTGGGGGTAGTCACGAATTAAAGTCCTTTTCGCTCGAGGACGCATATTTAAGGAGATATGGCCAAAACAAGTTTTTCATATAAAAATTTCAAAAAAATTTGGGTTTTGGGTGGATTTTTCAATTTTTTGGGGGTGGTCACGAATTAAAGTCCTTTTCGCTCTAGAACGCTTAGTTTAGGAGATATGGCCAAAACAAGTTTTTCATATAACAATTTCAAATTTTTTGGGTTTTGGGTGGATTTTTCAATTTTTTGGGGGTAGTCACGAATTAAAGTCCTTTTCGCTCTAGGACGTATATTTAAGGAGATATGGCCAAAACAAATTTTTCATATAAAAATTTCAAATTTTTTAGGTTTTGAGTGGATTTTTCAATTTTTTGGGGGTGGTCACGAATTAAAGTCCTTTTCGCTCTAGGACGCATATTTAAGGAGATATGGCCAAAACAAGTTTTTCATATAAAAATTTCAAATTTTTTGGGTTTTGGGTGGATTTTTCAATTTTTTGGGGGTAGTCACGAATTAAAGTCCTTTTCGCTCTAGGACGCATATTTAAGGAGATATGGCCAAAACAAGTTTTTCATATAAAAATTTCAAATTTTTTAGGTTTTGGGTGGATTTTTCAATTTTTTGGGGGTAGTCACGAATTAAAGTCCTTTTCGCTCTAGGACGCATATTTAAGGAGATATGGCCAAAACAATTTTTTCATATAAAAATTTCAAATTTTTTAGGTTTTGAGTGGATTTTTAAATTTTTTGGGGGTGGTCACGAATTAAAGTCCTTTTCGCTCTAGGACGCATATTTAAGGAGATATGGCCAAAACAATTTTTTCATATAAAAATTTCAAATTTTTTAGGTTTTGAGTGGATTTTTAAATTTTTTGGGGGTGGTCACGAATTAAAGTCCTGTTCGCTCTAGGACGCATATTTAAGGAGATATGGCCAAAACAAGTTTTTCATATAAAAATTTCAAATTTTTTGGGTTTTTGGTGGATTTTTCAATTTTTTGGGGGTAGTCACGAATTAAAGTCCTTTTCGCTCTAGGACGCATATTTAAGGAGATATGGCCAAAACAAGTTTTTCATATAAAAATTTCAAATTTTTTGGGTTTTGGGTGGATTTTTCAATTTTTTGGGGGTAGTCACGAATTAAAGTCCTTTTCGCTCGAGGACGCATATTTAAGGAGATATGGCCAAAACAAGTTTTTCATATAAAAATTTCAAAAAAATTTGGGTTTTGGGTGGATTTTTCAATTTTTTGGGGGTGGTCACGAATTAAAGTCCTTTTCGCTCTAGAACGCTTAGTTTAGGAGATATGGCCAAAACAAGTTTTTCATATAAAAATTTCAAATTTTTTGGGTTTTGGGTGGATTTTTCAATTTTTTGGGGGTAGTCACGAATTAAAGTCCTTTTCGCTCTAGGACGCATATTTAAGGAGATATGGCCAAAACAAATTTTTCATATAAAAATTTCAAATTTTTAAGGTTTTGAGTGGATTTTTCAATTTTTTGGGGGTGGTCACGAATTAAAGTCCTTTTCGCTCTAGGACGCATATTTAAGGAGATATGGCCAAAACAAGTTTTTCATATAAAAATTTCAATTTTTTTGGGTTTTGGGTGGATTTTTCAATTTTTTTGGGGGTAGTCACGAATTAAAGTCCTTTTCGCTCTAGGACGCATATTTAAGGAGATATGGCCAAAACAAGTTTTTCATATAAAAATTTCAAATTTTTTGGGTTTTGGGTGGATTTTTCAATTTTTTTGGGGTAGTCACGAATTAAAGTCCTTTTCGCTCTAGGACGCATATTTAAGGAGATATGGCCAAAACAAGGTTTTCATATAAAAATTTCAAAAAAATTTGGGTTTTTGGTGGATTTTTCGATTTTTTGGGGGTGGTCACGAATTAAAGTCCTTTTCGCTCTAGAACGCTTAGTTTAGGAGATATGGCCAAAACAAGTTTTTCATATAAAAATTTCAAATTTTTTGGGTTTTTGTTGGATTTTTCAATTTTTTGGGGGTAGTCACGAATTAAAGTCCTTTTCGCTCTAGGGCGCATATTTAAGGAGATATGGCCAAAACAAGTTTTTCATATAAAAATTTCAAATTTTTTGGGTTTTGGGTGGATTTTTCAATTTTTTGGGGGTGGTCACGAATTAAAGTCCTTTTCGCTCTAGGACGCATATTTAAGGAGATATGGCCAAAACAAGTTTTTCATATAAAAATTTCACATTTTTTGGGTTTTGGGTGGATTTTTCAATTTTTTGGGGGTGGTCACGAATTAAAGTCCTTTTCGCTCTAGGACGCATATTTAAGGAGATATGGCCAAAACAAGTTTTTCATATAAAAATTTCAAATTTTTTGGGTTTTGGGTGGATTTTTCAATTTTTTGGAGGTGGTCACGAATTAAAGTCCTTTTCGCTCTAGGACGCATATTTAAGGAGATATGGCCAAAACAAATTTTTCATATAAAAATTTCAAATTTTTTGGGTTTTGGGTGGATTTTTCAATTTTTTGGGGGTGGTCACGAATTAAAGTCCTTTTCGCTCTAGGACGCATATTTAAGGAGATATGGCCAAAACAAGTTTTTCATATAAAAATTTCAAATTTTTTGGGTTTTGGGTGGATTTTTAAATTTTTTGGGGGTAGTCACGAATTAAAGTCCTTTTCGCTCTAGGACGCATATTTAAGGAGATATGGCCAAAACAAGTTTTTCATATAAAAATTTCAATTTTTTTGGGTTTTGGGTGGATTTTTCAATTTTTTGGGGGTGGTCACGAATTAAAGTCCTTTTCGCTCTAGGACGCATATTTAAGGAGATATGGCCAAAACAAGTTTTTCATATAAAAATTTCAATTTTTTTGGGTTTTGGGTGGATTTTTAAATTTTTTGGGGGTAGTCACGAATTAAAGTCCTTTTCGCTCTAGGACGCTTAGTTTAGGAGATATGGCCAAAACAAGTTTTTCATATAAAAATTTCAAATTTTTTGGGTTTTGGGTGGATTTTTCAATTTTTTGGGGGTAGTCACGAATTAAAGTCCTTTTCGCTCTAGGACGCATATTTAAGGAGATATGGCCAAAACAAGTTTTTCATATAAAAATTTCAAATTTTTTGGGTTTTGGGTGGATTTTTCAATTTTTTGGGGGTAGTCACGAATTAAAGTCCTTTTCGCTCTAGGACGCATATTTAAGGAGATATGGCCAAAACAAGTTTTTCATATAAAAATTTCAAATTTTTTGGGTTTTGGGTGGATTTTTCAATTTTTTGGGGGTAGTCACGAATTAAAGTCCTTTTCGCTCTAGGACGCTTAGTTTAGGAGATATAGCCAAAACAAGTTTTTCATATAAAAATTTCAAATTTTTTGGGTTTTGGGTGAATTTTTCAATTTTTTGGGGGTAGTCACGAATTAAAGTCCTTTTCGCTCTAGGACGCATATTTAAGGAGATATGGCCAAAACAAGTTTTTCATATAAAAATTTCAAATTTTTTGGGTTTTGGGTGGATTTTTCAATTTTTTGGGGGTAGTCACGAATTAAAGTCCTTTTCGCTCTAGGACGCATATTTAAGGAGATATGGCCAAAACAAGTTTTTCATATAAAAATTTCAAATTTTTTGGGTTTTGGGTGGATTTTTCAATTTTTTGGGGGTGGTCACGAATTAAAGTCCTTTTCGCTCTAGGACGCATATTTAAGGAGATATGGCCAAAACAAGTTTTTCATATAAAAATTTCAAATTTTTTGGGTTTTAGGTGGATTTTTCAATTTTTTGGGGGTAGTCACGAATTAAAGTCCTTTTCGCTCTAGGACGCATATTTAAGGAGATATGGCCAAAACAAGTTTTTCATATAAAAATTTCAAATTTTTTGGGTTTTAGGTGGATTTTTCAATTTTTTGGGGGTAGTCACGAATTAAAGTCCTTTTCGCTCTAGGACGCATATTTAAGGAGATATGGCCAAAACAAGTTTTTCATATAAAAATTTCAAATTTTTTGGGTTTTGGGTGGATTTTTCAATTTTTTGGGGGTAGTCACGAATTAAAGTCCTTTTCGCTCTAGGACGCATATTTAAGGAGATATGGCCAAAACAAGTTTTTCATATAAAAATTTCAAATTTTTTGGGTTTTGGGTGGATTTTTCAATTTTTTGGGGGTGGTCACGAATTAAAGTCCTTTTCGCTCTAGGACGCATATTTAAGGAGATATGGCCAAAACAAGTTTTTCATATAAAAATTTCAAATTTTTTAGGTTTTGGGTGGATTTTTCAATTTTTTGGGGGTAGTCACGAATTAAAGTCCTTTTCGCTCTAGGACGCATATTTAAGGAGATATGGCCAAAACAAATTTTTCATATAAAAATTTCAAATTTTTTAGGTTTTGAGTGGATTTTTCAATTTTTTGGGGGTGGTCACGAATTAAAGTCCTTTTCGCTCTAGGACGCATATTTAAGGAGATATGGCCAAAACAAGTTTTTCATATAAAAATTTCAAATTTTTTGGGTTTTGGGTGGATTTTTCAATTTTTTGGGGGTAGTCACGAATTAAAGTCCTTTTCGCTCTAGGACGCATATTTAAGGAGATATGGCCAAAACAAGTTTTTCATATAAAAATTTCAAATTTTTTGGGTTTTGGGTGGATTTTTCAATTTTTTGGGGGTGGTCACGAATTAAAGTCCTTTTCGCTCTAGGACGCATATTTAAGGAGATATGGCCAAAACAAGTTTTTCATATAAAAATTTCAAATTTTTTGGGTTTTAGGTGGATTTTTCAATTTTTTGGGGGTAGTCACGAATTAAAGTCCTTTTCGCTCTAGGACGCATATTTAAGGAGATATGGCCAAAACAAGTTTTTCATATAAAAATTTCAAATTTTTTGGGTTTTAGGTGGATTTTTCAATTTTTTGGGGGTAGTCACGAATTAAAGTCCTTTTCGCTCTAGGACGCATATTTAAGGAGATATGGCCAAAACAAGTTTTTCATATAAAAATTTCAAATTTTTTGGGTTTTGGGTGGATTTTTCAATTTTTTGGGGGTAGTCACGAATTAAAGTCCTTTTCGCTCTAGGACGCATATTTAAGGAGATATGGCCAAAACAAGTTTTTCATATAAAAATTTCAAATTTTTTGGGTTTTGGGTGGATTTTTCAATTTTTTGGGGGTGGTCACGAATTAAAGTCCTTTTCGCTCTAGGACGCATATTTAAGGAGATATGGCCAAAACAAGTTTTTCATATAAAAATTTCAAATTTTTTAGGTTTTGGGTGGATTTTTCAATTTTTTGGGGGTAGTCACGAATTAAAGTCCTTTTCGCTCTAGGACGCATATTTAAGGAGATATGGCCAAAACAAATTTTTCATATAAAAATTTCAAATTTTTTAGGTTTTGAGTGGATTTTTCAATTTTTTGGGGGTGGTCACGAATTAAAGTCCTTTTCGCTCTAGGACGCATATTTAAGGAGATATGGCCAAAACAAGTTTTTCATATAAAAATTTCAAATTTTTTGGGTTTTGGGTGGATTTTTCAATTTTTTGGGGGTAGTCACGAATTAAAGTCCTTTTCGCTCTAGGACGCATATTTAAGGAGATATGGCCAAAACAAGTTTTTCATATAAAAATTTCAAATTTTTTGGGTTTTGGGTGGATTTTTCAATTTTTTGGGGGTGGTCACGAATTAAAGTCCTTTTCGCTCTAGGACGCATATTTAAGGAGATATGGCCAAAACAAGTTTTTCATATAAAAATTTCAAATTTTTTGGGTTTTGGGTGGATTTTTCAATTTTTTGGGGGTAGTCACGAATTAAAGTCCTTTTCGCTCTAGGACGCATATTTAAGGAGATATGGCCAAAACAAGTTTTTCATATAAAAATTTCAAATTTTTTGGGTTTTGGGTGGATTTTTCAATTTTTTGGGGGTAGTCACGAATTAAAGTCCTTTTCGCTCTAGGACGCATATTTAAGGAGATATGGCCAAAACAAGTTTTTCATATAAAAATTTCAATTTTTTGGGTTTTGGGTGGATTTTTCAATTTTTTGGGGGTAGTCACGAATTAAAGTCCTTTTCGCTCTAGGACGCATATTTAAGGAGATATGGCCAAAACAAGTTTTTCATATAAAAATTTCAATTTTTTTGGGTTTTGGGTGGATTTTTCAATTTTTTGGGGGTAGTCACGAATTAAAGTCCTTTTCGCTCTAGGACGCTTAGTTTAGGAGATATGGCCAAAACAAGTTTTTCATATAAAAATTTCAAATTTTTTGGGTTTTGGGTGGATTTTTCAATTTTTTGGGGGTAGTCACGAATTAAAGTCCTTTTCGCTCTAGGACGCATATTTAAGGAGATATGGCCAAAACAAGTTTTTCATATAAAAATTTCAAATTTTTTGGGTTTTGGGTGGATTTTTCAATTTTTTGGGGGTAGTCACGAATTAAAGTCCTTTTCGCTCTAGGACGCATATTTAAGGAGATATGGCCAAAACAAGTTTTTCATATAAAAATTTCAAATTTTTTGGGTTTTGGGTGGATTTTTCAATTTTTTGGGGGTAGTCACGAATTAAAGTCCTTTTCGCTCTAGGACGCTTAGTTTAGGAGATATAGCCAAAACAAGTTTTTCATATAAAAATTTCAAATTTTTTGGGTTTTGGGTGAATTTTTCAATTTTTTGGGGGTAGTCACGAATTAAAGTCCTTTTCGCTCTAGGACGCATATTTAAGGAGATATGGCCAAAACAAGTTTTTCATATAAAAATTTCAAATTTTTTGGGTTTTGGGTGGATTTTTCAATTTTTTGGGGGTAGTCACGAATTAAAGTCCTTTTCGCTCTAGGACGCATATTTAAGGAGATATGGCCAAAACAAGTTTTTCATATAAAAATTTCAAATTTTTTGGGTTTTGGGTGGATTTTTCAATTTTTTGGGGGTGGTCACGAATTAAAGTCCTTTTCGCTCTAGGACGCATATTTAAGGAGATATGGCCAAAACAAGTTTTTCATATAAAAATTTCAAATTTTTTGGGTTTTGGGTGGATTTTTCAATTTTTTGGGGGTGGTCACGAATTAAAGTCCTTTTCGCTCTAGGACGCATATTTAAGGAGATATGGCCAAAACAAGTTTTTCATATAAAAATTTCAAATTTTTTGGGTTTTGGGTGGATTTTTCAATTTTTTGGGGGTAGTCACGAATTAAAGTCCTTTTCGCTCTAGGACGCATATTTAAGGAGATATGGCCAAAACAAGTTTTTCATATAAAAATTTCAAATTTTTTGGGTTTTGGGTGGATTTTTCAATATTTTGGGGGTAGTCACGAATTAAAGTCCTTTTCGCTCTAGGACGCATATTTAAGGAGATATGGCCAAAACAAGTTTTTCATATAAAAATTTCAATTTTTTTGGGTTTTGGGTGGATTTTTCAATTTTTTGGGGGTAGTCACGAATTAAAGTCCTTTTCGCTCTAGGACGCTTAGTTTAGGAGATATGGCCAAAACAAGTTTTTCATATAAAAATTTCAAATTTTTTGGGTTTTGGGTGGATTTTTCAATTTTTTGGGGGTAGTCACGAATTAAAGTCCTTTTCGCTCTAGGACGCATATTTAAGGAGATATGGCCAAAACAAGTTTTTCATATAAAAATTTCAAATTTTTTGGGTTTTGGGTGGATTTTTCAATTTTTTGGGGGTAGTCACGAATTAAAGTCCTTTTCGCTCTAGGACGCATATTTAAGGAGATATGGCCAAAACAAGTTTTTCATATAAAAATTTCAAATTTTTTGGGTTTTGGGTGGATTTTTCAATTTTTTGGGGGTGGTCACGAATTAAAGTCCTTTTCGCTCTAGGACGCATATTTAAGGAGATATGGCCAAAACAAGTTTTTCATATAAAAATTTCAAATTTTTTAGGTTTTGGGTGGATTTTTCAATTTTTTGGGGGTAGTCACGAATTAAAGTCCTTTTCGCTCTAGGACGCATATTTAAGGAGATATGGCCAAAACAAATTTTTCATATAAAAATTTCAAATTTTTTAGGTTTTGAGTGGATTTTTCAATTTTTTGGGGGTGGTCACGAATTAAAGTCCTTTTCGCTCTAGGACGCATATTTAAGGAGATATGGCCAAAACAAGTTTTTCATATAAAAATTTCAAATTTTTTGGGTTTTGGGTGGATTTTTCAATTTTTTGGGGGTAGTCACGAATTAAAGTCCTTTTCGCTCTAGGACGCATATTTAAGGAGATATGGCCAAAACAAGTTTTTCATATAAAAATTTCAAATTTTTTGGGTTTTGGGTGGATTTTTCAATTTTTTGGGGGTGGTCACGAATTAAAGTCCTTTTCGCTCTAGGACGCATATTTAAGGAGATATGGCCAAAACAAGTTTTTCATATAAAAATTTCAAATTTTTTGGGTTTTGGGTGGATTTTTCAATTTTTTGGGGGTAGTCACGAATTAAAGTTCTTTTTGCTCTAGGACGCATATTTAAGGAGATATGGCCAAAACAAGTTTTTCATATAAAAATTTCAAATTTTTTGGGTTTTGGGTGGATTTTTCAATTTTTTGGGGGTAGTCACGAATTAAAGTCCTTTTCGCTCTAGGACGCATATTTAAGGAGATATGGCCAAAACAAGTTTTTCATATAAAAATTTCAATTTTTTTGGGTTTTGGGTGGATTTTTCAATTTTTTGGGGGTAGTCACGAATTAAAGTCCTTTTCGCTCTAGGACGCATATTTAAGGAGATATGGCCAAAACAAGTTTTTCATATAAAAATTTCAATTTTTTTGGGTTTTGGGTGGATTTTTCAATTTTTTGGGGGTAGTCACGAATTAAAGTCCTTTTCGCTCTAGGACGCTTAGTTTAGGAGATATGGCCAAAACAAGTTTTTCATATAAAAATTTCAAATTTTTTTGGGTTTTGGGTGGATTTTTCAATTTTTTGGGGGTAGTCACGAATTAAAGTCCTTTTCGCTCTAGGACGCATATTTAAGGAGATATGGCCAAAACAAGTTTTTCATATAAAAATTTCAATTTTTTTGGGTTTTGGGTGGATTTTTCAATTTTTTGGGGGTAGTCACGAATTAAAGTCCTTTTCGCTCTAGGACGCATATTTAAGGAGATATGGCCAAAACAAGTTTTTCATATAAAAATTTCAAATTTTTTGGGTTTTGGGTGGATTTTTCAATTTTTTGGGGGTAGTCACGAATTAAAGTCCTTTTCGCTCTAGGACGCTTAGTTTAGGAGATATAGCCAAAACAAGTTTTTCATATAAAAATTTCAAATTTTTTGGGTTTTGGGTGATTTTTTCAATTTTTTGGGGGTAGTCACGAATTAAAGTCCTTTTCGCTCTAGGACGCATATTTAAGGAGATATGGCCAAAACAAGTTTTTCATATAAAAATTTCAAATTTTTTGGGTTTTGGGTGGATTTTTCAATTTTTTGGGGGTAGTCACGAATTAAAGTCCTTTTCGCTCTAGGACGCATATTTAAGGAGATATGGCCAAAACAAGTTTTTCATATAAAAATTTCAAATTTTTTGGGTTTTGGGTGG
Source organism: Haematobia irritans (assembly GCF_050003625.1). NCBI lineage: Eukaryota > Metazoa > Arthropoda > Insecta > Diptera > Muscidae > Haematobia > Haematobia irritans. Next base: position 26,660,602 of record NC_134401.1, read on the forward strand.
ATTTTTCAATTTTTTGGGGGTGGTCACGAATTAAAGTCCTTTTCGCTCTAGGACGCATATTTAAGGAGATATGGCCAAAACAAGTTTTTCATATAAAAATTTCAAATTTTTTGGGTTTTGGGTGGATTTTTCAATTTTTTGGGGGTAGTCACGAATTAAAGTCCTTTTCGCTCTAGGACGCATATTTAAGGAGATATGGCCAAAACAAGTTTTTCATATAAAAATTTCAAATTTTTTGGGTTTTGGGTGGATTTTTCAATTTTTTGGGGGTGGTCACGAATTAAAGTCCTTTTCGCTCTAGGACGCATATTTAAGGAGATATGGCCAAAACAAGTTTTTCATATAAAAATTTCAAATTTTTTAGGTTTTGGGTGGATTTTTCAATTTTTTGGGGGTAGTCACGAATTAAAGTCCTTTTCGCTCTAGGACGCATATTTAAGGAGATATGGCCAAAACAAATTTTTCATATAAAAATTTCAAATTTTTTAGGTTTTGAGTGGATTTTTCAATTTTTTGGGGGTGGTCACGAATTAAAGTCCTTTTCGCTCTAGGACGCATATTTAAGGAGATATGGCCAAAACAAGTTTTTCATATAAAAATTTCAAATTTTTTGGGTTTTGGGTGGATTTTTCAATTTTTTGGGGGTAGTCACGAATTAAAGTCCTTTTCGCTCTAGGACGCATATTTAAGGAGATATGGCCAAAACAAGTTTTTCATATAAAAATTTCAAATTTTTTGGGTTTTGGGTGGATTTTTAAATTTTTTGGGGGTGGTCACGAATTAAAGTCCTTTTCGCTCTAGGACGCATATTTAAGGAGATATGGCCAAAACAAGTTTTTCATATAAAAATTTCAAATGTTTTGGGTTTTGGGTGGATTTTTCAATTTTTTGGGGGTAGTCACGAATTAAAGTCCTTTTCGCTCTAGGACGCATATTTAAGGAGATATGGCCAAAACAAGTTTTTCATATAAAAATTTTCAATTTTTTGGGGGTAGTCACGAATTAAAGTCCTTTTCGCTCTAGGACGCATATTTAAGGAGATATGGCCAAAACAAGTTTTTCATATAAAAATTTCAAATTTTTTGGGTTTTGGGTGAATTTTTCAATTTTTTGGGGGTAGTCACGAATTAAAGTCCTTTTCGCTCTAGGACGCATATTTAAGGAGATATGGCCAAAACAAGTTTTTCATATAAAAATTTCAAATTTTTTGGGTTTTGGGTGGATTTTTCAATTTTTTGGGGGTGGTCACGAATTAAAGTCCTTTTCGCTCTAGGACGCATATTTAAGGAGATATGGCCAAAACAAGTTTTTCATATAAAAATTTCAAATTTTTTAGGTTTTGAGTGGATTTTTCAATTTTTTGGGGGTGGTCACGAATTAAAGTCCTTTTCGCTCTAGGACGCATATTTAAGGAGATATGGCCAAAACAAATTTTTCATATAAAAATTTCAAATTTTTTGGGTTTTGGATGGATTTTTAAATTTTTTGGGGGTAGTCACGAATTAAAGTCCTTTTCGCTCTAGGACGCATATTTAAGGAGATATGGCCAAAACAAGTTTTTCATATAAAAATTTCAAATTTTTTGGGTTTTGGGTGAATTTTTCAATTTTTTGGGGGTAGTAACGAATTAAAGTCCTTTTCGCTCTAGGACGCATATTTAAGGAGATATGGCCAAAACAAGTTTTTCATATAAAAATTTCATATTTTTTGGGTTTTGGGTGGATTTTTCAATTTTTTGGGGGTGGTCACGAATTAAATAAAGTCCTTTTCTCTCTAGGACGCATATTTAAGGAGATATGGCCAAAACAAGTTTTTCATATAAAAATTTCAAATTTTTTGGGTTTTGAGTGGATTTTTCAATTTTTTGGGGGTAGTCACGAATTAAAGTCCTTTTCGCTCTAGGACGCATATTTAAGGAGATATGGCCAAAACAAGTTTTTCATATAAAAATTTCAAATTTTTTGGGTTTTGGGTGGATTTTTCAATTTTTTGGGGGTGGTCACGAATTAAAGTCCTTTTCGCTCTAGGACGCATATTTAAGGAGATATGGCCAAAACAAGTTTTTCATATAAAAATTTCAAATTTTTTGGGTTTTGGGTGGATTTTTCAATTTTTTGGGGGTAGTCACGAATTAAAGTCCTTTTCGCTCTAGGACGCATATTTAAGGAGATATGGCCAAAACAAGTTTTTCATATAAAAATTTCAAATTTTTTGGGTTTTGGGTGGATTTTTCAATTTTTTGGGGGCAGTCACGAATTAAAGTCCTTTTCGCTCTAGGACGCATATTTAAGGAGATATGGCCAAAACAAGTTTTTCATATAAAAATTTCAAATTTTTTGGGTTTTGGGTGGATTTTTCAATTTTTTGGGGGTAGTCACGAATTAAAGTCCTTTTCGCTCTAGGACGCTTAGTTTAGGAGATATGGCCAAAACAAGTTTTTCATATAAAAATTTCAAATTTTTTGGGTTTTGGGTGGATTTTTCAATTTTTTGGGGGTAGTCACGAATTAAAGTCCTTTTCGCTCTAGGACGCTTAGTTTAGGAGATATGGCCAAAACAAGTTTTTCATATAAAAATTTCAAATTTTTTGGGTTTTGGGTGGATTTTTCAATTTTTTGGGGGTAGTCACGAATTAAAGTCCTTTTCGCTCTAGGACGCATATTTAAGGAGATATGGCCAAAACAAGTTTTTCATATAAAAATTTCAAATTTTTTGGGTTTTGGGTGGATTTTTCAATTTTTTGGGGGTAGTCACGAATTAAAGTCCTTTTCGCTCTAGGACGCATATTTAAGGAGATATGGCCAAAACAAGTTTTTCATATAAAAATTTCAAATTTTTTGGGTTTTGGGTGGATTTTTCAATTTTTAGGGGATGGTAGTCACGAATTAAAGTCCTTTTCGCTCTAGGACGCATATTTAAGGAGATATGGCCAAAACAAGTTTTTCATATAAAAATTTCAAATTTTTTGGGTTTTGGGTGGATTTTTCAATTTTTAGGGGATGGTAGTCACGAATTAAAGTCCTTTTCGCTCTAGGACGCATATTTAAGGAGATATGGCCAAAACAAGTTTTTCATATAAAAATTTCATATTTTTTGGGTTTTGGGTGGATTTTTCAATTTTTTGAGGGTAGTCACGAATTAAAGTCCTTTTCGCTCTAGGACGCATATTTAAGGAGATATGGCCAAAACAAGTTTTTCATATAAAAATTTCAATTTTTTTGGGTTTTGGGTGGATTTTTCAATTTTTTGGGTGTGGTCACGAATTAAAGTCCTTTTCGCTCTAGGACGCATATTTAAGGAGATATGGCCAAAACAAGTTTTTCATATAAAAATTTAAATTTTTTAGGTTTTGGGTGGATTTTTCAATATTTTGGGGGTAGTCACGAATTAAAGTCCTTTTCGCTCTAGGACGCTTAGTTTAGGAGATATGGCCAAAACAAGTTTTTCATATAAAAATTTAAATTTTTTAGGTTTTGGGTGGATTTTTCAATATTTTGGGGGTAGTCACGAATTAAAGTCCTTTTCGCTCTAGGACGCATATTTAAGGAGATATGGCCAAAACAAGTTTTTCATATAAAAATTTCAAATTTTTTGGGTTTTGGGTGGATTTTTCAATTTTTTGGGGATGGTCACGAATTAAAGTCCTTTTCGCTCTAGGACGCATATTTAAGGAGATATGGCCAAAACAAGTTTTTCATATAAAAATTTCAAATTTTTTGGGTTTTAGGTGGATTTTTCAATTTTTTGGGGGTAGTCACGAATTAAAGTCCTTTTCGCTCTAGGACGCATATTTAAGGAGATATGGCCAAAACAAGTTTTTCATATAAAAATTTTAATTTTTTTGGGTTTTGGGTGGATTTTTCAATTTTTTGGGTGTGGTCACGAATTAAAGTCCTTTTCGCTCTAGGACGCATATTTAAGGAGATATGGCCAAAACAAGTTTTTCATATAAAAATTTCAAATTTTTTGGGTTTTGGGTGGATTTTTCAATTTTTTGGGGGTAGTCACGAATTAAAGTCCTTTTCGCTCTAGGACGCTTAGTTTAGGAGATATGGCCAAAACAAGTTTTTCATATAAAAATTTCAAATTTTTTGGGTTTTGGGTGGATTTTTCAATTTTTTGGGGGTAGTCACGAATTAAAGTCCTTTTCGCTCTAGGACGCATATTTAAGGAGATATGGCCAAAACAAGTTTTTCATATAAAAATTTCAAATTTTTTGGGTTTTGGGTGGATTTTTCAATTTTTTGGGGGTAGTCACGAATTAAAGTCCTTTTCGCTCTAGGACGCATATTTAAGGAGATATGGCCAAAACAAGTTTTTCATATACAAATTTCAAATTTTTTGGGTTTTGGGTGGATTTTTCAATTTTAGGGGATGGTAGTCACGAATTAAAGTCCTTTTCGCTCTAGGACGTATATTTAAGGAGATATGGCCAAAACAAGTTTTTCATATAAAAATTTAAATTTTTTAGGTTTTGGGTGGATTTTTCAATTTTTTGGGGGTAGTCACGAATTAAAGTCCTTTTCGCTCTAGGACGCATATTTAAGGAGATATGGCCAAAACAAGTTTTTCATATAAAAATTTCAAATTTTTTGGGTTTTAGGTGGATTTTTCAATTTTTTGGGGGTAGTCACGAATTAAAGTCCTTTTCGCTCTAGGACGCATATTTAAGGAGATATGGCCAAAACAAGTTTTTCATATAAAAATTTAAATTTTTTAGGTTTTGGGTGGATTTTTCAATTTTTTGGGGGTAGTCACGAATTAAAGTCCTTTTCGCTCTAGGACGCATATTTAAGGAGATATGGCCAAAACAAGTTTTTCATATAAAAATTTCAATTTTTTTGGGTTTTGGGTGGATTTTTCAATTTTTTGGGTGTGGTCACGAATTAAAGTCCTTTTCGCTCTAGGACGCATATTTAAGGAGATATGGCCAAAACAAGTTTTTCATATAAAAATTTCAAATTTTTTGGGTTTTGGGTGGATTTTTCAATTTTTTGGGGGTAGTCACGAATTAAAGTCCTTTTCGCTCTAGGACGCTTAGTTTAGGAGATATGGCCAAAACAAGTTTTTCATATAAAAATTTCAAATTTTTTGGGTTTTGGGTGGATTTTTCAATTTTTTGGGGGTAGTCACGAATTAAAGTCCTTTTCGCTCTTGGACGCATATTTAAGGAGATATGGCCAAAACAAGTTTTTCATATAAAAATTTAAATTTTTTAGGTTTTGGGTGGATTTTTCAATTTTTTGGGGGTAGTCACGAATTAAAGTCCTTTTCGCTCTAGGACGCATATTTAAGGAGATATGGCCAAAACAAGTTTTTCATATAAAAATTTCAAATTTTTTGGGTTTTGGGTGGATTTTTCAATTTTTAGGGGATGGTAGTCACGAATTAAAGTCCTTTTCGCTCTAGGACGTATATTTAAGGAGATATGGCCAAAACAAGTTTTTCATATAAAAATTTAAAATTTTTTGGGTTTTGGGTGGATTTTTAAATTTTTTGGGGGTGGTCACGAATTAAAGTCCTTTTCGCTCTAGGACGCATATTTAAGGAGATATGGCCAAAACAAGTTTTTCATATAAAAATTTCAAATTTTTTGGGTTTTAGGTGGATTTTTCAATTTTTTGGGGGTAGTCACGAATTAAAGTCCTTTTCGCTCTAGGACGCATATTTAAGGAGATATGGCCAAAACAAGTTTTTCATATAAAAATTTAAATTTTTTAGGTTTTGGGTGGATTTTTCAATTTTTTGGGGGTAGTCACGAATTAAAGTCCTTTTCGCTCTAGGACGCATATTTAAGGAGATATGGCCAAAACAAGTTTTTCATATAAAAATTTCAAAAAAATTTGGGTTTTGGGTGGATTTTTCAATTTTTTGGGGGTAGTCACGAATTAAAGTCCTTTTCGCTCTAGGACGCTTAGTTTAGGAGATATGGCCAAAACAAGTTTTTCATATAAAAATTTCAAATTTTTTGGGTTTTGGGTGGATTTTTCAATATTTTGGGGGTAGTCACGAATTAAAGTCCTTTTCGCTCTAGGACGTATATTTAAGGAGATATGGCCAAAACAAGTTTTTCATATAAAAATTTAAATTTTTTAGGTTTTGGGTGGATTTTTCAATTTTTTGGGGGTAGTCACGAATTAAAGTCCTTTTCGCTCTAGAACGCTTAGTTTAGGAGATATGGCCAAAACAAGTTTTTCATATATAAATTTCAAATTTTTTGGTTTTTGGGTGGATTTTTCAATTTTTTGGGGGTAGTCACGAATTAAAGTCCTTTTCGTTCTAGGACGCATATTTAAGGAGATATGGCCAAAACAAGTTTTTCATATAAAAATTTCAAATTTTTTGGGTTTTGGGTGGATTTTTCAATTTTTTGGGGGTAGTCACGAATTAAAGTCCTTTTCGCTCTAGGACGCATATTTAAGGAGATATGGCCAAAACAAGTTTTTCATATAAAAATTTCAAATTTTTTGGGTTTTAGGTGGATTTTTCAATTTTTTGGGGGTAGTCACGAATTAAAGTCCTTTTCGCTCTAGGACGCATATTTAAGGAGATATGGCCAAAACAAGTTTTTCATATAAAAATTTCAAATTTTTTGGGTTTTGGGTGGATTTTTCAATTTTTTGGGGGTAGTCACGAATTAAAGTCCTTTTCGCTCTAGGACGCATATTTAAGGAGATATGGCCAAAACAAGTTTTTCATATAAAAATTTCAAATTTTTTGGGTTTTGGGTGGATTTTTCAATTTTTAGGGGATGGTAGTCACGAATTAAAGTCCTTTTCGCTCTAGGACGCATATTTAAGGAGATATGGCCAAAACAAGTTTTTCATATAAAAATTTCAATTTTTTTGGGTTTTGGGTGGATTTTTCAATTTTTTGGGTGTGGTCACGAATTAAAGTCCTTTTCGCTCTAGGACGCATATTTAAGGAGATATGGCCAAAACAAGTTTTTCATATAAAAATTTAAATTTTTTAGGTTTTGGGTGGATTTTTCAATATTTTGGGGGTAGTCACGAATTAAAGTCCTTTTCGCTCTAGGACGCTTAGTTTAGGAGATATGGCCAAAACAAGTTTTTCATATAAAAATTTAAATTTTTTAGGTTTTGGGTGGATTTTTCAATATTTTGGGGGTAGTCACGAATTAAAGTCCTTTTCGCTCTAGGACGCATATTTAAGGAGATATGGCCAAAACAAGTTTTTCATATAAAAATTTCAAATTTTTTGGGTTTTGGGTGGATTTTTCAATTTTTTGGGGGTAGTCACGAATTAAAGTCCTTTTCGCTCTAGGACGCATATTTAAGGAGATATGGCCAAAACAAGTTTTTCATATAAAAATTTCAAATTTTTTGGGTTTTAGGTGGATTTTTCAATTTTTTGGGGGTAGTCACGAATTAAAGTCCTTTTCGCTCTAGGACGCATATTTAAGGAGATATGGCCAAAACAAGTTTTTCATATAAAAATTTTAATTTTTTTGGGTTTTGGGTGGATTTTTCAATTTTTTGGGTGTGGTCACGAATTAAAGTCCTTTTCGCTCTAGGACGCATATTTAAGGAGATATGGCCAAAACAAGTTTTTCATATAAAAATTTCAAATTTTTTGGGTTTTGGGTGGATTTTTCAATTTTTTGGGGGTAGTCACGAATTAAAGTCCTTTTCGCTCTAGGACGCTTAGTTTAGGAGATATGGCCAAAACAAGTTTTTCATATAAAAATTTCAAATTTTTTGGGTTTTGGGTGGATTTTTCAATTTTTTGGGGGTAGTCACGAATTAAAGTCCTTTTCGCTCTAGGACGCATATTTAAGGAGATATGGCCAAAACAAGTTTTTCATATAAAAATTTAAAATTTTTTGGGTTTTGGGTGGATTTTTCAATTTTTTGGGGGTAGTCACGAATTAAAGTCCTTTTCGCTCTAGGACGCATATTTAAGGAGATATGGCCAAAACAAGTTTTTCATATAAAAATTTCAAATTTTTTGGGTTTTGGGTGGATTTTTCAATTTTTAGGGGATGGTAGTCACGAATTAAAGTCCTTTTCGCTCTAGGACGTATATTTAAGGAGATATGGCCAAAACAAGTTTTTCATATAAAAATTTAAATTTTTTAGGTTTTGGGTGGATTTTTCAATTTTTTGGGGGTAGTCACGAATTAAAGTCCTTTTCGCTCTAGGACGCATATTTAAGGAGATATGGCCAAAACAAGTTTTTCATATAAAAATTTCAAATTTTTTGGGTTTTAGGTGGATTTTTCAATTTTTTGGGGGTAGTCACGAATTAAAGTCCTTTTCGCTCTAGGACGCATATTTAAGGAGATATGGCCAAAACAAGTTTTTCATATAAAAATTTAAATTTTTTAGGTTTTGGGTGGATTTTTCAATTTTTTGGGGGTAGTCACGAATTAAAGTCCTTTTCGCTCTAGGACGCATATTTAAGGAGATATGGCCAAAACAAGTTTTTCATATAAAAATTTCAATTTTTTTGGGTTTTGGGTGGATTTTTCAATTTTTTGGGTGTGGTCACGAATTAAAGTCCTTTTCGCTCTAGGACGCATATTTAAGGAGAATGGCCAAAACAAGTTTTTCATATAAAAATTTCAAATTTTTTGGGTTTTGGGTGGATTTTTCAATTTTTTGGGGGTAGTCACGAATTAAAGTCCTTTTCGCTCTAGGACGCTTAGTTTAGGAGATATGGCCAAAACAAGTTTTTCATATAAAAATTTCAAATTTTTTGGGTTTTGGGTGGATTTTTCAATTTTTTGGGGGTAGTCACGAATTAAAGTCCTTTTCGCTCTTGGACGCATATTTAAGGAGATATGGCCAAAACAAGTTTTTCATATAAAAATTTAAATTTTTTAGGTTTTGGGTGGATTTTTCAATTTTTTGGGGGTAGTCACGAATTAAAGTCCTTTTCGCTCTAGGACGCATATTTAAGGAGATATGGCCAAAACAAGTTTTTCATATAAAAATTTCAAATTTTTTGGGTTTTGGGTGGATTTTTCAATTTTTAGGGGATGGTAGTCACGAATTAAAGTCCTTTTCGCTCTAGGACGTATATTTAAGGAGATATGGCCAAAACAAGTTTTTCATATAAAAATTTAAAATTTTTTGGGTTTTGGGTGGATTTTTAAATTTTTTGGGGGTGGTCACGAATTAAAGTCCTTTTCGCTCTAGGACGCATATTTAAGGAGATATGGCCAAAACAAGTTTTTCATATAAAAATTTCAAATTTTTTGGGTTTTAGGTGGATTTTTCAATTTTTTGGGGGTAGTCACGAATTAAAGTCCTTTTCGCTCTAGGACGCATATTTAAGGAGATATGGCCAAAACAAGTTTTTCATATAAAAATTTAAATTTTTTAGGTTTTGGGTGGATTTTTCAATTTTTTGGGGGTAGTCACGAATTAAAGTCCTTTTCGCTCTAGGACGCATATTTAAGGAGATATGGCCAAAACAAGTTTTTCATATAAAAATTTCAAAAAAATTTGGGTTTTGGGTGGATTTTTCAATTTTTTGGGGGTAGTCACGAATTAAAGTCCTTTTCGCTCTAGGACGCTTAGTTTAGGAGATATGGCCAAAACAAGTTTTTCATATAAAAATTTCAAATTTTTTGGGTTTTGGGTGGATTTTTCAATATTTTGGGGGTAGTCACGAATTAAAGTCCTTTTCGCTCTAGGACGCATATTTAAGGAGATATGGCCAAAACAAGTTTTTCATATAAAAATTTAAATTTTTTAGGTTTTGGGTGGATTTTTCAATTTTTTGGGGGTAGTCACGAATTAAAGTCCTTTTCGCTCTAGAACGCTTAGTTTAGGAGATATGGCCAAAACAAGTTTTTCATATATAAATTTCAAATTTTTTGGTTTTTGGGTGGATTTTTCAATTTTTTGGGGGTAGTCACGAATTAAAGTCCTTTTCGTTCTAGGACGCATATTTAAGGAGATATGGCCAAAACAAGTTTTTCATATAAAAATTTCAAATTTTTTGGGTTTTGGGTGGATTTTTCAATTTTTTGGGGGTAGTCACGAATTAAAGTCCTTTTCGCTCTAGGACGCATATTTAAGGAGATATGGCCAAAACAAGTTTTTCATATAAAAATTTCAAATTTTTTGGGTTTTAGGTGGATTTTTCAATTTTTTGGGGGTAGTCACGAATTAAAGTCCTTTTCGCTCTAGGACGCATATTTAAGGAGATATGGCCAAAACAAGTTTTTCATATAAAAATTTAAATTTTTTAGGTTTTGGGTGGATTTTTCAATTTTTTGGGGGTAGTCACGAATTAAAGTCCTTTTCGCTCTAGGACGCATATTTAAGGAGATATGGCCAAAACAAGTTTTTCATATAAAAATTTCAATTTTTTTGGGTTTTGGGTGGATTTTTCAATTTTTTGGGTGTGGTCACGAATTAAAGTCCTTTTCGCTCTAGGACGCATATTTAAGGAGATATGGCCAAAACAAGTTTTTCATATAAAAATTTCAATTTTTTTGGGTTTTGGGTGGATTTTTCAATTTTTTGGGGGTAGTCACGAATTAAAGTCCTTTTCGCTCTAGGACGCATATTTAAGGAGATATGGCCAAAACAAGTTTTTCATATAAAAATTTCAAATTTTTTGGGTTTTGGGTGGATTTTTCAATTTTTTGGGGGTAGTCACGAATTAAAGTCCTTTTCGCTCTAGGACGCATATTTAAGGAGATATGGCCAAAACAAGTTTTTCATATAAAAATGTCAAATTTTTTGGGGGTAGTCACGAATTAAAGTCCTTTTCGCTCTAGGACGCATATTTAAGGAGATATGGCCAAAACAAGTTTTTCATATAAAAATTTCAAAAAAATTTGGGTTTTTGGGTGGATTTTTCAATTTTTTGGGGGTAGTCACGAATTAAAGTCCTTTTCGCTCTAGGACGCTTAGTTTAGGAGATATGGCCAAAACAAGTTTTTCATATAAAAATTTCAAATTTTTTGGGTTTTGGGTGGATTTTTCAATATTTTGGGGGTAGTCACGAATTAAAGTCCTTTTCGCTCTAGGACGTATATTTAAGGAGATATGGCCAAAACAAGTTTTTCATATAAAAATTTAAATTTTTTAGGTTTTGGGTGGATTTTTCAATTTTTTGGGGGTAGTCACGAATTAAAGTCCTTTTCGCTCTAGAACGCTTAGTTTAGGAGATATGGCCAAAACAAGTTTTTCATATATAAATTTCAAATTTTTTGGTTTTTGGGTGGATTTTTCAATTTTTTGGGGGTAGTCACGAATTAAAGTCCTTTTCGTTCTAGGACGCATATTTAAGGAGATATGGCCAAAACAAGTTTTTCATATAAAAATTTCAAATTTTTTGGGTTTTGGGTGGATTTTTCAATTTTTTGGGGGTAGTCACGAATTAAAGTCCTTTTCGCTCTAGGACGCATATTTAAGGAGATATGGCCAAAACAAGTTTTTCATATAAAAATTTAAAATTTTTAGGTTTTGGGTGGATTTTTCAATTTTTTGGGGGTAGTCACGAATTAAAGTCCTTTTCGCTCTAGGACGCATATTTAAGGAGATATGGCCAAAACAAGTTTTTCATATAAAAATTTCAATTTTTTTGGGTTTTGGGTGGATTTTTCAATTTTTTGGGTGTGGTCACGAATTAAAGTCCTTTTCGCTCTAGGACGCATATTTAAGGAGATATGGCCAAAACAAGTTTTTCATATAAAAATTTCAATTTTTTTGGGTTTTGGGTGGATTTTTCAATTTTTTGGGGGTAGTCACGAATTAAAGTCCTTTTCGCTCTAGGACGCATATTTAAGGAGATATGGCCAAAACAAGTTTTTCATATAAAAATTTCAAATTTTTTGGGTTTTGGGTGGATTTTTCAATTTTTTGGGGGTAGTCACGAATTAAAGTCCTTTTCGCTCTAGGACGCATATTTAAGGAGATATGGCCAAAACAAGTTTTTCATATAAAAATGTCAAATTTTTTGGGTTTTGGGTGGATTTTTCAATTTTTAGGGGATGGTAGTCACGAATTAAAGTCCTTTTCGCTCTAGGACGTATATTTAAGGACATATGGCCAAAACAAGTTTTTCATATAAAAATTTAAATTTTTTAGGTTTTGGGTGGATTTTTCAATTTTTTGGGGGTAGTCACGAATTAAAGTCCTTTTCGCTCTAGGACGCATATTTAAGGAGATATGGCCAAAACAAGTTTTTCATATAAAAATTTCAAATTTTTTGGGTTTTGGGTGGATTTTTCAATTTTTTGGGGGTAGTCACGAATTAAAGTCCTTTTCGCTCTAGGACGCTTAGTTTAGGAGATATGGCCAAAACAAGTTTTTCATATAAAAATTTCAAATTTTATGGGTTTTGGGTGGATTTTTCAATTTTTTGGGGGTAGTCACGAATTAAAGTCCTTTTCGCTCTAGGACGCTTAGTTTAGGAGATATGGCCAAAACAAGTTTTTCATATAAAAATTTCAAATTTTTTGGGTTTTGGGTGGATTTTTCAATTTTTTGGGGGTAGTCACGAATTAAAGTCCTTTTCGCTCTAGGACGCATATTTAAGGAGATATGGCCAAAACAAGTTTTTCATATAAAAATTTCAAATTTTTTGGGTTTTGGGTGGATTTTTCAATTTTTTGGGGGTGGTCACGAATTAAAGTCCTTTTCGCTCTAGGACGCATATTTAAGGAGATATGGCCAAAACAAGTTTTTCATATAAAAATTTCAAATTTTTTAGGTTTTGGGTGGATTTTTCAATTTTTTGGGGGTAGTCACGAATTAAAGTCCTTTTCGCTCTAGGACGCATATTTAAGGAGATATGGCCAAAACAAATTTTTCATATAAAAATTTCAAATTTTTTGGGTTTTGAGTGGATTTTTCAATTTTTTGGGGGTGGTCACGAATTAAAGTCCTTTTCGCTCTAGGACGCATATTTAAGGAGATATGGCCAAAACAAGTTTTTCATATAAAAATTTCAATTTTTTGGGTTTTGGGTGGATTTTTCAATTTTTTGGGGGTAGTCACGAATTAAAGTCCTTTTCGCTCTAGGACGCATATTTAAGGAGATATGGCCAAAACAAGTTTTTCATATAAAAATTTCAAATTTTTTGGGTTTTGGGTGGATTTTTCAATTTTTTGGGGGTAGTCACGAATTAAAGTCCTTTTCGCTCTAGGACGCATATTTAAGGAGATATGGCCAAAACAAGTTTTTCATATAAAAATTTAAATTTTTTGGGTTTTGGGTGGATTTTTCAATTTTTTGGGGGTAGTCACGAATTAAAGTCCTTTTCGCTCTAGGACGCATATTTAAGGAGATATGGCCAAAACAAGTTTTTCATATAAAAATTTCAAATTTTTTGGGTTTTAGGTGGATTTTTCAATTTTTTGGGGGTAGTCACGAATTAAAGTCCTTTTCGCTCTAGGACGCATATTTAAGGAGATATGGCCAAAACAAGTTTTTCATATAAAAATTTAAATTTTTTAGGTTTTGGGTGGATTTTTCAATTTTTTGGGGGTAGTCACGAATTACAGTCCTTTTCGCTCTAGGACGCATATTTAAGGAGATATGGCCAAAACAAGTTTTTCATATAAAAATTTCAAAAAAATTTGGGTTTTGGGTGGATTTTTCAATTTTTTGGGGGTGGTCACGAATTAAAGTCCTTTTCGCTCTAGAACGCTTAGTTTAGGAGATATGGCCAAAACAAGTTTTTCATATATAAATTTCAAATTTTTTGGTTTTTTGGTGGATTTTTCAATTTTTTGGGGGTAGTCACGAATTAAAGTCCTTTTCGCTCTAGGACGCATATTTAAGGAGATATGGCCAAAACAAATTTTTCATATAAAAATTTCAAATTTTTTAGGTTTTGAGTGGATTTTTCAATTTTTTGGGGGTGGTCACGAATTAAAGTCCTTTTCGCTCTAGGACGCATATTTAAGGAGATATGGCCAAAACAAATTTTTCATATAAAAATTTCAAATTTTTTGGGTTTTGGGTGGATTTTTCAATTTTTTGGGGGTAGTCACGAATTAAAGTCCTTTTCGCTCTAGGACGCATATTTAAGGAGATATGGCCAAAACAAGTTTTTCATATAAAAATTTCAAATTTTTTGGGTTTTGGGTGGATTTTTCAATTTTTTGGGGGTAGTCACGAATTAAAGTCCTTTTCGCTCTAGGACGCTTAGTTTAGGAGATATGGCCAAAACAAGTTTTTCATATAAAAATTTCAAATTTTTTGGGTTTTGGGTGGATTTTTCAATATTTTGGGGGTAGTCACGAATTAAAGTCCTTTTCGCTCTAGGACGTATATTTAAGGAGATATGGCCAAAACAAGTTTTTCATATAAAAATTTAAATTTTTTGGGTTTTGGGTGGATTTTTCAATTTTTTGGGGGTGGTCACGAATTAAAGTCCTTTTCGCTCTAGAACGCTTAGTTTAGGAGATATGGCCAAAACACGTTTTTAATATAAAAATTTCAAATTTTTTAGGTTTTGGGTGGATTTTTCAATTTTTTGGGGGTAGTCACGAATTAAAGTCCTTTTCGCTCTAGGACGCATATTTAAAGAGATATGGCCAAAACAAGTTTTTCATATAAAAATTTCAATTTTTTTAGGTTTTGGGTGGATTTTTAAATTTTTTGGGGGTGGTCACGAATTAAAGTCCTTTTCGCTCTAGAACGCTTAGTTTAGGAGATATGGCCAAAACAAGTTTTTCATATAAAAATTTCAAATTTTTTGGGTTTTGGGAGGATTTTTCAATTTTTTGGGGGTGGTCACGAATTAAAGTCCTTTTCGCTCTAGAACGCTTAGTTTAGGAGATATGGCCAAAACACGTTTTTAATATAAAAATTTCAAATTTTTTAGGTTTTGGGTGGATTTTTCAATTTTTTGGGGGTAGTCACGAATTAAAGTCCTTTTCGCTCTAGGACGCATATTTATAGAGATATGGCCAAATCAAATTTTTCATATAAAAATTTTAAATTTTTTAGATTTTGGGTAGATTTTTCAATTTTTTGGGGGTAGTCACGAATTAAATTCCTTTTCGCTCTAGGACGCTTAGTTTAGGAGATATAGCCAAAACAAATTTTTCATATAAAAATTTCAAGTTTTTTAGGTTTTGGGTGGATTTTGCAATTTTTTGTGGGTGGTCACGTATTAAAGTCCTTTTCGCTCTAGGACGCATATTTAAGGAGATATGGCCAAAACAAGTTTTTCATATAAAAATTTCAAATTTTTTGGGTTTTGGGTGGATTTTTCAATTTTTTGGGGGTGGTCACGAATTAAAGTCCTTTTCGCTCTAGAACGCTTAGTTTAGGAGATATGGCCAAAACACGTTTTTCATATAAAAATTTCAAATTTTTTAGGTTTTGGGTGGATTTTTCAATTTTTTGGGGGTAGTCACGAATTAAAGTCCTTTTCGCTCTAGGACGCATATTTAAGGAGATATGGCCAAAACAAGTTTTTCATATAAAAATTTCATTTTTTTTAGGTTTTGGGTGGATTTTTAAATTTTTTGGGGGTAGTCACGAATTAAAGTCCTTTTCGCTCTAGGACGCATATTTATGGAGATATGGCCAAATCAAATTTTTCATATAAAAATTTTAAATTTTTTAGATTTTGGGTGGATTTTTCAATTTTTTGGGGGTGGTCACGAATTAAATTCCTTTTCGCTCTAGGACGCTTAGTTTAGGAGATATAGCCAAAACAAATTTTTCATATAAAAATTTCAAGTTTTTTAGGTTTTGGGTGGATTTTGCAATTTTTTGTGGGTGGTCACGTATTAAAGTCCTTTTCGCTCTAGGACGCATATTTAAGGAGATATGGCCAAAATAAGTTTTTCATATAAAAATTTCAAATTTTTTGGGTTTTGGGTGGATTTTTCAATTTTTTGGGGGTAGTCACCAATTAAAGTCCTTTTCGCTCGAGGACGCATATTTAAGGAGATATGGCCAAAACAAGTTTTTCATATAAAAATTTCAAATTTTTTAGGTTTTGGGTGGATTTTTCAATTTTTTGGGGGTAGTCACGAATTAAAGTCCTTTTCGCTCTAGGACGCATATTTAAGGAGATATGGCCAAAACAAGTTCTTCATATAAAAATTTAAATTTTTTTGGGTTTTGGGTGGATTTTTCAATTTTTTGGGGGTGGTCACGAATTAAAGTCCTTTTCGCTCTAGGACGCTTAGTTTAGGAGATATGACCAAAACAAGTTTTTCATATAAAAATTTCAATTTTCTTAGGTTTTGGGTGGATTTTTCCATTTTTTTGGGGGTAGTGACGAATTAAAGTCTTTTTCGCTCTAGGACGCATATTTAAGGAGATATGGCCAAAACAAGTTCTTCATATAAAAATTTAAATTTTTTTGGGTTTTGGGTGGATTTTTCAATTTTTTGGGGGTGGTCACGAATTAAAGTCCTTTTCGCTCTAGGACGCTTAGTTTAGGAGATATGACCAAAACAGTTTTTCATATAAAAATTTCAAGTTTTTTAGGTTTTGGGTGGATTTTTCAATTTTTTGGGGGTGGTAACGAATTAAAGTCCTTTTCGCTCTAGGACGCATATTTATAGAGATATGGCCAAAACAAATTTTTCATATAAAAATTTAAATTTTTTAGGTTTTGAGTGGATTTTTAAATTTTTTGGGGGTGGTAACGAATTAAAGTCCTTTTCGCTCTAGGACGCATATTTATAGAGATATGGCCAAAACAAATTTTTCATATAAAAATTTAAATTTTTTTAGGTTTTGGGTGGATTTTTCAAATTTTTGGGGGTGGTCACGAATTAAAGTCCTTTTCGCTCAAGGACGCTTAGTTTAGGAGATATGACCAAAACAAGTTTTACATATAAAAATTTCAAGTTTTTTAGGTTTTGGGTGGATTTTTAAATTTTTTGGGGGTAGTCACGAATTAAAGTCCTTTTCGCTCTAGGACGCATATTTATAGAGGTATGGCCAAAACAAATTTTTCATATAAAAATTTCAATTTTTTTAGGTTTTGAGTGGATTTTTCAATTTTTTGGGGGTGGTCACGAATTAAAGTCCTTTTCGCTCTAGAACGCTTAGTTTAGGAGATATGGCCAAAACAAGTTTTTCATATAAAAATTTCAACTTTTTTGGGTTTTGGGTGGATTTTTCAATTTTTTGGGGGTGGTCACGAATTAAAGTCCTTTTCGCTCTAGGACGTATATTTAAGGAGATATGGCCAAAACAAGTTTTTCATATAAAAATTTCAAATTTTTTAGGTTTTGGGTGGATTTTTAATTTTTTTGGGGGTAGTCACGAATTAAAGTCCTTTTCGCTCTAGGACGCATATTTATAGAGATATGGCCAAATCAAATTTTTCATATAAAAATTTTAAATTTTTTAGATTTTGGGTGGATTTTTCAATTTTTTGGGGGTGGTCACGAATTAAATTCCTTTTCGCTCTAGGACGCTTAGTTTAGGAGATATAGCCAAAACAAATTTCAAATTTTTTGGGTTTTGGGTGGATTTTTAAATTTTTTGGGGGTGGTCACGAATTAAAGTCCTTTTCGCTCTAGGACGCATATTTAAGGATATATGGCCAAAACAAGTTTTTCATATAAAAATTTCAAATTTTTTGGGTGTATTTTTCAATGTTTTGGGGGTAGTCACGAATTAAAGTCCTTTTCGCTCTTGGACGCTTAGTTTAGGAGATATGGCCAAACCAAGTTTTTCATATAAAACTTTCAATTTTTTTAGGAATTGGGTGTATTTTTCAATTTTTTGGGGGTGGGCACGTATTAAAGTCCTTTTCGCTCTAGGACGCATATTTAAAGAGATATAGCCAAAACAAGTTTTTCATATAAAAATTTCAAATTTTTTGGGTTTTGGGTGGATTTTTCAATTTTTTGGGGGTGGTCACGAATTAAAGTCCTTTTCGCTCTAGGACGCATATTTAAGGAGATATGGCCAAAACAAGTTTTTCATATAAAAATTTCAAATTTTTTAGGTTTTGGGTGGATTTTTAAATTTTTTGGGGGTAGTCACGAATTAAAGTCCTTTTCGCTCTAGGACGCATATTTATAGAGATATGGCCAAAACAAATTTTTCATATAAAAATTTCAATTTTTTTTAGGGTTTGGGTGGATTTTGCAATTTTTTGGGGGTGGTCACGAATTAAAGTCCTTTTCGCTCTAGGACGCATATTTAAGGAGATATGGCCAAAACAAGTTTTTCATACAAAAATTTCAATTTTTTTAGGTTTTGGGTGGATTTTTCAATTTTTTGGGGGTGGTCACGAATTAAAGTCCTTTTCGCTCTAGAACGCTTAGTTTAGGAGATATGGCCAAAACAAGTTTTTCATATAAAAATTTCAAATTTTTTGGGTTTTGGGTGGATTTTTCAATTTTTTGGTGGTGGTCACGAATTAAAGTCCTTTTCGCTCTAGAACGCTTAGTTTAGGAGATATGGCCAAAACACGTTTTTCATATAAAAATTTCAAATTTTTTAGGTTTTGGGTGGATTTTTCAATTTTTTTGGGGGTAGTCACGAATTAAAGTCCTTTTCGCTCTAGGACGCATATTTAAGGAGATATGGCCAAAACAAGTTTTTCATATAAAAATTTCAATTTTTTTACGTTTTGGGTGGATTTTTAAATTTTTTGGGGGTAGTCACGAATTAAAGTCCTTTTCGCTCTAGGACGCATATTTATAGAGATATGGCCAAATCAAATTTTTCATATAAAAATTTTAAATTTTTTAGATTTTGGGTGGATTTTTCAATTTTTTGGGGGTGGTCACGAAGTAAATTCCTTTTCGCTCTAGGACGCTTAGTTTAGGAGATATAGCCAAAACAAATTTTTCATATAAAAATTTCAAGTTTTTTAGGTTTTGGGTGGATTTTGCAATTTTTTGTGGGTGGTCACGTATTAAAGTCCTTTTCGCTCTAGGACGCATATTTAAGGAGATATGGCCAAAACAAGTTTTTCATATAAAAATTTCAAAGTTTTTGGGTTTTGGGTGGATTTTTCAATTTTTTGGGGGTAGTCACGAATTAAAGTCCTTTTCGCTCGAGGACGCATATTTAAGGAGATATGGCCAAAACAAGTTTTTCATATAAAAATTTCAAATTTTTTAGGTTTTGGGTGGATTTTTCAATTTTTTGGGGGTAGTCACGAATTAAAGTCCTTTTCGCTCTAGGACGCATATTTAAGGAGATATGGCCAAAACAAGTTCTTCATATAAAAATTTAAATTTTTTTGGGTTTTGGGTGGATTTTTCAATTTTTTGGGGGTGGTCACGAATTAAAGTCCTTTTCGCTCTAGGACGCTTAGTTTAGGAGATATGACCAAAACAAGTTTTTCATATAAAAATTTCAATTTTCTTAGGTTTTGGGTGGATTTTTCCATTTTTTTGGGGGTAGTGACGAATTAAAGTCCTTTTCGCTCTAGGACGCATATTTATAGAGATATGGCCAAAACAAATTTTTCATATAAAAATTTCAATTTTTTTAGGGTTTGGGTGGATTTTTCAATTTTTTGGGGGTGGTCACGAATTAAAGTCCTTTTCGCTCTAGGACGCATATTTAAGGAGATATGGCCAAAACAAGTTTTTCATATAAAAATTTCAATTTTTTTAGGTTTTGAGTGGATTTTTCAATTTTTTGGGGGTGGTAACGAATTAAAGTCCTTTTCGCTCTAGGACGCATATTTATAGAGATATGGCCAAAACAAATTTTTCATATAAACATTTTAAAGTTTTTAGGTTTTGGGTGTATTTTACAATTTTTTGGGGTCGTCACGAATTAAAGTCCTTTTCGGTCTAGGATGCATATTAAGGGAGATATGGCCAAAATAAGTTGTTCATATAAAAATTTTGAATTTTTTCAGGACTTTCATACAATGTTTGATTTTTGGGGGATTTTCGTACAATATACATATTTTGTTGACAATGAACGATTATATGTAACATATGTCAAATTTAATAACATTTATCATGCAACATAATAAATTGACATAAACCATTTGTAAACTTTTCCGTTCAATTTGATTTTTAACTTTTACAAATGAATATTGGCCATACAAGCAATCCACATGAAGATATTTGCACTTTCCTACAATAATTCGACTTCATTTACGCACATCCACTCATTCGCAAAAGAAGAGAAGTTTGAAACTGAACATTCTTCCATGCACACACACACATCACCTCTGCTCAGTGCTCCTCTCTCCCAACTAACAAAAAAGAATTCAAAGTTGACAAATTACAACGACAAACAATTAAAACATATAATAATGATAGAGAAACACACACACACATGCATGCCCTTACTCATTTTCCTCTCAGTCAGTATGTACAGATGTGCCAATCTCATACCTAGGATATTTTTGAGACAAAATGTAACTGAAGAGTTTAATACATGGGGACATAAATGTGAATATGTAGGTGTGTTTGCAAATGAATGGCACGTGTTCATAGGTAAATGGAAGGGTTTCATCGGAGATTCTTCTTCACATGTGTAAAGTGAATGTAAGCTGTGTTTTAAGACTTCATATCCATGTGTATAAGATAAAATGTGTGTAATTTTGCGTATTGCAAGAAAGCTGTCATATCATTTAGTAAGTTGAAAATTTGAGTATACTGTGAATATCTTAACACAGATATGAATATTTTTTTGTCACCCACTTGACTCCTA
This sequence comes from Haematobia irritans, assembly GCF_050003625.1. Lineage (NCBI taxonomy): Eukaryota > Metazoa > Arthropoda > Insecta > Diptera > Muscidae > Haematobia > Haematobia irritans. Next base: position 26,681,205 of record NC_134401.1, read on the forward strand.
TCAAATAAAATCATTGAAGTCTCATTTGTTTATTTGCTCGGTCACCTCCTTTTATATATTAAGTGTGTTTAAGTAATTTAAAAATGATTCAATTAAATGGGGAAATCATTGTTTATATCCTTAACCATAGAGTGGTGCATGTGTTATTGTAGTTTGATATTTTTTTTTTTTTTGTATTTCGACGATATATTAATCCGATAAGCCATAAGGTATAAGTGTATATCAAAGATTGTGATGAAATTGTGAGTCGATCAAGTCAGATGAAATTATTTACCCATCAGATGAAATTACTGTTTTAAACTTTCGAATTGATTTCCCAAATATCACGATGGGTCATTTTCAACAGGGTTCATTGAAATTATATTCGTGAGGTTTATAAAGAGTTTTCTATAAGAGTTGCTATTTAAAAATCATCTGGTATTTAGGTAGCTGACACTTTTGAAATTATTAGTTTTTATACCCTGCGCCACACTGTGGAACAGACACCAGGGTGGGTCCCTGAGTCGATATAACCATGTCCGTCTGTCCGTCCGTCCGTCCGTCCGTCTGTCTGTGAACACATTTTTGTGATCAAAGTCTGGGTCGCAATTTAAGTCCAATCGCCTTTAAATTTGTCACATGTTCCTAATTTGGGTCAGAATAGAACCCTATTGATTTTGGAAGAAATCGGTTCAGATTTAGATATAGCTCCCATATATATCTTTCGCCCGATATGCACTAATATGGACCCAGCAGCCAGAGTTTTATACCGATTTGCTTGAAATTTTGTATAAACATAACACCTAGCAATATAGTCAAGTGTGCAAAATTTGATTGAAATCGGTTCAGATTTAGATATAGCTCCCATATATATCTTTCGCCCGATATGGACTAATATGGTCCTAAAAGCCAGAGTTTTGGCCCAATTTGGTTGAAATTTTGCACAGGGAGTAGATTTAGCATTGTAGCTATACGTGCCAAATTTGGTTGAAATCGATTCAGATTTAGATATAGCTCCCATATATATCTTTCGCCCGATATGTACTTATATGGACCCAGAAGCCAGAGTTTTGGCCCAATTTGGTTGAAATTTTGCACTAGGAGTACAATTAGAAATATAGTCATGTGTGCCAAATTTGATTGAAATCGTTTCAGATTTAGATATAGCTCCCATATATATGTTTTTCTGATTTCGACAAAAATGGTCAAAATACCCACATTTTCCTTGTAAAATCGCCACTGCTTAGTCGAAAAGTTGTAAAAATGACTCTAATTTTCCTAAACTTCTAGTACATATATATCGAGCGATAAATCATAAATAAACTTTTGCGAAGTTTCCTTAAAATTGCTTCAGATTTAAATGTTTCCCATATTTATATACCCTGCGCCACACTGTGGAACAGGGTATTATAAGTTAGTGCATATGTTTGTAACACCCAGAAGGAGACGAGATAGACACATGGTGTCTGTGGCAATAATGCTCAGGGTGGGTCCCTGAGTCGATATAACCATGTCCGTCTGTCCGTCTGTCCGTCCGTCCGTCTGTCTGTGAACACATTTTTGTGATCAAAGTCTAGGTCGCAATTTAAGTCCAATCGCCTTCAAATTTGGCACATGTTCCTAATTTGGGTCAGAATAGAACCCTACTGATTTTGGAAGAAATCGGTTCAGATTTAGATATAGCTCCCATATATATCTTTCGCCCGATATGGACTAATATGGTCCCAAAAGCCAGAGTTTTGGCCCAATTTAGTTGAAATTTTGCACAGAGAGTAGATTTGGCATTGTAGCTATGCGTGCCAAATTTGGTTGAAATCGATTAAGATTTAGATATAGCTCCCATATATATCTTTCGCCCGATATGTACTTATATGGACCCAGAAGCCAGAGTTTTATCCCGATTAGCTTGAAATTTTGCACAAGGAGTACAATTGGTAGTATAGTCATGTGTGTCAAATTTGATTGAAATCGGTTCAGATTAAGATATAGCTTCCATATATATTTTTCGCCCGATATTGACTTATATGGCCCCAGAAGCCAGAGTTTTGGCCCAATTTGGTTGAAATTTTGCAATAGGAGTACAATTAGAAATATAGTAATGTGTGCCAAATTTGAAATCGGTTCAGATTTAGGTATAGCTCCCATATATATGTTTTTCTGATTTCGACAAAAATGGTCAAAATACTAACATTTTCCTTGTTAAATCGCCACTGCTTAGTCGAAAAGTTTTAAAAACGACTCTAATTTTCCTAAACTTCTAATACATATATATCGAGCGATAAATCATAAATAAAGTTTTGCGAAGTTTCCTTAAAATTGCTTCAGATTTAAATGTTTCCCATATTTTTATACTCACCACCATAGAATGGTGACGGGGGTATAATAAGTTTGTCATTCCGTTTGTAACACATCGAAATATCGATTTCCGACTATATAAAGTATATATATTCTTGATCAGGGAGAAATTCTAAGACGATATAACGATGTCCGTCTGTCCGTCTGTCTGTCTGTCTGTCTGTCTGTCTGTCTGTTGTAATCACGCTACAGTCTTCAATAATGAAGCAATCGTGCTGAAATTTTGCACAAACTCGTCTTTTGTCTGCAGGCAGGTCAAGTTCGAAGATGGGCTATATCGGTCCAGGTTTTGATATAGTCCACATATAAACCGACCTCCCGATTTGGGGTCTTGGGCATATAGAAATCGCAGTTTTTATCCAACTTGCCTGAAATTTGAAATCTAGAGGTATTTTATGACCATAAATACGTGTGCCAAAAATTGTGAGTATCGGTCCATGTTTTGGCATAGCCCCCATATAGACCAATCTCCCGATTTTACTTCTTGGGCTTATAGAAACCGCAGTTTTTATTCAATTTACCTGAAATTGGAAATCTAGAGGTATTGTAGGACCACAAATACGTGTGCCAAAAATTGTGAGTATCGGTCCATGTTTTGGTATAGCCCCCATATAGACCGATCTCCCGATTTTACTTCTTGGGCTTATAGAAACCGCAGTTTTTATTCAATTTACCTAAAATTGGAAATCTAGAGGTATTGTAGGACCGCAAATACGTGTGCCAAAAATTGTGAGTATCGGTCCATGTTTTGGTATGGTCCCCATATAAAACGACCTCCCGATTTGGGGTCTTGGGCTTATAGAAACCGTAGTTTTTATCCAATTTGTCTGAAATTGGAAATCTAGAGGTATTTTAGGACCATAAAGAGGTGTGCCGAAAGTGGTGAGTATCGGTCCATATTTTGGTATAGCCCCCATATAGACCGATTTCCCGATTTTACTTCGTGGGCTTCTAGAATCCGAAGTTTTTATCCTATTTGCCTGAAATTGGAAATCTAGAGGTATTTTCGGGGCATAAAGAGGTGTGCCGAAAACGGTGAGTATCGGTCCATATTTTAGTATAGCCCCCATATGAACGATCTCCCGATTTAACTGCTTGGGTTTCTAGAAACCGTAGTTTTTATCTGATTTGCCTGAAATTGTAAATATTCTGGTATTTTAGGCTCACAAAAACGTGTATCGGATTAAGTTTTTATCGGTCCATTTGGTAATGCCTCCATATAGACCGACTTCACTTCTTGAGGGTGTAGAAGGCGCACTGATCATGAAAATTGCTTGAAACTCAATGTAAAATTTCCAGATTTTACTTCTACAGATTTAAGATTTCAAATCAAGACGTTATTTTATAATTTTCTTGCACACTTACAAGAGATGTTAATGATTCCTCTAAAACTCAAACAAAAATGGTTCTTATAAATCCAGAATTGATATAGTCCTCATAGGTGAAATCTTTAAATTTATGTTCGGGAAGTGTCCTGAAGTCCTCAAGCCCTCCTGAAATTTCAAAGGAAACCCTAATATTTGGTTCATGGTGGTGGGTATTTAAGATTCGGCCCGGCCGAACTTACTGCTGTATATACTTGTTTTTACTAAAATTGCTTTCCACCATAGTGCATTAGCCAACTTAAATTTTTAGTCTATCAAATTCTGTCCAGATCGAGTGATATTTAAATGTATGTATTTGGGACAAACCTTTATATATAGCACCCAACACATTTGACGGATGTGATATGGTATCGAAAATTTAGATCTACAAAGTGGTGCAGGGTATAATATAGGCGGCCCCGCCCGACTTTAGACTTTCCTTACTTGTTTTTTACTAACATTGTGCTCCACCCTAGTGCATTAGCCGACTGACTATAGATTTTGTAGAAGTCTATCAAATTCTGTCCAGATCGAGTGATATTTAACATAAATGTATGTATTTTGGATAAACCTTTATATATAGCCCCCAACACATTTGACGGATGTGATATGGTATCGGAAATTTAGATCTACAAAGTGGTGCAGGGTATAATATAGTCGGCCCCGCCCGACTTTAGACTTTCCTTACTTGTTAGTAATGAGATTGTGTCATTACTAAAAACAGAACGATACTTGCATTGAAGTAATTAAAGGTCATGAAAATGCTAAAAATTTTGTATTTACAGTTCTGAAAACAAAATCAAACATGGCGGCTACGTCAAAAAGCGAAATGTCGCATCTTGGGCTCCGAAATCTCATATGTTATGGTTGGGAAAGGCCTCCTCATCAACGTGAGATTATTTAGTTCAGTACTACAAGGGTTAGCATCATAAGCGTAGGAAGGCCTCTGGGGAGGGGGCTTAGACCCCCCCAGAAAAATTTTAGCCCCCCCCCCCCAGAATTTGAAAACCTATTTACGATTTTACATTTTTATAAAAATTTAACAAGTATATACTCGTACAACGCACAAAGTTCCACTAAAGACTTTCATGCACAATCGAATTACTTGGGTTGTGGTAGAAGTCTGATATTTGTGAAATAAAGCTGTGGTTGAACTTATTCTTTCATAAATTAATATCTTAATAATGCTGCAAAAAGGCGTCGCCAAAAAAGAAGTGAAAATGTTCTTTTTGGGTCTGGAAGTGGTACAAAATTGGCGGAGAAGCGATGAATGTAATATGAACTTGTCATAGAACGAATGTCCACCGTTTCAACAACCGTTGCAATTAATTTGCATTACTTCTTAAGGTGTGATCCGAATTCAGTGTTTTGAATGTTAATTAAAAATTTTGTGATATTTTCCCAAATAAATAATTTTTATACCTTTTTATTATTTTTAATGCATTCTAAAGCTTGTTTGAAACGTTTTTTTTTCAAATATTATCGATTTTTAGCATTTTTGTGGCAAAATTTGTATAATTTGTGCCATTTTATTTATTCTTACTCTTTTTTAAACTATTTAAAAAAAGAAAACAAAAAATTACGCATTAAAATATAAAAAAATGAAGTAAAAAACTTCCTGTGTATTTAAAATAGTTGTGCCTTTAGAACAACTCCCAATTTTTTGCTGGGAAAGGTGTGGAACTACCCTACGGGAAATGGATCAACCACAGAACTGGTACAGGACTAGTCCCTAAATGTGAAAATTGCAACTAACTGGAGCACAGGTACCAGTTCTGTGATAGGTCCGTCAGTGGCACTTTTAGTTGATTTATTATAAATTGATTGTCGAACTATTTTGAAGTCTATTTTTTTATTCAATTTTATGAAATAAAACATTAGTTGAACCTATAAGTTCAGTCTATAACGTTTTAGATAGGGGGACTATAGCCCCCCCCCTAGGAAAATTGTCTACCTACGCTAATGGTTAGCATAGACAAATACAATACCAGTTTCGACAGAACTCCAAAATATATTTTCCCCTCTTAGTAATGCTGGTGACATTCCTGAGATTTTCCAATTTTCTCTAGAGCTTCTCTAATGTGAAACGCCGTTCGTCTAAGTCAACCTAAATTTACGGACTGCCTCTATACCTAACCTAACCGGCGGTATGAAAATGGACCCCAGGAAAATAAGACCCAAAATCCAAATGGAACAGGGCCACAAATGTGGGGCGACGCTTCATAATGCATATGAGTTCCATCAAATTGGGCCCCAACAAAATGCAACTGAAGCATGAAATTCGACTCAAAAATATAACTGAGGCTCATTTTCTGTTTTGACTTAAAATTCCATGTGAAAATGATCCCTAGTTGATGGAAAAATATCTAGTTTTAAGAAAATAAAAAATCAAATATGTTTTACTCTGGACGAATCTCTTGGGAATCGCGATAGCCCACTTTGTATTCTGTCCATAGGAGAAAGTCTTAAACGCCACGCAAAAACCAAATCTGAAGCTGTTCAGAACAACAAAAGTGTGTATAGTTGCCACCGTTGTTAAATCCCGGAATATAAAACTAGCCTCCACTTCAAAACGAAGCACAATCCCAAATAGAAAATTGGGTTTATTTTTATTTAAAATATTTGGGTATACTTTCATAAGGCAAACGGGCCCCAGAAATAAAATGAAGTTACTTCAAAAAAAAAAAAAAAAAAAAAAAAAAAACATAAAAATTTGGTGTTGTTGTTTCTCATATATATTTTTGGGGTCGTACTTCATTTAGATTTTTGGGCTCTTTTTCGTGGGGTCCATGTTCATAGGATCAACCATGATTCCAAATATAACATTTACTTACCGAAGTGGTCAGCTGAATATTTTAACTTTGGATTGGCCCCCTGAACTCAAGCGTCGCTGTTGGTAATGGTTAGGCCGCTATAACGGTCGATGGTAGATCCCCGCTTGTATTCATTGATCGTGGGGTCAAAATAAATGCCGAATATTATCGGGAAAATGTCCGAAAGACAGTATTGAAAACTTGATCAGGGAAATATTTCGACCGCAGACCGTGGGTAGGACTTCAGGCATCATCGCACTCAGCACTCGTTAACCAAGGGTGCTTAAAAGGGAGGTTCATCTCTTCATTTCGTCCGCATAATGGCCATCGAAATCTCCAGATCTCCGTTGGATTTTTGCGCCTGGGGTCATATGAAGAGTAAGGCTGGCACTAAAAACTACCAAAGTGTCGATCATCTCAAGGTGGACCTTCATCGGGGGGAGGCCAAAATAACGCTGAGAACCTTCGTGCAGTTTGTGAGGGATTTGTCGGCCGTTTGAAGACCGTAATTTGTGCCAAAGATAGCCAATTCGAACAAATCTAAACTGATTCTAAAATTTTATGTAATTCACGACATTTTACGTTTTTGAACAATAAAATTAAAAGAAAAAAAAAACAAGTATATACGGCCGTAAGTTCGGCCAGGCCGAATCTTATGTACCCTCCATCATGGATTGCGTAGAAACTTCTACGAAAGACTGTCATCCACAAATTTCAACTCACATGGTTGTTGGATACCCTATACTAACATCACGTACCAAATTTCAACCGAATGTGAAGAATTTTGCTCTTCCAAGGTGCTCCGGAGGTCAAATCTGGGGATCGGTTTATATGGGGTCTATATATAATTATGGACCGATATCGACCAATTTTTGCATGGCTGTTTGAGGCCATATATTAACATCACGTACCAAATTTTAACTGAATCAGATGAATTTTGGTCTTCCAAGAGGCTCCGGAGGTCACATCTGGTGATCGGTTTATATGGGGGCTATATATAATTATGGACCGATATGGACCAATTTTTGCATGGTTCTTAGAGACCATATACTAACACCATGTACTAAATTTCAGGCGGATCGGATGAAAATTGTTTCTCTTAGAGACTCTTCAAGCCAAATCGGGGGATCGGTTTATATGGGGGCTATAAATAATTGTGGACCGATGTGGAGCAAGTTTTGCATGGTTGTTAGAGACCGTATACTAACACCATGTACCAAATTTCGGCCGGATCGGATGAAATTTGCTTCTCTTAGAGGCTCCGCAAGCCAAATCCGGGGATCGGTTTATATGGGGTGTATATATAATTATGGACCGATGTGAACCAATTTTTGCATGGTTGTTAGAGACCATATACTAACATCATGTACCAAATTTCAGCCGGATCGGATGAAATTTGCTTCTCTTAGAGGCCTCGCAAGCCAAATTTGGGGGTCCGTTTATATGGGGGCTATACGTACATGTGGTCTGATATGGCCCATTTGCAATACCATCCGACCTACATTAATAACAACTACTTGTGCCAAGTTTCAAGCCGATAGCTTGTTTCGTTCGGAAGTTAGCGTGATTTCAACTGACGGAGGACTGACGGACATGCTTTGATAGACTCAGAATTTCACCACGACCCAGAATATATATACTTTATGGGGTCTTAGAGCAATATTTCGATGTGTTACAAACGGAATGACAAAGTTAGTATACCCTCCATCCTATGGTGGAGGGTATAAAAATTAAGAAAATATAGTACTTTAAATTTTGCAGTACATATCAGCCACCCTGTATGTTCTGGATATTTTCTGGATGTTGGAATTCTGGGTCGATCTCACGCTCTCTATCCGTCCGTCTGTTAAAATCATACTAAGGATGCAAGCTATAGGCCAGAAACTTGACACAAGTAATTATGAATGATGTTAGTCGGATGGTATTCTAATTGGGCCAAATGGAACCACTTCGAGGTATAGCCCCATATAAACCAAACCCTAGATTTGACATGAGGAACCACTTGGAGAAGAAAATGTCATCCGATCCGGTTTAAATTTGGTACGTGATGTTAGTATATATCTTCGAAAATCCTTACGAAAATTGGACACATATCGGTCCATAAATACGTATAGCCCCCCATATAAAACGATCTCCCGATTTGACATGTGGAACCAGCTGGAGGAGCAAATTTAATCCGAGCAGGTTGAAATTTTACATGTGATGTCAGTATATCTAATAATCATACAAAAATTGTTCTATACCATAAATAGATATGGTCGCCGTATAAACTGAACCCAGATTTGACGACCACAGCCTCTAGGCAGAAAATCTCATATAGCTTTCTAACCTGCCTTTCTTATCTAACATAGACTCCATATGGACTAGCTTACAAGTTAGCAGACAATGTTAAGAAATTTCAAAATACCTTGCCATCAGCAACTGTGATAACAATCTAAGTAAGTCGATTGCGGATGACAGTCGTTATACGAACTTTATATGCAATTCATGGTGGAGGGTTCATTAGATTCCACCTAACCGAATTTTCGACCTTACATACTTATTTTTTTGTTGTTCTTAACTTGCTTAGATTTTCATTTTCATTACGCTTGCTTAGATCCTCATCCTAATCATTAAACGCAAACATTTGCAATTTGTCATTAGTTCTAATTATGCTCATAGATAATGACAATGCAATGAGCAACATATGCTACTTCAACTGAAGTGGAATAAACAACAACAATAAGAGCATAAAACATCGACAACAACATGAGTACATACTATACTAACAATGTTCATAATTTATAATTATAAATTTACTCTTTCACTAATTGCAATGAATGGCTTAATGTTTTTATGGAAATTTATTAAACTCAAACTCATTCATTTCTTTACAGCCAATAACCGTAGTCTTTGCAAAATAGCAAACAGTGTAAAGTAAATGCAGATAAAATTGGTTGAAACTGAAGTACACTGAGGAAAAACTGAAAAAGAAGATTAACGCAAAGGCACTGATTCTGGCTGGCAAAAATCTTTTGTTCGTTGCACTACGATGACTTCTTGATCACTGGAAGATATGCTGAATATGATTAATACCGGCATATCCCTTGATCTAGCCTCAAATTAGATCGATTGGAATTTTTTCGCTTCTCTATCTAGTAAGAGGAACGTTTTTAATCTTTATCCTTCAACTAATTCGCCTTTGTGCCAAAGTAACGGACTTTGAAGTTTTTTAATTGGGTCAAAACGTTTACGGCCTGTTTCTGTATGTCGAATGGCAGAGTCTTAGCTTTCTTTTGGGACAAAATTTTCTATAGAAATAAAAATTTGATAAATTTTTCTATAGAAATTAAATTTTGACAAAATTTCCTATAGAAATAAAATTTTGACAAAATTTTCTATAAAACTAAAATTTTGGCAAATTTTTCTATAGAAATAACATTTTGACAAAATTTTCTGTAGAAATAAAATAATGACAGAATTTTCTATAAAAATAAAATTTTGGCAAATTTTTCTATAGAACTAAAATTTTGACAAAATGAATAAAAAAAGGAAGTACAATTTTGTGAAAATTTTCTATAGAAATAAAATTTTTCTCTGCAAATCAAATTTTGACAAAATTTTCTATATAAAACAAAAATGTTTACAAAATTTCCTATAAAAATAACATTTTGACAAAATTATCAATAGAAATAAAATTTTGACAAAATTTTCTATAGAAAAAAAAATTGAAAAAATTTTCTATAGAAATAAAATTTTGATAAAATTTCCTATAGAAATAAAATTTTGACAAATTTTCTATAGAAATAAAATTTTGACAAAATTATCTATAGAAATAAAATTTTGACAAAATTTCTTTTAGAAATAACATTTTGACAAATTTTTCTGGAGAAATAAAATTTTGACAAAATTTTCTATAAAAATAAAATGTTGAAAAAATTTTCTATAGAAATAAAATATTGACAAATTTTTCTATAATACTAAAATTTTGACAAAATCTCCTATAGAAATAAAATTTTGTGAACATTTACTACAGAAATAAAATTTTGACAAATTTTTCTCTGGAAATAAAATTTTGACAAAATTTTCTATAGAAATAAAATTTTGTGAAAATTTTCTCTGGAAATAAAATTTTGACAAAAATTTCTATAGAAAAAAAATGTTTATAAAATTTCCTATAGAAATAACATTTTGACAAATTTTTCTGTAGAAATAAAATGTTGACAAAATTATCTATAGAAATAAAATTTTGACAAAATTTCCTATAGAAATAACATTTTGACAAATTTTTCTGTAGAAATGAAATTTTGACTAAATTTTCTATAGAAATAAAATTTTGACAAAATTTTCTATAGAAATAAAATTTTGACAAAATTTTCTATAAAAATAAAATTTTGACAAAATTTTCTATAGAAATACAATTTTGACAAATTTTTCTATAGAACTAAAATTTTGACAAAATCTCCTATAGAAATAAAATTTTGTGAAAATTTTCTATAGAAATAAAATTTTGACAAAATTTCCTATAGAAATAAAATTTTAACAAAATTTCCTACAGAAATAACATGTTGACAAAATTTCCTACAGAAATAACATGTTGACAAATTTTTCTGTAGAAATAAAATGTTAAAAAATTATCTATAGAAATAAAATGTTGACAAAATTTTTCTATAGAAATAAAATTGTGACAAATTTTTCTATAGAAATAAAATTTTGACAAAATTTTTTATAGAAATAAAACTTTAACAAAATTATCTATAAAAATAAAGTTTTGGCAAATTTTTCTATAGACCTAAAATTTTGAGAAAATCTCCTTTAGAATTAAGATTTTGTGAAAATTTTTATAGAAATAAAATTTTGACAAATTTTTCTGTGGAAATAAAATGTTGACAAAATTTTCTATAGAAATAAAATTTTGACAAAATTTTCTATAGAAATAAAATTTTGACAAAATTTTCAATAAAAATAAAATTTTGACAAAATTTTGCTTAAAAATTAAATTTAGGAGAATTATCCATAAAAAAAAATTTTAAAAGGCTCGTGTCGATTGGTCGGAAGAAATGTCAATTATAAGGATATTTGCCAGGATAGTCTCAGTCTCTGGGGATATGAAATAAACAAATAAACAAATAATTAATATTTCCTTTAATAAATTCATGTTTTTTCAAGCTCGAGGTCTTTTTTAAATATTTTATTTATTTTGTTGTTCATGGTATTACTATGTGTAGAGAAAGATTCCTTTACTCTAATAATTTTTTGCGTACGTTAGTTAAATTAACTAAATAACGTGAAAAAATTATACACAAATTAAGCATAAAGATTTACTAAATTCGTATTTCTCACAACATAGTTCATTATTTCTTTAAATTTGTAAATTTTTCTACAAATGTGTTCATCATGAACTTCGTATAACACTAAAGACATTCTTGCCATTTTGAACTGCATTTTTTCCTTCAAACTACAACATTTTCTTTAACAAGTGAAAAAACTTAATTATGTCTAATAAATTTGAATTTGTCGAAAAACATTTACTTATTTTTGCGATATCGGCGTGATGCTAGCGTTTGTAATACTGTGTAGTTAAAATTTTCTAAATTAACGATTCCTGGTGGGTTCACGATTTTTTCAGTGCACCGGTGAAAAACGTTGTGGTGGTTGGTCGAAACTGGCATTGAACCCAGACCCCTCTTTCCAGTCGAACTTTTTTTATGCATCTCTTATACTTTGGATTACGCTTCGACACTGCTCTAGAATGGTCTCGTGGTTGCGCTTATTTTCCGAACCTATTGCCTTTATAGCTTTCTCACGCTCAAAATTTCGTTCAAAATGTGAACCTCATAACACTTCAAAATATCTTCAGTCTCAGCTATCTCTAAGAATCACTGTTCGATATAGGTAGGGGTATATTAACGTTGTCATTCCGTTTGTAACACATCGAAATATTTGTCTCAGACCCCATAAGTGTATATATTCTGGGTCGTGGTGAAATTATCAGTCGATCTAGCTGTGTCCGTCCGTTCGTCTCCAAGAAATTGGGATCTTTGTCGATTTGCGAATTCGTAAACCAGAATAGGGGGGATATTCTGGTTTACGAATTCGCAAATCGACAAATTTTTAATTGTCAATAACTCATCAACCGATGTCTTTGGCCATAGAATTTCTACAAATTAAATTCCTTATACATAGAAACTGTGTGTAAAAATGTCCTATTATATATTGCAATTCTTCGGAAAATAAAAACTGAGGAGAGTTTTACGTTTTGCAAATTCTTAAACCAGAACTTGGGCGTATATCTTTTTACTTTTCTCTGCATGTATATTCACACCAATATGGGTGTTTAATGCATATGATAAACTTTTCGAAGGATATGAGACTAAAGGATAATATGTCCAACATCCTCATGTACCATCGTCATAATTTTTTCATTTCTCTTTTGCTCACACAGAACCACCACTACTTTTTGCACTCCCCTGAGAAAATGGAGATCTTTTGATATGGTCTCTGACAAGCAAGCCTTGTTTATGCTATGCTACGGCTAGGAAAACAACTCGGATGCAAGTGATGCAACAGGAATAAAAACCAGAGACGGACACGGAAAAGTAACGGATAAGAGAGTGTGAGTTTGTTGTATATGTTGTCGTTTCTCCCACGCCCCATATCTTTAGTTTGTGAGACTTATAATTAATGGGCTCTTGTTTCTCACCTCTTTCTCGTTATTAAATGTAATGCTTCATTTTTATTAAAATATGCAATGAGTGCGCTCATACGCGCGCTTTACCTTCATTAGTGGCAAGAATGGTGGGCAATATCTTTTATTTTATGCGAATATAAGCACATAAATATATGTACATGGATTTGTGTGTAACGGAAACAAAAACTTTAACTCTTCTTTCGTTATTATTCACAAACTGTTATGAGACACTAGGTAAGCGAGTATCTGGGTGTTGGTTTCTGATGCATTATGCATGGCAATAGGTTGATATGCTGAATAAGTAATGACTGCTAAAAGTTGAGAAGAAAGCAGATGTTAAATTGTTATTTAATTATTTTTTTGCATCGTAGTCGGGTATCATAGAAATTACTCGATTTAGAGCTTGCACTAAAGTTCTTGTCTAATATGTATGGTTTCGCACGTAATATGGCCCACCGTTCGATATGGGCTATAAAATGAAATCTCTTGTCACTGGGATTAGCTAGTCGATCGATTAATCAATTTCAACTTTTGTTGTCTTTAAATTACTTTAAAATTTTACACAGCGAAGCTTAATTACCCAGCAAAACAATTGCAAGTTCTTCTAAAGACACAACTTAAATGCACTTCATATTTTAAAAAAGTAAGTTTTCATATTTTAAAAAAAAGTAATTTTAACTTTTTTGGTTTCAAATAGGTTAGGAACATAGGTTTAGGTTGTAGAGGATGACATAAATTTTTGTCTTGAATTTGATGTCCACTTAGACCAGTATAGGTCTATTGTGATTCCTTCATCCTCTGTGATCTTTTCATCCTCTTCCTTCCGATACGGTCCGCTTTGTCCCAGAACTTCCTCCGGCTCGTTTTCTTTGAAAGAAATCTCAGAACAACCAATCAGAGTCTCTGATGAATGCAAGTATGTTCCCTAAGTTGCACTCCCGCAGATCAGTGAGAGCCTGAAAGAAAAAGGAGCCCAGTATCTTGTTTCTTCTAAAGGATAAAGCTGGACACTGACACAGGAAGTGGTACGAGTCCTCCGTAACTTCCGGTTCCAGACACCATCTACAGATATCATCGTCTTTAAGTCCTATTCTTACCATGTGTTTCCCAAGTGTGTTATGTCCTGTTATGATACCAATCAATGGCCGCAATTCTTCTCTGTTCATCGACATCAAAATTTCGCAGTTCCTACGTTTCTTTTCGTCCCATATCAACTTGGTTTGCTCGCAACCATCCGAAGAAACCCAGCGTCTTCGCCATAGTTCGTCAAATTTGACCTCTATCCTGTAATGATAAGAAGATAGTGGAGGAAAAAGTCCACTAGGACATTATTCGTTCCACGAGCGCCCTCCTTAGCCAACACATCCGCTTCCTCATTTCCTATTATCCCATAGTGCCCAGGTACCCAGCACAGAGTTATATTATGATGTTCAGTGAGAACCTTGAGTTCTCTACGACAGCGGCTGACTACCTTAGACCTTATGTCAGCACTGCACAATGCCTTTATAGCTGCCTGACTGTCGATGAAGAAGCTGATATCGCTTCTGAATAACGGCCTCATCAACAGCGACTCAGCAGCCTTTGTGATCGCAGAAATCTCAGCCTGAAAAATACTGCAATCACTATCCAGCGTGTAAGACTCCCTTATTTCTAGTTCACTACAATAGATTCCGCTGCCCGTTCCTTCCTCCTACTTTGACCCGTCCGTATACATATTCAGGGTTCCGAAGGGTATCTTCGTGTCTTCCCACTCCTCTATACTTGGTATAATGTATGTCGGTTTGTTATGATAAATATGCTCGATGGCCATATAGTCCGACTCTCTATACTGCCTGGCCAGAATCTCAGTATGCCTGCAGGTTATCCTCTCCAGTGTGTTCAAGATCTTATGTCTCAGAAGTGTCAGTTCCGCCGTCATCCTTACGTGTAAGTCGAGTGGGATAACTCCCATCAGTACCTACAAATCGGCAGTGACTGTGGTCCTCATAGCGCCTGTCTTATAAATAAGTGCAGTCCTAATCCACTCCGAAAGATACTGCAAAGACCCGCTCAGCACATCCGAAATAGGGTCCAGGAATTTCCCCGATACTACTATTATCACAATAGGTTAGGTTAGGTTAAAGTGGCAGCCCGATTAAGATTCAGGCTCACTTAGACTATTCAGTCCATTGTGATACCACATTAACTAAAAGTACCTATTACATATGGGCACTTCTAGTTTTAACCGCTGAACCTTCTTGATTATTTTTCTTTGTTGAACCAACCAGATTGTTCCAAAAATATTAGCCGACTGCTTAAGTTAACGTTTTCCAGATCCGCCAGTAATCTGAAGCTATATGCTCCTAAAAGTTGCTTGCGCTTTACACAAAATGCAGGACACTCACACAAGAGGTGTTTAATTGATTCTTTTTCCTCCGCATCATGACAGCTCATACAATAGTCATTATACTTCGCGCCAATAGTTTTTGCAAAATCTCCTATCAGGCAGCGACCCGTTATAGCAGATATCAGGAGTGATACCTGACGTCTCGAGAACATTAGCATATCTAGTGTGCGGTTTAAGTTGAAATGGGGCCATATTTGCTTGGTGTCGTTACAACCCTTGCAATTCTCCCATCGAACATTTGCCATCATAACAGCCTTCTCACGCAGCATGAGCTTGCAGGTAGCTAGGGGCATACCAACAAATTCTAGTTCCCCTGGAATATGTAAGGTAGTCCCTAGCCTTGCCAACTCATCCGCTTCGCAGTTCCCCGGAATGTTCCTATGGCCAGGCACCCATATTAGGTGAATATTGTACTGCTCAGCCATCTAATTGAGAGATTTGCGGCAATCGATGGCCGTTTTCGAGTTGAGGAACACAGAGTCCAAGGATTTTATTGCAGGTTGACTGTCTGAGTATATATTAATGCCCACATTTTTTGGAACATTACTTCTCAGCCAATTCGCCACCTCTCTTATTGCTAATATTTCAGCCTGAAAAACACACAGTGATTAGGTAATCTTTTCGCTATTTGAAGTTCCAGATCATTAGAATATACTCCGAAACCCACTTGTCCATCCAATTTGGAGCCATCAGTGTAGAAATCTATATATTCTTTATTCCCCGGGGTATGTGTGCACCACGCCTCACTGTTGGGGATTAGAGTCTCAAACTTTTTGTCGAAAAGTGGACTCGCCAAAGTGTAATCCACTACGTTAGGCACATCTGACATTATTTTGAGGACAGAACTGTGACTGTAACCATTTTCCGACCACAGCGATAGTTCGCGCAACCGCACAGCCGTTGTTGCAGCTGACTGTTTGGCCAAAATGTCTAAAGGCAATAGATGCATCATGACATTAAGGGAATTTGTTCCTGTCTTGCTGAATGCGCCTGAAATACACAAACACGCCATACGCTGAACTTTATCTAAACCAGTCGGTTTCTGAAGTGCCGGCCACCAGACTACAACACCATATAGCATATAGGTCTAACCACTGCCGTGTATAGCCAATGCACAATTTTTGGTTTTAGTCCCCACTTTTTTCCTATTGCCTTTTTGCACGAGTACAAAGCTACAGTTGCCTTCCTCGCCCTTTCTTCAATATTAAGCTTAAAGTTCAGCTTCCTGTCCAAAATAACGCCAAGGTATTTTGCACAATCACCAAAGGGAATTTCAATACCCCCTAAGGAAATAGGCCTAACCGTGGGAGTTTTGCGATCTTTGCAGTACATGACTAATTCTGTCTTTGCAGGATTTACCCCAAGACCATTGTCTTTCGCCCATTGTTCAGTCATCCGGAGGGCCCTCTGAATAATATCTCTGATTGTGGATGGGAATTTTCCCCTGACTGCCAGAGCTACATCATCTGCGTATGCCACCACTTTTATCCTTTCTTTTTCTAGAGTAACAAGAAGGCTATTTATAGCAACATTCCAAAGAAGAGGTGATAGAACTCCTCCTTGGGGAGTGCCTCTGTTCACATACTTTTGTATGTTTGCTTGTCCTAGTGTGGCTGAAATACGTCTCTTCATTAGCAGTTCGTCTAACAGCCTGAGTATACATGGATCAACATTCAGAGTTGTCAGTCCATTTAATATCGAGCTCGGATGGACATTATTGAACGCCCCTTCGATGTCTAGAAACGCCACGATTGTGTATTCTTTGACAGATAGTGAGCTTTCAATAAAGCTGACTAGTTCATGTAGTGCGGTCTCAGTAGACCTGCCCTTCGAGTACGCATGCTGTCGTTTCGAGAACAAACTTGAATCGATGCTAGTTCTAAGATAAATATCTATCATCCTCTCCAGAGTCTTAAGTAGGAATGAGGATAAACTGATTGGTCGGAAATCCTTCGCCCTCGAGTGAGAGGCTTTTCCCGCTTTAGGTATGAAAACGACTTTTGTTTCCCTCCACTTTCCTGGGATATATGATAAGTTGATACATCCTTTATATATCACCGACAACCAGGGGATAATTTTGTCAGTTACAGCTTGTAACTCCGCCGGAGTAATTCCATCAGGTCCAGGGGATTTGAATGGTCCAAAGCTATTTAGCGCCCATCTTATTCTAGTTTCCGATACAATGTCCTCGACAGGAAACGACCGCTGAGCAACTGTGGCACCGCCAGTACATGGTTCAACCGTCTGATTTCCAGGAAAATGTGTGTCCAATAGTACCTCCAGCGTCTCCTCACTGGACGTTGTCCAATTGCCCTCCGATGTTTTAATGAAACCTGGAGCGGAGTTGGTGGATGCTAGAACCTTCCGTAGTCTGGAAGCCTCGGACGTATTCTCAATACTGCTGCAGTAAGCATTCCAAGAGTTATGCTGAGCCTTTCTCAGTTCTCGCTTGTATCCTCTCAGATTCTTCTTGTAAGCGTCCCAGTCCTCAGGGGCTCTGGTGGACTTTGCCTTGTTAAAGAGCTTCCTGCAGGATTTCCTCATATTACTTATTTCCGTAGACCACCATGGTGGTCGATGTTTCCCCCTTGGCTTTCCTCTAGGGCATGCAGCTTTCAGTGAGATGTTGAAGGCCTTAGTAATCCGCTCCACTGCGTGTTCGATATCTTGCACATTTCTCATATTTGTCTCTGTTATTTCCGGTATCATCATATTGAACGATTCCCTATACCTATTCCAGTCAGCTTTCCTAACATTTGGCGGAAATATGATCTTGGTGATATGAACATCAAATTTGAAACTGATGTAGCGATGATCTGAGAAGCTGTGTTCACTTAAAACCTGCCACTCAGATATCATTTCATTCAGTTTTTGCGAGGCCAAGGTGATGTCCAAAACCTCTTGCCTGTTTTTAGTGACAAAGGTTGGGACATCTCCCTTGTTGCAAACTACCAGATTAGTACGCAAAATAAACTCTATTAGCGACTCTCCCCTTGCATTAGTATCACTACTTCCCCATATACTATGATGTGCATTCGCATCGCATCCCATAATGAGTTTCGTCTTTGTTTTCAGTGACTCCTCCACTAAGATCTTAACGGCATATGGAGGCATCTCCCTGTCATGTCCCATGTAGACCGAAGATACCCAATATTTGCATTTGGCTATTTCTAAACTTGCAACGACAGTGTCTGTATTGCACATTGAAGGAAGCAGAAACAAGTTGAGCTCGTTTTTAGCAATTATACAGGCTCGATTTACATCATTACCAGTATACTGCAATAGTTTGAACCCCGGAGTACTTAATTCACATATTTTGTTTCTATAAATATATGGTTCTTGAATAAGAACTATGTCTATGTCCCCTTTCATCAGGAGAACTTTTAAGGCAGCACATGCAGCCTTACAATGATGAAGATTTATCTGGAGGATCCGTAGGACCATCGAGATTTTCAACAACCGTCACATCAGCCGTTTCAATCGAGTCATCAAGAATATCCTCTTCAGAGATATCGGTGACTCTCGCAATAACCATAGGTTCAACTTTGGTGAGTCCTGAGGCAGTAGAAGCCTCCTCACGCATACGGTATCTATCCATGTCTTCAAATGTCTTGGTATCCCCCTCGACTTCGCAAGAGGATCCGCTTACTTCTGATTCAGACAGAGGCTTGTCCATTTCTGAATCCTTTAGCTGATCGTTTTTATACACCTTCATTTGGATATAATGAAAGCCATAACATATACGGCCCTGGGACTTTGCTAGATGTGGCAAAGACTGAGTGTTCAATATAAACACTGCATGCCGTCTTGGCCCATCCACTTCATCCAAACGGCCAACCTTCCAATCAGCTGTTGGAAGATCTGGATTGCATTGTTTCAGTCTATTTAAAATAGATTCAGGGTCAGGAGGGTTTGCAGGTATCCACGCATGTGCTCTTGGTCTAGCCGGTATGTCTTTCTTCTCGACTAACTCTAGAGCACCTCCTTCCCAAACTTCACCAATTAGTATCAGAGCAGCTTTAAAACATTCTATAGACCTCTGGTCCTCAAATGCGACTAGCTTAAATCGTCCTTGATACCAACCAGCCTCTTGGTGTCGAGGATCTGGGCCGGGAAACTTTTCCAGCACCTGTGAGTAGACGCCAGACAAAGCATTCTCAATTTCCCCCCATTTTTGCTTTGGAACCATACCGTCCAATGCTCCTTTATTTATGATAGCCATCACAAGGCTGTCTTTAGCAACTGAGGCAAACGATCGTTGATCCCTTTTGGAGGATGGCAGCTCATCCGGTGATCGTTCCCTTTTTCCAGCCTCAAGAATTCCTTGAGCCCATTTTAAGGAATCGCTTTGTTTAGCCGACAACGTGCTTGGGTCGACTGATCCTGATTTCTTTAGGATAAACAAAGCATTTCTGCGTTCTTTGAATCTCTTTCGTGAGGGATTGCCTCCTTTTGATGCCGTTACCTTGGAAAAGGTCCGACTTGTCAAATTGTCGCCACCTGTCGACCCGTCTACAGGTCGACTAATTGGGCCTAACTCTTGGTCATTGCCCAAATTTATAACTCCAGTCGATACCCGTCCACTGGGCCCTGAAGTTAGCAACCCAGTGGATGTCTTTGAATTTCTCTGCATGGTGGCCTAATATCCCACCACACTTGAAATTCGTAGTAGGTACTTATTACGATGATTTTATCCGCTATTAAAAAAACACGTCCGTTCCGTTCGACGGTTGAAATAATTATTACAATGTCACCCGCGTATGCCACTACCTTCATGCCCTACTGGTCAGCCCAATCAATACCTCGTTCACCATAGTAAGGATTAATAAAATGGTGCAAATTATTTAAATTTGTCGAAAAAATCCATTAATCCTAAATCCATTCTAGAAAAATTTTGCATTTTTGAAAATATTTGAGATCAAGCGTTTCAGACAAGCGTTAAAATGCATTAAAAATTTAAAAAAAAAGTTAGAAAAGGTATTTATTTATCAAAATATCACAAAATGTTTCAAATCACATCCAAAACACTGAATTTGGATCACGCCTTAAGAAGCGATGCATATTCAGTGCAACGGCTGTTGAAATGGTGGACATCTGTCCTATGGCAAGTCCATGTTAAATTCATCGCTTCTGCGCAAATTTCGCACCACTTCCGGATCCAAAAAGAACATTTCCAGTACTTTTTTGACGACGCTTTTTTGCTGGGTAATTAAATACATGTTTAATCTATATGACATTTGGTCCCAGCCCAACATAGAGCCCGTCTTTCTTGCCTCCATCTTCGTTATAAATTTAATCAGATTTTTTCATAAAATTTAAGCTATCATTTACGCTTTCCTATTTTGTTACAATTCAATAAAATAAATTTCAGTTTTGGCACATGAATAGGATGAAAGGTCTAGAACTAAGCCTAAGATAAAGTTCTCATTCACCGTTTCTCAAAAACAAAAAACGGCTAGACAATAGACAGACACAAAGGGCGGAAAAGAACACAAGAAACGGAAATATAAACGGAAAAAACATCAATGAAGTTAGTCTAACAAACAACATAACAGAGTAAAGACTCCACCCTAATCGAATAAATCTGACGAAGAACAAAGCAGGCCAACAACTACCATAGTACCAGTCAGATAGTCAAACAATCAACTTAACCACATTCCAAGAAACAATGTCCACCTCCCAATACTTTAGACATGAAAAACAGGAAGCTGTTATTGTTTTTTCCCCATCATCTTCATAAATGCTAGTGCCAGTAGGCAAAAGAGCACAAAACAGCAAAAAAATCCAACCAAAGAGAAGGATAAAAACATGTCCTGGAAGAAAACCCATTGATAAAAATTAAATTAAACAGATTGACACATTGTCACCAGAATACAATGGCTAATGTGGCCAAGAGATAAGATACATCAGCCGGAGAAGTAGATGGATGGCCAAACATCGTACTCCCTTACAATTTACAATGGGCCTGCTAGCAATGGTCAGAGTCTCAAACCAGACTTACATTTTGATAAGGTTTCTTTTGACTTCGAAATTACGGATTGCTGCCTCAAGGACACAGAGGGTTTTTTTTTGCTCTGTATTTATTGAGGAAAACAAACCTTGGAAGCTTTTTAATAAATTAATGTTGACCATGTAATGAAACGCAGGTTATCAATCACTCATGTCCAAATATCTTTTCTTAAATGTGGATAGATATCTGTTTTATGGGGATATCTATTAAACATCTTGGGATTTTGTCATTTTGTTAAGGTTTCTGTCTTTTGTGTTCGCATATTGTGGTCTTTTAATTCATTAATAGATTGATTTCATTAAATAAATTAAGAGATTTTATCCATAGTTATACGAATAAACTTTACCTGATTTTTCTTTTGAGATTTCATTCATTCAGAGGTAAATGAAATTTCTAATAAACCAAGAGAGGATTAAAATTTGTAGGTTAACATTTACAAAAAATATCAGTTTAGAAAACAAGTATATACGGTCGTAAGTTCGGCCAGGCCGAATCTTATGTACCCTCCACCATGGATTGCGTAGAAACTTCTACGAAAGACTGTCATTCACAATCGAATTACTTGGGTTGTGGTATCTTAAACCTTCTTAACATCGTTTTCTAAATTGTGAGTTAGTCCATACGTGGTATATATTATCAAAAAGTTATGTATAGTTAAGTCTACAAATAATTACGAATCGATATGGAATTTTTGCACGGTACGTAGAGAGCCAGAATTGATCGGTTTATATGGGGGCTATACATGATTATGGACTGCTATGGACCACTTCTGGCATGGTTGTTAAATATCATATACTACCACCACGTACCAAATTTCAACCAGATCGGATGAATTTTGCTTCTCCAAAAGGCACCGTAGGTCAAATCTGGGGATCGGTTTATATGGGAGCTATATATAATTATGGACTGATAGGAACTAATTCCTGCATGGTTGTTGGATACCATATACTAACATCACGTAACAAATTTCAACCGAATGGGAAGAATTTTGCTCTTTCAAGGGGCTCCGGAGGTCAAATCTGGGGATCGGTTTATATGGGGCCTATATATAATTATTGACCGATATCGACCAATTTTTGCATGGGAGTTTGTGGCCATATATTAATACCACGTACCAAATTTCAACTGAATCAGATGAACTATGGTCTTCCAAGAGGCTTCAGAGGTCAAATCTTGTGATCGGTTCATATGGGGGTTACATATAATTATGGACCGATGTGGACCAATTTTTGCATGGTTGTTAGAGACCATATACTTACACCATGCACCAAATTTCAGCCGGATCGGATGAAATTTGCTTCTCTTAGAGGCTCCAAAAACCAAATCGGGGGATCGGTTTATATGGGGGCTATATAATTATGGACCGATGTGGACCAATTTTTGCACGGTTGTTAGAAACCATATACTAACACCATGTACCAAATTTCAGCCGGATCGGATGAAATTTGCTTCTCTTAGAGGATCCGCAAACCAAATCTCGTAATCGGTTTATACGGGGGCTATATATAATTATGGACCGATATGGACCAATTTTTGCATTGTTGTTAGAGACCATATACTAACACCACGTACCAAATTTCAACCGGATCGGATGAATTTTGCTCCTCTAAGAGGCTCCGGAGTTCAAATTTGGAGATCGGTTTATATGGGGGCTATATATAATTATGGACCGATATGGACCAATTTTTGCATGCTTGTTAGAGACCATATACTAATACCATGTACCAAATTTCAGCCGTATCGGATGAAATTTGCTTCTCTTTGAGGCTCCGCAAGCCAAATGTGGGGATTGGTTTATATGGGGGCTATATAAAGGGTGATTCTTTTGAGGTTAGGATTTTCATGCATTAGTATTTGACAGATCACGTGGGATTTCAGACATGGTGTCAAAGAGAAAGATGCTCAGTATGCTTTGACATTTCATCATGAATAGACTTACTAACGAGCCACAACGTCGAATTTTCAGTGAATGGGCCCTAGAAAAGTTGGCAGAAAATCCGCTTTTTTATCGACAAATTTTGTTCAGCGATGAGGCTCATTTCTGGTTGAATGGCTACGTAAATAAGCAAAATTGCCGCATTAGGAGTGAACAGCAACCAGAAGCCGTTCAAGAACTGCCCATGCATCCCGA
Source organism: Haematobia irritans (assembly GCF_050003625.1). Lineage (NCBI taxonomy): Eukaryota > Metazoa > Arthropoda > Insecta > Diptera > Muscidae > Haematobia > Haematobia irritans. The sequence continues at coordinate 26,704,913 of NC_134401.1, forward strand.
AAAATGCACTGTTTGGTGTGGTTTGTACGCTGGTGGAATCATTGGACCGTATTTTTTCAAAGATGCTGTTGGACGCAACGTTACGGTGAATGGCGATCGCTATCGTTCGATGCTAACAAACTTTTTGTTGCCAAAAATGGAAGAACTGAACTTGGTTGACATGTGGTTTCAACAAGATGGCGCTACATGCCACACAGCTCGCGATTCTATGGCCATTTTGAGGGAAAACTTCGGAGAACAATTCATCTCAAGAAATGGACCGGTAAGTTGGCCACCAAGATCATGCGATTTGACGCCTTTAGACTATTTTTTGTGGGGCTACGTCAAGTCTAAAGTCTACAGAAATAAGCCAGCAACTATTCCAGCTTTGGAAGACAACATTTCCGAAGAAATTCGGGCTATTCCGGCCGAAATGCTCGAAAAAGTTGCCCAAAATTGGACTTTCCGAATGGACCACCTAAGACGCAGCCGCGGTCAACATTTAAATGAAATTATCTTCAAAAAGTAAATGTCATGGACCAATCTAACGTTTCAAATAAAGAACCGATGAGATTTTGCAAATTTTATGCGTTTTTTTTAAAAAAAAAGTTATCAAGCTCTTAACAAATCACCCTTTATAATTATAGACCGATGTGGACCAAGTTTTGCGTGGTTGTTAGAGACCATATACTAACACCATGTACCAAATTTCAGCCGGATCGGATGAAATTTGCTTCTCTTAGAGCAATCGCAAGCCAAATTTGGGGGTCCGTTTATATGGGGTCTATACGTAAAAATGGACCGATATGGACCAATGTTCGCATGGTTGTTAGAGACCGTATACTAACACCATGTACCAAATTTCAGCCGGATCGGATGAAATTTGCTTCTTTTAGAGCAATATTTGAAACTGATTACAAAAGACAAAAAGTTCTTCTATTTATATGATATTTGGTGTATGTCAGACAATTTTATTCCACCCATACACAAAAAGAAAAGACGTTTTAGTTTTACTCTTTCATTTTATTTTAAATATTTTTGAAAAATGAATTAAATTGTTTACTCCACCATTTCAATGCTAACCCTCCTCCCAAAAATGAAAAACGATAAAATTTTGACAAATTTTGATATAGAACTAAAATTTTAACAAAATTTTATATAGAAATAAAATTTTGACACTATTTTCTATAGAAATAAAGTTTTGACAAAATTTTCGATAGAAATAAAATTTAGGAAAAGTTTCCATAAAAATAAAATTTAGGAAAATTTTCATTAAAAATAGAAATAAATTTTTGACAAAATTTTCTATAGAAATGAAATTTGACAAACTTGTATATAGAAATAAAATTTTAACGAAATTTTCTGTAGAAATAAAATTTTTACAATATTTTCTATAGAAATAAAATTTAAGGGAATTATACATAAAAATATAATTTGAATTTTCTATAAATATAAAATTTTGACAAATTTAGCTATAGAAATAAAATTTTGAAAAATTTTTGTGTGGAAATAAAATTTTGACAAAGTTTTCTACAGAAATACAATTTTGAGAAAATTTTCTACAGAAATTAAATTTTGAGAGTGTCCATTGGTCGGAAGAAATACCAATTATAAGGATACTTGCCAGGATAGTCTCAGACTCTCAGGATATTAATGAAATAAACAAATTAATTCCTTCACATTATAAATCTTCAATTATTTTTATTTTATTTTTATTTTCATCATGTAATTTGAAGCCACTAGCGGCCAATTTATATAAATTACAACGGACTACTAACTATTATGTTTATTGAAAACAAGATTTTTATAACATATAAAATATGCTTTATATAAATTTACGCAGCAATTAGATTTTTTTCAGACCAGACCAGATCAAACATTCAGACTAGATTCATCTATTTTTCTTTATTCATATTTATATAATCTTGGTATTAACTAACTATGTTACCAATGCGCGTTTCAAGGTGAGCCAAATCCAACAAAAAGTTTATCGCGTCCAAGCAAATGAACGCCTGTTTTTTTTAGAAAAAAAATGTACATGTTGCAATCGCACCATTAGAACAATGCAGAACAGTCAAATTTGAGTGGTAAACGACCATTTGTTGTCTTCCAAGAAATCAGGAAAACCAAACGCCGAGGATAGATAACTCCCAACTAAAAATTGGAAGTTGTTCTAAAGGCACAACTTCAAAAGCACTTCCAGAAATGTACTCCCATAGATATTCTTTACTTTAACCACACAGGAAATTATTTTAATAGAATTTTTTATAACTCGCATTTTTCATATTTCTAATGGTAATTTTATCTTTTTATACCAACCACCATAGAATGGTGATGGGGGTATACTAAGTTTGTCATTCCGTTTGTAACACATCGAAATATCGCTTTCTGACTATATAAAGTATATATTCTTGATCAGGGAGAAATTCTAAGACGACATAACCATGTCCGTCTGTCTGTCTGTTGTAATCACGCCACAGTCTTCAATAATAAAGCAATCGTGCTGAAATTTTGCACAACTCGTCTTTTGTCTGCAAGCAGGTCAAATTCGAAGATGGGCTATATCGGTCCAGGTTTTGATATAGTCCCCATATAAACCGACCTCCCGATTTGGGGTCTTGAGCTTATAGAAATCGTAGTTTTTATCCAATTTGCCTGAAATTAGAAATCTAGAGGTATTTTATGACCGTAAAGAGGTGTGCCAAAAAATGGTGAGTATCAGTTCATGTTTTGGTATAGCCCCCATATAGACCGATCTCCCAATTTTACTTCTTGGGCTTCTAGAATCCGAAGTTTGTATCCAATTTGCCTGAAATTGGAAATCGTGAGGTATTTTCGGACCATAAAGAGGTGTACCGTAAACTGTGAGTATCAGTCCATGTTTTAGTATAGCCCCCATAAGAAAGATCTCCCGACTTTCTAGAAAACGTAGTGTTTATCCGATTTTCTTGAAATTGTAAATATTCTGGTATTTTAGACTCATAAAAATGGGTATCGGATTTAGTTTTTATCGGTCCATTTGGTAAGGCCTCCATATAGACCAATTTCACTTCTTTGAATCTAATCTAAAATTTCCAGATTTTACTTCTCTGGTGAAAATCTACAGATTTAAGATTTCAAATCAAGACGTTATTTTATAATTTTCTTGCACACTTACAAGCGATATTAATGATTCGTCTAAAACTCAAACAAAAATGGTTCTTACAAATCCAGAATCTGATATAATCTTCATAGGTAAAATCTTTAAATTTATTTTCGGGAAGTGTACTGGTTGAACTGCTCTGCTTGATCTGTCATCAAACCTCCCTGAAATTTCAAAGGAAACCCTTATATTTGATTCATGGTGGTGGGTATTTAAGATTCGGCCCGGCCGAACTTACTGCTGTATATACTTGTTTTGTTTCAAGTAGGTTAGGAACAGAATAAGAATAAAAAAATGGTAAAAAATATTTATATTTTGTCGAAAAAAAATGCTTAATCCATTCTAAAAAAATTTCGAATTTTGAAAATGTTTGAGGTCAAACGTTTCAAACAAGCGTTAGAATGCATTAAAAAATCTTAAAACATATTTATTTAGCAATATGTTACAAAATTTTGTAATTCATTCACATCCGAAACACTGAATTCGGATCACACCTTAAGAAGTGATGCAAATTCAGTGCAACGGCTGTTAGAAGATGGGCATGTGTCCTATGACAAGCCCATGTTAAATTCAGTGTGCGCCAATTCATGATACATTTACATTTACACTACTTCTTTGGCGACGCCTTTTTTGCTGGGCCGTCACCACGATAATGCGAGCTTTTACACATCGTTTCCAACAACTACATTTTTTTAGCATTCAAAACATAGATTTGAATAGTTCTTATTAATACTGAATGACTTATTATACGTACAAAATAAAATGAGAGGTCAACGTTTTATGGCACCCGAAGAAGCGATTGATGCATCTAGAATACATGTTTTGGAGAAACCTCAATCAGAGTGGCAAACGAGCTTCGAAAATTGCAAAATTGTATAGATCTTAATGGAGAACTATTGAGTTTCGGGTATTGAACCCATTACCCTATACACGTCGTAGAAGGTAGGATTACTAAATCAGTGGCAAATTGTTTTAATGTTTGTTGTGATTCTCAAAAAAAGAAAATGAAATTATCCCAACACTGCTATGTTACAATGTTGACGGTGATGCAGTATGGGATATTCAACCCTCTCTCTCTCTCGCAAATTGCTGCAGTAACATTATCACAAAACAAACTCGCCAACATTTTTACATGACAAACTCGTCACATCTAAATAAACAATGTTGCCATTACTACACCACATACTCACACACTCATACACTACCACAATCGACCAGAAACCATTTGGTTGCTTACTCCTTTTTGGTGCAACCCCATCATCACCATCTATGTTAGTCCAGGCCATTTTGGCTGTTTGTTTGAATAGCAGATGCCACTGCAGCAATGTAATGTCGTTTATTATGTACCCAGGGAAGTTATCATCAACGCTTTCTGGGCTTTTGGTTTGTTAAGTAAATTAAAAACAAATAAGATTTCTTAAATCAACAACAGGGAATAACCAACCATCAACATCAACAGTTGATGGATAAACGTACACACTTTCACACATCACACAAACACATTAAAAGAATATTAAATAGTAAAACAAATAAACCTTACAAAATTAAATTGATGGTGTAGACAATGACTCCTCAAGTGTACAAAATCACTTAAAGATAATCCCGCGTGTCTCCTAAGTAAGTCTATGATAGAACTCATTGGATAGCTTTCTTATTGTCTACGATAGCGTTCAACTTTGTAAGCTCGTTCTGATTGGTGGCCACCCTAGGTTTTTATTGTTAACATATTTTCCACTGTTACTATTTCGTTCTTTATGTATACTCATGACTTGGTAGATGTTAGTGCTCAAACAATCTTCATTGTTTCGGGAAATTAGCATTAAATTCCCCTCCAATTTCCATGCTATGAATAAAGCAACTCTTTGTATACACAACTTTTACAGGGTGGTTGATATAACAGGTTGGCTGATAAGTCCCCGGTCTGACACATAGATGGCGTCGCTAGTATTAAATGCATATTATTTTTATGTAGTACCAACCTTCAAATGATTCGTGTCAAAATTTGACATCTGTAAGTCAATTAGTTTGTGAGATAGAGCGTCTTTTGTGAAGCAACTTTTGTTATTGTGAAAAAAATGGAAAAAAAGGAATTTCGTGTTTTGAAAAAAAATACTGTTTTCTGAAGGGAAAAAATACGGTGGAAGCAAAAACTTGGCTTGATAATGAGTTTCCGGACTCTGCCCCAGGGAAATCAACAATAATTGATTGGTATGCAAAATTGAAGCGTGGTGAAATGAGCACGGAGGACGGTGGACGCTCGAAAGAGGTGGTTACCGACGAAAACATAAAAAAATCCACAAAATGATTTTGAATGACCGTAAAATGAAGTCGATCGAGATAGCAGAGGCCTTAAAGATATCAAAGGAACGTGTTGGTCATATCATTCATCAATATTTGGATATGCGGAAGCTCTGTGCAAAATGGGTGCCGCGCGATCTCAAATTTGACCCAAAACAACAACGTGTTGATGATTCTGAGCGGTGTTTGCAGCTGTTAACTCGTAATACACCCGAGTTTTTCCGTCGATATGTGACAATGGATAAAACATGGTTCCATCACTACACTCCTGAGTCCAATGGACAGTCGGCTGAGTGGACAGCGACCGGTGAACCGTCTCCGAAGCGTGGAAAGACTCAAAAGGCCGCTGGCAACGTAATGGCCATTGTTTTTTGGGATGCGCATGGAATAATTTTTATCGATTATCTTGAGAAGGGGAAAACCATCAACAGTGACTATTATATGGCGTTATTGGAGCGTTTGCAGGTCGAAATCGCGGCAAAACGGCCCCATATGAAGAAGAAAAACGTGTTGTTCCACCAAGACAACGCACCGTGCCCCAAGTCATTGAGAACGATGGCAAAAATTGGGCTTCGAATTGCTTCCCCACCCACCGTATTCTCCAGATCTGGCCCCCAGCGACTTTTTCTTATTCTCAGACCTCAAAAGGATGCTCGAAGGGAAAAAATTTGGCTGCAATGAAGAGGTGATCGCCGAAACTGAGGCCTATTTTGAGGCAAAACCGAAGGAGTACTACCAAAATGGTATCAAAAAATTGGAAGGTCGTTATAATCGTTGTATCGCTCTTGGAGGGAACTATGTTGAATAATAAAAACGAATTTTGACAAAAAAAAAAAATGCTTTTCTTTGTTAGACCGGGGACTTATCAGCCAACCTGTTATTTTTATACCCTCCACCATAGGATGGGGGTATATTAACCTTTAACTGGGTACGTGGTGGTAAAATTTACCACCTCGAACACTCGTTTACATATATTTTAAAAAAGACGTGTGAAATAAAGTATATGTTAATCATTGAAAGAACATATAATATTTCGAAATATTGTTTTATTTTCGTTAAATACAATGTTTACTAATCAACAACAACAATACAAAAAAACCATTTTTTTACAGAAAAAATATTAATGTAAAAGAGGGGGTAAAATTTACCACACGTCGCAAATTACGCAAAAAAATTTCACCTCACCGGTTAAAGGTTAATTTTGTCATTCCGTTTGTAACACATCGAAATAGTGTTCTAAGACCCCATAAAGTATTTATATATTCTGGGTCGTGGTAAGATTCTGAGTCGATCTAAGCATGTCCGTCCATCCGGCCGTCTGTTGGAATCACGCTAACTTCCGAATGGAACAAGCTATCGACTTGAAACTTGGCATAAGTAGTTGTTGTTGATGTAGGTCGGATGGTATTGCAACTGGGCCATATAGGATCACTTTTACGTATAGCCCCCACATAAACCGACCCCCAGATTTAACTCTTAGAGAAGCAAATTTCATCCGATCCGGTTGAAATTTAGTACGTGGTGTTAGTATATGGTCTCTAACAACCATACAAAAATTGGTCCATAAATATATATAGCCCCCATAAAAATCCATCCCCAGATTTGAACTCCGGAGGCTCTTGGAGGAGTAAAATTCATCCGATCCGGTTGAAATTTGGTTCATGGTGTTAGTGTGTGGTATCTAACAACCATACAAAAATTGGTCCATAAATATATATAGCCACCATATAAACCCATCCCCAGATTTGAACTTCGGGGCCTCTTGGAAGAGCAAAATTCACCCGATCCAGTTGAAATTTGGTACGTGGCGTTAGTATATGTTCTCTAACAACCATTTCAAAATTGGTCCATATCGGTCTATAGTTATCTATAGCCGATCCCCAATCACACAAAAATTGGTCCATATATTGCCAAAAATAATCTAACAACATTTTATTTCTATAGATAATTTTGTCAAAATGTTATTACTGTAGAAAATTTTGTCCAAATTTTAATTCTGTACAAAATTATGTCAACATTTTATTTCTTTAGAAAATTTTGTCAAAATTTTATTTCTATACAAAATTTTGTCAAAATTTTATTTCTATAGAAAATTTTGTCAGAATTTTATTTCTATAGAAAATTTTCTAAAATATTTATTTGTATAGAAAATTTTGTCAAAATTTTCGTTCTATAGAAAATTTTGTCAAAATGTTATTTCTATAGAAAATTTTGTCAAAATGTTATTTCTATAGAAAATTTTGTCAAAATTTTATTTCTATAGAAAATTTTGTCAAAATTTTCGTTCTATAGAAAATTTTGTCAAAATTTTATTTCTATAGAAAATTTTGTCAAAATTTTATTTCTATAGAAAATTTTGTCAAAATTTTATTTCTATAGAAAATTTTGTCAAAAAATTTTGTCAAAATTTTATTTCTATAGAAAATTTTGTCAGAATTTTATTTCTATAGAAAATTTTGTCAAAATTTTATTTCTATAGAAAATATTGTCAAAATTTTCGCTCTATAGAAAATTTTGTCAAAATTTTATTTCTATAGAAAATTTTGTCAAAAATTTTTTATATAGAAAATTTTGTCAAAAGTTTACTTCTATAGAAAATTTTGTCAAAAACATGGTATATAGTTTCTATATAAACCTATGTTGGCGCTAACAATCATGCCAAACGTGGTCCATATCGGTCTATAGTTATATATAGCCCACAGATAAAGCGATCCACAATCACACGAAAATTGGTCCATATCGGTTCATAATTGTATATAGCCCCCATATAAAGCGACCCCTATATTTCAATTCTGTCTCTCTAATTATAGCTCAAAAGTTCATATCGGTTCGTAATTATTTGTAGACTTGCCCATATATACCGTCTTTGGTCTAATATATACTACGTATGGACTAACTTACAATTTAGAAATCGATGTTAAGAAGTTGTAAGATACCATGTCGGTAAGTATTACCTTAGCCCAAGTAATTCGATTTTGGATGAGAATCTTAAGTAGAAATTTCTACGCAATCTATGGTGGAGGGTACATAAGATTGCTCCTGGCCGAACTTACGGCCGTATATATGTGTTATTTTTAAAATTTATTGTTAAAAAGTGAAAAATAATATCAAAATTTAAAATCACTTTAGATTTGTTCGAATTGGCTAACTTTGGGACGAATTATGGTCTTCAAAACAATCACACGCTGCACGCATGTGACTCTGCGGTACTTTAGCCTATTCCGCGTGAAACGCCGTCTTTAGAAGATCGACACATTGGTATTTTTTATTGACAACATTACTCTCTAAAACTCTCCTAAAGGTAAAAGTCCATCCGATTGAGATCCGGAGATTTTGATGACCATTGTACTATATTGACTATATTGAAGCGAGGAACCTCCTTTTTAAGACATTCATGGTGGGCGAGTGCTGACTTCTGTTGGAATGTCCATGTTCTACAGCCTGTCTATCTGCCCAGGACTTGCTATCTTAGAACATTTTTAACATAGGTTAGGTTAGGTGGCAGACCGATGTAGCAGGCTAACTTAGACTATTCAGTCCATTGTGATATCACAGTGGTGAACTTCTCTCTTCCCGATTCCATGTTATGCTCAATGACAAGGGACCTCCTTTTTATAGCCGAGTCCGAACGGCGTTCCACATTGAAGTGAAACCACTTAGAGAAGCTTTGAAACACTCAGAAATGTCAACAGCATTACTGAGGTAGGATAATTTTCTTGCCGTGCGTTATATATGGCAACTGATCATGTTATATAGAAGTGATATCAGCTTTTCTAGCGACAGTCAAGCAACTAAAAAGTAAAGAAAATAAAGAAGCAAATGTGCTGGCTGGACGCTCGTCCTCCTTGTGGACGTTTTTTCCTCCGCTGTCTTCATATCTGTACAGTACTCATGACAAATATGATGAACTATGGCGTGGACGTTTACTCTCCTCGGAAGGTTGCAAGCAAATTGATATGTGACAAAAAGAATCTTAGGAGCTGCGAAGCTCTGATAGCATTGAGGCCTGTAAAGTGCCCTATAACTGGGTATAGCACAATTGGAAAACATATGTTAAGAATAGACCTTAAAGATGATGACATTAGTCTGGACCCGGAAGTTCCGGAAGACTCGTGCCAGTTCCAGTGACAGTTATCCTTTAGAAGAAACATGATACTGGTCGCCTTTTTATTTATTCCAATTCTGTTGAATTTGGTATGTGATAACCGTTAATAACCATGGAAAAATATGTAGGCCCATATGACCCGTCCCCAGATTTGATTACTTGAAGGGCATTGTGAAACAAATTTCATCCGATCCATTTGAGATACTACGTGACGTTAGTATATTTTGTTATAATGGAATTACAAAATATCCATCTGCATAGGAAATATAATCGACAGATGAAATTTTTTGCTCTTCTTCCACCTTTTTGCAAACATACTACACAGCATATGCGTATTAAAAACCCAAAAGCAATTTTCACACGCAAAAATGGATTAAAACAAGACCTGCAGTACTCATATAACGCTTCCTGATGGAACTCGTACTCTACATGTGGTAGATGGGGGCATGGGGATATACTAACCAGATTTGCCTTTATGTGTCCATATTCTAACCACGAGTCCATGTGGACACACGTGTGAATGAGGGAGCGGATTGGTAAAAACCAACCATACAAAAGACCACTTCTTAGTTACCGGGAGATTGAATTTGTGGAAAAAAAGAGTCGACGGACAAATTTTGGCATTGGCCAAAGCGAAAAACCAAAAAAAAAAAAAAACATGAACAAATCGAATAGCTCAGTATGTTGTGAAACGAAAAACTCAGAGATTCTGTGCAACGATTGTTAAGCCGACTTTGAGTTTAATGAAAGTTTAATGATTTGTTAATTGGATTTGGTTATTTTTTTTCTTTCTGCTGTGTTTTTTTTTTTTTTTTTGCAAAAGGCTAAAACACAAAATTTTATTCAGTTGCAAGGGAAGGCCATACAAAACAACTTAAACGTATTGAGTTTGTTCTTTTTTTTTGGACTGTCTATATAAAGCTAAAACAAATACAGACATTATTCATGCTCTATATTTGTTTAGGGATCCAAAGAAAAAATCTTTCGTCAGGAATTTTGTTTGGATTTTCAGTGAAATGTGTGAGATTTGGGAATGTGTTGTGTATTCTTTGCTTGTGGTTGTGAGGGATGGTTGTATGTTAAAATGTGAGTGTGTAGAAATGGGACGGGCAAAGTTTTTCCCAAATTTGCGAATCCTTAAGGATTTTGCCAATATTAATTTGTTTTGTAAATTTCAAAATATATATAACGCTTTATTTCCTCTTTTCCTTTTTTGTCCTATGTATGTGTTTGGTGGATATTCAAATGAAGTTTATATAGAAAATTTGCAAATATTTGTTTATAGCTTAAATACATGTTTGTCTAGAAGTGATTTTGAATCCCCCATGCTAAATGCCAATTTTTTCTTACTACCATTTCAGGTTCATTTTATGTGTGTGTGTCTCATTTGATTTTGGGTCGAAAGTTTTCATTTCTCATTTAAATCTTTTCAACGTCAACTTTTTTCCCCACATTTAATTCTCAAAAGCAAATAAATTAAACAACTTTTCACTTAGGGGAATTATGAAAAATTTGTTTGGTAAATATTTTTCGTTTTCCAGTGTTTTTTGGGTTTGCTAAAGCTCTTTATTTCCTTGAAGATCTCTTGAAAAGTTAACGAAATATGAATAAATCGATTTAAATCCTAGCCGCAAGACATATTTGTTGAATTCTATGTTAGTCTTTTTCAAAAATACTTTTAGTTAAAAGTCGATAATTTTTTATTATAAAATATTTTCTACATTTAAAACTGGATAACTTTTAACCCAATACACGCCAAGACCATTTAAAATAAAATAAACAAGTATATATAGCACTAAGTTCGGCCGGGCCGAATCTTAAATACCCACCACCATGAACCAAATATTAGGGTTTCCTTTGAAATTTCAGGAGGACTTGAGGACACTTCCCGAAGATAAATTTAAAGATTTCCTCATATATCAGATTCTGGATTTATAAGAACCATTTTTGTTTGAGTTTTAGAGGAATCATTAACATCTCTTGTAAGTGTGCAAGAAAATTATAAAATAACGTCTTGATTTGAAATCTTAAATCTGTAGAAGTAAAATCTGGAAATTTTACATTGAGTTTCCAGCAATTTTCATGATCAGTGCGCCTTCTACACCCTCAAGAAGTGAAGTCGGTCAATATGGAGGCATTACCAAATGGACCGATAAAACCTTAATTCGGTACACGTTTTTGTGAGCCTAAAATACCAGAATATTTACAATTTCAGGCAAATCAGATAAAAACTACGGTTTCTAGAAACCCAAGGAGTTAAATCGGAAGGTCGTTCTTATGGGGGCTATACTAAAATATGGACCGATACTCACCGTTTTCGGCACACCTCTTTATGACCCGAAAATACCTCTAAATTTCCAATTTCAGGCAAATAGGATAAAAACCTCGGATTCTAGAAACACAAGAAGTAAAATCGGGAAATCGGTCTATATGGGGGCTATACCAAAATATAGACCGATACTCACCATTTTCGGCACACCTCTTTATGGTCCTAAAATACCTCTAGATTTCCAATTTCAGACAAATTGGATAAAAACTACGGTTTCTATAAGCCCAAGACCCTAAATCGGGAGGTCGTTTTATATGGGGACCAAACCAAAACATGGACCGATACTCACAATTTTTGGCACACGTATTTGTGGTCATACAATACCTCTAGATTTCCAATTTCAGGTAAATTGAATAAAAACTGCGATTTCTATAAGCCCAAGAAATAAAATCGGGAGATCGGTCTATATGGGGGCTATACCAAAATATGGACCGATACTCACAATTTTTGGCACACGTATTTGTGGTCCTACAATAGCTCTAGGTTTCCAATTTCAGGTAAATTGAATAAAAACGGCGGTTTCTATAAGCCAAAGAAGTAAAATCGGGAGATCGGTCTATATGGGGGCTATACCAAAACATCGACCGATACTCACCATTTTAGGCACACCTCTTTATGGTCATAAAATACCTCTAGATTTCAAATTTCAGGCAAATTGGATAAAAACTACGATTTCTATAAGCCCAAGACCCCAAATCGGGAGGTCGGTTTATATGGGGACTATATAAAAGCCTGGACCGATATAGCCCATCTTCGAACTTGACCTGCCTGCAGACAAAAGACGAGTTTGTGCAAAATTTCAGCACGATTGCTTCATTATTGAAGACTGTAGCGTGATTACAACAGACAGACAGACAGACAGACGGACAGACAGACGGACAGACAGACAGACAGACGGACATCGTTATATCGTCTTAGAATTTCTCCCTGATCAAGAATATATATACTTTATATAGTCGGAAATCGATATTTCGATGTGTTACAAACGGAATGACAAACTTATTATACCCCCGTCACCATTCTATGGTGGTGGGTATAGAAATGTTAAATTCATTTATATATTTACACTGAACTTCAGTTAAAAAATATTTACAAAAAAAAAACAAAAAAAAAAATTAAACACAAAAATAAACGTTGTATAATTTCATTTATAACAAAGTTCTGTGATATTAAATGTTGTCAATATTCTGTACTCAAGCGAGTACAATGGCAGGAAATGGGTTAAGAGATTTTGAAGTAAAAAGACTTATGTCTAAATGAATGAAATTTTTTAATTTGTAATGAATGCAGTTGCAAATAGTTTATTTTAGTAAACAAAGATTACTAATCTCGATTGCTTCAACTGGGGGCAATAGACATCCCCCATTTCTAGTTTAAAAAACCGACTATGATCCTAATTATATTTACCCAGCAAAAAAAAGTTGTATGTAATTGTAAGGGCACAACTTTGAAAGCACTTCCAAAAGTGTTCTTTATTTTAACTACTCAGAAAGTTCTTTTAATTCATTTTTATACCCTCCACCATAGGATAAGGGTATATTAACTTTGCCATTCTGCTTGTAACACATCGAAATATTGCTCTAAGACCCCATAAAGTATATATATTTTCTGGGTCGTGGTGAAATTCTGAGTCGATCTGAGCATGTCCGTCCGTCCGTCTGTTGAAATCACGCTAACTTCCGAACGAAACAAGCTATCGACTTGAAACTTGGCACATGTAGTTATTATTGATGTAGGTCGGATGGTATTACAAATGGGCCATATCGGTCCACTTTTACGTGGACCGATCGCCAGATTTGACCTCCGGTGCCTTTTGAAAAAGCAAAATTCATCCGATCTCGTAGAAATTTGGTACGTGGTGGTAGTATATGATATTTAACAGCCATGCCAAAAGTGGTCCATATCAGTCCATAATCTATATAAACCGGTCCCGCGATTTGGTTTTGGAGCCTCTTGGAGGAGAAAATTTCATCCGAGTCAGTTTAAATTTGGTACATTGTACTAGTATATGACCGTTAGCAACCATGCCTAACTAGGTCCATTTCGGTCTATAGTTATATATAGTCCTCAGATAAATCGATCCCAAATCACACAAAAATTGGTCCATATCACGTTCATAATTGTATATAGCCCCCATATAAGCGACCCCCATATTTCAATTCTGGCTCTCTACCACGTATGGACTAACCCAATGTTTAGAAAACCATGTTAAGAAGTTTCAAGATACCACAACCCAAGTAATTCGATTGTGGATGATAGTCTTTCGTAGAAGTTTCTACGCAATCCATGGTGGAGGGTACATAAGATTCGGCCTGGCCGAACTTACGGCCGTATATAATTGTTTTAACTCGCTTTGTTTAAAGGGTAATTTTAAATTTTTCTGTTTCAAATAGGTTAAAAACAGATTAAGAATGAATAAAATACTATATATTGTTTAAATTTTGTGGAAAAAAAACTAAATCTATTCTATGAAATTTACGATTTTTGAAAATATTTAATGTCAAACAAGCGTTAGAATGTATTAAAAATCGTACAAAATTTACTTCTGATTCAGACAGAGGCTTGTCCATTTCTGAATCCTTTAGCTGATCGTTTTTATACACCTTCATTTGGATATAATGAAAGCCATAACATACACGGCCCTGAGACTTTGCTAGATATGCCAAAGACTGAGTGTTCAATATAAACACTGCATGCCGTCTTGGTCCATCCACTTCATCCAAACAGCCAACCTTCCAATCAGCTGTTGGAAGATCTGGATTGCATTGTTTCAGTCTATTTAAAATAGATTCAGGCTCAGGAGGGTTTGCAGGTATCCACGCATGTGCTCTAGGTCTAGCCGGTATGTCTTACTTCTCGACTAACTCTAGAGCAGCTCCTTCCCAAACTTCACCAATTAGTATCAGAGCAGCTTTAAAACATTCTATAGACCTCTGGTCCTCAAATGCGACTAGCTTAAATCGTCCTTGATACCAACCAGCCTCTTGGTGTCGAGGATCTGGGCCGGGAAACTTTTCCAGCACCTGTGAGTAGACGCCAGACAAAGCATTCTCAATTTCCCCCATTTTTGCTTTGGAACCATACCGTCCAATGCTCCTTTATTTATGATAGCCATCACAAGGCTGTCTTTAGCAACTGAGGCAAACGATCTTTGATCCCTTTTGGAGGATGGCAGCTCATCCGGTGATCGTTCCCTTTTTCCAGCCTCAAGAATTCCTTGGGCCCATTTTAAGGAATCGCTTTGTTTAGCCGACAACGTGTTTGGGTCGACTGATCCTAATTTCTTTAGGATAAACAAAGCATTTCTGCTTTCCTTGAATCTCTTTCGTGAGGGATTACCTCTTTTTGATGCCGTTACCTTGGAAAAGGTTCGACTTGTCAAATTGTCGCCAGTTCGACTTGTCAAATTGTCAAAGTCTAGGTGGCTATTTTAGTCTAATCGTCTGTAAATTTGGCACAAATGTCAGTATAAAAGTTTTTAATTGTGGAAGCAGTCGGCTCAGATTTAAATATAGCTCCCATCTTTCACCCGTTATGCACATATATTACCCCAGAAGCCAGCGCTTTACTCTGATTTTCTTTAAAATTTTCATTAGGAATTCAATTGATAATGTCGTTAAGTGTGTCAAATTTGATTGAAATAGATACAGATTTTAATATAGCTTCCACATCTTTCGCCAGATTTAGAATCATATGTCACAGAGGCCAAAGTTTTACACCGATTTACGTGAAATTTTTCACAGGGTGTATAATTAATATTTTTACTATGCATGCCGAATTTGGTTAATTTAGGTTCGGATTTAGATATAGCTTCCATATATATCTTTCGCCTGATTTACACTCATTTGACCATATGTTAAAATTTCACTCAAATTTATTTTAAATTTTGAACAGAGAATAGCATTACCTAGCTAAGTTAGGTTTTGTATAGTGGCAGCATGATATTTCAGGTGCACTTAGACTATTCAGACCAATTTGACACCACAGTGTAGAACTTCTCTCACTGAGTGCTGCCTGATTCAATGTTAAGCTCAAGGGACCTCCTTTTTATAGCCGAGTCCGAACGGCGTTCCACATTGTAGTGAAATCTCTTAGAGAAGCTTTGAAACACTGATAGATATTCATACGATTCGCATTCCTTGGGCCAAATTTTTTGTATGAACAAAATATTAGCGACAGTTTTTTTAGGTGTACAATTATCCCTTGAATTGTGAATTTGTCGAATTTTAAACGTAACGATTTTAGCTTTGCCCAAACAAGGGTAAGTTACTACTTCTACAAATAGGAAGAACTTACTCATAATGAACTTTGATAGAATGAAATAATACGAATATTGAAATTATTTAATTTAATTAATGATATTGAATTTATAGAATATTGGTCAAAATTGTATTTCTATAGAAAAATTTCTCAAAATTTTTAATTTTTATAGAAAATGTTGTCTAAATTTTATTTCTATAGAATTTTTTTCAATATTTTGTTTCTATCGAAAATTGGTCAAAATTTTACTTGTAGAGAAAATTTTCTCAACATTTTATTTTTATAGAAAATTTTTTCAAAATTTTAGTTATATAGAAAATTTTCTAAAAATTTTATTTCTATAGGAAATTTTGTCGAAATTTTATTTTTATAGAAAATTTTGTCAATATTTTATTTTTATTGAAAATTTTGTCAAAATTATATTTCTATAGCAAATTTTGTCAAAATTTTATTTCTATAGCAAATTTGGTCACAAATTTATTTCTATAGAAATTTTGTCAAAATTTTATTTTTATAGAAATTTTTTTAAAAATTTTATTTCTATAGCAAATTTAGTAAAAAAAAAACGTTTCTATCGAAATTTTGTCAAAATTTTATTTCTATAGAAAATGTTGTGATTTTGATGTCATGTTTATTTTTATAGAAAATTTTTTCAAAATTTTATTTCTATGTCCTTAGTTTTGTTGACCTGTTGTTCTAATTTATTTTGTTATTATTTCGGCTTGAGGTCCTTTTAATAAAAATCCTTTTTATGATTTTGGCAATTAACTTTCATAAAAAGCAGACGTAAACTGTCTCTACAATTTTTTGATTATTTCTTAAAAATACGAAGAAACGTATTTTTAAGAAAATACGAAGAAACGATGTTAGTCGAAATATTGGATAATAAATTTAACAAGTAATCAAAAATCGAAAAAAATAATAAAATAAATTTTGTTTCTATTGAAAATTTGGTCAACATTTTATTTCTGTACATTTTTTTCTCAAAATTTTATTTCTATAGCAAATTTGGTAAAAAATTTATTTCTATAGAAAATTTTCTCAAAATTTTATTTCTATAGAAATTTTCGCAAATTTGGTCAAAAATTTAGTTTTATAGAAATTTTTGTCGACATTTTATTTCTATAGAAATTTTTGTAAAAATTTTATTTCTATAGAAACATTTTATTTCTATATAAAAAATTTTATTTTTATAGAAAATTTTCAAAAAAAAATTTTTATAGAAAATTTTTTCAAAATTTTACTTCTATTGAAAATTTTCTCAAAATTTTATTTCTATAAAAAATTTGGTCAACATTCTATTTCCGTAAATTTTTTTGTCAAAATTTTATTTCTATAGCAAATTTGGTTAAAAATTTATTTCTATAGAAATTTTCTCTAAATTTTATTTTTATTTATTTTGTCAAAATTTTATTTTTATAGAAAATTTTGTCAAAATTTTATTTCGATAGAAAATTTTCTCAAAATTTTATTTCTATAGAAAACGTTTTACTTCTGTACATTTTTCTTTTCAAGATTTTATTTCTATAAAAAATTTTCTCATAATTTAATTTCTAATAAGTTATTTGTTTTTAATTTTTATTTCTATAAAAATTTTATTTCTATAACAAATTTTGTCAAAATTTTATTTCTATAAAAAATTTTGTCAAAATTTTATTTCGTTTTGTCAAAATTTTATTTCCATAGAAAATTTCGTCAAAATTTTGTTTCTATAAAAATTTCATTTCTCCAGAAAATTTTGTCAAAAATTCCACATTTTTTGGAAATTATCGACGGTAACGCTAAGCAAATGAAAGCGGTTTTGCGTTTGGTGTATTATTAATGAAAATAAAAGAAATCACAAATTATTTTATCATAACATATTAAAATATATTGAAATGTAAAAGAGGATTATTTTTATAACTTTGTGCATATAAAGTACTATTTTCGATTTCTATCCATATCATTTGTCTACGTTAGTTTACTCCTTCAATTTCATGGGCCATACAAAATTCAATTTTAAAAACATGTTCGCAAGGATTGGCATCTGTTATTAGACTACATTTAGCTATGGCTGGTTTTACTTTGTCCTTCTTATCGCCAAAACGTGCTTCCATAAAAGCCAAAAATGGTGCATCTATGGGGTCACCATTATCATCCGTAACTCCCAATTTCTTGTAGAAACAATGTAGGAAACATTTCATGTTAGAAGTGAAATCCTTTTCATTCAATTTCTCTAATTGATCGGCCAATATCATTTTGCTTTCCTCCGGTTTGATATCAGATTCCTTCATACAAGTTTCCGCTAACTTTTGCAACGCTTCAGGAGTTAAGCTATTGCCAAGGACCTGAAATGGGTAGAAGGTTTATAAAACCACGCCGAAGTAGATTTTATTTTTCTTCTATCTTACCTGTGGCAATTCTAAACATCCAAACAGAACCAATAGTCCCAGGCTTAGTTGAACGGCGATACTCTTCATTGTTGCAGTGGGTTAGCGCTGATGATTAAAGCTGAGTGATACCTTGTCAAAGTTGTCAATGGTCTTTAAATACTAATTCGAAAATGAAATGTATACCATAAAATAATTGGTTTCAAAATAAACAAATTATTATATTATAGATATGAAAAAATGCTATTAATGCTACTCAAACAATTTCCAACAATTATAGAATTATAATGTCTTTATTTGAAATTAATCGTGACACCTGTTGAAATGTGATACAAATTCAATTTTAATTAATTTTAATAATTTTGGTAATTTCATGTTTTTGCTGCCCTATGAAAGTTTCTAATACTTATTGACAGTTCTCTTATGTAACAATGATTTTTGTAGGTTTACTGATTTTATTTATTTGATACACATGATACAAAAAAAAACTAATAACGGCATTAAGCTTCACCGTGCTGTATCATAAAATCATTCAAGATCGAATCAAGTAATAAAGAGACTTCATGTATGGCATGTCAGATTGGTATACGAGTTTGGTTTTAGTGTGTGTCGAAACGGTAGTGTCCGAAGATCCTAAAATAACGGCAAAATGATGTGCTTCGATCCTTGGTCGCCAAGTATAAATCCCAAAACATTTGGATACTACTTTGGAGTTTCAATGTGGTTTGTTGAATTGTACAAAAAATGGCCTCTACGGAGGATAAGTCCAGACTGCCAATTAAAGGTGCTTAAAATAGTAGTACAGTAGGCACAGTATACAATTCAAAATATTTCTTGGAAAAAGAACGAAATTTGATACACGAGAAAGCTCCCAGGCGCGATTCGAATGCAAACTCGGTACAATAAGTGCAAATGGTAGTACGTAGAGAATATTAAATGATCACAGACCTGTACAGTACCGAAATTAATAATAATTGACTTGGAAAGACCCTCGTCTTAAAGGGTTACATGAATATCATCTATATGATTATTTTTGCTATGGATGTGAATTGATAGAAATCTATTAATATACAGTAAGCCCTGCATTTTTACATTACACTATGGGTCAAATTATCGGTTTTTGATGTATTTAATCAACGGAAGCAGCAATTTCATCCGATTCAGTTGAAATTTGGTACATTGTGCTAGTATATGGCCGCTTACAACCATGGCTAACCAAGTCCATATCAGTGTATAGTTGTACATAGCTCTCGGATAAACCGATACCCAATCACACAAAAATTGGCCCATATCGGTTCATAATTGTATATAGCCCCCATATAAAGCGACCCCCATATTTCAATTCTGGCTTTCTATTTACCGCGCCAAAAAAAAAAAAAAAACAAAAAAAAAAAAACAAAATCCTATAATGACTTAAATTTTTTATTTTACATCAAGATTATAACTTTAAAACATTTTTATTGCGTGTACAATCTCTAAAGCAGTTTGCGTAACTGTGAATTCAAATAAAATTCAATAACAAAGAGTTGCCACTTCGGCGGCATGAAACAGCCAAACCGGTTGTCATATTGTTTTGAAGTTTTTGATTTGTTTTTGATAATATGTTGTTTACTTTTTTGTAGCACAATATTTTAAATTTTCACAATTTCAAAAATTGATCTTATGCGTGTAATAAAATTAATTTACAAATTTTGGATGGATTTTATAAAATATTATTATACCCTCCATCATAGGATGGGGGTATATTAACTTTGTCATTCCGTTTGTAACACATCGAAATATTGCTCTAAGACCCCATAAAGTATATATATTCTGGGTCGTGGTGAAATTCTGAGTCGATCTAAGTATGTCAGTCCGTCCGTCCGTCCGTCCGTCTGTTGAAATCACGCTAACTTCCGAACGAAACAAGCTATCGACTTGAAACTTGACACAAGTAGTTGTTATCGATGTAGGTCGGATGGTATTGCAAATGGGCCATATCGGTCCACTTTTACGTATAGCCCCCATATAAAGGGACCCTCAGATTTGGCTTGTGGAGCCTCTAACAGAAGCATATTTCATCCGATCCGGCCGAAATTTGGTATATGGTGTTGGTATATGGTCTCTAACAACCATGCAAAAATTGGTCCACATCGGTTCATAATTATATATAGCCCCCATATAAACCGAACCCCAGATTTGGCTTGCGGAGCCTCAAAGAGAAGAAAATTTCATCCGATCCGGCTGAAATTTGGTACATGGTGTTGGTATATGGTCTCTAATAATCATGCAAAAATTGGTCCACATCGGTCCATAATTATATATAGCGCCCATATAAACCGATCCTCAGATTTGGCTACGGAGCCTCAAAGAGAAGCAAATTTCATCCGATCCGGCTGAAATTTGGTACATGATATTGGTATATGGTCTCTAACAACCATGCAAAAATTGGTCCACATCGGTTCATAATTATATATAGCCCCCGTATAAACCGATCCCCAGATTTGGCTTGCGAAGTCTCCAAGAGAAGCAAATTTCATCCAATCCGGTTGTAATTTGGAACATGGTGTTAGTATATGATGTTTAACAACCGTGCCAGAATTGGTCCATATCGGTCCATAATTATATATAGCCCCCATATAAAACGTTCTCCAGATTGGACCTCCGGAGCCTCTTGGAGGAGCAAAATTCATCCGATCCGGTTCAAATTAGGAACGTGGTGTTAGTATACGGTCGCTATCAACCATACCAAAATTGGTCCAATCACACAAAAATTGGTCCATATCGGTTCATAATCATGGTTGCCACTAGAGCCAAAAATAATCTACCAAAATTTTATTTTTATAGAAAATTTTGTCAAAATTTTATTTCTATTGAAAATTTTGTCAAAATGTTATTTCTAGAGAAAATTTTGTACAAATTTTATTCGGTTCATAATAAAATTTTCACCATTGTCAAAATTTTATTTCTATAGAAAATTTTCTCAAAATTTTATTTCTATAGAAAATTTTGTTCAAATTTTATTCGGTTCATAATCATGGTTGCCACTCGAGCCAAAAATAATCTACCAAGATTTTATTTCTATAGAAAATTTTGTCAATAGTTTATTTCTATAGAAAATTTTGTTAAAATTTTTTTTTCTGTAGAGATTTTTGTCAAAATTTTCTTTCTATAGAAAATTTTGTCAAAATTTTTATTTCTATAGAAAATTTTATTTCTATAGAAAATTTTGTTAAAATGTTATTTCTGTAGAAAATTTTGTCAAAATTTTATGTCTACTTTGTCAAACTGAATTATATACGTATTGGATCGATCTTTTTTGATTTAATATATACCACGTATGGACTTACATACAATTTAGAAGAAGGTGTTAGGAGGTTTTAAGATACCTTGCCATCGGCAAGCGTTACCGCAACTTAAGTAATTCGATTGTGGATGGCAGTGTTTAGAAGAAGTTTCTACGCAATCCATGATGGAGGGTACATAAGCTTCGGCCTGGCCGAACTTACGGCCGTATGTACTTGTTTTCTTTAGAACATTTTTCCAAAACTTTATTTCTTATAGTTGATTATAATTGAATTAGAATCTGGGGGTCGGATTATATGGGGGCTATACGTTAAAGTGGTCCAATATGGCCCATTTGCAATACCTTCCGACCTACGTCAATTATAACTACTTGTGCCAAGTTTAAAGTCGATAGCTTGTTTCGTTCGGAAGTTAGCGTGATTTCCACAGACGAACGGATAGCGGGCCGACGGACGGACGGACATAGCTAGATCGACTTAGACCACGACCCAGAGTATATACACTTTATGGGGTCTTAGAACAGTATTTCGATGTGTTAAAACGGAATGACAAAGCTAATAACATATTCCCCCCATCCTGTGGTGGAGGGTATAAAAATTCCTTCTTACGCAACGAAATTTTAGATAAACAAAATTCCCCACCATTATAAATTATGTTCCTTCTAATCAAATTTATGAATTTATGACGAGTAATTCACTAATCTATCTGTTTTAGTTGGTTTTAAAGAATATTTGGTACATACAAATGAAAACTTTGTTTAAAATTTCGTTCCTGAGAAGATAAATCTATTCTTTCAGTTTAGGGGGATTCTATTTTTGTTTAAATTTCAGAAAACATAGAGGAAGCTTTGTTTGTGAATTTTTTTGCCTCTTTTCTTAATATCTGGTGAATGATTCCCCTTTGTTCTTAACTTTTGAAACGCCATTATGACTCGACTATATAGAAAGGAGTTAGCTGAAAATTGATAATAGAAAAGTTCATTATCTATGGTATCACAGTGAATTGAATGACTAAGTGAGCCTGATTTAAAGCGGCTGCGGCTAATATTTAACTTAAGTTGTAATAAAATAATTTTGACACCTCAATTTAATTGTTAATTTTGCTTTTGAACAATGAATTATATTTATTATAATATGACAATACATTTACAGTGATACCTCTCAGAAGTGGACAACCACGGTGGCCCAAAATATTGTCCACATTTGGGAGGTGTCCACCTATGAGAGGTTAATTTTAATGCGATAATATAGCAACCATTTCACGAAAGTTGTCCACATTTGAGAGGTGTTCGCTTTTCAGAGTGTCCAAGTTGGAGGGGTTTCACTGTACTTAATGGGGTTTCTTAGGTCCTTTTGTTTTGCTGTTTTTCACTATTTACCACTTGCCCAACTCAAGAGTATGAGCCATGCAAATTTCAAAGTTGAAAGCATATTCACAAGGATTTGGATCAGTTAAAGCTTTACATTTCGTAATGGCTGCCTCAACTTTGTCCTTCTTGTCTGGATAACGTCCCGACATGAATGTTATAAACTTGCTGGCAATGGGATTACCATTTTCATCGAAAAATCCCAATTTACTATAGAAACAAAAATGGAAACATTTCATACTATGTGAGAATTTACTTTCGTCCAAATGTTCCAAATCATCTTTTAATAAAATTTCGGTTTCTTCAGCATTGACACCAGATTCCGCAATGCACGCATCTATGGTTTTTTGATCTAAATGGGCTAAAGGAACATCAGCAAGGGCCTGCAAAGATATGTAAGATTAGATTGACTTGATTTTGAATTAAATTTTCAATAGAAATTTAATTTGCCTAAAAAAAAAAATAAATCACGAATATTTATTAATATAAGAAATTATTAAGAACATATGTTATTCAATTAAAAATGTGTTTGTATTAATTGGCTAAAAAATAGAGCCTTTCTGAACCGAATAAAGTTTTTATTAATTTTATTTAAAAGTATTGGTACTTAGTATTAATACAGTTTATAGAAAAACAGTATTTGAGCCAAAGTTTTCGATAAACAGTGAAACTTCTGGGAAGTTGGGCTCTGCTTGGTCGTCTCACGAATATTATAATTATCTACTTTTGTAGGTTTCCGGTTTTTAGAAATTTTAAGTTTAGGAAGTTTTACTGTTTATAGAAACCACAAAATGTTGTCCTTAATTTTTATTTACCAATGGCAACTCCAATATGGTAACCATAACCACCAAACTCCATAGAGCGATAATACACTTCATTATTGGTTGATACAAGTTTAAAATGTCACTGATTAATGATAAAACATCGAATCTGTCAATGCTCTTAAATACTTATGCAGATTTGTGGAAAATTAAATTTTCTCTATCATTATTTGTTTGAATTTATGAAATGTCATTGCCATAAATTTGATTTATTTTTTGTTTTTCTTAATTTTGTTACACTTTTAATAGTAATTTATTGATTGTTATTTTTATTTATTAATTAGATTAACTAATTAGAGTCTAATTGTGTTGTATTAATTTGATAATAATGTGGTTAATTAGACTAGCTATAACCTAATGATGACATTTTCGATTTTGGGCATTTCGAAACATTGATACTAAGTCACTTTAACACATTAAAAAACAAGGAATATATAATTTGCTAATGATTCTAATTTCTTTCGTTTTTATGATAGTGATGACAATGGAGTTGTGTTACTTGTTATATAAGAAATGTTTCTATTTTACTCTCTGTTGTTTTTGAAGCCCGATTCCAATACTGGATCATTGATTTAGCCAATAAATCTAATATAGGTACTGGACTGTATTTTTATACCCCATAGGATGGGGGTATACTACACGCAAAATAATAATTCTTTCCTCCCAAACGAAATTTTAGACAAACAAAGTTCGTTTCTCAATTGCTTTTCGTTGAAAGGAAGTGTATTTGGAAGAAAAGTATATACTTTTTGTGATAAACGTTTATTCTTTTCCAGGATGTAAAAACAATTTCATAAAGACTAACTCAAAAACCATTTTTTCTGGCTAATTGCATTTTCCCTCACGTCTTTCTCACTTCGGCGAAGTTTTTGTTAGTTCTTAGCACCTTTTTCTGTAACACAAACAATGTAGAAGAAATTATACGATATTATAATTTTTTAAATTTTTTTACCTTTCGCCTGGACGGAGAATCGAACCGCGGACCATGCAATTTGTAAGCCAACACACTATCCACAGGGCTATGTAGCCGTTATTGTCATCAATAGACAATCACCCATATAAGTTATATTTATATAGCATAGCTTGCGTCGCCCACGAGCGTATTAAACAAAGTTTATTTAACAGAAAAATAAATTTAGTTGGGCACCGTGGAGCAGTGGTTGCTACATCCGACTTGCATGCCAAGGGTCGTGGGTTCGATCCCTGCTTCCACCATAGTTTTTTTTTCTTTACATATATTCCAGATATGGTCGGAAGATTCCGAAAAAATGTTCAACATTACATTCTACTATATTAAATTTTTACTATGAACTGTAAAATATGTCTTATTAAAAACCTAAAGTCAGAAAGGAACAGTGTTTGATATAAACGAAATGGACTGTGTTGTTGGTTCAAAAATAACTTTTTTTATTGAAAAAATAAAAATTTGGTAACAAACGAATTTTTTGGTGATGAAAGTGTATACTTTTCGAAGCAATTCAAAAAACTCTAACAAAAGAAAAACGTTTTCGGTACACGGTTTCCAAACGTTTTTTTTTCATAGCGTGTAACTGTGTCATTTCCATTTGTAACACATCGAGCCCATAAAGTACAGTGAATCCTCTCACACTTGGACACTGTATTTTCCTAGGTCTTGTCCCCAAATTGGCACGCTTTCGTCCCCAAAAATCTTAACAATTTTTGTATGTAAAGGAATATGCTGCTGTAGAAAACCCGTAATAATTAAAAAAGTATATACGCCCGTAAGTTCGGCCAAGCAGAAGCTTATGTACCCTCCACCATGGATTGCGTAGAAACTTCTACTGAAGACTATCATCCACAATCGAATTAATTGGGTTGAGGTAACACTTGCCGATGGGAAGGTTTCTTAAAACTTCTTATCACCGTCTTCTCAATTGTAAGTTAGTCCATACGTGCTATATATTATACTAAAAAGACATATTAAATACGTATATAAGTTTGACAAAATTTTCTATAGAAGTAAAATTTTGACAAAAGTTTCTATAGAAATACAACTTTGACAAAAAACAGAAAATTTTGACAAAATTTTCTATAGAAATAAAATTTTGAAAAAATTTTCTATAGAAATAAAATTTTGGTAAAATTTTCAATAGAATTGAAATTACATGTTTACGTGTTACCATAAGATGAAGATTTCAAAAGACAAAAGAAGGAGACGGGTGTTCAAAATACCATCCAATACAAGTCATCATCGGAATTATGGATATAAAGAGTCATTGAAAATTTTATCGTATGCAAATCGACTTCTACATGCTTGAGAAATAAATATGAGGATCCACTCAGCATGTGTATTTATGAATCAAAATGTAGTTCTATCAGTATGGCGATTTTGGCCCGATATAAACTATATTCTATATGTATGAAATATAGTTTCCAAATCTGTGATGTACACAGATGAGGGGGCAACACTTCGAGCCGAGTCCTTACGAAATACCTTTACAACAATAGTAGGGAGTAATTGTAAATTGTAAAGAAGCTCTTGGCCTCCAAATAAATGCCATGTATGTTAATAAAGAGGGAAACATTTTGTTTTGTATTTTGTATTTAATATACTGAACTGATTTCGAAAATTTTAGCACGATACAGTGGTGCCAATATTGTGAATATTTCTTCGTGGTGGGGTGGCGAAAATTTTGAGATGGAGGTGGGGAATTTCCATAAATTTATGAATGTTTTGCGGGTCTAAAAATATCTCTCTCATCAGTGTTCGTCACGTGCAGTATAATCCATAAATATAGAAATAATGTCTTTGGTTCACCTTCATATTTATCTACTACCAAGTTTTGTTGCATTTTTCTCACACTTGGAAGACGATCATCGGTTTTGGGGACGATCTTGGTTTTCTGTTCACGGTTGCCACAGTTGGTAGAATTCTATCAAAAATCGTAGATTTTTTACTGTTTGGTAGTTAGGTAGAATTCTTGATATTTTGGTAGATCAATCATGATATTTTGCCTCCACAACAATTCGGTTTTCGTAGGGATCACAGTACAGTGCATCCCCTCGTGAGGATAAGAGAATTAGTTAAATCCAATTTCGATAAACAAATGTCGACCGGAATGGTTTTAATTGACATTAAAGCTGCGTTTGACTCGGTTTGGCATGAAGGGCTAATTTTCAAACTTATTCGCTTAAAATTTCCACTTTATTTAGTTAGAATCATTAAGAACTTCCTTACGTCAAGGTCATTCAGGGTACATATTGGTTCATCTTACTCCGAGAGATTTAGTATTGACACGGGTTGTCCGCAAGGCTCATGTTTATCCCCAGTTCTTTACAACATATATACTTCAGATATCCCCATTATGGATAACTGCGTCATTTCGATATTCGCGGACGACACCGCGATTCTTTGTTCAGAAAAGTTATCTGCCGATATCATTGCAAATTTACAACAGGGACTTGGAATCTTATTCGACTATTTCTCAAAATGGAAAATATCTGTGAGTTGCAGTAAGAGTCAGGCTATATACTTTACAAGGAAAAGGAAATTATGTTTCCTCCCTCAGGAAGATATTAGTATTAGCAGTGGTGTTATTAAGTGGGAAGGTAAGGTCAAATACTTAGGTGTTTATTTAGATCCTAAACTTAGTTTTAAAGAACATATTTCATATATTGTAAATAAATGTAATATATTAATTAGAACTTTGTATCCATTCATTAATAGATCTTCTGCTCTGAACATTGACAATAAAATGTTAATATTTAAAGTGATTTTCCAGGCTGTTATATATTATGCAGCTCCCGTCTGGGGTAAAACAGCCATAACTCACATTAAGAGGATTCAAGTAATACAAAATAAAATCTTAAAACTGATCAATAATTTGCCTAGATATTATTCTACGACCCGTTTACACAAGGACGCTGGAATCGAACTTGTACATGTCAAAATAAACGATTTAATTGAACGTTTTAATGTCAAATGTTCATATTCTGAATATAACCATATCTCCGAGCTAGTCTCCTAAGATATGAGCCTAGTTTATAAGATTTTTAACTAACAAAATTTGTACAGGTTTTTGTAAATTTTTCCCTTCAATTAAAATATTAATCTCATTAAGTTAATTCATTAATTCCAGTGCTATGTTTAAGTAGAAAAAGTATAAAAAAACCTTAAACTCTTTGAATTGTACATATAGTGGTTAACCAAATTGTAAATAATATATATCAATAAACATACATCTAATCTAATAAAATTTTTCACAATTTTCTATAGAAATAAAATTTTGATAAAAAATTTTATAGAAATAAAATATTGACAAAATTTTCTATAGAAATAAAATTTTGACAAAATTTTCTATAGAAAACAAATTTTGACAAACATTTCTATAGAAATAAAATTTTGACAAAATTTTCTATAGAAATACATTTTTGATAACATTTTCTATAGAAAATAAAATTTTGACAAAATTTTCTATAGAAATAAAATTTGACATAATTTTCAATAGAAATAAAATTTTGACAAAATTTTCTATAAAATGTTGACAATATTTTCTATAGAAATAAAATTTTGACAAAATTTTGTATAGAAATAAAACTTTCACAAAATTTTCTATATAAAT
Organism: Haematobia irritans; assembly: GCF_050003625.1. NCBI lineage: Eukaryota > Metazoa > Arthropoda > Insecta > Diptera > Muscidae > Haematobia > Haematobia irritans. The sequence continues at coordinate 26,733,450 of NC_134401.1, forward strand.
AAAATTTTGACAAAATGTTCTATAGAAATAAAGTTTTGATAAAAATGTATATATAAATAAAATTATGATAAAATGTCTATAGAAAATACAAGTTTGACAAAAATTTTTATAGAAATAAAATTTTGCCAATGTTTTCTATAGAAATACAATTTTGATAACATTTTCTATTGAAATAAAATTTTGAGAAAATTTTCTATAGAAATAAAATTTTGACAAATATTTCTATATAAATAAAATTTTGACAAAATTTTCTATAGAAATAAAGCTTTGATAAAAATGTCTATATAAATAAAATTATGATAAAATGTCTATAGAAAATACAAGTTTGACAAAATTTTCTATAGAAATAGAATGTTGACATTATTTTCTATAGAAATAAAATTTTGACAAAAATTTGTATAGAAATAAGATTTTGAGAAAATTTTCTATAGAAATAAAATTTTGACAAAAGTTTCTATAGAAATAAAATTTTGACAAAATTTTCTATAGAAATTAAAATTTTGATAAAAATTTGTATAGAAATAAAATTTTGAAAAAAATTCTATAGAAATAAAATGTTGACAAAATTTTGACAAAATTTTCTATAGAAATATCTTCTATAGAGATAAAATTTTGACAATATTTTCTGTAGAAATAAAATTTTGAAAAAATTTTCTATAAAAATAAAATGTTGACAAAATTTTCTATAAAAATAAAATTTTGACAAAATTTTCTCTAGAAATAAAATTTTGATAAAATATTTATAGAAAATACAATTTTGACAAAAAAATTTTAAAGATATAAAATTTTGACAAAATTTTCTATAGAAATACAGTTTCGACCAAATTTTCTATAGAAATAAAATTTTGACAAAATTTTCTATAGAAATAAAATTTTGACAAAATTTTCTATAGAAATAAAATTTTGGCAAAATTGTCTATAGAAATAAAATTTTGACAAAATTTTATACAGAAATAAAATTTTGACAAAATTTTCTATAGAAATAAAATTTTGACAAAATTTTCTATATAAATAAAATTTTGACAACATTTTCTATAGAAATAAAATTTTAGAAATTTTGATAAAATTTTCTATAGAAATAAAATTTTGATAAAAATTTGTATAGAAATAAAATTTTGAAAAAAAATCTATAGAAATAAAATGTTGACAAAATTTTCTATAGAAAAAATTGACAAAATTTTCTATAGAAATATCTTCTATAGAGATAAAACTTTGACAATATTTTCTGTAGAAGTAAAATTTTGAAAAAATTTTCTATAGAAATAAAATGTTGACACAATTTTCTATAGAATTAAAATTTTGGCAAAATTTTCTATAGAAATAAAAATTTGAAAACATTTTCAACAAACAAATTTTGTATTAAAATAAAATTTTGATAAAATATATATTGAAAATACAATTTTGACAAAAAATTTTATAGAAATAAAATTTTGACAAAATTTTCTTTAGAAATAAGGTTTTGACCAAATCTATATATATAAAATTCAATCTATGTTTGTTTATTTGTTTGTTTGTTTGATTGTTTGTTTGTATCAAAAACAATAGAAAAGGAAGATTGGAAAATGGGCGACGTCATACCAAAAGTTGCATTTACGGTGTTCGATACATACACGTTCGTTCATTTTTAATTTGCAATATTTTTTGTTAAAAACTCACAAATGATGTTAAATTTTGTGTAAATAATAATGAGAAACTTTTGATCGATTGTTCTACGTCATTCCCTGATATAAATTTCTTTTTATTCTTAGTTTAATTTGTGGAACAAAAAATCATAAACGACACGTTTGCATCGAACGCCGTCAATGGTTTGATACCCTTTGCTGCCATTTTCCAATCTTCATCTTACATTGTTTTTGGTTTGTATGTTCCGAGTTGGCTACGAAACGGCTGAACCGATTTACTTGAAACTTTCAGAGATCGTAGGGGGCGAAAATAGGGTACCTCATTTTTTGACACCTGGTCGTGGAGAGGGACCTCCCCTTTGTCGGACTTTTTGAAAATTGGACCAAAGTTGACCGATTTGCTTGAAATTTTCATTGAAGGTTGTGGTTTTCATCTAGACAAAGATCCGCTACTTTTTATTTCGATATTTGTGGAGGAGGGGGGCCTCCCCTTTGTTCGACTTTTTTTAAAGTACAGTGAAAAAAACTAAAATTCTCTAAGTTATCTGAGATTTACAGAGAACATGCGGTGAGGTTATGGAATTAATATGGGGTACCTAATGATTTCATATGTGGACGGGGAGGGAGACCTCCCTCTTGCCCTACTTTTTGAAACTTGGAACAAAATTATGCGATTTGCTTGAAATTTTCATTGAATATTGGGGTTGGCATCTAGACAAAAATCCGCTACATTATTTTTCGATATTTGGTCGGGGAGGGGGACCACCCCTTTGTCCGCCTTTTTTTGTTTTTGAAGTACAGTGAAAACAAAACTGAACTCCCCCGACTTAAATTTTACGGGGAAATTTATATCAGGTTCCTGGTTTTTTAATAAAAATAAAAGGGCATAGGGAGACATCCGCAACTCTTAAGTACATACAGAGAAACAATTAAACTTTACCGAGTTACTTGAAATTTACAGAGGACTGGGGAGAGGTTACTATATTAATAGCTTATACCTGATTTTGTGATATTTGGACGGAAGAGAGGCCGCCTTTTTAGGCTTATAATTCGCTTGACATTTTCTGGGACGTTTACAAAAGATACGCTACATCACTTTTCGATATTTGGTCGGGGAGGAAGTCCTCCTCTAAAACTGCAAAAAAAAACCAAAAATTCTTAAGTTTTCTTGAAATTTACCAAGGCAGTATGGGGAAGGTTATGAACGAAGAGGTAACCTTCCTTGCCCCACACTTAAAGGAAAGTTTCAAGAATTTTCAGGGAAGTTTAGGGGTGCTATTCACTACGGTGTTTGTCGGTATTGTATCGGGGAAACTGACGTCCCTTTAAAACAATAGAGCAAAATTTAAACATCTCCGATCTACTTGAAATTTACAGGGAACGTGGGAGGAGGTGATTAAATTTATACATGATTTTTAAATTAGTATATGATTTTTCGATATCAGGTTGGGGAAGAGGAAAATTGAAATAAACTTTGTCGATTTACTTCGATAGAATTTATAGGGACCATTGCGTAGTTGTGAAATTAATATAGGGTACGTGATAGTCCGATATGAAGTCGGAGTGGAGCGAAGGTGGGGAGAGGGTTCCCTTTTGTCCGTTTTTTTTTCTTAAATTGAAAGTAGAGGGTTGTCCGTAAATGGGAACTCGGTACATAATTTTATGATTTTTGCACAGGCTTCTGCCAGACTTCTTTTTAGTAAAGAAGTTAAATTTACATGAAATTGGCAGCCAACGTAGAGGATGCATCATTTTCCAACATTTTAGCAAATGTTAATGTGGTAAAATTTTTTACTATTTTTGCTTTTTCCGATTTATTGGATGGGAAACAGTAATCCTTGTATGTTATTATAATATAGTGCTTAATTTTCAGATATGTTGAGGAGAAGAATACCTTTCCTTGACAAACCATACTTAAAATTCACAAGAAATATAGAAGATTGTCCAACTACTTGAAATATCACAGTGGACTGAATAGTCTAAGTGAGCCTGAATCTTAATCGGTCTGCCACTTTAACCTAACTACTTGAATACATAACATTATTTAAATAAAAATTTGGAGCAAAGGGTACATCCTCTCCCCGACATTTTTTAAGACGAACCGTTTTACATATGCATATCCGCCGTATTTGTACCTATAAACGAAAAAGCAAGTAGTTCGATTTGTTTGAAAGAATACAAATCTTTTCGAATTTGTTTTCAGCACGAAGGATATGGTTGACTAAGTTAACGGAAAATGTTCCTACAAATACGCTTCGGAAGGCGCAGCGAAGCGGGCCGGGTTACGCTAGTATTTTATAGAAATAAAATTCCTATAAAATTTTTTTCTATACAAATGAAATTTTTACAAATTTTTATATTATAAAAATAAAATTTTGACTATGTTTTCTATAAAGTCATTAAATAAGATTTTTTGTATTTGGTAGTTTGTAGAATATTTTTGGTTCGAATGGCAACCGTGATTGTGTTTCTAAATATTGAACTTATGGCAGCTCACAATTTTGGTATAACAAAAAATTTACATTATTACTGGCTTTCTACAGCAGAGCCTACTTTGTTTATTATACCCTGTGCCACACTGTGGAACAGGGTATAATATTTCGATGTGTTATAAACGGAGTATTTTGCATACCCTCCTATGGTGGAGGGTATGCAAAATATACCATTAGTGTAATTCCTCATTTCTTTGGGTAAGAATCAATACTAGAACATTTAAATTAAAGACCAACTCTTTGGAATTTGGCAAGCTTTTTATTTTCAGTGTATAATGAATAATGTGGTTCGCATTGGTACTCAGGAGGGAATTGGAATATCTGTCCTATGGTTTTGAGTAGAAAAACTAAGCCAACATTTACTATAAACATTTATTTTCCTAATTACGAAAGAAATGAATGTATTTTAATAATTTATGGTAATGATTTGCCCTTTTCGAATTGTTTGGATATTTAAAGAGAGAAAAAAAAAACTAAACTAACTTTTGCTATTTAAAGACTAGACTAGGAATCGTTTGCAATCATTATTCGATATTCATTGTAATAATTCGGAGCATAAATGACATCTTTCAAAGGATATTGGTATACAGGGTTGGTGATATTTTTTTGTTACCTACAATGTGGAATGGTAAAATTCATAAAAAAATGATTAAATATTACTCAAAAAATTTTATATCCCATTTTATTTAAGGTCTTTGGTGATGCTGAACTTGAAGCCAGAGTTAATAGGGTAGCTGAAACATGTAGGCTCCAAACAAACATCACTGCCGACGAATCCAACTTGATTATCATCGATGAATTTGAAAAACTCGATGAGAACAGCATGTCATACAACATGAAATGTTTTTTGCTTTGCTTCCATAGAGAAATTGGTGTCCTCGATACTAATGGTGATCCTATAGAGAAATCACTTACGAATTTTATGGAAATTCGTTTTGCAAACAAAAAGGATAAAGTGGTACCTGCTTTGGCAAAATGTAGAGCTATAATCGATAGCGATCCCTGCGAGCATACCTATAAGTTCGAAATGTGTATGGCTCATACCATTGAAGGAGATAAATGGGATATATAAGGAAATAATGAAATAATATCAACAATATATATGCACATTTTAATTTAGATTTAATCAATTAATTTTAATCGACCTTTCCATTGTTAAAGCTGGGGATAATTAAGACTAGTGGTGAAATACCTTGGAGTTCATGCCGAATAAAAAAAAGTAAGTAAATTCTAAAGTCGGGAGGGGTCGACTATATTATACCCTTCACAACCGTGTAGACCAACATTTTTTGTGTCATCTTAAATCCTACAAAATTACTAGTTGCTGTATAAAGCACTAAATTTAAATATACATGTATTTAAATCTGCAGCGATTTGAACAAAATTTTTCTCTGGCATGTCAGTGTGTAGGATTTGACTACAATATGGGGAAATTATCGTTTTGGCCATTAATAAATTAACGCTCACGTTTCAACTTTAAATTCAAAACTTGCACATTCAAGTCTATTATTAAACTAACGCTAACTTTTGCATGTTCTTTATGATATCATTTTAGGTTTGTTTGATTTGGCCCAAGGTAGGGCATAAAATATAGCCGACAAAACCAAGACACGCTGCACGAAAGTAGGTTAGGTTAGGTTAAAGTGGCAGCCCGATTAAATTTCAGGCTCACTTAGACTATTCATTCCATTGTGATACCACATTTAACTAAAAGTACCTATTATATATGGGCACTTCTAGTCTTAACCACTGAACCTTCTCAATTATTTATTTTTGTTGAACCAACCAGATTGCTCCAAAAACATTAACAAACGGGTTAAGTTAACGTTTTTCAGGTCCGCCAGTAATCTAAAGCTATATGCTCCTAAAATTCGCTTACGCCTTACACAAAAAGCAGGACACTCATACAAGAGGTGTTTAATTGATTCCTTTTCCTCCACATCATGACAGCTTATACAATGACTATACTTCGCACCTATAGTTTTTTCAAATTCGCCTATCAGGTAGCGACCCGTTATAGCAGATATCAGGAGTGCTATCTGACGCCTTGAGAACACTAGCATATCTAGTGTGCGGTTTAAGTTTAAATCGGGCCATATTTGCTACGAAAGTATCTCTGTGGTATTTTGGCCTATTCCCGACAAAGCACCGTCTTGAGATGGTCGAAACTTTGGTATTTTTTAGTACCAACCGCACTCTTCAAAATGCCTTAGCCGCAAACGTCCAACGGATCATGGTTGCCAAAATTGGTCGAATTCTACCGAAAATAACAGATTTTTTTACTGTTGACAAAATTTTCTATCGAAAAAAAATTTGACACAATTTTTTATTGAAATAAATTTTTGACAAGATTTTCTATAGAAATAAAATTTTGATAAAATTTTCTATAGAAACAATATTTTGATAAAATTTTCTATAGAAATAAAAGTTTGATAAAATTATCTATAGAAATAAAATTTTGAAAAAATTTTCTATAGACATAAAATTTGGCAAAATTTTCTATAAAATAATCTAAAGAAATAAAATTTTGGAAAAAAAATTCTATAGAAATAAAATTTGAAGAAAATATTCTACAGAAATAAAATTTTGAGAGAATTTTCTGAAGAAATAAAATTATGACAAAATTAGTTTTGAAATAAAATTGTGACAAAATTTTCCATAGAAATAAAATTTGGGAAAATTTTCGATAGCAATAGAAGTTTGATAAAATAATCTATAGAAATAAAATTTTGGAAAAATTGCTATAGAAATAAAATTTTGAGAAAATTTTCTATAGAAATAAAATTTTGAGAAAATATTCTATAGAAATAAAAGTTTGAGAAAATTTTCTATAGAAATAAAAAATTTTACATTTTTTTTATATAGAAATAAATTTTTGACAAAATTTCGTATGAAATAAAATTTTGATAAAATTTTCTATAGAAATAAACGTTTTATAAAATAATCTATAGAAACAAAATTTTGTGAAAATTTTCTACAAAAATAAAATTCTGTGAAAATTTTCTATAGAAAGAAAAATTTGAGAAAATTTTCCATAGAAATAAAATTTTGAGAAAATTTGCTAAAGAAATAAAATTTGGCAAAATTTTCCATAGAGATAAAATTTTGTTTTTTTCTATAGAAATAAAATTTTTTATAGAAATAAAATTTTGAAAAAAAATCTTTTTCTTTAGAAAATTTGACAACTTTTTTTATATAGAAATAATTTTATGACAAAATTTTCTATAGAAATACAATTTTGACAAAATTTCCTATGAAATTAAATTTTGACAAAATTTACTATAGAAATAAAATTTTGACAAAATTTTCTATAGAAGTAAAATTTTCAGAAAATTTTCTATAAAAGTAAAATTTTCAGAAAATTTTCTATAGAAATAAAATTTTGTAAAATTTTTCTGTAGAAATAAAATTTTGTGAAAATTTTATATAGAAATAATTTTTTTTTTGAAAATTGTATATATAAATAAAAATGTAAGAAAATTGTCTATAGAAATAAAAGTTTGATAAAATAATCTAAAGAAATAAAATTTGGTGAAAATTTTCTATAGAAATAAAATTATGACAAATTTTTCTATAGAAATAAAATTTTGATAAAATATACCATAGAAATAAAATTTTGACAAAATTTTCTATAGAAATAAAATTTTGATAAAATTTTCTACAGAAATAAAATTATGACAAAATTGTCTATAGAAATAAAATGTCGGAAAAATTTGTTTAAAAATAAAATTTTGACAAAATTTTTTATAAAAATAAAATTTCGACAACATGTTATCTCTGTTTTTAGTTATGTTTAGGTTTTAAGTTGAAATAAAAGCAATAAATTGTTACGTTGTTTTGATTTCAGCCTAAAACCATGTCTTGACTAAACTGCAAGTGTAGCTTAACCAATAGAGGAATAGTATGTTTGTCAAATTTATTTGGGATTTTTTGTTTGGTAGAATTGTGATAAAATATTTTTTTTTTCAAATATTTTTAGATTATTTTTGGCACGAGCGGTAACTGGAGTAAGATCCGGTGATTTTGCAAGGAAGCAAGGTACCTCCTATTTAAGCCATTATGGTTTGATGCCTGCTGAGTGCGATGTTGCTGAATTCTGTTGGAATGTTCATAGTCTGCGGTCGAAGCTTTCGGCTAACATTTTTGAGGAGTAAAACCCGATCATACAGTATCCAGATTGTGAAGAAATAAAAATTATGAGATTTTCTCATTTACAAAAACTTAAAAAAATTTAAAAGGATCGTAGAGCAATGGTAGATGTTCTGCCTGGAAAGGATAAATTCATTTCATTGAATTATCTTAAGAATAGAATTTGATTGAAAATGCATATAAGTCCTTTCTAATAATTGATTCTAAATATTTGTCATATGCTTTTCGGTATTTATATATTTATTAAACAGTATGTAAAACAATGAGTAATAAAGCTCTAGTCTAGATTATCAACTGCTTTAGATTAACAATATTAAGGTTAATTAAACGAAAATTATAATTTGAAAAAATTGTATACATTAAAAAAAAATTCAATGGTTTCTTAAATATCCCATTTATCACCTTCAATAGTATGGGCCATACACATTTCAAACTTATAGGTATGCTCGCAAGGATCACTATCGGTTAAAGCTTTACATTTTGCAAGAGCAGGTGCCACTTTATCCTTTTTGTTTGCAAAACGAATTTCGATGAAATTCAAAAATTCTTTCTCTATAGGATCGCCATTAGCATCGATGACACCAAATTCTCTGTGGAAGCAAAGCAAAAAACATTTCATGTTGTGTGACATGCTATTTTCATCGAGTTTTTCAAATTCATCGGTGATAATCAAGTTGGATTCGTCGGCAGTGATATTTGTTTCGAGCCTACATGTTTCAGCTACCCTATTGATTTTGGCATCACCACAAACCTTATATACATAAAATAGATTATCAATTTATTGAGTAAACTTTTAAATATGTTTTAAGTTTTACCATTCCACATTGTAGATAAAAGAGTAATGCCACAAATCCGTGACACCAAAGCCCTTTAGAAAATTTCATTGATGTTCCTCGTTATTACAATGGATGGCGAATAATGATTAAAAATGACTCCATTTCAGTCTTTAAATACCAAAAGTTATTCTAGTTTTTATCTCTCTCTAGAAATGCCAAAACGAGCAAGTCATTTTCATAAATTATTAAAACGCAGACATTTTTATTCGTAATTGAGAAAATTACGGCTTAGATTTTAGACCCACAACATCATCAGTTTATATACACTGAAAAAAAAAAAACAGTATAAATCTTTGGAACTATATTGTCAAGGGATTTATTTATTACAATATTTACAATCATAATAAATTATGAAAATAAATATAAAACAAGTATAAACGGCCGTAAGTTCGGCCAGGCCGAATCTTCTGTACCCTCCACCATGGATTGCGTAGAAACTTCTGCAAAAGACTGTCATCCACAATCGAATTATTTGGGTTGTGGTATCTTAAATCGTTTTCTAAATTGTGAGTTAGTCCATACGTGGTATATATTAGACAAAAAAGGTATGTGTAGGTAAGTCTACAAATAATTACGAATCAATATGGACTTTTGCATGGTACATAGGGAGCCAGAATTGAAATATGGGGGTCGCTTATATGGGGGCTATATACAATTATTGATATGGACTAATTTTTGTGTGATTGGGGATCGATTTATCTGAGGGCTATATATAACTATAGACCGATATGGGCCTAGTTAGACATGATTGTTAACGGCCATATACTAGCACACTGTACCAAATTTCAACTGACTCGGATGAAATTTGCCCCTCCAAGTGGCTCCTAAACCAAGTCTCGGGATCGGTTTATATGGGGGCTATATATGATTATGGACTGATATGGACCACTTTTGGCATGGTTGTTAAATATCATGTACTAAATTCACATACCAAATTTCAACCGAATCGGTTGAATTTTGCTCTTCCACGAGGCTCCAGAGGTCAAATCTGGGGATCGGTTTATATGGGGGCTATATATAATTATGGACCGATGTGGACCAATTTTTGCATGGGTGTTTGAGGCCATATATTAACATCACGTACCAAATATCAACCGAATCGGTTGAATTTTGCTCTTCCACGAGGCTCCAGAGGTCAAATCTGGGGATCGGTTTATATGGGGGCTATATATAATTATGGACCGATGTGAACCAATTTTTGCACGGTTGTTAGAGACCATATACTAACACCATGTACCAAATTTCAGCCGGATCGGATGAAACATGCTTCTGTTAGAGGCTCCACAAGCCAAATCTGACGGTCCCTTTATATGGGGCTATACGAAAAAGTGGACCGATATGGCTCATTTTCAATACCATCCGACCTACATCGATAACAACTACTTGTGCCAAGTTTCAAGTCGATAGCTTGTTTCGTTCGGAAGTTAGCGTGATTTCAACAGACGGACGGACGGACATGCTTAGATCGACTCAGAATTTCACCACGACCCAGAATATATATACTTTATGGGGTCTTAGAGCAATATTTCGATGTGTTACAAACGGAATGACAAAGTTAATATACCCCCATCCTATGATGGAGGGTATAAAAAGATCGATCCAATACGTATATAATTCAGTTTGACAAAGTAGACATAAAATTTTGACAAAATTTTCTACAGAAATACAATTTTAACAAAATTTTCTATAGAAATAAAATTTTCACACAATTTTCTATAGAAATAAACTTTTGACAAAATTTTCTATAGAAATAAAATCTTGGTAGATTCTTTTTGGCTAGAGTGGCAACCATGATTATGAACCGAATAAAATTTGAACAAAATTTTCTATAGAAATAAAATTTTTACAATGATGAAAATTTTATTATGAACCGAATAAAATTTTAACAAAATTTTCTCTAGAAATAAAATTTGGACAAAATTTTCTATAGAAATAAAATTGTGACAAAATTTTCTATAGAAATAAAATTTTGGTAGACTATTTTTGGCTCTAGTGGCAACCATGATTATGAACCGATATGGACCAATTTTTGTGTGATTGGACCAATTTTGGTATGGTTGTTAGCGACCATATACTAACACCACGTTCCTAATTTGAACCGGATTGGATGAATTTTGCTCCTCCAAGAGGCTCCGGAGGTCAAATCTGAAGAACGTTTTATATGGGGGCTATATATAATTATGGACCGATATGGACCAATTCTGGCACGCTTGTTAAAGATCATATACTAACACCATGTTCCAAATTACAACCGGATTGGATGAAATTTGCTTCTCTTGGAGACTTCGCAAGCCAAATCTGGGGATCGGTTTATATGGGGGCTATATATAATTATGAACCGATGTGGACCAATTTTTGCATGGTTGTTAGAGACCATATACCAATATCATGTACCAAATTTCAGGCGGATCGGATGAAATTTGTTTCTCTTTGAGGCTCCGGAACCCAAATCTGGGGATCGGTTTATATGGGCGCTATATATAATTATGGACCGATGTGGACCAATTTTTGAACGATTGTTAGAGACCATATACCAACACCATGTACCAAATTTCAGCCGGATCGGATGAAATATACTTCTCTTAGAGGCTCCACAAGCCATATCTGGGGATCGGTTTATATGGGCGCTATATATAATTATGAACCGATGTGGACCACTTTTTGAACGATTGTTAGAGACCATATACCAACACCATGCACCAAATTTCAGCCGGATCGGATGAAATATACTTCTCTTAGAGGCTCCACAAGCCATATCTGGGGATCGGTTTATATGGGGGCTATATATAATTAAGGACCGATATGGACCAATTTTTGCATGGTTATTAGAGACCATATACCAACATCATGCACCAAATTTCAGCCGGATCTGATGAAATTTTCTTCTCTTTGAGGCTCCGCAAGCCAAATCTGGGGATCGGTTTATATGGGGGCTATATATAATTATGGACCGATGTGGACCAATTTTAGCGTGGTTGTTAGAGACCATATACTAACACCATGTACCAAATTTCAGCTAGATCGGATGAAATTTGCTTCTCTTTTAGGCTCCGCAAGCCAAATCTGGTGATCGGTTTATATGGGGGCTATATATAATTATGGACCGATATGGACCAATTTTTGCATGATTGTTAGATACCATATACCAACACTATGTACCAAATTTCAGCCGGATCGGATGAAATTTGTTTCTCTTAGAGGCTCCGAAATCCAAATCGGGGAATTGGTTTATATGGGGGCTATATATAATTAAGGACCGATATGGACCAATTTTTGCATGGTTGTTAGAGACCATATACCAATATCATGTACCAAATTTCAGGCGGATCGGATGAAATTTGTTTCTCTTTGAGGCTCCGGAACCCAAATCTGGGGATCGGTTTATATGGGCGCTATATATAATTATGGACCGATGTGGACCAATTTTTGAACGATTGTTAGAGACCATATACCAACACCATGTACCAAATTTCAGTCGGATCGGATGAAATATACTTCTCTTAGAGGCTCCACAAGCCATATCTGGGGATCGGTTTATATGGGGGCTATATATAATTAAGGACCGATATGGACCAATTTTTGCATGGTTGTTAGAGACCATATGCCAACATCATGCACCAAATTTCAGCCGGATCTGATGAAATTTTCTTCTCTTTGAGGCTCCGCAAGCCAAATCTGGGGATCGGTTTATATGGGGGCTATATATAATTATGGACCGATGTAGACCAATTTTTGCGTGGTTGTTAGAGACCATATACTAACACCATGTACCAAATTTCAGCTGGATCGAATGAAATTTGCTTCTCTTTTAGGCTCCGCAAGCCAAATCTGGTGATCGGTTTATATGGGCTATATATAATTATGGACCGATGTGGACCAATTTTTACATAATTGTTAGAGACCATATACCAACACCATGTACCAAATTTTAGCCGGATCGGATGAAATTTGTTTCTCTTAGAGGCTCCGAAATCTAAATCGGGGGATTGGTTTATATGGGGGCTATATATAATTATGGACCGATGTGGACCAATTTTTGCACGGTTGTTAGAGACCATATACTAACACCATGTACCAAATTTCAGCCGCATCGGATGAAATTTGCTTCTCTTAGAGGGTCTGCAAGCCAAATTTGGGGGTCCGTTTATATGGGGGCTATACGTAAAAGTGGACCGATATGGTCTATTTGTAATACCATCCGACCTACATCAATAATAACTACTTGTGCCAAGTTTCAAGTCGATAGCTTGTTTCGTTCGGAAGTTAGCGTGATTTCAACAGACGGACGGACGGACATGCTCAAATCCACTCAGAATTTCACCACGACCCAGAATATATGTACTTTATGGGGTCTTAGAGCAATATTTCGATGTGTTACAAACGGAATGACAAAGTTAATATACCCCCCATCCTATGGTGGAGGGTATAAAAAAAACGAGGAATTGCTCTCAGTATATATTTAAAACGCATGTCAATTTTAAATGCTTTTTTCAATACGGGGAACATATTTCAATATATGAGTTTTTAAATCTTTTGTCATTATTGTTGTCCCAATAATGTATACAGTCGAAGCTCTGTTTAAAGAATAACATATTTAGCGAAAATCTAATTTATCGAACATCCAAATTCTTAACATTGAGTATTCTAAATAACGAACCAAAATTTACGTTCGATTTTACGAAAATGAAAATAAACAACAAATACGACTTTACTGAGTTTAGTTGTAATTAAGCGGTAATTATGTATTTAGGGGTTTCTTTTTCCCGGACTTTTTTCATTCCCGGGAAAGCGGAAATTTTATTTCTATAGAAAATTTTGTCAAAATTTTATTTCTATAGAAAATTTTGTAAAAATTTTATTTCTATAGAAAATTTTGTCAAAATTTTATTTCTATAGAAAATTTTGTAAAAATTTAATTTCTATAGAAAATTTTGTCTGCACCTCCCGAAACATATTTTCGTTAGCTTAGTCAACCATATCCTTCGATCTGAAAACAAATTCGAAAAGATTTGAACTGTTTTAAAGAGTAGGGTCAGGGGAAGTCTGGCACAAAAACTGAATTACTGATTAATCATTCCATGGTTTCCACACATGTGTCCCGTACATTTACAAAAAAAAAAAAAAAAAAAAAAAAAAACGGACTTCTTGCATTTTCATTTATATACAGAAATAGGGCCGTTATGCAGATGTAAAACGGACCGGCTTAACAAACGTCGGATAGGGGGTGTTCCCCTTCAACCAATTTTTTGTTTTTTTATTGTTGTGTAAAATTGTTGTGTGTTAAATCGTTGAACAATCTTCTACTCTTCCCACAAATTTCAAGCTTGGTTCGTCAAGGGAAGGTATACTTCTCCTCAACATATCGTCCAATAAAACGGAAAAAGTAAAAGGCCTCAAAATTGACCATATTAACATTTATTAAAGTGTTGGACACATAGAACAAGTCTTTCCCAAACATATAACGGAAAATGAAGCACCCTCTACGTTGCCTGTCAACTTCATGTAAATTTAAGTTTTTTTTATTAAAAAGTCTGGCAGAAGCCTATGGAAAAATCATACAATTATGCACCGAGTTCGCATTTATCGGCAATCCTTACTATTTTCAATAAAATCGGGCAAAACGGAACACCCCCTCCTTTGCTCCTCCCGACCAGATATCGTAAATGCACGTACCCTATGTTCATTTCACAAACTACCCAACTTCACTTTCGCCCTTCCCCAACCAGACGTCGAAAATCATGTACCTGTATAAATTTAATCATCTTCACCTAATTTAAAGTAAATCGGATAAGGTTAGATGTTGCTCTATTTTTTGTAAAGGGATGTCACTTTCTCTGCAAATTGTAAGAAAATCTGTAAACTTTCCTTCAAGTTTCATAGTGTGGGGCAAGGAGAAGGTTCTCGTCCAAATACCCAAAAATCAAGTACACCATTTTGATTTCATAACCTTCCCCTATGGCCTTTGTAAATTTCAAGTAAACTTGGGAATTCTAGTTTTTTTCAGTTTTAGAGGAGGTCTCTTTCCCCCTCCCAATATCGAAAAATGATACAGTGTATATTGTGTAGACGTCCAAGAAAATTTCAAGCAAATTATAAACCCAATTTTTAAACAAAAGGCAAGGGAAGGCCCTCTTGCCTTCCGAATATCATAAAATCAGATATCCATTATAATAATATAACCTATCCCACATCCTCTGTACATTTTAAGTAAATTGGAAAAGTTTCATTGTTTCACGGTATGGACTTGAGGAGAAATGAGGTCTCCCTGTGCCCTTTTATTTTTCCCCGATCACATATCACAAAATCATATACCTCATATAAATTTCATAATCTCCCCCAAGTACTCCGTAAAATTTCAGTAAGTTGACAAATTTTAGTTTTTTCACTGTACTTTAATAAAAGTCGGACCAAAGGGAGGCCCCCTCCACGACTAAATATCGAAAAATGAAGTATCTGTTCTTTGCCTAGACGCCCCTTTAAACTTCCATGAAGATTTCAAGGAAATCGGATAATTTTGTTCCAATTTTCAAAAAGTCGGGCAGGGGGGATGTCCCCCTCCCCCACAATATATCAAAAAATGAGGTACCCTATTTTCACCACATGATTACCCTCTAGGTTCTCCAAACATTTTTTATGTGAAAAAATAAAATTATTTTATAACAAAAGCAACTGCGATGAATTCAAATTATAAATTTTTGTAATGTGCGCTGTATGTAAAAAAAGATTTTCCGGCTTTTCCGTTGGTCCTTTTCTTAAATTTTCTTTGCTATAAATCTTACGGTGCCCGAGACGAATGCAAATCCGTTGAAATCGGTTCGTGCGTTCTGGAGTTAAAGCGTCAGGAAGGAAAACCCGACTTATTTTTATATATTAGATTTTGTACCTCCTAGTTGGAGAGGATATTTTGCAAAACCTACCAAAACATGAAGAATTCTATCAATCTACCAAACAGTAAATAATCTTCCTTTTTTGGTTGAATTTTATCGGGGTTAGTAGTCTTTGGGAATACAAATTGTTACAAATCGGCATCGCATTAATCTAAGAGTATTGAAAATAACTGAAAATAATTACCCAAACTAAATTAACGTACACGAATGAGAAAGTAAAAATAAACGGAGCGTATTGAAAATTACTACCTTTCATTACTTGCAAATTGTCGAAATTAATATTAGCTTACTACAATATACTTAGCTTTAAATATCAAAAATCTCTGGAAACCAAAAGCCATAACACTTTGTGCTCTATTCCTAGTGTGACAAAAATAAGCGATAATTGCTAACGAAGCTATTTAGTTATAAATTGGTCTTTTAATTTGACAAAGGGAACAAATTAAGTTGAATACCCTTACGGATAAATACTATTTTTTAGATTCTTATTACGAGGGTTGCCTTTTATATTTCATGATTGGAGAACAAAAAGAAATATTAATTATCGAAAATAGCTTTATTGTTTTTCAAAATATTTAACATTAAGATGAGTTGCACTTTTGCATGCGTTTGAGCCAATTGTCGAAGCACTTTTGCCACTCTGATTGAGGTATCTACAAAACATGCATTTTTAACTCATAAACCGCTTCTTCTGGTGCCGAAAAATGTTGACCTCTCGTTTTATTTGTTTCGTAGGGAAATAAAAAGAAGTCATTCGATGCCAAGTCAGACCCATAAAATCGCATTGTCGCGGTGAAGAGTGATTAATCTTCCGCGGTTGTTTTTCCCGATTTTTTGGAGGCTTCCTGGCAAACGAATGCTTCATGACTTGCTTTGACTAAACTACAAGGGTATCTTTGACTAAACTACAAGGGTATCTTAACCAACAGAGAGAAAAATTTGTTTGTCTATAGAAAATTTTGTCAAAATTTTTTTTCCTATAGCAAATTTTGTCCAAATTTTAGGGAAAATTTTCTCAAAATTTGTTTCTATCGAAAATTTTGTGGGAACAATTTTATTTCTAGAGAAAATTTTGTCAAAATTTTTATTTCTATAGAAAATGTTGTTCAAATTTTATTCTATAGAGAATTTTGTCAAAATTTTATTTCTATAGAAAATTTTATTTCTATAGAAAATGCTGTTAAAATTTTATCCTATAGGGAATTTTTGTCAAAATTTTATTTCTATAGAAAAATTTATTTCTTTAGCAAATGCTGTTAAATTTTTATTCTATAGGGAATTTTGTCAAAATTTTATTTCTAAAGAAAATTTTCTCCAAATTTTATTTCTATAGAAAATGTTGTCAAATTTTTATTTCTATAGAATATTTTATCAAAATTTTATTTGTAGAGAAAATTTTCTTAAAATTTATTTCTATAGAAAATTTTGTCCAAATTTTATTTTATTTTCTCAAAATTTTGTTTCTAACGGAAATTTTGTGAAAAATTTTATTTCTAGAGAAAATTTTTTCAAAGTTTCATTTCTATAGAATATTTTATTTCTATAGAAAATTTTATTTCTATAGGGAATTTTCTCCAAATTTTATTTCTATAGAACATGTTGTTAAATTTTTATTTCTATAGAAAATTTTGTCAAAATTTTGTTTATAGAGAAAATTTTCTCAAAATTTATTTCTATAGAAAATATTGTCCAAATTTTATTTGTAGAGACAATTTTCTAACAATTTTGTTTCTAGAGAAAATTTTGTCAAAGTTTTATTTCTATAGAATATTTTATTTCTATAGGGAATTTTCTCCAAATTTTATTTCTATAGAAAATATTGTCAAAATTTTGTTTATAGAGAAAATTTTCTCAAAATTTTATTTGTATAGAAAATTTTCTCAAAAATTTATTTATATAGAAAATGTTCTCAAAATTTTATTACTATAGAAAATATTCTCAAATTTTGATTGTCTATAGAAATTTTTTTCAAAATTGAATTTCTATTGAAAATTTTGTCAAAAATTTTTAATATAGAAAATTTTGTCAATATTTTATTTCTATAGAAAATTTTGTCAAAAATTTTTAATATAGAAAATTTTGTCAATATTTTATTTCTAAAGGAAATTTTTTCAAATTTTATTTCTATAGAAAATTTTCTTAAAAGTTTATTTCTATCGAGAATTGAACTACCTCTTAGTTAGAGAAATTGTTTCTACCATTAATATCCGCCGCCGTTTTGCTCTATTAACGAATTTTCCGAGGCTTATTTTAAAAATTCCATAGAATATTTACCTTTAGTAAATTGCAATAACCAAATAGTAGGGTCGCAACAATCAGAGCAAATAGAAAATTATTACCTTCCATGATTTGCAAGTTATAAAAATTAATCATATATTTGCTCAAATACTCTAAGCTTTAAATACGAAATAGGAATTTCGCAGTAGGGACATTTGAACTTATTTTTATATCATTCAATTTAAAGACCATTTTGTTAGTGAAATGTGTTAGGAAGATGTGCTAATTTGTTGCTAAACAATTGATAAAGAGTTTAGTGTGTTTTTATGTTTAAAAATATTTATATAATATATGTTACAATATTTAAATAAATTTTGAAGATATTGTTTGGTTGAATGACCACACTTATTATTCATACACTGAACACGATATTGTCGTGGATACAAGGCGCATTTCCCTTGTCCCAAAAGTCGATAATACTTTATTTTGAGGACATTTTTTTACTTAAAACAAGGCATAATTTCTATTTAAAAATTTTATTTATCATTAAGATGTTAGTAAATGATTGTGCTAGAGCGTGAAGAAAAAAAGTAGAAAACGCGTATAAATAAAACTTTGTTTCTTATAATCAAGTATGCAAAACTTTAAAGAGAATTGTACCAGAAGGGCATCCATATATCCGCTTCCTCGTAATCAATACCAAAACATTGGTGTACATAAGCTAAAAAATAAGAAAGAAAATAGAATTGTATGCTAATACGTAATCGTAATCCGTACGTCAATTCTTCGTTGATTTAGCCAGATTTGGCTTGCGGAGCCTCTAAGAGAAGCATATTTCATCCGATCCTGCTGAAATTTAATACATTGTGTTGGTGTATGGTCTCTAATAACCATGCAAAAATTGGTCCACATCGGTCCATAATTATATATAGCCCCCATATAAACCGATTCCCAGATTTGGTTTGCGGAGCCTCAAAGAGAAGAAAAGTTCATCCGATCCGGTTGAAATTTGGTAAATGGTGTTGGTATATGGTCTCTAAAAACCATGCAAAAATTGGTCCACATCGGTCCATAATTATATATAGCCCCATATAAACCGTTCCCCAGATTTGATCTCAGGCGCCTCTTGGAGAAGCAAAATTCATCCGATCCGGCAGAAATTTGTTACATTGTGTTGGTATATGGTCTCTAACAACCATGCAAAAATTGATCCACATCGGTCCATAATTATATATAGCCCCATATAAACCGTTCCCCAGATTTGATCTCAGGAGCCTCTTGGAGAAGCAAAATTCATCCGATCCGGTTGAATTTTGCAACGTGGTGTTAGTATATGGCCGCTAATAACCATGACAAAATTGGTCTATATAGGACTTTAGTTATAAAGGGTGATTCTTTTGAGGTTAGGATTTTCATGTATTAGTATTTGACAGATCACGTGGGATTTCAGACATGGTGTCAAAGAGAAAGATGCTCAGTATGCTTTGACATTTCATCATGAATAGACTTACTAACGAGCCACAACGTCGAATTTTCAGTGAATGGGCCCTAGAAAAGTTGGCAGAAAATCCGCTTTTTTATCGACAAATTTTGTTCAGCGATGAGGCTCATTTCTGGTTGAATGGCTACGTAAATAAGCAAAATTGCCGCATTTGGAGTGAAGAGCAACCAGAAGCCGTTCAAGAACTGCCCATGCATCCCGAAAAATGCACTGTTTGGTGTGGTTTGTACGCTGGTGGAATCATTGGACCGTATTTTTTCAAAGATGCTGTTGGACGCAACGTTACGGTGAATGGCGATCGCTATCGTTCGATGCTAACAAACTTTTTGTTGCCAAAAATGGAAGAACTGAACTTGGTCGACATGTGGTTTCAACAAGATGGCGCTACATGCCACACAGCTCGCGATTCTATGGCCATTTTGAGGGAAAACTTCGGAGAACAATTCATCTCAAGAAATGGACCGGTAAGTTGGCCACCAAGATCATGCGATTTGACGCCTTTAGACTATTTTTTGTGGGGCTACGTCAAGTCTAAAGTCTACAGAAATAAGCCAGCAACTATTCCAGCTTTGGAAGACAACATTTCCGAAGAAATTCGGGCTATTCCGGCCGAAATGCTCGAAAAAGTTGCCCAAAATTGGACTTTCCGAATGGACCACCTAAGACGCAGCCGCGGTCAACATTTAAATGAAATTATCTTCAAAAAGTAAATGTCATGGACCAATCTAACGTTTCAAATAAAGAACCGATGAGATTTTGCAAATTTTATGCGTTTTTTTTTTTTTTAAGTTATCAAGCTCTTAACAAATCACCCTTTATATAGCCGATCCCCAATCAAAAATTGGTCCATATCATAATCATGGTTGCCACTCGAGCAAAAAATAATCTAACAAAATTTTATTTCTATAGAAAATGTTGTCAAAATTTTATTTTTATGGAAAATTTTGTCAAAATTGTATTCCTAATTTTATTTCTATTGAAAATTTTGTCAAACTTTTATTTCTATTGAAAATTTTGTCAAAATTTTAATTCTATAGAGAATGTTGTCAAAATTTTAATTCTATTGAAAATTTTGTCAAAATTTTATTTCTATTGAAAATTTTGTCAAAATGTTATTTCTATAGAAAATTTTGTCAACATTTTTGTTCTATAGAAAATTTTGTCAAAATGTTATTTCTATAGAAAATTTTGTCAAAATTTTATTTCTTTCAAAATGTTTTCTCTATAGAAAATTTTGTCAAAATTTTATTTCTATAAAAAATTTTGTCAAAATTTTATTTCTATAAATAATTTTGTTAAAATTTTATTTCTATAGAAAATTTTGTTAAAATTTTATTTCTTGGAAAATTTTGTCCAAATTGTACTTCCAGAGAAAATGTTCTCAAAATTTTATTTCTATAGAAACTTCTATCAAAATTTTATTTCTATAGAAAATTTTGTCAAACTTATTATATAAGTATTTAATCGGCCGTTTTTAGTTTAACATATACTACATATGGACTACCTTGCATTTTAGAAGACGTTGTTACGAAGTTTTAAGATACCTTGCCATCGGCAAGTGATACCGCAACCCAAGTAATTCGATTATGGACGGTACATAAGCTTCGGCCTGGCCGAACTTACGGCCGTATGTACTTGTTTCAAACAAATTCGCTCACCATCCCAATATACGATTTATTTGTTATTTATTTAATTAATAATAATAATATAGGTGGATTTAAAATGAAAAGTTAAATTCGTTAAGAGGTTTTTCACATTGTCTGCGTGTTTTTATTTAAATAGAAATATTTTCATATAAATAATCGTTGGTTAACCCACGCTGTCTACAGAGTGAATTCCAAACAACCATTAAACCATCAACACCAAATCGGTCACTGTCAAAAGTAACACGGGACAAAATGACATCGCCAATCATGGCATTACGCCCTTCCATCAAACGCCAACCGTTGGTGATTGTAATTGCCTTAGTTATTGCTGTTAATTGTCTCAATTTTCATGTCGCTTCAGCGGTAATAGGCTTCAAATAATCAATTCTGTTTTCCAAACAAATTCTCCATTGTATTTACTTCTAGAGTAACGATGAGGAACCTGAAGAAAGTCTGCAACAACATCGCAAAAAATGTATTACCGCAAATGCCTTGACTCCTGAACAAGCGGATATTGTATACAACCATAAACTTTTCACCGCATCGACAACTGTGGAAAATACTGCAAAACCTATACAGTGCTATTGTCTGTGTTATCTACACGAGTCTGGAATATTTCTCAATGGAAAACCCAATGAAGAATTTCTTCGGCAAAACTTACCGATTATGATCAATGACAAGAAAAAAGCCAATGATGCCATGGATAAGTGTATGAAACTTCATGGTGCAGATGAATGTGAAATTGGTTTTAATTTTGAACTATGTATAATCAAGGAGACCGGTTTATATATTTATTAAAAAATTTTCCTTTCGTGGTATTCTTTAAATTCGATTTGAAATATTTAATATTTTACATTTCAACATTAAAATAAAGTAAAAAAAATTGAATGCCCTGCATGTAAAATCATGATAATTCCAATAATGGTAAAAATTTTACAAAATGTGAAAGAAGAATGTGATCTAGTGGACGTAGTATTAATACACAGTGAAACGTCTCAAAACTGAACAATGTTCGTAAAGCAGTTTCGAAATAGCACAAGTGTCTATCTCTCTCCGGTGAAGTATTAATTAACACGGTTTTAATAATTTACTCAGCAAAATTTTTTTTGGAAATTCTTCCTAAGACATTGCATTTAAAGTATATCCAACTTGTTTTTTTCTAGATGGAGTCAATTTTCACACTAAGATCAAATAAAATAATGGAAATTAAAAAAAAAAAAAAAACAAGTAAAAACAAATATAACATATACGGCTGTAAGTTCGGCCAGGCCGAATCTTATGTACCCTCCACCATGGATTGCATAGAAACTCTTGCCGTCTTCTAAATTATAAGTTAGTCCATACGGGGTATATATTAAAAAAATCTATAGAAATAAAATTTTGACAAAATTTTCTATAGAAATAAACTTTTGAAGAAATCTTCTATAGAAATAAAATTTTGACAAAATTTTTTATAAAAATAAAATTTTGGCAAAATTTGTTATAGAAATAAAATTTTGGCAAATTTTTCTATAGCAAAAAAAAATGTGACGAAATTTTCTGTGGAAATAAAATTTTAACAAAATTTTGCTCTAGAAATAAAATTTTGACAAAATTTGTTGTAGAATAATAATATTGACAAAATTTTCTATAGTAAAAAATTTTGACGAAATTTTCTATAGAAATAAAATTTTGACAAAATTTTCTGTATAAATAAACTTTTGACAATATCTTCTACAGAAGTAAAATTTTGACAAAATTATCAATAGAAATACAACTTTGACAAAATTTTCTATGGAAATAAAATTTTGACAAAATTTTGCTATAGAAATAAAATTTTGCCAAAATTTGCTGTAGAAAAATAATATTTACAAAATTTTCTATAGAAAAAAATTTTTACGAAATTTTCTATAGAGATACAATTTTGACAAAATTTTCTAAAGAAATAAAATTTTGACAAAATTTTCTATAGAAATAAAATTTCGAAAAAAATTTCTATAGTAATAAAATTTTGACAAAATTTTCTATAGAAATAAAATTTTGACAAAATTTTCTATAGAAATAAAATTTTGACAAAATTTTCTATAGAAATAAAATTTTGACAAAATTTTCTACAGAAATAAAATTTTGACAAAATTTTCAATAGACATAAAATTATAACAAAATTTTCTATAGAAATAAACTTTTGAAGAAATCTTCTATAGAAATCAAATTTTGACAAAATTTTTTATAAAAATAAAATTTTGACAAAATTTGCTATAGAAATAAAATTTTGATTAAATTTTTAATAGAAATAAAATATTGACAAAATTTGCTATAGAAATAAAATTATGACAAAATTTTCTATAGAAATAGAGTTTTGACAAATTTTTCAATAGATATAAAATTATGACAAAATTTTCTATAGAAAAAAAATTTCTACAAAATTTCTACAGAAATAAACTTTTGACAAAATAAATAAATAAAATTTTAACAAAATTTTCTATAGAAATAAAATTTTGACAAAATTTGCTATACAAATAACATTTTAACAAATTTTTTTATGGAAATAAAATTTTGACAAAATTTCCCATGGAAATAAAATTTTGACAAAATTTTTGCTATAGAAATAAAATTTTGATAAAATTTTGCTATAGAAATAAAATTTTCACAAAATTTGCTATACAAATAAAATTTTAACAAAATTTTCTATAGAAATAAAATTTTGACAAAATTTGCTATACAAATAAAATTTTAACAAAATTTTCTATAGAAATAAAATTTTGACAAAATTTGCTATACAAATAAAATTTCAACAAAATTTTCTATAGAAAAAAATTATGACGAAATTTGCTATAGAAATAAAATTTTGACAAAATTTTCTATAGAAAAAACTTTTGATGAAATTTTCTATGGAAATAAAATTTTGACGAAATTTTCTATGGAAATAAAATTTTGACAAAATTTTCCATAGAAATAAAATTTTGACAAAATTTTCTATAGAAATAAAATTTTGGTAGATTATTTGTGGGGATATGGACCAATGTTTGTGTGATTGGAGGTCCGTTTATCTGAGGGTTATATAACTATAAACCGATATGGATCTAGTTTAGCATGGTTCTTAGCGGACAGATACTAGCACAATGTGCCAAATTTCAACTGAATCGGGTAAAATTTGCGCCTCCAAGAGGCTCCAAAACCAAATCTGGGGATCGGTTTATATGGGGCTATATATAACTATAGACCGATATGGACCAATTTTTTGCATGGTTATACTAACACCATGTTCCAAATTTCAGTCAGATAGGATGAAATTTGCTTCTCCAAGAGGTTCTGGAGGTCACATCTGAGGATCGGTTTATATTAGGGCTATATATAATTATGAACCGATATGAACCAATTTTTGCATGGTTGTTAGATACCATATACTTACACCACATACCAAGTTTCATTCGGATCGGATGAATTTTGCTCCTCCAAGAGGGTCCGGAGTTCAAATGAAGGGGTCGGTTTATATGGGGGCTATATATAATTATGGACCGATATAAAAAAATGTTTGCTTGATTATTAGAGACTATATACTAACGCCAAATTTCCAAAATTTCAACCAGATAGAATGAAATTTGCTACTCCAAGAGGCTCCGGAGGTCACATTTGGGGATCATTTTATATTGGGGCTATATATAATTATGAACCGATAAAGACCAATTTTTGCATGGTTGTTAGATAGCTTATACTAACACCATGTACCAAGTTTCATTCGAATCGGATGAAATTTGCGTTTGTAAGAGGCTCCGCAAACCAAGTCTGGGGGTCGGTTTATATGGGGGCTATACGTAAAATTGGTACAATATGGTCCATTTGCAATACCATCCGGCCTACATCAATGACAACTACTTATGCCAAGTTTCAAGTCGATAGTTTGTTTCGTTCGTAAGTTAGCGTGATTTGGACAGACGGACGGACATGCTTAGATCGACTCAGAATTTCACCATGACCCACAATATATATACTTTATGGTCAAAGGTCAGAGTACAGCTACTGTAGGTCCCACGATCTTTAGACTGAATGCCGGAAGATCTCTGTAGGCCCGAAGAACCCAGAACCTGAAGGTTTTAATTAACGAACTGTATGGCTGAAGGTCCCAATGTGTGAAATGTATGACTGAAGAATTCAGTGTTGGAACTGTACGGCCAAATGTATCATCAAGGCCCCAAGATCTTAGTTTTTGAATTGGATGCCAGAAGGGTAATAACATGCTTGAAAATTTCAGGAAGCTAACTGTATTCACGGTCCTATTTTCAGACCTAAAATACCTCTAAATTTTGAATTCCAGGCAAAGCGAATAAAAATGGCGATTTGTAGAAGTCCAAAAAGTCAAAACGAGAGATCGGTCTATAGGTGTGGACTCAAAATAGATTTGGAATTTCAGGCAAATCGGATAAAAATTCGGATGTCTAGACGATCATGAGATCCAACCGGGAGATTGGTAAATTGGATAAAAATTTAAGTTTCTATAATTTTGAATTTCAGGCAATCCCGATAAAAATTGAGGTGTCTAGAAGTCCAAGAAGTTCTATTGGGAGCTCGGTCTTTATCGGGGGGTATACCCAAATGTGGATCGATATGCCCCATATTCGGTTTACTTATGTGTGGGTCCAAAATATCTCTATATTTTGAATTTCAGGCAAAACGACTAAAAATTGGGATGTCTAGACCCTCAAGCTCCCAAATCGGGGTATGGGGGCTATGTCAAACTCTGGACCGATGGTTATATTAGGTATAGTGGCAGCCCGACATTTCAGGCTCACTTATGCTATGGTCAAATATTTGACAGAAATCAAAAATGAATCCATCGCCACAGCCAAACCAGAAAACATATTTAACACATATGGGATATATAACATCACGGTAGGATTATTTTCCAAAAGCCGTATCCAGATATTTGGAAAATGGTTCTGGAAAAATGTTTGACACTCATTTTGGCCAAATATTTGTCCAGTGTGACCATAGCATTAGACTATTCACTAAATGCTGCCCGATTCCATGTTTAACTCAACGACAAGGGACTTCATTTTTATAATCGAGCCAGAACGGCATTTCACTTTGCAGTGTAACCACTTAGAGAAGCTTTGAAGCATGCCCGCCTTGCATACACAATGTCGTGGGTTCGATTCCTGCTTCGACCGAACACCAAAAAGTTTTTCAGCGGTGGATTATCCCACCTCAGTAATGCTGGTGACATTTCTGAGGGTTTCAAAGCTTCTCTAAGTGGTTTCAGTGCAATGTGGAACGCCGTTCGGACTCGGCTATAAAAAGGAGGTCCTTTGTTATTGAGCTTAACATGGAATCGGGCAGCACTCAGTGATAAGAGAGAAGTTCACCAATGTGGTGTCACAATGGACTGAATAGTCTAAGTGATCCTGATACATCAGGCTACCACTTAACCTAACCTAACCTAACCTAGCACATCTTCCAAATTGACCTACTCTTACACATAAAAGAAATCTGTGCTAAAGAGAGAAGTTCACCAATATGGTGTCACAATGGACTGAATAGTCTAAGTGATCCTGATACATCAGGCTACCACTTAACCTAACCTAACCTAACCTAGCACATCTTCCAAATTGACCTACTCTTACACATAAAAGAAATCTGTGCCAAATTTCAGGAAAATAGAGCCATTATTGAAGGCTATTGCGTGTTTACAACGGCCAGACAAACATCGTTATGTATTCGTTATATTATATATATTCTCTTGGATCAAAAAAAAAATATACTCTATATTGTCAGAAATCGATTTCTATTCCCATTCTATGGCGGTGGGTACAAAAAAGGCATAGTTAACAAATTTCAATGAAAATGTACGAAAAACGAAATTGTTTTGAAAATTTAGTTTTTTTTTTGATATGTCCAAAGCGTCAGAAGGTCACATCTGCATGTAATTTGCGCATAGTTGGAAAATTGTACCGTCGATTCTACTTTCCTTATTATTTAGCAGCCCTACCTTTTCCCCATTTGATTACATACATATGAGCTAGGCTAGGTCTTTTAATCCCTTATTCGAATAACCACAATATATCTCCCACCTACAAGATGCCTTTATTTCGTAATAGTACAACATTCAATGCATCTGAATTATTTATCCAACTCATCAAAATAATCTCCACCTCCGAATATCCTTGAAATTTTCTCCAAAGATTTTCTTCCGTTTAACACATAACTGCAATAAATGAATGCACCAAATCGTTCATCTTGGCCTTAATGGTTTTCCATTTTGGCCACCGTGAATAAATGTGATGACTTTTATATTTATATGTTTTCCTGTAACAATTTTCTACTGGTCATGCGGCAATTGTAGTCGTTACGATGTAGCTCCATAAACTATGCAATGGATTTTTTTACAATTTATTTTCTTACCGGCACTTGGAGTACTTCATTCAGGGTATTTTACAATCAATTTACAATGACAACGATGACTGCTTCTGCTGCTGCTGCTGTAGTACCGGTCATTTTGCCAGTTTAATGACACTATCGACTATGGTCTTCAGCATGCAATAAAAAGCAACTACAACGCTCTGTCTTTATTTCTACCATCACGCCACCAGCATGTAGTAATGGAGCTCTATGTAGCCAGTGTGTTATCGCTGCTGTTATTGTATGTGTTGCCAACATATCTGATGCTGTTACTGTCCTTGTTAGAGTTGTTAACAAGAAAACATTGTAAATTACGACAGAGACGCGACAAGATTAAGATCGAACAGCCTCATAAAATATGCAGAAAATTGTATATCCAGCAAATATCGACAAGAGCACAACATAGAGACATCAGCAGTGGCAAAACAAAATCAACAACTTTGAAGTTATTATTTGGAGTCCCCATGGCTTCCGGACATCACTTGACTTTGTATTATAAATAATTTTGAAATTTTGTATGTTGATTTTTTACTGTTATGTGGTATGTTTTTAAATACATTTTTAAAATGATTTAAATAAGTAAAAAAATTGATCAGAGATTAAGTGAATTATGAAACACGAAAAATAAAGCATAACTTAAGGCGTACGTATTAAAATAAATTATAGGGTTGCCGATGAAAGAAGAGTACGATGATGATCGTAATTTAAATTAAATTACGATCATTTAAGAGCAGACTATTATTATCGATATTATATTCTTTTGCTATTTGTATATATATTTTACTCAGCAAGACAATGTCTTACAATTATAGTGCAGAGTTTGGTTGTTAAACTAAACTCAACGTGAACAACTCAAAATTTAGAAGACATATTTTTTTTATATAGAAATATACACAAAAGTTAACGAAATGAACTGAAGTATTGAGCTGTAGCATTAGTAGAATATATAGATACAGATTTATTTAAACAAAAGAAAAAATATTATAATAATAAATTAATCACTAATTTATTTCCTATAATCGTTAACGACCTCCTCCCACCCCTCAACCATGTTGTTCATACTGTTTTGCTAAAAATCGATTGGTCTAGTAACAAAGAAATCGTTGAGATTTTAGGTCCTCTATTATATAATTTAATCCGGCTTTTTTTTGTCCGACATAGACCCCATACGTACTAATTTACAATTTAGAAGACAACGTTAAGAAATTTTACGCTGCCTTGTAATCGGCAAGTGTTACCACAACACAAGTAACATAATTTGCTAATCATTGTACCACGGTGGCTCCCTTTACCTTTCATAGAAGTTTCCATGGTGGAGGGTACATAAGATGTTCTTTTGTTACAGTATTTTGAATTTCTTCGAAAATTTCAAATTTATCACAAAAAAAAAAGTTTTAATTAATTATTTTTTATTTTTGCAATAAAAAAATAATTTTTGGACCAAAATCACAATCAATTTCTAAATTGGTTTTGTTGTTTGACCCATAGGATGGGGGGTATATTAACTTTGCCATTCCGTTTGCAACACATCGAAATATAGCTCTAAGACCCCATTAAGTATATATATTCTGGGTCGTGGTGAAATTCTGAGTCGGTCTAAGCATGTCCGTCCGTCTCTTGAAATCACGCCAACTTCCGAACGAAACAATCTATTGACTTGAAACTTGCCATAAGTAGTTGTTATTGATGTAGGTCGGATGCTATTGCAAATGGGCCATATTGGACCACTTTTACGTATAGCCCTCATATAAACCGACCCCCACATTTGGTTTGCGGAGCCTCTTAGAGACGCAAATTTCATCCGATCCGGTTGAAATTTGTTACGTGGTGTTAGAACAATCATGCAAAAATTAGTTTATATTGGCCCATAATTATATATAGCCCCCATATAAACCGATCCCCGTATCCTCTTGGATGATATGTGGTGTTAGTATATGGTCTCTGATAACCATGCAAACATTGGTCCATATCGGTTCATAATTATATATAGCCCCCATATAAACAGATCCCCAGATTTGAACTCCGGAGTCTCTTGGGGAAGCATAATTCGTTCGATCCGATTGAAATTTGGTACGTATATGGTCTCTAACAGTCATGCAAAAATTGGTTTATATCGGTCCATAATTATATATAGCCCCCATATAAACCGATCCCCAGATTTGGCCCCCGGAGCCTCGTGGAAGAGCAAATTTTATCCTATCTGGTTGAAATTTTGTACGTGGTGCTAGAATATGGTCTTAATATAAACCGATCCCCAGATTTGAACTCCGAAGCCTCATGGGGAACCAAAATTCGTTCGATCCGATGGATGGTACGTGGTGTTAGTATATAGTCTCTAATAACCATGCAAAAATTGGTACATATCAGTTCATAATTAATATATATAGCCCCCATATAAACCGGTCCCCAGATGAGACCTCCGGCGCCTCCAAACAAAATTCATCCAATATGGTTGCAATTTGGTACTTGGTTTTGGAGCCTCTTGAAGGAGCAAATTTCACCCGATTCAGTTGAAATTTGGCACATTGTGCTAGTATATGTGCACTAAGAACCATGCCAAACTAGGTCCATATCGGTCTGTAGTTATATATAGCCCTCAGGTAAACGGACCTCCAATCACACAAAAATTGGTCAATATCCCCAAAAATAATCTACCAAAATTTTATTTTTATAAAAAATTTTGTCAAAAATTTATTTCTGTAGAAAATTTTGTCAAAATTTTATTTCTATAGGAAATTTTGTCATAATTTTATTTCTATTGAAAATTTTGTCAAAATGTTATTTCTATAGAAAATTTTGTCAAAATTTTATTTCTATAGAAATTTTTGTCACATTTATTTCTATAGAAATTTTTGTCATAATTTTATTTCTATAGCAAATTTTGTCAAAATTTTATTTCTATTAAAAATTTTGTTAAAATTTTATTTAAATAACAAATTTTATCAAAATTTTATTTCATCAGAAAATTTTGTCAAAATTTTATTTCTATTAAAAATTTTGTTAAAATTTTATTTACATAGCAAATTTTATCAAAATTTTATTTCTTCAGAAAATTTTGTAAAAAATTTATTTTAATTTTGTCATAATTTTATTTCCATAGAAAAGTTTGCCAAAATTTTATTTCTGTAGAAAATTTTATCAAAATTTTATTTCTGTAGAAAATTTTGTCAAAATTTTATTTCGTTTTGTTTGTTATTGTTGGCCTCTCTTCAATCGTTATTATTGTTTGTGATCTCAGCTTAAAGCCATGCATTGACTAAACTACAAGTGTAGCTTAACCAACAGAGGAAAAGTATGCTTGTCAAATTTATTTGGGCAAAGCCCTATAGACTGCAAGATGGTTGAGTTTGGCAAAGGAAAATAGATATGCTTGCAAAAATTGGTTTAGGCAGTAGCCGACTATCAAACCCTTTTTCGGGAGGTTCAAGTGTAGTTCACATTGGGTTGAGTGAATTACCCGAATTTATTCTGATAATTGGTTGATAGTTTTGCTGCAAGTAGAGGATGCTGATGAGGAATGTGGTAATTCCGAAACAGCTGTACATCCAACCATCTTGCAGTCTATAGGGCTTTGCCCAAATAAATTTGACAAGCATACTTTTCCTCTGTTGGTTAAGCTACACTTGTAGTTTAGTCAATGCATGGCTTTAAGCTGAGATCAAAAACAATAATAAAAATTTTATTTCTTTAGAAAATTTTGTCAAAATTTTATTACTATAGAAAAGTTTGTCAAAATTTTATTTCTATAGAAAATTTTGTCAAAATTTTATTTCCATTCAAAATTTTATTTCTATAGAAAATTTTGTCAACATTTTATTTCTATGGAAAATTTTGTCAACATTTTATTTCTTTAGAAAATTTTGTCAAAATTTTATTTCTATAGAAAATTTTGTCAACATTTTATTACTATGGAATATTTTGTCAAAATTTTATTTCTATAGAAAATTTTATCAAAATTTTATTTCTATAGAAAATTTTGTCAAAATTTTATTTCTGTAGAAAATTTTGTCCAAATTTTATTTCTTTAGAAAATTTTGTCAAAATTTTATTTCTATAGAAAATTTTGTCAAAATTTTTTTTTTATGGAAAATTTTGTCAAAATTTTATTTCTATAGAAAATTTTGTCAAAATTTTATTTCTATAGAAAATTTTGTCAAAATTTTATTTCAAGGGAAAATTTTGTCAAAATTTTATTTCTATAAAAAATTTTGTCAATATTTTATTTCTATAGAAAATTTTGTCAAAATTTTATTTCTATAGCAAATTTTGTCAAAATTTTATATCTATTAAAAATTTTGTTAAAATTTTATTTACATAGCAAATTTTATCAAAATTTTATTTTTTCAGAAAATTTTGTAAAAAATTTATTTTAATAGAAAATTTTGCAAAAATTTTATTTCTATAGAAAATTTTGTCAACATTTTATTTCTATGGAAAATTTTGTCAACATTTTATTTCTTTAGAAAATTTTGTCAAAATTTTATTTCTATAGAAAATTTTGTCAACATTTTATTACTATGGAATATTTTGTCAAAATTTTATTTCTATAGAAAATTTTATCAAAATTTTATTTCTATAGAAAATTTTGTCAAAATTTTTTTTCTATGGAAAATTTTGTCAAAATTTTATTTCTATAGAAAATTTTGTCAAAATTTTATTTCAAGGGAAAATTTTGTCAAAATTTTATTTCTATAAAAAATTTTGTCAACATTTTATTTCTATGGAAAATTTTGTCAAAATTTTATTTCTATAGCAAATTTTGTCAAAATTTTATATCTATTAAAAATTTTGTTAAAATTTTATTTACATAGCAAATTTTATCAAAATTTTATTTTTTCAGAAAATTTTGTAAAAAATTTATTTTAATAGAAAATTTTGCAAAAATTTTATTTCTATAGAAAATTTTGTCAACATTTTATTTCTATGGAAAATTTTGTCAACATTTTATTTCTTTAGAAAATTTTGTCAAAATTTTATTTCTATAGAAAATTTTGTCAACATTTTATTACTATGGAATATTTTGTCAAAATTTTATTTCTATAGAAAATTTTATCAAAATTTTATTTCTATAGAAAATTTTGTCAAAATTTTATTTCTGTAGAAAATTTTGTCCAAATTTTATTTCTTTAGAAAATTTTGTCAAAATTTTATTTCTATAGAAAATTTTGTCAAAATTTTTTTTCTATGGAAAATTTTGTCAAAATTTTATTTCTATAGAAAATTTTGTCAAAATTTTATTTCTATAGAAAATTTTGTCAAAATTTTATTTCAAGGGAAAATTTTGTCAAAATTTTATTTCTATAAAAAATTTTGTCAACATTTTATTTCTATGGAAAATTTTGTCAAAATTTTATTTCTATAGCAAATTTTGTCAAAATTTTATATCTCTTAAAAATTTTGTAAAAATTTTATTTACATAGCAAATTTTATCAAAATTTTATTTCTTCAGAAAATTTTGTAAAAAATTTATTTCTATAGAAAATTTTGTCGATATTTTATTTCTATAGAAAATTTTGTCAATTTTTTTTTTCTATAGAAAATTTTGTCATAATTTTATTTCCATAGAAAAGTTTGTCAAAATTTTATTTCTGTAGAAAATTTTGTCAAAATTTTAGTTCTATAGAAAATTTTGTCAAAATTTTATTTCTATAGAAAATTTTGTCATAATTTTATTTCTATAGCCAATTTTGTCAAAATGATATATACCCCGTATGCACTAACTGTACTAACAATGTAGAAGACGGCAAGTGTTACTGCAACCCAAATACTTCGAGTGTGGATGACAGTCTTTCGTAGAAGTTTCTATGCAATCCATGGTGGAGGGTACATAAGATTCGGCCTGGCTGAACCTACGGCCGTATATACTTGTTTTAATATTTTTATATTCGGTTCCATTTCGTTTATATCAAGCACACTTCTTTTCGGGCTTTAAGTCTTTAATAAAAACACATTTTATTTCTATAGCAAATTTTGTCAAAATTTTATATCTATTAAAAATTTTGTTAAAATTTTATTTACATAGCAAATTTTATCAAAATTTTATTTTTTCAGAAAATTTTGTAAAAAATTTATTTTAATAGAAAATTTTGCAAAAATTTTATTTCTATAGAAAATTTTGTCAACATTTTATTTCTATGGAAAATTTTGTCAACATTTTATTTCTTTAGAAAATTTTGTCAAAATTTTATTTCTATAGAAAATTTTGTCAACATTTTATTACTATGGAATATTTTGTCAAAATTTTATTTCTATAGAAAATTTTATCAAAATTTTATTTCTATAGAAAATTTTGTCAAAATTTTATTTCTGTAGAAAATTTTGTCCAAATTTTATTTCTTTAGAAAATTTTGTCAAAATTTTATTTCTATAGAAAATTTTGTCAAAATTTTTTTTCTATGGAAAATTTTGTCAAAATTTTATTTCTATAGAAAATTTTGTCAAAATTTTATTTCTATAGAAAATTTTGTCAAAATTTTATTTCTATAGAAAATTTTGTCAAAATTTTATTTCAAGGGAAAATTTTGTCAAAATTTTATTTCTATAAAAAATTTTGTCAACATTTTATTTCTATGGAAAATTTTGTCAAAATTTTATTTCTATAGCAAATTTTGTCAAAATTTTATATCTATTAAAAATTTTGTAAAAATTTTATTTACATAGCAAATTTTATCAAAATTTTATTTCTTCAGAAAATTTTGTAAAAAATTTATTTCTATAGAAAATTTTGTCGATATTTTATTTCTATAGAAAATTTTGTCAATTTTGTTTTTCTATAGAAAATTTTGTCATAATTTTATTTCCATAGAAAAGTTTGTCAAAATTTTATTTCTGTAGAAAATTTTGTCAAAATTTTAGTTCTATAGAAAATTTTGTCAAAATTTTATTTCTATAGAAAATTTTGTCATAATTTTATTTCTATAGCCAATTTTGTCAAAATGATATATACCCCGTATGCACTAACTGTACTAACAATGTAGAAGACGGCAAGTGTTACTGCAACCCAAATACTTCGAGTGTGGATGACAGTCTTTCGTAGAAGTTTCTATGCAATCCATGGTGGAGGGTACATAAGATTCGGCCTGGCTGAACCTACGGCCGTATATACTTGTTTTAATATTTTTATATTCGGTTCCATTTCGTTTATATCAAGCACACTTCTTTTCGGGCTTTAAGTCTTTAATAAAAACACATTTTGAGGTTTCATAGTAAAAATTTAATATATACGTGTGTAATGTCGAATATCTTTTCGAAAACATTTGAACATTCTTGGAATATATGCAACAAAAAATTTTTTTTTGTTTTCGGTCGAAGCAGGGATTGAACCCACGACCCTTAGTATGCAAAGAGGGCATGCTAACTATTGCACCACGGTGGCCAACTAAAGTTATG
Organism: Haematobia irritans; assembly: GCF_050003625.1. Classification (NCBI taxonomy): domain Eukaryota; kingdom Metazoa; phylum Arthropoda; class Insecta; order Diptera; family Muscidae; genus Haematobia; species Haematobia irritans. The sequence goes on from NC_134401.1 coordinate 26,768,564, forward strand.
TGTCTGCAAAATAAAGTTTCTTTACATCGTTACATCCTGTAAAAGAATTAACGTTTATCACCAGAAATATATACCTTTCTTCCAAACAAACTTCCTTACAGCGAAAAGCAAATGTACGCGATATATGTTTGTCCAAAATTTCGTTTGGGAGGAAAGAATATTTTTTTTGCGTGTCTGACCAAAGGCAGATCGCGACCTGTTTTGAGTGAAAATATTGCTTGAGTCTCTGGCTCCCCCGAAAAACTGGCTATTACCTCGCTACATCAGAATATGGATACACACCATATTCGGCTCGTCTAAAATACAAAATACAATAAAGCAAATCCATTAAAAATATATAAAATCGGTCTGTATTGGGGCCACACCAAAACAGGATATCTTCAAAAACATTTTAAGGGAGCTAAAAAGGTTTAAAGCTAGATAACCCTCTAAAATGTCTTTATATTATAGAAGCTTCTTCTTTGGATCGAAATCAATGTCAAAACTCTTAAGGGAACGTCAAAATCTTTGGATTCAAGTAAACAACAATATTAATCATTGTCAAATAACTCTAACCCAAAACTTATGATACAAACCAATAGAAGTAAAGCTATAAATTTAATTTAATATATGCTCATTAATGAGCGTATGAGAACAATTATTACTTTTGTTGGACACTTTGCAAAATTAATTACAAAACATATACAAGCTACTTCCAAATTGTCATTGACCTAAAAAGATAATTTTGTGAAATTTTAATTCATAATATTAAATCTAAATTTTGTTTATAAAATTAAGTATATTTTCGTTTTCTTAAATTGCTCCGAATCTTCACCGATAATGATCACCGTAATATACTCCACAAATAGAACCCACTGGAAATCATGAAGAAATCTTTATACTTTTGTTGAAATCGAATATCAAGATATCCTGTAGACAGAGTCTTTATCTGATATTGAGGTGAATGAATTGTTCTGTATAGCTGCTATGCTCTTCCATCTTCAAAAATTGTTCACTAAACTAGAATGTGGAGAAATGAAAAGAATGGAGAAAAATGTGACACCCACATCCTAGACTTTAATATAAATGTCCTGGGAAACTTAACTTAATTCCCATATATTTAAACCCTCATCAATTTCTTATCTTTCGACTCTATTTAAAAACAAGCACACTACAAAAAGCCAAAAAACAACAACAAACCTATTATATATGCCCTTTAGTTTATATTGGTATTCTATGTTCATATATTTTTTCTCCCTCCCTTTGGTTTGGTAGAGCAGCGATTTTTTTTTGAAATCGAATGAACGAATGTTTGTTGGCCGATACAACAAAAAAAAAATGTCACAGTTTAGTAGACCTATAAATTTTTAATAAAGTCAAATGTTTTTATGCCAAGCAAAAGGGTATCTTTTTTATTAAGGCTTAACCTAGAAATGCGAAAAAAGCTAGCATACAAGGGAAAAATAGTACAGGGGAGGTAAGGCCTTTTTAAAGGCCTTAAAATTATATATGTTGTGGTTTCCCGGGGGACTAGAAAACAAATGTGATTGTATAAAAGGCATTTCAGATTTTATAGTCATTATAAAATAGAATCTATTACAACGAACAGGATACCACTATGTCCTCTTCTGTCGATTCCTGTTCTTCTATTTGACTTATTACTCAAAATTAATAGAAATGATATACACACGCAGAGAAGGAGTATGCTTCAGGAGCAAAATGTTATTTTTGGAAACATGGTATAATTGGCAAAACGTTTCCATGTTATTTTCTTATATGAGACCAGTTTGCTAGAAACCATCCCAAAGACATGATGTTTTGGCAAGGAAGTCTCAAATGTAATGCAACAAAGTAGATCTCAAGGGTTTTCTACTATGGCCTGAAAACGGCCGACGATGTCATCACTTGACTCTGTGATTTTGTGGGTCATTCCCGGCGAAGAGCGGCATTGAAATGCTCGACACTATGGCATTTTCTTAGTGCCAACCCTACTTCGGAAATAATATAAAATTTTAGAATCAGTTTAAATTTCTTCGAATTGGCTACCTTTGGTCATCACACCCTGCACGTAAGTAGCTCTGCGGTATTTTGACCCAGTCGCGGCGAAGCGCGGATTTGAGATGATCGACACTTTAGTATTTGTATACCCTCCACCATAGGATTGGGGAGGGTTGATCCGGTTGAAAGTTGGTACATGGTGTTAGTATATGGTCTCTAAACACCATGCTAAAATTGGTCCATATGGGTCCATAATTATATATAGCCCCCATTTAAATCGATTCCCAGATTCATCCGATTCGGTTAATTTGGTACATTGCGCTAGTATATAGTTATATATAGCCGATCCTTAATCACCCAAAAATTGGTCCATATCGCCAAAAATAATATACCAAAATTTTATTTCCATAGAAAATTTTGTCAAAATTTTATTTCTATAGAAACTTTTGTCAATTTTTTTTATAGAAAATTTAGTCAAAATTTTATTTCTATAGAAAATTTAGTCAAAATTTTATTTCTATAGAAAATTTAGTCAAAATTTTATTTCTTTAGAAAATTTTGTCACAACTTTATTTCTATAAAAAACTTTTTTGTTTGTTTAGAAGACGGTGTTATGAAGATTTAAGACACCTTGCCATCGGTAAGTGTTACCGCAATCCAAGTAATTCGATTGTGGATTCTTAATCCTTACACTGAAAAAAATATTGACTTAATATGGAAGATTATGCAACTTCAATTTTATGACTCGAAATTTACGCAATGCTAAGGACAAAATTCTTTAAAAAGATAAAAATGCTTCAAATATAGGCTAATACTTATTTTAAGGATTTGCATCTTTGGTTAAATTTTTTTTTAGCATACAGAAAACAGTTTTTATACCCTGCTCCACACTGTGGAACAGGGTATTATAAGTTAGTGCATATGTTTGCAACACCCAGAAGGAGACGAGATAGACACATGGTGTCTTTGGCAAAAATGCTCAGGGTGGGCTCCTGAGTCGATATAGCGATGTCCGTCTGTCCGTCTGTCCGTCTGTCCGTCTGTCCGTGAACACATTTTTGTAATCAAAGTCTAGGTCGCAGTTTTAGTCCAATCGACTTCAAATTTGGCACAAGTATGTGTTTTGGCTCAGAATAGATCCCTATTGATTTTGGAAGAAATCGGTTCAGATTTAGATATAGCTCCCATATATATATTTCGCCCGATATGGACTTATATGGCCCCAGAAGCCAGAGTTTTACCCTAATTTGCTTAAAATTTTGTACAAGAAGAACAATTAGTACTATAGTCAAGTGTGCCAAATTTTATCGAAATCGGTTCAGATTTAGATATAGCTCCCATATATATCTTTCGCCCGATATGGACTAATACGGTCCCAGAAGCCAGAGTTTTACCCCAATTTGGTTGAAATTTTGCACAGGGAGTAGAATTAACATTGTTGCTATGCGTGTCAAGTTTGGTTGAAATCGGTTCAGATTTAGATATAGCTCCCATATATAGCTTTCGGCCGATTTACACTCATATGACCACAGAGGCCAATTTTTTGCTCCGATTTAGTTGAAATTTTGCACAGGGAGTAGAATTAGCTTTTTAGCTATGCGTGCAAAATTTGGTTGAAATCGGTTCAGATTTAGATATAGCTCCCATATATATGTTTTTCTGATTTCGACAAAAATGGTCAAAATACCAACATTTTCCTTGTAAAATCGCCACTGCTTAGTCGAAAAGTTGTAAAAATGACTCTAATTTTCCTAAACTTCTAATACATATATATCGAGCGATAAATCATAAATAAACTTTTGCGAAGTTTCCTCAAAATTGCTTCAGATTTAAATGTTTCCCATATTTTTATACCCTGCTCCACACTGTGGAACAGGGTATTATAAGTTAGTGCATATGTTTGCAACACCCAGAAGGAGACGAGATAGACACATGGTGTCTTTGGCAAAAATGCTCAGGGTGGGCTCCTGAGTCGATATAGCGATGTCCGTCTGTCCGTGAACACATTTTTGTAATCAAAGTCTAGGTCGCAGTTTTAGTCCAATCGACTTCAAATTTGGCACAAGTATGTGTTTTGGCTCAGAATAGATCCCTATTGATTTTGGAAGAAATCGGTTCAGATTTAGATATAGCTCCCATATATATATTTCGCCCGATATGGACTTATATGGCCCCAGAAGCCAGAGTTTTACCCTAATTTGCTTAAAATTTTGTACAAGAAGAACAATTAGTACTATAGTCAAGTGTGCCAAATTTTATCGAAATCGGTTCAGATTTAGATATAGCTCCCATATATATCTTTCGCCCGATATGGACTAATACGGTCCCAGAAGCCAGAGTTTTACCCCAATTTGGTTGAAATTTTGCACAGGGAGTAGAATTAGCATTGTAGCTATGCGTGCCAAATTTGGTTGAAATCGGTTCAGATTTAGATATAGCTCCCATATATAGCTTTCGCCCGATTTACACTCATAGGACCACAGTGGCCAATTTTTTGCTCCGATTTAGTTGAAATTTAGCACAGGGAGTAGAATTAGCTTTTTAGCTATGCGTGCAAAATTTGGTTGAAATCGGTTCAGATTTAGATATAGCTCCCATATATATGTTTTTCTGATTTCGACAAAAATGGTCAAAATACCAACATTTTCCTTGTAAAATCGCCACTGCTTAGTCGAAAAGTTGTAAAAATGACTCTAATTTTCCTAAACTTCTAATACATATATATCGAGCGATAAATCATAAATAAACTTTTGCGAAGTTTCCTCAAAATTGCTTCAGATTTAAATGTTTCCCATATTTTTTTTTACTAACATTGTGTTCCACCCTAGTGCATTAGCCGACTTAAATTTTGAGTCTATAGATTTTGTAGAAGTCTATCAAATTCTTCCAGATCGAGTGATATTTAAATGTATGTATTTGGGACAAACCTTTATATATAGCCCCCAACACATTTGACGGATGTTATATGGTATCGAAAATTTAGATCTACAAAGTGGTGCAGGGTATAATATAGTCGGCCCCGCCCGACTTTAGACTTTCCTTACTTGTTACTTTTAAGTACTTGGCACAATTTGGATTTTAAAACTGGAATTTTTTTTGTACATGAATACCTTTATTAATATATCGCAAGGGAGCCACCGTGGTGCAATGGTTAGCATGCCCGCCTTGCATACACAAGGCTGTGGGTTCGATTCCTGCTTCGACCGAACACCAAAAAGTTTTTCAGCGGTGGATTATCCCACCTCAGTAATGCTGGTGACATTTCTGAGGGTTTCAAAGCTTCTCTAAGTGGTTTCAGTGCAATTTGGAACGCCGTTTGGACTCGGCTATAAAAAGGAGGTCCCTTGTCATTGAGATTAACATGGAATCGGGCAGCTCTCAGTGATAAGAGAGAAGTTCACCAATGTGATATCACAATGGACTGAATAGTCTAAGTGAGCCTGATACATCGGGCTGCCACCTAACCTAAGGTTTTTCCACTATGGACAACGAAGTGATGACACTTGACTCGGTGGTATTGCGGGTCCTTCTCGGCGTTGAGATGATCGACATTATGGCATTTTGTTAGTGCCAACCCTACTCTCCAAAATGCACTAGACGGAAGATTCCAAAAAATTGAGATTTGGTGGCCATTGTGCGGTAGAAATGAATCGAGGAACCTCCTTTTTAAATCATTCTTGGTTGACGCGGGCTGAGTGTGATGGTGCTGAGTCTTGTTGGAATGTTCATGTTCTGCCAACGAAATGTGTGTCTTGCCATGGCTTCAACACTCTCCTAGGGACATTTTCCCTATAATGCATGTCTTACCATGGCTTCAACACTGTCTTTGGGACATTTTCCCTATAATATTCGGCATTTACTTTGACCCTATGGCTCTATCTGGTCTAACTTTTTTATGCATCGTGCACTTTTTGGATCTTGAAAAATTTCGGAAATAACATAAAATTATAGAATCAATTTAAATTTGTTCGAATTGGTTACCTTTGGCACGAATTATGGCCAACAAAGACATTCCCTGAACTAAAATATAATTAAATAGGTTTTAGTGAAATATATGGTTCATTTTTTTTTTTTGAGTGTAGAATTTAGATTTTCATCAAATCAAACATATTTCAAAAAAATTTATAATATAATTTCCCAATTTCGCAATACTTCTATTATTAGAGTAAAAATCTACACAATTTACATCTCGTATCATCTTCAAAGCTGCATTAGACCCGAGTTTTTTGAACGATTACAAAATCAATTTATCATTTGTGTCATTCTCTGTATAGCGGAGTCCGAACGGTGTTTCATATTGCGGTGCAACATCTTACAGAAGCTTTGAAATACTTACAAATGTCACCAGCATTACTGGGATTGACCCTTTGTAAGCAAGGCGGGCATGCCAACCTTTGCACCACAGTGGTTCCTGTATTACATAGTTGGCCAAAATAAATCCTTAGCAATAGGCCCTTATATTAATTCAAAGATAATATTTTGATTACCCTTGACTTCTCTACTGGGTAAAGGTCATCCCAATATAAATGAAAAACAAAAATGAACATTCGTTCGATATTCAATGTTTCGTTTTTGTAATTTTTTTTTTGTCTCATTTTCGTATACCCAGAAGCAATAACAAACGAAATGGACAACAAATTTATAGAAATGGGACAATGCCCAACCAACATGAGTGAGATAAGAAGACGTGCGGAACTAATTCAGAAAGAAATGGCAAAGCTATAGCTGGCTAGCTAGTTGGCTCTGTGGCAGGAATACACCTAAAGGCAGAGAGAGAAAGAGAGAGAGATAATCGGACAAGACAATTTAAAGGATTGCCATTTAATTTAGCAAACATTCAATGGCAAAGGATCAGGGTTTAAAGTTTAGCTCAATCCTAAAAATAGCTACATCCAATGATGCTCCCTCCATGGAGAGTAATGTCACAGGAGCTTTACTTTTTAACAAAACGTGTGGGGGTGTTTCTTGTTGTCAATGGATTACATTTTGTTGATACTATATTGTGTGTATCAGTATGGCAATTTTAGAATGTTGACTAGATATTGTGAATTAAGATTGTTTTCTTATTTAGAAAATTGGATTGATTTCATGTTTACAATCAAATAATACAGGCTATGGTAGGAAAAGTAAAAATTTGCCAAAGTCCTTTTGAGAATTTTTTAAAGATTTAGTCATTTAATCTCTTTCATACTGTTCAAAATCATACTCCTACACGCAAAAAATAATTCTTTCCTTCCAAATGAAACTTAAGACAAACAATCGTCGGATGGTATTGAAAATGGAACATATCAGATCTTTTGCAGGTATAGATTCTATATAAACCGATCCCCAGATTTGACGTTTTGAGCCTCTTCGATGACCTGTAACTAAACGTTAAATGACTGCGGTAAACACGTCCAAAAATGTATTTTATACACTCCACCATAGGATGGGGGTATATTAACTTTGTCATTCTGTTTGTAACACATCGAAATATTGCTCTAAGACCACATAAAGTATACATATTCTGGGTCGTGGTGAAATTTTGAGCCGATCGAAGCATGTCCGTCCATCCGTCTGTTGAAATCAGGCTAACTTCCGAACGAAACAAGCTATCGACTTGAAACTTGGCACAAGTAGTTGTTATTGATGTAGGTCGAATGGTATTGCAAATGGGCCATATCGGTCCACTTTTACGTATAGCCCCTATAAAAACGGACCCCCAAATTTGGCTTGGGGGTCCGTTTATATAGGGGCTATGAAATGTGCTTCTCTAAGAGAAGCAAATTTCATCCGATCCAGCTGAAATTTGGTACATGGTGTTAGTATAAGGTCTCTAACAACCATGCAAAAATTGGTCCACATCGGTTCATAATTATATATAACCCCATATAAACCGATCCCCAGATTTGGCTTGCGGAACCTCTAAGAGAAGCAAATTTCATCCGATCCGGCTGAAATTTGGTACATGATGTTAGCATATGGTATCTAATGACCATGCAAAAGTTGGTCGAAATCGGTCCATAATTATATATAGCCCTCATATAAACCGATCCCCAGATTTGACCTCCGGAGCCCCTTGGAAGAGCAAAATTCATCCGATTCAGTTGATATTTGGTACGTGGTGTTAATATATGGCCTCAAACACCCATGCAAAAATTGGTCGAAATCGGTCCATAATTATATATAGCACCCATATAAACCGACCCCCAGATTTAACCTCCGGAGCCCCGTGGAAGAGCAAAATTCATCCGATTCGGTTGAAATTTGGTACGTGATGTTAGTACATGGTATCCAACAATCATGCAGAAATTGGTTCATATCAGTCCATAATTATATATAGACCCCATATAAACCGATCCCCAGGTTTGACCTCCGGTGCCTTTTGGAGAAACAAAATTCATCCGATCTGTTTCAAATTTGGTACGCAGTGGTAGTATATGATATTTAACATAACCATATATAGACGCCATTTAAACCGATCCCGAGATTTGGTTTAGGAGCCTCTTGGAGGAGCACATTTCATTCGAGTCAGTTGAAATTTGGTACATTGTACTAGTATATGGCCGTTAACAACCATGCCTAACTAGGTCCATATCGGTCTATAGTTATATATAGAGCCCTCAGATAAATCGATCCCCAATCACACAAAAATTGGTCCATATCGAGTTCAAAATTGCCCACCAAAAAAAGCGTCGCCAAAAAAGTAATGAAAATGTTCTTTTTGGATCCGGAAGTGGTGCAAAATTTATGCAGAAGGGATGGATTTAACATGGGGTTGTCATAGGTTGCCATTTTAACAGCCGTTGCACTGAATTTGCATCACTTCTTTAGGCGTGATCCGAATTCAATGTTTTGGATGTAAATTAAAAAATTCTGTGATATTTTGTCAAATAAATAATTTTTATAATTTTTTATCATTTTTAATGGATTCTAACACTTGTCTGAAACGTTTGACATCAAATATTTTCAAAAATTCACAATTTTTTGCAAATTGGATTTAGTATTTTTTTCGATAAAATTTTAATAATTTGTACCATTTTATGAATTCTTAAACCGTTTTTTACCAAAGTGAAACAAAAAAGTTAAAATTACCCATTAAAAATATAAAAAAGCATGTTATAAAAAATAGAATGAAAAGAACTTCCTGTGTAGTTAAAATAAAGAACATCATTGGGAGTTCATCTTCTGGAAGTGCTTTTAAAGTTGTGCCTTAGGACGAACTTCCAAGTTTTTTTGCTGGGTGTATATAGCCCCCATATTTCAATTGTGGCTCTATACGTACCGTGCATAATTCCATATCGATTCGTAATTATTACCTTTTTTGTCTAATATATACCACGCATGGACTAACTCACAATTTAGAAAACAAAATTAAGAAGTTTTAAGATACCACAACCCAAGTAATTCGATTGTGGATGACAGTCTTTCGTAGAAGTTTCCACGCAATCCATGGTGGAGGATACATAAGATTCGGCCTGGCCGAACTTACGGCCATATACTTGTTTTGTATTTATTTCTACACAGAAAATTTTTCCAATTTTAATTGAGTTTTAAAAAATATTCAATTAAAAATTTAATTGATTCCATAAATTTTTTAATTGAAACAAAAATCGATCACAAATATTAATAGTATCAATTAATTTTTAATTGGATTAATTAAGTTTTTGATTGACTTTCAATTTACGTGGTGTATATAGTCTCTAACAACCGATCCCCAATCACACAAAAATTGGTCCATATCGGTTCAAAATCGTGGTTGCCACTCGAGCCAAAAATAATCTACCAATATTTTATTTCTATAGAAAATTTCATCAAATTTTATTTGTATACACAATTTTGTCAAAACTTTATTCCCACAGAAAATTTTATCAAAATTTTATTTTTATAGAAAATTTTGACAAAATTGCATTTCTATAGAAAATGTTGTCAAAATTTTATTTCTATAGAAAATTTTGTTAAAATTTTATTTCTATAGAAAATTTTGTCAAAATTATATTTCTATAAAAAATTTTGTCAAAATTTTATTTCTATAAAAATATTTGTCAACATTTTATGTCTATAGAAAACTTTGTTAAAATTTTGTTTCTATAGAAAATTTTGTCAACATTTTTTTTCTATAGAAAATTTTGTCAACATTTTTTTTCTATAGAAAATATTGTCAAAATTTTATTTCTATAGAAATTTTTGTCAAAACTTTATTTGTATAGAAAATTTTATTGCTATAGAAAATTTTGTCAAAATTTTATTTCTATAGAAAATTTTGTCAAAATTATAATTCTAAAGAAAATTTTGTCAAAATATTATTTCTACAGAAAATTTTATCAAAATTTAATTCTATAGGAAATTTTGTCCAAATTTTATTTCTATAGAAAATTTTGTCAAAATTTTATTTCTATAGAAAATTTTGTCAAAATTTTATTTCTATAGAAAATTTTCCAAAATTTTATTTCTATAGACAATTTTACCAATTTTTTTTTTCTATAGAAAATTTTGTCAAAATTATAATTCTAAAGAAAATTTTATCAAAATTTAATTCTGTAGAAAATTTTGTCCAAATTTTATTTCTATAGAAAATTTTGTCAAAATTTTATTTCTATAGAAAATTTTGTCAAAATTTTATTTCTTTAGAAAATTTTACCAAAATTTTATTTCTATAGACAATTTTACCAAAATTTTATTTCTATAGACAATTTTACCAAAATTTTATTTCTATAGAAAATTTTGTTTCTATAAAAAATTTTGTCAAAATTTAATTTCTATATAAAATTTTGTCAAAATTTTATTTCTATTGAAAATTTTGTCCAAATTTTATTTCTATTGAAAATTTTGTCAAAATTTTATTTTTGTTGAAAATGTTGTCAGAATTTTATTTCTATATAAAATTTTGTCAAAATTTTATTTCTATTGAAAATTTTGTCCAAATTTTATTTCTATTGAAAATTTTGTCAAAATTTTATTTCTGTTGAAAATGTTGTCAGAATTTTATTTCTATAGAAAATTTTGTCAAAATTTTATTTCCATAGAAAATTTTGTCAAATTGTATTTCTATAGAAAATTTTGTCGAAATTTAATCTCTATAGAAAATTTTGTCAAACTGAATTATATACGTATTTAATCGGTCTTTTTTGGTTAGTATATACCCCCTATGGACTAACTTACAATTTAGAAGACGGTGTTAAGAAGTTTTAAGATACCTTGCTATCGGCAAGTGTTACTGCAACTCAAGTAATTCGATTGTGGATGACAGTCTTTAGTAGAAGTTTTTACGCAATCCATGGTGGAGGGTACATAAGATGCGGCCTGGTCGAACTTACGGCCGTATATACTTGTTATTATTAAACAAACCAACCCTCTTGATGGAGAAAGTTTATGCATAAATCCTATCTTACCTTTACGCAATTTTCAATTTTGTACCATCTAGAAGTAAACATTTTGCACTCAATGATATAAACTTTTCAATACAGTGAACCAGTTTTAGAAATCAGTACAAGAAATCATTAACCTTTTTAAATCTCATCAATTTTTAAATATGATCGATTGTTTGATTTTTTTCGTCTTTATGTCATACTTATGTTAGCAATGCAAAAACGCAAAGTAACACAAAAGCCCAAATGTCTTTTAATTGTCGACATCTACGCCGGTGTTATTGACAAGAAAGTGCTCTTTCTTATAATGCTATAAAGGTGGGCCTAAAGCCATAATCTCAAAAACAAAATTTCTAGAAACCCAAGTGCTTTGTTTTTTTACTAAATGTAGATAAAGCAAATAGCAATAATTGTATTTATTTGCCAAACTTTATGGTAAGATTTTGGCAAATATTCTTCGTATAAAAGCCAGTTGATGTGAGGCAAAGATCACCAAAACTTCATCTACTTTCAAAGACTTCATTTTGCAGAATAGAAAAAAGCAAAAAATCACCATGAAAGTTTTCATTACTTTGGCTGTTGTTTGCTTTGTAGCTGCCACTTTGGCCACTGTAGGATTTTTGGTTTAAAACATTTAAAATATCTCCTTATTAATATCGATATTTTTTTAAATTACAGCCTGTTGAATTGAATGAGGAACAACAAGCCAAGGCTAAGGAAATCTTCGATGAATGTGTTATCCAAGAAAAGCTTACCGAAGAGGAAACCACCAAATTGCGCAACAAAGACTATGCCAATCCCTCCATGAATTTGAAATGTTTCGGCACCTGTTTCTTTGAAAAGGTTGGCACTTTGAAGAACAATGAAATCCAAGAAGATGTTGTTCTCGAGAAAGTAACACCCATCCTTGGTGAAGAGAAGACCAAGATAGCTTTGGAGAAATGCCGTGGCATCAAGGGTGAAGATCGTTGTGATACTGGTTTCCAAATCTATCAATGTTTCGAAAACTTCAAGGCTGAACAAATGGCTGCCTAAGGCTACAATGGAAATTGATTCCATATGATAAAGAAGGACGATTTATAAAATGAAATGTTAAAATGCTTTGTAAAATAATTAATAAAAAATATTTTTTCAAAGTTTCAAAGAGTTATGTTTTGAATTTATTTTCTATATGGGTTAAAGAAAAAACTGCCGAGAGCAAACAATTTTTATAACATACCCAATTCGTAAAATCTTCTAAGTTATTTGGAGGAATAACCTAGAGACTTATTGACATTTTCAAGCAGTATTCGATCTGTGCTTTCAGAATGCATAATACAAACAAATGGAAAATAGAGTACTGCAATGCGAGACTCAAAATGGTATAATTTACTATAAAGTACCAGCAGGAATACTGCACGGATCCAAACAATGGCCTTTCTGGGGGAGCCACCGTGGTGCAATGGTTAACATGTCCTCCTTGCATACACAGGATCGTGGGTTTAAAACCAGTTTCAGCGGTAGATTGTTCCACCTCAGTAATGCTGATGACATTTCTGAGTGTTTCAAAGCTTCACTGCAAAGTGTAACGCTGTTCGAACTCGGCTATAAAATGGAGATCCCTTGTCATTGAGCTTAACATAGAATCGGGCAGCACTCGGTGATAAGAGAGAAGTTCACCACTGTGGTATCACAATGGACAGAATAGTCTAAGCGAGCCTGATACATCGAGCTGCCACCTAACCTAACCTAGACTAGTCAGTCCATTGTGATACTACAGTGGTGATGATGGAATCTAATGTGTGATAGATTATTAAATTTGGCGACGAAGGAGGATTGTAAGTTAGTAGGTTACGCAGATGACGTCGCTCTAACTGTCCATAAGAACTCTGCAGAACTGATCGAAATCGTAACAAACAATTGCCTGAGAAGAATAGATGGCTTAGACTAAACGGAAACAAGTGCACGCAAAAAAAAAAAGTTTGGAAAACGTGTACCGAAAACGTAAAAGAAAACTTTTGTTAGAGTTTTATGAATTGATTCGGAAAGTATACACTTTCATCACCAAAAAAAATCGTTTTTTACAAAATTTTTATTTTTTTTTTCGATAAAAAAAGTTATTTCTGAACCAACAACACAGTCCATTTCGTTTATATCGAACACTGTTCTTTTCTGACTTTAGGTTTTTAATAAGACACATTTTACAGTTCATAGTAAAAATTTAATATAGTAGAATGTAATGTTGAACATTTTTTCGGAAACTGCCGACCATATCTGGAATATATGTAAAAAAAAAAATACTGTGGCCGCAGCAGGTATCGAACCCACGACCCTTGGCATTCAAGTCGGACGTAGCAACCACTGCTCCACGGTGCCCAACTAAATGTATTTTTCTTTTAAATAAACTTTGTTTAATCGGCTCGTGGGCGCCGCAAGCTATGCTATATAAATATAACTTATATGGGTAATTGTCTATTGATGACAATAACGGCTACATAGCTCAGTGGATAGTGTGTTGGCTTATAAATTGCATGGTCCGCGGTTCGATTCTCCGTCCAGGCGAAAGGTAAAAAAAAAAAATAAAAATTTATAAAATCGTGTAATTTCTTCTACATTGTTTGTATTACAGAAAAAGGTGCTAAGAACTAAAAAACTTCGTGGAAGTGAGAAAGATGTGAGGGGAAAATGCAATTAGCCAGAATTTTTTTGTTTTCAGTTAGTCTTTATGAAATTGTTTTTACATCCTGGAAAAGAATAAACGTTTATCACAAAAAGTATATACTTTTCATCCAAATACACTTGTTTGTCTAAAATTTCGTTTGGGAGGAAAGAATTATTTTTTGCGTGTGTATAGTTCGGTCAGTCCGAATCTTTTGTATCCATGGAATGCGCAAATAGTTCTACAAAAGATTGTCATCCACAATCGAAATACTTGGGTTATGGTAACAGTTGCCGATGGCAAGGTATCTTCTTAACTTTGTCTTCTAAATTATAAGTTACTCAACAAATAGTCTATATTAAATAAAAAAGTCAAATTAAGAAGCGATAGGAACCAATTTTCGCACGGTGATTAGAACGCTACTTTTCTATAGGATCGGGTAAAATTTGTCTCTCTATGATACTCCAAAAGTCAAATTTGAAGGTCGATATATATGGGATCTATATATAATTATGGAGCGATATGGAGCAAATTTTGCATGGTGGTAAGATCCTATATGTTGACATCACGTACTAATGGAAGCTCTGGAAATCAAATCTGGGATATGGGGGCTTTATATAATAATAGACGTATATAGACAAATTTGTACATGATTGTTAAGGACCATAGACGAACATCATGTACCACACTTCAACGGGATCGGATGAATATGCAACTCCAGGAAGCTCCACAAATCAAATCTGGGGATCGGTTTATATGGGGGGTTATATGGACTTCTTTTTCCATGGTTGTAAGAGGTAATATATTAACACCACGCTCTCCTATATGATCCGGAAACCAAATCTGAAGGTCAGTTATATAGTGTCTATACGTAAAAGTGGTCCGATGTGGCCCATGTACAATACCATCCGACCTACATCAATAAAAACTACTTGTGTCAAGTTTCAATTCGATAGCTTGTTTCGTTCGGAAGTTAGCGTGATTTCAACAGACAGACGGACGTAGCTAGATCGACTCACAATTTCACCACGACCCAGAATATATATACTTTAGGGGGTCTTGGACCGATATTTCGATGTGTTACAAACGGAATGACAATGTTAATATACCCCCATCCTCTGGTGGAGGGTATAAAAAGGTAAATTTTGAACTGATATCAATCAATTTTTGCATGGTGATTAGAACGCCAAATATCTGCAGGATCGGATAAATTTTGTCCCTCTATGAGACTCCAATAGTCAAATTTAGAGGTCGGTTTATATGGGGGCTATATATAATTATGGCAGCGATATGGAGAAATTTTGGCATGTTGGTACGAGGCTATATGTTGACATCTGAAAGCTCTGGAAATCAAATCTGGGATCAATTTGATCGGATGAATTTGCACGTCTAGGAAGCTAAACAAATCAAATCTGGTGATCGGCTTATATGGTGGGTTATATAGACTTATTTTTCCATGGTTGTTGGATCTAATGAAATTTGTTCTTCCCAGATGCTCCACAAGCCAAATCTGAGGGTTAGTTATATGGGATCTCTACCTATTGGTGCCAAGTTTCAAAGCGATAGCTTGTTTTGTTCGGCAGTGAGCGTGATTTCAAAAGACGGACGGTAATCGCTAGATCGACTCAGAATTTCACCACGGCCCTGAATATATACCATATACTTTATGCGGTCTGAGAGTAATATTTCGATGTAAGGATTGACAAAGTTAATATACTCCCATCCTATGGTGATGACCTTAAAAACCTAGTTGTCTATTTACATAGAAAATTGGAGATGGGATACAGAAATCAAAGGCATTTGGACCTACCAACTGGTTCCAAATATTAAGATCAGAATTTTCTTTCTATCTCAGTTGCTGAGTGCTCATAGGAATTTTGATAATTACCTTCATAAATACCGGGTACGGGAAACAAACATATGTAAAGTCTGCAATATTGAGGAAGTTAACCGAAATCAAACCGTCTCGAGATGTATTTTCATGAACAACCCAAAATGAAAAATATCTGCAACATGATCGGAAGACACCTTCTTCGATACTACGAACCGTATCATAAGTAGTGCAGAAGACTAAGGATACAGAAATTTTGATTTGCCTCTAGGACGCATATTTAAGGAGATATGACCAAACTAAATTTTTCGTATAAAAATTTGGATTTTTTTGACGATTTTGACATAGAAAGAATTCAAAGGGAAACACTGTAGTTTTAAAATTTATGAACTCCCAACTTCTAATCTATTACGAGACTATATAGGACGTGAAAGTAGACAAAGGAGATACTGATGAATGCACTAAATCAATCCCACCACTGGGTAATAACTAAACAATCCTGGGTATAGTGCTCTATCACTTCGTCCAAATAAAAGTGTGTGGAAGAGTTTACTGATACAATAGAATATAATATTGTAAAATTATTTTTCACATATAAAGGTGGGAATTAAGTTCGAGTTTAGCCACTAAAATCGTCATTTTTTCACGATTACTTTTCTTTAATAATCTATTTTGAGGAATACAAACTTTGTGAAAATTTGCTTTGGGATATTCCCCATCAAGTTATAATAAAATTTACAACAAATATGTATAATTTTATGCCCTTTTTTACTGATTTAGTTTTCACATTAGCGGCTAAACTCGAACTTAGTACTCACCTTAATGGACTTTTTGTTGGTCAAAGGTTTCGTTTGTTCATAAACTTCAAAAAATATGTATTACACATTTCAATTACAAATTTACCATAAACGTTTAACTTATCAATC
Organism: Haematobia irritans; assembly: GCF_050003625.1. Lineage (NCBI taxonomy): Eukaryota > Metazoa > Arthropoda > Insecta > Diptera > Muscidae > Haematobia > Haematobia irritans. The sequence goes on from NC_134401.1 coordinate 26,785,283, forward strand.
ACCATGACACAGCGTTTCTACGACACAAAATAATGCTGCAGAAGGGTAAACCTGCTTGCAAAAAGAAAAAAAAAAAACTTGAAAATTATTTGGGTTTACTCGCGGTCATTTGTAAAAAAAATTACTTATCATGAATAAAGATAATGTGTAAAATTCGTGAGTAGAATCCATTGAAAAGAAAGTGGTGTGAGTGATGTAGAGGTAGCCCCATAGTTATTTGCTGTCAAGCCTAGACAGATCTGAATGTGGCATGGATGATGTAGTTGAAATTTGAAAAAAAAAAAAATAACAAAAAATAACAAAACAAACTGAACTCATTAAAAGTGATGCTTTATATTCTCAAATATTCTTGATATATAAAGTAGGGATTTGGAGTAGTAAGACAACAATAGTTTACCAACTTTCAAAGTAAACATTTGCAGAAAGGTTCATCATGAAAGCTTTTATTACTTTGGTCACTGTTTGCTTGATCGTTGGATCTTTGGCATCGGTAGTTTAATATTTAAATAGTTTTTCCATGTTGATTTAATTAATTTGTTTATTTTTATGTTTTGGAAATTCAGCCTGTTGACTTGAATGAGGAACAAAAAGCCAAGGCCAAAGAATTCTTCGATGAATGTGCCAAGCAGGAAAACATAAGCGAGGAGGAAGCCTCCAAATTACGTACCAAAGACTATACCAATCCCAGCAAAAATTTAAAATGCTTCGGTACGTGCTTCTTCGAAAAGGTTGGCACTCTAAAGAATGATGAGATCCAAGAAGATGTAGTTCTCGAAAAATTGGCTCCCCTCATAGGCGAAGAAAAAACCAAGAAGGCATTGGATAAATGCCGTGGCATCAAGGGTGAAGATCGTTGCGATACTGGTTTCCAAATCTATCAATGTTTCGAAACTGCCAAAGCTGAAATAATGGAGGCTTAAGACTTACAAATTGGAATTATAGATCAAATTGTTATAGTATATTGAGATGAAATGTTTATGAGTTAAAATAAAATAAATACGATTATGATGAAAACTCTAAGAATTCAACCGAGTCGAAGGTTATATCCTCTTCACGCTGAAGTTAGATCGTTCAACCTTCAATTGAAAATTCGTATTTTCGTTGCTGCGTAATTGGATGCAATATTATCAGTCTTCAACACATGAGTTATGTGTAAAAAAGAATATAAGAAAGAATTTTATTTCTATAGAAAAGTTGGTAAAAAATGTATTTCAATAGAAAATGTTGTCAAAAGGTTATTTCTAAAAAAGATTTTAAAAATTTTATTTCTAGAGTAGATTAGGTTAGGTGGCCGCCCGATGTATTAGGTTCACTTAGACTATTCAGTCCATTGTGATACCACAGTGGTGAACTTCTCTCTTATCACTGAGTGCTGCCCGATTCCATGTTGAGCTCAATGATAAGGGACCTCCTTTTTATAGCCGAGTCCGAACGGCGTTCCACATTGCAGTGAAACCACATAGAGAAGCTATGAAATACTCAGAAATGTCACAAGCATTACTGAGGTGGGATAATCCACCGCTGATAAACTTTTTGTTATTCGGTCGAAGCAGGAATCGAACACTCGACCTTGTATATGCAAGGCGGGCATGCTAACCATTGCACCACGGTGGTTCCCTTCTAGAGTAAATTTTGTTAAAATTTAATTCTATAGAAAATTTTGTTAAAATTTTATTTCTATAGAAAATTTTGTAAAAATTTCATTTCTATAGAAAATTTTGTCAAAATTGTGTTTCTATAGAAAACTTTCTCAAAATTTTATTTCTGTAGAAAATTTTGTCAAAATTTTATTTCTATAGAAAATTTCCTCAAAATTTTATTTCTAAAGAAGATTTTGTCAAAATTTTATTTATAGCCGATAGTCTAAGTTGCTGGTTACTTTCATTACATATTTTTATAGCCTCCACCATAGGATGGGGGTATATTAACTTTGTCACTCCGTTTGTAACACATCGAAATATTGCTCTAAGACCCCATAAAGTATATATATTCTGGGTCGTGGTGGAATTCTGAGTCGATCCGAGCATGTCCGTCCGTCCGTCTGTTAAAATCACACTAACTTCCGAACGAAACAAGCTATCGATCCTCTAAGAGAAGCAAATTTCATCCGATCCGACTGAAATTTGGTACATGGTGTTATGGTCTCTAACAACCATGCAAAAATTGGTCCACATCGGTCCATAATTATATATAGCCCCATATAAACCGATCCCTCGATTTGGCTTGCGGAGTCTCTAAGAGAAGCAAATTTCATCCGATCCGGCTGAAATTTGGTACATGGTGTTAGTATATTTCTCTAACAACCATGCGAAAATTGGTCCACATCGGTCCATAATTATATATAGCCCCCATATAAACCGATCCCCCGATTTGGCTTGCGGAGCCTCTAAGAGAAGTAAATTTTATGCGATCGGGCTGAAATTTGGTACATGGTGTAAGTATATGGTCTCTAAAAACTATGCAAAAATTGGTCCACATAGATCAATAATTATATATAGCCCCCATATAAACCGATCCCCCGATTTGGTTTGCGGAGTCTCTAGGAGAAGCAAATTTAATCCGAACCGGCTGAAATTTGGTACATGTTGTTGGTATAGGGTCTCCAATGACCATACAAAAATTGTCCACATCGGTGCATAATTATATATAGCTCCCATATAAACCGATCACCAGATTTGACCTCCGGAGCCCCTTGGAAGAGCCAAATCCATCCGATTCGGTTGGAATTTGGTACGTGATGTTAATATATGTTATGGTATCCAACAACCATGCAGGAATTGGTTCATATCATTCCATAATTATATATAGCCCCATATAAACCGATCCCCAGATTTGACCTCCGGTGCCTTTTGGAGAAGCAAAATTCATCCGATCTGGTTGAAATTTGGTACGTGGTGGTAGTATATGATATTTAACAACCATGCCAAAAGTGGTCCATATCAGTCCATAATCATATATAGCCCCCATATAAACCGATCCCGAGGTTTGGTTTAGGAGCCACTTGGAGGAGCAAATTTCATCCGAGTCAGTTGAAATTTGGTACATTGTGCTAGTATATGGCCGTTTACAACCATGCCTAACTAGGTCCATTTCAGTCTATAGTTATATATAGCACTCAGATAAATCTATCCGCAATCACACAAAAATTGGTCCATATCAAGTTCATAATTTTATATAGCCCATATATAAGCGACCCCCATATTTCAATTCTGGCTTTCTACGTACCGTGCAAAAGTCCATATCGATTCGTAATTATTTGTAGACTTACCTATACATACCTTTGTTGTCTAATATATACCACGTATGGACTAACTCACAATTTAGAAAACGATGTTAAGAAGTTTTAAGATACCACAACCCAAGTAATTCAATTGTGGATGACAGTCTTTAGTAGAAGTATCTACGCAATCCATGGTGGAGGGTACATAAGAGTCGGCCTGGTCGAACTTACGGCGGTATATACTTGTTTATACTTTCTTATTGTAATAAAAATTTTACTAAATAAATATATAATTTTATTTCTATAGAAAATGTTGTCAACATTGTATTTCTATAGGAAATGTTTTCTATAAAAAATTTTGCCAATATTGTATTTCTTTAGAAAATTTTGTAACCATTTCATTTCTATAGACAATTTTGTCAAAATTTTGTTTCTATAGAAACTTTTGTCAAAATTTTATTTCTGTAGAAAATGTTGCCAAAATTTTATTTTTATAGAAAGTTTTGTCAAAATATAAACAAATAAATAAGTTTATTTCTATAGAAAATTTTGTCAAAATTTGTATAAAAAGTATTCCCAAAATTTTGTTTCTTTAGAAAATATTGCCAAAATTTTATTTCTAAAGAAGTTTTTATCGAAATTTTATTTATATAGAAGACTAGCGTTCCCCGGCCCGCTTCGCTGCGCCTTCCGAAGCGTATTTGGAGGAACATTTTGCGTTAACTTAGTCAACTATATCCTTCATGCTGAAAACAAATTCGAAAAGATTTGAATTCTTTTAAACAAATCGGACTACTTGATTTTTCATTTATAGATACAAATACGGCGGGAGAGGGTGTACCCTTTCCCGCTGTATCTTCTATATTTCTTGTGATTTTAAGTGTGGTTTGTCAAGGAAAGGTATCCTTCTCCTCAACATATCTGAAAATTAAGCACTATATTATAATAACATACAAAGAATTACTGTTTCCCATCCAATAAATCGGAAAAAGCAAAAGTAGTAAAAGTTTTTACCACATTAACATTTGCTAAAATGTTGGAAAATGATGCACCCTCTACGTTGGCTGCCAATTTCATGTAAATTTCAGCCTGTGCAAAAATCATAAAATTATGTACCGAGTTCCTATTTACGGACAACCCTCTACTTTCAATTTAATAAAAAAACGGACAAAAGGGAACCCTCTCCCCACCTTCGCTCCACTCCGACCTGATATCGGACTATCACCTACCCTATATTAATTTCGCAACTACTCAATGGTCCCTATAAATTGTATCGAAGTAAATCGACAAAGTTTATTTCAATTTTCCCCTTCCCCAACCAGATATCGAAAAATCATATCCTAATTTAAAAGTCATGTATAAATTTAATCACCTTCTCCCACGTTCCCTGTAAATTTTAAGTAGATCGGCTTTGTTTAAATTTTGCTCTATTGTTTTAAAGGGACGTCACTTTCCCCGATACAATATCGACAAACACCGTAGTGAATTGCACCCCTAACCTTCCCTGAAAATTCTTGAAACTTTCCTTCAAGTGTGGGGCAAGAAAGGTTGCCTCTTCGTTCATAACCTTTCCCCACTGCCTATGTAAATTTCAAGAAAACTTAAGAATTGTTGTTTTTTTTTTTTTCGCAGTTTTAGAGGATGACCTCCTCCCCGACTAAATATCGAAAAGTGATGTAGCGTATCTTTTGTAAACGTCCCAGAAAATGTCAAGCAAATTATAAGCCTAAAGGGGCGGCCTCTCTTCCGTCCAAATATCACAAAATCAGGTATCAACTATTAATATCGTAACCTCTCCCCAGTCCTCTGTAAATTTCAAGTAACTCGGTAAAAGTTTAATTGTTTCTCTGTATGTACTTAAGAGAAGCGGATGTCTTCCTATGCCCTTTTATTTTTATTAAAAAATTAAGAACCTGATATAAATTTCATAACCCATTTTTTCCGTAAAATTTCAGTCGGGGGAGTTTAGTTTTGTTTGTACTTTCAAAAAAAAAAAAAAAAATTCGGGCAAAGGGGTGGTCCCCCTCCCCGACCAAATATCGAAAAATAATGTAGCGGATTTTTGTCTAGATGCCAACCCCAACATTCAATGAAAATTTCAAACAAATCGCATAATTTTGTTCCAAGTTTCAAAAAGTAGGGCAAGGGGGAGGTCCCCCTCCCCATCCATATATGAAATCAACGGGTACCCCATATTAATTCCATAACCTCACCACATGCTCTCTGTAAATCTCATATAATTTAGAGAATTTTAGTTTTTTCACTGTACTTTAAAAAAAGTCGAACAAAAGGGAGGCCCCTTCCGCCACCAAATATCGAAATAAAAGTAGCCGATCTTGGTCTCGATGTCAACCCCAATCTTCAATGAAAATTTCAAGAAAATCGGACAACTTTGGTCAGATTTTCAAAAAGTCCGACGAAGGGGAGGTCCCCCTCCGCGACCATGAGGTACCCTATTTTCACCACATGAACGCCCCCTACGATCTCTGAAAGTTTCAAGTAAATCGGTTCAGCCGTTTCGGAGCCAACTCGGAACATACAAACAAACAAACATAGATTGAATTTTATATATATAGATTTAGACAACATTTTATTTCTAGAGTTAATTTTGTCAAAATTTTATTTCTATAGGAAATTTTGTCAAAATTTTAATTTTACAGTAATTTTTTTCAAAATTTTATTTTTAGAGTAAATTTTGTTAAAATTTTATTTCTAGAGTAAATTTTGTTAAAATTGTATTTGTAGCCGATTGCCTAAATTGCTAGTTGCTTGTTGCTACACCTTTGTTATATTTTGTAATTATAATAAAGATGTTAATAAATATACAAATAAGTTTATTTATATAGAAAATTTTGTGAAAATTTTATTTCTATAGAAAATTTTGTCAAAATTTATTGCTATAGAATATTTTGTCAAAATTTTGTTTCAAAAGAAGATTTTGTCAAATTTCATTGCTAGAGTAATTTTAGTTAAAATTTTATTTCTATAGGAAATGAGAAAGGTTTTTTCAGGTTATAGTTTGCAACTTCCAATTGCTTAATTCAGGTCGGTTTGGAATGTCACCCCATATTATTTCTTGAGCACATAAAAGTCACAATTCCTAAATTCAAGATTTGGTACATTAGGAAAGCATGTTAGGTTAAGTTAGTTTAGGATGCCAATATGATCCAGATGCCAGCATTCCTAATGTTGTACGATAGAAGTGATTCTTCCCATCGTACCCAGGGTATTCTGTGTCTTTAACATAATTCTGTAATTTCTTTCGAAGATGCACTGGTGCCGAATTACCTCCTTCCCTATATAGGGGCCTCTATATATATTTATACCCTACGCCACACACAGAAACTGGGTATTATAAGTTAGTTCATATGTTTGCAATACCTAGAAAGAGACGATATAGATATATGGAGTGGTTGGCAATACTGCTAAGGGCGGGCCTATGAATCGATCTAGACAGTTTTAATCCAATCGACTTCAAATTTGGGCCAAATATGTTACCATAGAAATACATGTGTCATATTCCGTTTTCAACCAATAAGAAAGTCGATACTGGAAACCAACAAGAAACGATTTGAGACGATTTTCATATCTACCCCTGATATAATTTAATTACTCCCAAGATTGAAAATTGCGAGGGATATTAAACTTAATTTTTTTTCATTCAAATTTTTTTCGAAAGCAAATTTCATCAGTCGCTGAAACGCCTTATGTGCCATCACAGCAAACTCTATCTATGATTTTGACATTATGCTTGAGTAATATCCAATAAGGAGAGGAGTTTTATATTTGATTTCCATGTTATTTTCATTTCATTTCTTTTCATAGTGGTTGGTTTTACAAAGTTTCTTTTGTTTTGGGAGATTTTTTCCACTAGTCTCGGTTAGAGTTACAAACTGCGTTCATAGAAGCTAACTCCATTTTGGATGTGCAGTTTTGTTTCTGTTCGCTTTGCCTTCTGCAAATGTCATTTTGCTGTCAACTCGCGGATAATAAGATTACAACTATGTAGAAATAATAGGATTTCTAAAGTTCCTTTACAATATCTCTCGTTTTTTGCGCTATGCGTTTCTTGGGTTTCATCAAATTTGGTTTGGTTTGGTTTGGTCCATTGTTATTTCTGTCTTTATCAGCTACACATGGAATAATTGTAGATTGTGGACAGCTTCATTTAACCAATAAAAATATACAAACCCAAGTTGCCATTCGTCCGTTAATTTACTTTCTCAAAATGTTATTTCTATTGAAAAATTTCCCAAAATTTTATTTCTATAAAAAATGTTCTCAAAATTTTATTTCTATGGAAAATTATGTTAAAATTTTGTTTCTAGAGAAAATTTTGTCAAAAGTTTTATCTCTATAGACAATTTTGTCAAAATTTTATTTCTATAGAAAACTTTGTCAACATTTTATTTCTATAGAAGATTTTGTCAAAATTTTATTTTTATAGAAAATTTTGTCAAAATTTTATTTTTGAAGAAAATTTTATCAAAATTTTATTTTTATAGAAAAAATTTTCAAAATTTTATTTCTAAAGAAAACGTTGTCAAAATTTTAATTCTATGGAAAGTTTTGTCAACATTTTATATCTAGAGTAAATTTTGTTAAAATTTTATTTCTGAAGACATTTTTGTAAAAATTTCATTTCTGTAGAAAATTTTGTTAAAATTTTTTGGCTATAGTAAATTTTGTCACTATTTTATTACAATAGAAAATTTTGTTAAAATTTTATATCTATTTGTCAAAATTTTATATCTATAGAAAATTTTGTCAAAATTTTATATCTAAAGAAAATTTTATTTCTATAGAAAATTTTGTCAAAATTTTATTTCTATAGACGATTTTATCAAAATTTTATTACTATTGAAAGTTTTGTCAACATTTTATTTCTATAGAAAATTTTGCCAAAATGTTTATTTCTATAGACACTTTTGGGGAGGCGATAAGTAGCCATTATCACTCTATGATGTAGGGTATGGAACATTCAGAATTAAATTTATTTTCATATTTCTTTTCACCTGGAGATGATAGAAGATTCTTGTTAAAATTTTATTTCTTTAGAAAATTTTGTCGAAATTTTATTTCTATAGACAATTCTGTTAAAATTTTATTTCTATCGAAAATTTTGTCAAAACTTTATTTCTATACGAAATTTTGTCAAACATTTTTTGTATAGAAAATGTTGTCAAAAATTTTATTTTTATAGAAAATTTTGTTAAAATTTTATTTCTGCAGAACATTTTTAAAAATTTTTTTCTATAGAAAATTTTGTCAACATTTTATTTCTACAGGAAATTATTTCTACAAAAGATTTTATAAAATTTTTATTTTTTAGAAAATTTTGTTAAAATTGTATTTCTATCGAAAATTTTGTGAAAATTTTATTTCTATAGAAGATTTTGTCACAATTTTATTTCTATAGAAGATTTTTCAAAATTTTACTTCTATAGAAAATATTGTCAAAATTTTACTTTTATAGAAAATGTTGTTAAAATTTTATTTCTATAGAAAATTTTTTGAATATTTTATTTCTGCAGAAAATTTTGTCAAAATTTTATTTCTGTAGATTTTTTTTAGTTTCATTTTTATAACAAATATTGTCAAAATGTTATTTTTATAGAAAATTTTGTTAAAATTTAATTTCTATAGAAAATTGTTTGAACATTTTATTTCTGCAGAAAATTTTGTCAAAATTTTATTTCGACCGATAATTTTGTCAACATTTTATGTCTACAGAAAACTGTTTTTACGGAAGATTTAATAAAATTTTTTATTTTGTATAGAAATTTTTGTCAAAATTTTATTTCTATGGCAAATGTTTTTAAATTTTTATATCTATAGAAAATTTTGTTAAAATTTTATATCTATAGAAAATTTTGTTAAAATTTTTTATCTATAGAAAATTTTATTTTTGTAAACAATTTTATTTTTGCAGAATGTTAGGTCGAAAACCTTAGTTGTTAGTACCTACATTTTTTTATATTTATTTTCATAATTTATTATGATTTTAAATAAACTAATAATAATAATAATTTTTGTAGAAAATTTTATTTCTATAGAAAATTTTATTTCTACAGAAAATTTTGTCAAAATTTTATTTCTATAGATGGTTTTATCAAAATTTTATTGCTAAAGAAAATTTTCACAAAAGTTTATTTATATAGAAAATTTTGACATAATTTTATTTCTATAGAAATTTTTGTAAAAATTTTATTTCTTTAGAAATTTTTGTCAAAATTGTATTTCTGCAGAAAATTTTGTTAAAATTTTTTGGTTATAGTAAATTTTGTCACAATTTTATTTCAATAGAATTTTTATACCCTCCACCATAGGATGGGGGTATATTAACTTTGTCATTCCGTTTGTAACACATCGAAATATTGCTCGAAGACCCCATAAAGTATATATATTCTGGGTCGTGGTGAAATTCTAAGTCGATCTGAGCATGTCCGTCCGTCCGTCCGTCTGTTGAAATCACGCTAACTTCCGAACCAAACAAGCTATCGACTTGAAACTTCGCACAAGTAGTTGTTATTGATGTAGGTCGGATGGTATTGCAAATGGGCCATATCGGTCCACTTTTACGTATAGCCCCCATATAAACGGACCCCCAGATTTGGCTTGCGGGGACTCTAAGAGAAGCAAATTTCATCCGATCCAGCTGAAATTTGGTACATGGTGTCAGCATATGATCTCTAACAACCATGAAAAAATTGGTCCACATCGGTCCATAATTATATATAGCCCCCATATAAACCGATCCCCCGATTTGGCTTGCGGAGCCTCTAAGAGAAGCAAATTTCATCCGATCCGGCTGAAATTTGGTACATGGTGTAAGTATATGGTCTCTAACAACTATGCAAAAATTGGTCTACATCGGTTAACAATTATATAAAGCCCCCATATAAACCGATCCGCCGATTTGTCTTGCGGAGCCTCTAATAGAAGCAAATTTCATCCGATCGGGCTGAAATTTGGTACATGGTGTAAGTATATGATCTCGAATGACCATGCAAAAAATGGTCCACAGCGGTCCACAATTATATATAGCCCCCATATAAACCGATCCCTAGATTTGACCTCCGGAGCCCCTTGGAAGAGCAAAATTCATCCGATTCGGTTAAAATTTGGTACGTGATGTCAGTATGGTATCCAACAACCATGCAGGAATTGGTTCATATCAGTCCATAATTATATATAGCCCCCATAAAAACCGAGCCCCTGATTTGACCTTCGGTGCCTTTTGGTGAAGCAAAATTCATCCGATCTGGTTAAAATTTGGTACGTGATGGTAGTATATGATATTTAACAGCCATGCCAAAAGTGGTCCATATCAGTCCATAATCATATATGGCCCCCATATAAACCGATCCCGAGATTTGGTTTTGTAGCCTCTTGGAAGAGCAAATTTCATCTGAGTCAGTTGAAATTTGGTGCATTGTGCTAGTATATGGCCGTTAACAACCATGTCTAACTAGGTCCATACCGGTCTATAGTTATATATAGCCATCAGACAAATCGATCCTCAATCACACAAAATTGGTCCATATCAAGTTTATAATTGTATATAGCCCCTATATAAGCGACCCCCATATTTCAATTCTGGCTCTCTACCACGTATGGACTAACTCACAATTTAGACGCGATCCATGGTGGAGGGTACATACACGCAAGAAAATAATTCTTTCTTCCCAAACGAAATTTTAGACAAACAAAGTTCGTTTCTCATTTGCTTTTCGTTGAAAGGAAGTGTATTTGGAAGAAAAGTATATACTTTTTGTGATAAACGTTTATTCTTCTCCAGGATGTAAAAACAATTTCATAAAGACTAACTAAAAAAAAACATTATTTTCTTGCTAATTGCATTGTCCCTCACATCTTTCTCACATCCACGAGGATTTTTAGTTCTTAACACCTTTTCCTGTAATACCAACAATGTAGAAGAAATTATACGATTTTATAAATTTTTAAAATTTTTTTTACCTTTCGCCTGGACGGAGAATCGAACCGCGGACCATGCACATTGTAAGCCAACACACTAACCACTGAGCTATGTACCTGTTATGGTCATCAATAGATAAATATCCATATAATTTATATTTATGTAGCATAGCTTGCGGCGCCCACGAACCGAATAAACAAAGTTTATTTAACAGAAACAAACATTTAGTTTGGCACCGTGGAGCAGTGGTAGCTACGTCCGACTCTCATGCCAAGGGTCGTGGGTTCGATCCCTACTTCGGCCAAAGTTTTTTTTTGCTTTTGTTTTTTTTACATATATTCCAGATATATTCGGAAGATTCCGAAAAAATATTCAACATTACATTGTACTATATTAAATTTTGAACTGTAAAATGTGTCTTATTAAAGACCTGAAGTCAGAAAAGAACAATGTTTGATATAAACGAAATGGACTGTGTTGTTATTTCAAAAATAACTTTTTTTATTGAAAAAATAAAAATTTTGTAACAAACGAATTTTTTTGGTGATAAAAGTTTAAAATTTTCGAAGCAATTCAAAAAACTCTAACAAAAGAAAAACGTTTTCGGTACACGTTTTCCAAACGTTTTTTTTCTTTGCGTGTAAGATTCGGCCTGGCCGAACTTACGGCCGTATATACTTGTTTTTTTTTTTTAATTTTATTTTTACAGAAAATTTTGTCAAAATATTGTTTGTACAGAAAATTTTGTCAAATTTTGTTTCTATAGAAAATTTTGTCAATATATTGTTTGTATAGAAAATTTTGTCAAATATTTTGTTTGTTGTCAAATATTTTTGTTTTCAAAATTTTATTTCTATAGAAAAATTTTACACCATTGCCATCTGGCCAATCGAGTGTGTATATTTTCAGCTAAACCCTTTGGGAAGTGCTCAATGTCAAATGGCTTCTCATCGTAGCAAACCAATTTCGGTAACTGGCCACTTTCTTGCATACGAAGCAAGTTCTTGGCTCTTTGCACTCCAATTTCTGGTATGCATCGATGAGCTTTTCTTCTTTGTAGAACTTTAATGATCTTAGTCCAACTATTTTGCAAAAATCTGCATCCGTTCTGATTATTAGGGATCTTACCAAATTGCAACCGGACCGGATGTAGTTTGCACAAAAGATTATAGATTTAAGGAAGATAGGAAATTGGCTTGCGTCATACCAAATGTTGCATTTACCAGATTAGTTTAATACATGTTGGTAATCTTTTAGTTGTTTTTCGGTTTTCGTTTTTATTTTTTAAATGAAAAATGTAATTTTCTTACTGAAACAATGTTAAATTTTAGGCAACAACAAAAAAATTACATTTTCCCCTTTATGGAAATTTATTTCGTGCTCTTAATTTCTTTTTATTTGCATTTTAATGCTATGTCAATACTTGTCATATACGCGTTTGATTCGAGTATTATATGGAGGCTATATCTAAGTAACACAATTCTAAAACCATTATATATACGATTTTTTTTTTCAGTGTTTAGTTCCTCTATTACTTTCATTGAAAATGTTATTTCTGTTTGCGCCCTTGTACTTGGAACACAGAAGAAAACTTTAATGCGTAAAAGTTTAAACCTAAAAGACATTGAAGAAGTTAGCAAAAAAAAAAACGCTTCGAAGTATTAGTGAAAGGAAATAATGGAAGTTTGTCATTTTGACGCATTGTATAAGCAACATTCAAGTAAATGTGCTTTTGTAAAAAAAAAAAATCACAAAATGAAATCGTATGGTATGGTCTGGGGTTATAGGGGAGGAACCAATGTCAATAAGCTGTCAAAAAGTAGAAATTTTTCAGATCAAAAGATGTTCGCATGTTGAAAAGTTATCATTATTTTTATAGTTTTCCCATAATCCAGATTTCGTTTTCTTTAGGATTTAGTATAAGACCAAAGTAGATATTTTTGGTGTGTGGGCGGTACGATTTTTTTCTTTAGGGACTTATAGCCTTAGATTATTATGGGAACTAGAAAGTGATAACAGCTGGAAATTCATATTTTTATTGGGTGATTTTATATTATTAAGAAGGTCTTTGATGTAATAAAGCCCTTCGTTGGCTAAATATACCGAAGAAATTCATATAAAGTTTTGTTTTTCTATCAGTGTATTAAGAGAAGCCTTCAAAAAACTATTTGGACAGACTCGCTCGCTACCCGCACTGTTTGAACTCTTTCTCAGTAGTTATTTCATGCTTAATTAATTTATTAGATGAAATAGTAATTGAATATGATCTCTACAGTTAATGTGATTTAATTATCAACAAAAAGGTGAAGTACTCTCACATTACTATTATATACACTAGTGTGCATTACACCGTCCATCAATTATAGGTGAATTGTTTTTTTTTTTCTACTTCCAAACGCGTGTCAACCAACTTTGCTGTAGAAAATTCATAAAACCGGTTACCGGCAAATTCATTTCGACTGTCGAATGCTGGTCGTTGAAGTACTTAAAAGCATTAAGCATTACCAACAAACTATAACAAATAATAAATGTAATGGGGTATTATGATATATACACATATATGCTTGTACACTTGAAAGCATAATAGCTTTATGGGTAAACATATATGTACATATGTCTACACAATGTGGGAATATAAAGGTGAAAACAGTTTTGGAGAATTTTGTATACCCTACGTAAAGAAAAGATTTGGGGTAAAATCATGTATAGATACAATTTATTAAACAATGTCAAACAAAATTGATTCTAAGAAAACTAAGCGAAAATAATTTAATCTAGACACCGACCCAATGTAGCGCGTCGTTGTCTAGATTAAATTCTCGTTAAAGTTCTCGATATTTGGTCGGAGAGAGAGAGACCTTTTCCCAATTTTTTTTTAAAGTACAGTGAAAATAATTTCATTTCATGTTAAACAATAATAATGATTGAAAAAGAAACAGTAACAAACCAGTATATACGGGCGTAAGTTCGGCCAGGCCGAATCTTATGTACCCTCCACCATGGACTGCATAGAAACTTGTACTATAGACTGTCATCCACAATCGAATTACTTGGGTTGCGGTAACACTTGCCGATGGCAAGGTATCTTAAAACTTTTTTATACCGTCTTCTCAATTGTAAGTTAGTCCATACGGGGTATATATTAAACAAAAAAGGCCGATTAAATACGTATATAATTCAATGTGACAAAATTTTCTATAGAAATAAAATTTTGACAAATTCTCTATACCAATAAAATTTTGACAAACTTTTCTATACCAATAAAATTTTGACAAACTTTTCTATAGAAATAAAATCTTTAGAAAATTTTGTATAGTAATAAAATTTTGACAAAATTTCCTATAGGAATAAAATTTTGACACAATTTTCTATAGAAATAAAATCTTGACAAAATTTTGAATTGTAATAAAATTTAACAACCATGCCAAAAGTGGTCCATATCAGTCCATAATCATGTATAGCCCCCATATAAACCGATCCCGACATTTGGTTTTGGAGCCTCTTGGAGGAGAAAATTTCATCCGAGTGAGTTGAAATTTGGTACATTGTGCTAGTATATGGTCGTTAACAACCATGGCTAACTAGGTCCATATCGGTCTATAGTTATATATAGCCCTCAGATAAATCGATTTCCAATCACACAAAAATTGGTCCATATCAAGTTCATAATTGTATATAGCCCCCATATAAGTGACCCCCATATTTCAATTCTGGCTCTCTACGTACCGTGCAAAAAGTCCATATCGATTCGTAATTATTTGTAGACTTACCTATACATAACTTTTTTGTCTAATATATACCACGTATGGACTAACTCACAATTTAGAAAACGGTGTTAATAAGTTTTAAGATACCACAACCCAAGTATTTCGATTGTGGATGACAGTCTTTCGTAGAAGTTTCTACGCAATCCATGATGGAGGGTACATAAGATTCGGCCTGGCCGAACTTACGGCCCTATATACTTGTTTAATATTTAGATGGGGTGGGAGACCTCCTCCTTGCCCGAAGTTTTGAAAATTTGGCCAAAGTTCTCCTATTTGCGTGAAATTTTCAAGAATGGTTAAGGTGGCGTCTAGACAAATGTCCCCTTCTTTTTTCGACAGTTCTCTACGTTCCCCGAGGAAGGATTGGGGAATTCTCTGACTTTTTTCAATATTTGATCGAAGAAGGTGATGTCATTTTTTTTTAATAACAGAGCAAAATCAAAAATACTTGAAATTTACAGGGAACTTGGGAGAAGGTGAATAAATGATATGTGGTAATAATAATTGCATAAACTTTGTAAATTTTACCAACGAATTTTTTTTTCGTTCTTTTTACGAAGAGAATTCTTTCGGTGTATGTCATTTACAATGTACCTCTGTCGTATATACCATTCGATGTGTTGTAGTGGTTGTCAAACATAATTGAATTTTATGAGTTCCTCTCTCCTACTACCTTTTTTTGTTAAATACAATTGAGCCAAGTCATTTACCTTTAAACCGGTCTCTGTTTTCCTGTATTTGTTTTGGCAATTTGTTTCTTTTTTTTCATGCATTTCTTTGTCTGTCCAGAGCTTTGTTAGAAGAATTATGATGTATATTGAACATAAAAAAATAATAGAAGTGTCACAGTAATTGAGAAAAAGACTTTCAGAAATTTATTATAATAAGAAAATTTGTATCATTTTGTATACCCTTTACACTGAGAAAAATATATTGACCTCATATAAAAAATTACTCAACATAAATTTGATGATACGTGATTTGCGGAATAATAATAACATAATTTTTTTTCTGTCAAATTTTAAAAATCTTATTTTGAAGTTTTTGATCAAGTCTTCGAATGAATGAATGATCCCTCAAATTAGAGACAATTTTTTGTGTGTATAAATATCCCTTGAATCCCTTGTAAATGTGTCGAATTTTAAATGTTTTTACGATTTCATCTTGCACCAACAAGGGAAAGTTACTACTTCTACAAAAAGAACAATGGACTTTGATAGTATGAAATAACATGATTTTTTAAAATATATTCAATATAGAGAATAATTACTCAAAATTTTATTTGTTTCATAGAAAATTTGCTCAAAATTTTACATCTATAGGAAATTTGGTAAAAATTTTGTTTTTATAGAAAATTTTTTTCAAAATTTTATTTCTATAGGAAATGTTTCCAAAATTTTATTTCTAAAGAAACTTTGTTCAACATTTTATTTTTATAGAAAATTTGGTCTAAATTTTATTTAAATAGAATATTTTCACAAAACTTTATTTCAGTAGAATATTTTCACAAGATTTTATTTGTAAAAACAATTTTCTAAAAAATTATGATCAATATTTTTATAGAAAATTTGGTCAAAATTTTTTTTAAATAGAAAAGTTTCACAAAATTTTATTTATATTGCAAATGTCTTCAAAAATTTTATTTCTATAGAAAATGTTCTCAAAATTTTATTTCTAAAGAAAATTTTCTCAAAATTTTATTTACATGGAAAATTTGATCAAAAGTTTATTTACATAGAAAATTTGATCGAAAGTTTATTTTTATAGAAAATTTGGTCAAAATTTTATTTCTATTGAAAATTTTCTCAAAATCTTATATATAGAAAATATTTTCTTAAAATTTTATTTCTGTAGAAAATTTTGACAAAGTTTTATTTCTATAGAAGATTTTCACAAATTTTTTTTTTATAGAAAATTTTCTCAAAAAAATTTTTTAAGAATTTTATTTCTAGAGAAAATTATTATTATTTATTTAAATAGAATATTTTCACAAAATTTTATTTCTATAAAAATTTTTCTCAAAATTTTATTTCTAGAGAAAATTTTCTAAAAAAAATTATTTGTATAGAAAATTTGATCAAAATTTTATTTTTATAGAAAATTTGGTCAAATTTCATTTAAACAGAATATTTTCAGAAAATTTTATTTCTATTGAAAATTTGGTCAAAATTTTATTTAAATAGAATATATTCACAAAATTTTATTTCTATTGAAAATTTGGTCAAAATTTTATTTTTATTGAAAATTTGGTCAAATTTTTATTTAAATAGAATATTTTCACAAAATTTTATTTCTATTGAAAATTCGGTCAATATTTTATTTAAATAGAATATTTTCACAAAATTTTATTTCTATTGAAAATTCGGTCAATATTTTATTTAAATAGAATATTTTCATAAAATTTTATTTCTATTGCAAATGTTTTCAAAAATTTTATTTCTATAGAAAATTATCTCAAAATTTTATTTCTAAGAAAATTTTCTCAAAATTTTATTTCTAAAGAAAATTTTCTCAAAAAATTTATATATATAGAAAATTTGGTCAAAATTTTATTTAAATAGAATATTTTCACAAAATTTTATTCCTATTGAAAATGTTCTCAAAATTTTATTTCTAAGAAAATTTTCTCAAAATTTTATTTCTAAAGAAAATTTTCTCAAAATTTTATTTATATAGAAATTTTGGTCAATATTTTATTTTTATAGAAAATTTGATCAAAATTTTATTTAAATAGAATATTTTCACAAAAATTTATTTCTATTGAAAATTTTCTCAAAATTTTCTCAAAATTTTATTTATACAGAAAATTTGGTAGAAATTTTATTTTTATAGAAAATTGGGTCAAAATGTTATTTAAATAGAATATTTTCACAAAATTTTATTCCTACGAAAATTTTCTTAAAATTGTATTTCTAAAGAAAATTTTCTCAAAATTTTATTTTTAAGAAAATTTTCTTAAAATGTTATATCTAAAGAAAATTTTCTCAAAATTTTATTTATACAGAAAATGTGGTCAAAATTTTATTTTTATAGAAAATTTGGTCAAAATTTTATTTAAATGGAATATTTTCACAAAATTTTGTTTCTATTAAAAATTTTCTCAAAATTTTATTTCCTTTGAAAATTTTCTCAAAATTTTATTTATACAGAAATTTGGGCCAAAATTTTATTTTTATAGCAAATTTTCTCAAAATTTTATTTCTAAAGAAATTTTTAAAAAAAATTTTATTTATATAGAAAATTTTCTCAAAATTTTATTTCCTTTGAAAATTTTCTCAAAATTTTATTTATACAGAAAATTTGGTAAAAATTTTATTTTTATAGAAAATTTGGTCAAATTTTATTTAAATAGAATATTTTCACAAAATTTTATTTCTATTGAAAATTTTCTCAAAATTTTATTTCCTTTGAAAATTTTCTAAAAATTTAATTTATACAGAAAATTTGGTAAAAATTTTATTTTTATAGAAACTTTGGTCAAAATTTTATTTAAATAGAATATTTTCACAAAATTTTGTTTCTATTAAAAATTTTCTCAAAATTTTATTTCCTTTGAAAATTTTCTCAAAATTTTATTTATACAGAAATTTTGGCCAAAATTTTTTTTTTTATAGAAAATTTGATCAAATTTTAATTTAAATAGAATATTTTCACAAAATTTTATTTCTATTGAAAATTTTCTCAAAATTTTATTTATACAGAAAATTTGGTCAAAATTTTATTTATACAGAAAATTTGGTCAAAATTTTATTTTTATAGAAAATTTGGTTAAAATTTTATTTAAATAGAATATTTTCACAAAATTTTATTTCTATTGAAAATGTTCTCAAAATTTTATTTTCTTTGAACATTTTCTCAAAATATTATTTAAACAGAAAATTTGGTAAAAATTTTATTTTTATAGAAAATTTGGTAAAAATTTTATTTTTATAGAAAATTTGGTCAAAATTTTATTTAAATAGAATATTTTCACAAAATTTTATTTATAGAGAATATTTTCTCAAAATTTTATTTCTATAGAAGATTTTGACAAAGTTTTATTTCTGTAGAAGATTTTCACAAAATTTTAGTTCTATAGAAAACTTTTTAAGAATTTTCTTTCTATAGAAAATTTTCTCAAAATTCTTTAGAAATTTTTTTAAGAATTTTATTTCTATAGAAAATTTGGCCAAAATTTTATTTCTAAAAAAAATCTGTTCAAACTTTTGTTTCTATAGAAAATATTTGTTAACATTTGATTTCGATTAAATTTTTCCCAAAATTTTAGTTCTATAGAAAATTTTCTCAAAAATGTATTTCTATATAAAACTTTGTCAAAATTTTACTTATATATAAGTTGGAGAGGGATGTTTTGACAAATCTACCAAGAAAACTAAGAATTTTATCAATCTACCAAACTGTAAAAAGTCTACCAGTTTTGGTAGAATTCTACAAACTGTGGCAACCGTGTTCCGGAGTCGGAGTCGAGGCTAATGAGAAATGATGGTGTCAGAGTCAGAGCCGTGCAAAATTAGCTCGACTCTACAACCACAGAAAGTTGCTCAACATATATTCAAAATTAAATCTTGGTGGCCGTATATATTCTTTTTTGTCCTTCCAGATCGGTACCCACATTCTTACAAAAATACCAAATATGGTTCATAGAGGTACTGTGTACCAGTGGCAAGCTACTACAGATGATTACGAATAAATCCAAACAAAATACAATTTTCCTAAAATTTTTACAGCAATTCTGATAGATGTTGCGCAAAACACTATTCTTGATATGGATTGCATGTAAGGTATTATAATGACTAATGAAAGCATCTATAAAATAATATTAAAATATTACACAAAAAAATCTATAAATTATTTATTAATTTTTAAGCCTAGAAAATTCCTATATCTCTACTATAGAAATAGAATTAAACAATTATCTTTTATTTGCGCCTATAAAATCAATATTTCTTTCGTAACTATCATTACCATTTTTTTTTTGTATCTTACCGTGGGATCATTTATTTTATTTTTTGTTTTCTGTCAACAGAAATATAACTCTATTCATCAATAATTGCTAGGCGAAATAAAAGCAAAATTGAGACAAAACTCTGGGTATAAAAAGCATAGATTTTGGCAAAAAGATCATCATTAATCAACCAACCGTCGAAAGTAAGCAATCGCAAATTGTAAATTTTGAGATAAAATCATGAAGGTTTTCATTACTTTGGCCATTGTTTACTTTATTGCTTCGGCTACTGTAAGTTTTGTTTTTGATAGAATATTTGGATCTTGTTTGATTTAATGTTTGCTTTTATCCACAGGCCGTTGAATTAACTGAGGAGCAACAGATTAAAGCTAAGGAACATTTGGCTGCTTGTTCCAAAGAAGAAAATGTCTCTGAAGCCGACGTAACCAAATTCAGTAACAAGGATTTTGCCAATCCCACCAAAGAATTTAAATGTTTGAGCACTTGTTTCTTTGAAAAGGCTGGTACCTTAAAGGATAACGAGGTGCAAGAAGATGTTGTCCTACAAAAATTGGGTGCCCTTATTGGTGAGGAGAAGACCAAACATATTTTGGAAAAATGCAAAGGCATTAAGGCCGAAGATCGTTGTGAAACTGGTTTTAAAATCTTCGAATGTTTCCAAGCAGCTCAAGCTGAAGAAAAAGCCTAAAGCAAAGCAAAAAAATAACAATAAATAAAAGTATTGAGAAATGAAAAAAATAAAATAAAAAATATGAAAAGTAATGAAATGAAACAATGAAATACAAGATTTAAAAAATTAAATATCGTAGCCCATAAAAAAATCAAGAATTGAAAATTAGGCATTAATTGGTATCAGTTCTTTGGCAGATTATGGACTTATATCGGTGCCCTTCTTCCCAAAATGAAATGTGACAGTAACAGAAACGCTCACCCAGAGAAGGAATATAATCACCTCAAACATGTTTTAAAAGCAAAATGTTAGATGATGGGAAACATCCAACATGTTTGTCGCAACTATGTTACTTTTTGGCAAACGTATTATGTTTGGCGAGAAAACAAAATGTTTCTATGTTTCTAAAAGCAAAATTTTGTTTTTGGATGGAAAACATCTAACATGTTTGTCGCAACAATGTTATTTTTTTGGCAAGCATTTTATATTTGGTGAAAAAACAAAATTTTTGCAAAATATTTCATGTTTTCTATCAAAATATCATATTCATTCTTTGCAAGCGAGCAACCCCACTAATGAACTTGATGACACATTTCAGTGATATAATTAACCCTTTGACTACCGATTTCTGCTTCAGGGAACATTCAGAAACTACCATAGTTTTGAGCTATTCTCAATATTATGCAAAGTTTCGAGCTATTTCTCAATATTAATTTTATGTTTTTTTTTATACCCATAGTCAAATAACAATTTTGACTTGCCAGAAAACGTTCCTATAAGAAATTTGATTCAGGACTTCATAAAATATATTTCTTTCGAATTTACATAACCCCTGAGACCATCCAGCCCTGGTGTCTGTCCATCCCTCTGTCGATGTATTTGTTGGTCGCAATTATTATATATTTATACCCTCCACCATAGGATGGGGGTATATTAACTTTATCATTCCGTTTGTAACACATCGAAATATTGTTCTAAGACCCCATAAAGTATATTTATTGTGGATCGCGGTGAAATTCTGAGTCGATCTAAGTATGTCCGTCCGTCCGTCCGTATGTTGAAATTACGCTAACTTCCGAACGAAACAAGCTATCGACTTGAAACTTGGCACAGGTAGTTGTTATTTATGTAGGTTGGATGGTATTGCAAATGGGCCATATTGGACCACTTTTACGTATAGCCTCCATATAAACAGACCCTCAGATTTGGCCTGCGGAGCCTCTTAGAGAAACAAATTTCATCTGATCCGGTTGAAATTTGGTACATGGTGTTAGTAAATGGCTTCTAACAACCATGCAAAAATTGGTCCATAGCGGTCAATAATTATATATAGCCCCCATAAAAACCGATCCCCAAAATTTGACTTCGGGAACCTCTTGGAGGAGCAAAATTCATCCGATTTGGTTTAAATTTTGGTACATGGTGTTAGTATATTGTCTCTAACAACCATGCAAAAATTGGTACATATCGGTCCATAATAATATATGGCCCCCTTATAAATCGATCCTCAGATTTGAACTCCGAAGCCTCTTGGAAGAGCACAATTCATGTGATCCGTTGAAATTTCGTACGTGGTGTCAGTATATGGTCTCTAACAACCATGCGAAAATTGGTCCATATCGGTCCATAATTATATATAGCCCCCATATAAATCGATCCCCAGATTTGACCTCCGGAACCTCTTGGAGGAGCAAAATTTATCCGATTCGGTTGAAATTTGGTACATTGCGCTAGTATGTGGCCGCTAACAACCATGCCAAAATTGGTCCATAGTTATATAGTCGATCCACAATCACACAAAAATTGGTCCATATCGCCAAAAATAATATACCAAATTTTATTTCTATACAAAATTTTGTCAAAATTTTGTTTCTATAAAAAATTTTGTCAAAATTTTATTTCTATAGAAAATTTTGTCAAAAATTTTATTTCTATAGAAAATTTGGTCAAAATTTTATTTCTATAGAAAATTTTGTCAAAATATTATTTTTATAGAAAATTTTGTGAAAAATTTTATTTCTATAGAAAACTTTGTCAAACTGAAATATATACGTATTTAATCGGCCTTTTTTGTGTTTAATATATACCCCTATGGACTAGTTTACAATTTAGAAGACGTTGTTTAGAAGGTTTAAGATAACTTGTCATCGGCAAGAATTACCGCAACCCAAGTAATTCGATTGTGGATGACAGTCTTTAGTAGAAGTTTCGATGCAATTCATGGTGGAGGGTGCATATGATTCGGCCTGGCCGAAATTAAGGCAATATTTCGGCCGCAGACCATGGACATTCCAGCAGGACCTAACACGATTTAAAAAATATATTCTTCGCTTCATGTCTACCACATAATGGAGACGAAAATATCCGGATCTCAATCCTCTGTTCTTGCGGTTGGGGCATTTTTGAGACTAAGGTTGGCATTGAAAAATACGAATGTTTTGATTATCTCAATACCAAAAATAGGCCAGAATATCGCAGAACCAATTTCGTGCAGCGTGCGATGACTTTGTCGGCTATTTGAAGGAAATAATTCGGCAAAGATTGCTAATTCAAATAAATCCAAATTGATTCTATGAGGTAATGTTATTTCCGACATTTTTTTGCTTGTAAACAATAAAATTAAAACAAATTATTTTTTGTTGCATTACATATCAGTATGTAATTAATACAAAAACTATGAATAGATATCATTACTATGGTGTGAAATAATATCTGAGAATAATTAAAACCCTATTCAAAGTTCATCAGTCTCAATAGACAACTTTATTAAGTTGTCATGAAACATGTTCAATTGAATGCCTCTATAACAGTGTTGACCATGGTTAGGGTTAGTAGTCAAACTTGAATGGATTTTTTTTAATGATATTCAATTGTTTAAATAATATTTTTAATTAGCATTATATTTCCATATAATAACTACAAATATTGCATCTTGTAATGATTGTGACTCTTGTCTACAGATTCAGTTTCATAATATGTGAACTTTATCAACCCTGTGATTTTTATTTTGTCAAGTTGTATATTCTGCAATAGGGTTTCCCAAACTGTACTACTTATGTCCCATACTGTATTACAAAAAGGAGCAAGGCAGACATCGACAGATATAATTTTATAATTGTCGATGATTCGAGTTTCCATATAGTCAGAAATTTGGTAGATTGATAGAATTCTTGCTGTTTTGGTAGATTTTGCAAAACATATCTCTTCAACTAGGAGGTACTTGAATTTTCTAACATACAGAACTACAATTTTGACAAAACTTTCTATAGAAATAAATTTTTCACAAAATTTTCTATAGAAATGAAATTTTGACAAAATTTCCTATAGAAATTGAATTTTGACAAAAATTTTCTATAGAAATAAAATTTTGACAAAATTTCTATAGTAATAAATTTTTGACAAATTTTTCTATAGCAATAAAATTATGACAAAATTTTGTATAGAAATAAAATTTTAACAAAATTTTCTAAAAAAAAAGTTTTGACAAAATTTTCTATAAAAATAATATTTTGACAATTTTTTTTATAGAAATAAAATTTTCAGAAAATTTTCTATAGGAATAAAATTTTGAGGAAATTTTTTATAGAAATAAAATTTTGTCAAAATTTTACTTCTAAAAAAAACAAATTCTCTAAAAATAAAATTTTGACAAAATAAAATGTTGACAAAATTTTCTGGAAAAATGAAATTTAGAGAAAATTTTCTATAGAACTATAATTTTGACAAAAATTTTCTGGAGACATAAAATTTTGAGAAAATGTTCTATATTAATAAAATGTTGAGAAAATTTTCTATAGAAATAAAATTTTGAGAAAATGTTCTATAGCAATAAAATTTTGAGAAAATTTTCTATAGGAATAAATTGTTGAGAAAATTTTCTATGGAAATAAAATTTTGAGAAAATTTTCTATAGAAATAAAGTTTTGACAAAAATTTCTATAGAAGTAAAAATTTTATAAAATTTTCAATAGAAATAAATTTTTGACAAAATTTTCAATAGAAATAACATTTTGACAAAATATTCTCTAGAAATAAAATTTTGACAAAATTTTCTCTAGAAATAAAATATTGAAAAATTGCCTATAGAAATAAAATTTTGACGAAATTTTCCCTAGAAATAAAGTTTTGAAAAAAAAAATTCTATAAAAATAAAATTTTGACAAAATTTTCTATAAAAATAAAATTTTGACAGAATTTTCTATAAAAATAAAATGTTGATAAAATTTTCTATAGAAGTAAAATTTTGACAAAATTTTCTATAGAAGTAAAATTTTGACAAAATTTTCTCTAGAAATAAAATATTGAAACAAATGCCTATAAAAATAAAATTTTGACAAAATTTTCTCTAGAAATAAAATTTTGAAAAAAAATCTATAAAAATAAAATTAAATAAAAGGTTGAAAAAATTTTCGGGAGAAATAAAATTTTTAGAAAATTTTCTATAGAACTATAATTTTGACAAAATTTTCTGGAGACATAAAATTTTGAGAAAATTTTCTATATAAATAGAGAAAATGAGAAAATTTTCTATAGAAATAAAATTTTGAGAAAAATTTCTATAGAAATAAAATTTTGACAAAAATTTCTATAGAAATAAAATTTTGACAAAAATTTCTATAGAAATTTTTTTAAATTAAAATTTTCTATAAAAATAAAATATTGACAAAATTTTCTATAAAAATAAAATGTTGACAAAATTTTCTATAAAAATAAAATGTTGACAAAATTTTCTATAGGAATGAAATTTTGAGAAAATTTTCTGTAGAAAAAACTTTTGAGAAAATTTTTTTTAGGAAAAAAAATTGGAGAAAATTTTCTATAGAAATAAAATTTTGACAATATTTTCTTTTGATATAAAATTTTGACAAAAATTTCTATAGAAATAAAATTTTGACAAAATTTTCTATAGAAATAATATATACTTATGGAAGATATATACTTATGGAAGGCAAATTTTAATGTCCACGATAATGGCCAATCATAATAATCGATTGGATACAGACTATTTAAGAGACTCTGCAAAAAAAATTTCCAACCTTACTTTCAGGTGTTGATAAAGTAGCGTAAATATTAAAAGTCCATACAGTGAATACTCTCAGAAGTGGACGCCCACGATCGCCTATATAGTGTCCATAGTTGGGAGCTTTAAACTTATGAGGTTCATTTTAATGCCATGACTCACAAAAGTTGTCGACCTTTGAGGAGAGTGCGCTTTTCAGATTGTCCATGTTTGAGAGGTTTCACTGTATTTGATTATTAAAGGAAATACAAGTTTCACAATACTACAGATTAATTGTTGCATATTTAAATTCAAATTGTGTTAATTTATACGACCACATTTTTCGATTGGATCCGAACATTTTAATAATGACAATTATCTGCGAAGGGAACCAACAGAACCAGACTTTGTTTCACCATTTGCCCTTTATAATAAATCTCGCCATAATAACATGATTTGTATCACAGTTTTGAAATCTTTTGTCTAGGAACCGATAAAACTTTAATGTATCATATGCGTTAATGGAAGGCTAAGCAAATTACCGATAGTTTTTGTAACTCACATGTACATCAAGCAATCTGAGTGTTATCATTGTCCCTATCATGGAAATAATTTGATCTAGACCGAAAAAGTTTAGGGAATTTGAAGGATGTGTACACTGTTATATGCTCAAGTAGTAAAATTGAGCTCTCGTCTAGTTTGTCTAGTTTAGGAATTCAGTCTCTGGATTTCTTTGAGTTCCTCTTTTTCTAACTTACTTGATCCCACAAATGTACTCTCAACTCTATATCCTAGTCAGAATTCTCACGATCCTACTGATGATCACTCTATTTGATTAGTGCCCTGGTTCTGACCTCTTTGGAATTCTTTATTGTACTCCTGTCGTCCGTCCATTCGTCCTTCTCAATGTTGCTCAGTACTATATGAGCGCCTATGACCTATTTTTATACCATCCCCCATTTGCATGTGATATTAGTATATGGTCGAATTTTTTATCCCTAATAACAAATTTTCATCTTCAACCTCTTCGGAGCTTGTTCTGGACTAACGTTTATTATTCTTTTTTCACATAGCTACCTAAAGTTCTCTATATATTATCATGTAATTCGTTGTGACGAGATTTTTTTCAAAGGAAACTTTATGATATACAAGTTGATGGATATTTAAGATTTGGACCGGTCGAACATACGGTCGTATATATTTTTCGATTGTTTCAAATGAAAAAAACAAATTACCGATATCTTAAGAAAATTACACTACGAACTAACATCCTCCAAATGTAGTACATTTAAATGTTAAAAATCTATTTTAGCACATATTCCATTACAAGGTAAAAAATTCATTAAAATAATATTTTAATGAAATATGACTGTGACTCACATATATCACCTCGAAAGCAAAGTCATGGTGAATACCGTGTTGTAATAAAGGGCACATATGTAAAAAAATAATAATAATAATTCAAATACTACAATATATTGTTAAACAGTATTCTAGTAATTTAATGTAATGTACCTAGAACGATTAACAAACAAAACTAAGTCAATAGAATTGTCATGACTTGTGTTCTACAGTGTGATTTCTTAATAAACTCGATTTCTTTAGTATATTTCCATACCATATACGACTTTTGACTATAAAAAGACCTGGTTGAGAATCGTATACAGAATAGTATTAATTATTCACTTGAACTCGAGACTTGAAGATTTTCACTAGCAATGGAGATGAAATTGGTTATCGCTGTATTGTGTCTGATTGCCGTCACAGGTGTATATGGTCAATCGGTAAGAATTGTGAAAATATAAAAAAAGGATAAATGCTAAACCATATATCTTCCTTGGATTGGAATCACGTGAAGATGTTTGAATATAACTGCTTAGTGTAGATCTACAGAGAAAATTAAGAGAGTGAATATAAATTGATAAGATTTGCTTCTCCAAAAAGCTCTAGAACTTAAATTTGTGAATCGGTTTTTAAGGGAGCTGTACCTAAAAGTGATGCGATATGACCCATTTGCAATATCATCCGACATACATCAATATCAACTTCGTGTGGCAAGTTTCAAGTCGATAGCCTATTTCGTTCGGAAGTTATCATGATTTTCACAGACGGATGGACGGCCAGACTACCAGAGATCGACTCAGAATTTCACCACGACCAAGAATCTGAGACAAATATAAAAATATCAATGTGATATAAAGTGAAACTACAATGAAAATAATTTCATCCCAATATTGAACCTCACACTTCCTGACAATATAACTGGTCAGGTTAGGTATAGTGGCAACCAGAGAATGAAGCCGACCCATTTTTATGGGCGGTGATACCTCGATGTGATCTTTCCATCTTCTTCCTTCTGATGCGGTCCCAGAGCTTCCACCTGTTCGTTTTCTTTGAAATAAATTTCAGAACAACCAACCAGAGGCCCTGATGAATGAATAAGGAAGTATATTCCTTAGGTTAGGTTAGGTTAGGTTAGGTTAGGTTAGGTGGCAGCCCGATAATCCTCTTAATGTTTTGTGTAAAATCTTTAATTCGGTCTATTCACTGATTTATATTTAATTGAATTGAAAAGATATATTTCGTAATATCCCGGCTGCTATTAGCCGTGGAAATAAATAAATAAATAGGGTTATGAAATGAATATAGTTTCAGTCTTGTCTGTTGCGTATATCCCGAACGACGCCATTTATTGTCCACCACTACTGATTTTCGCACCCAATATTTACACAAGTCGGGCATCGATAATTCCCGAAAGAGGATTTTTGGGTTGGGCATTGAGCGTGGCTGTGAATACCATTTCAAGCCCCAGATATCCCTGCATAAAGTTTGAACTCTTCAGATTCAGTTTTGAGGTGTTTTCCAATAATGATATTTAACATTCATCATATTATCACAATGTCTTCATAATTTTAGCTTAAAACCACCCGACAAGAGTAGCTTAAAATCTTATATTTATCTGAATTTAGTTCTGCTCATAATTGTATTTCGTAATTTTCTCTTTATTTTTCAGCAACTAAACCTGAGTGAGGAACAAAAAGTACATGCTCTCCAATATGCAGCTGCATGCATGGAACAAGAAAAAAGTACAACCGAAGACTCTGTAGCTCTAACACGTGGTCAATTTAGTGGTCTGAGTAAAAATGCCAAATGTTTTGTCAAATGCTTCTTTGAAAAGGCTGGTTTTATGAAAGATGGTGTCGTTTTGCCCGATGTTCTAACAGAAAAATTGGGACCCAATGTTGGCGAGGATAAACTTAAGGCAATTATGGGAAAATGTAATAGCGTTAAGGGTAGTGATAAATGTGATACAGCTTTCAAGTTGTTTGAATGTTATTATAAAGAACATACTTTATTTTTGTAAAATCTGAACACAATAAAAATTACGATACTTAATGCTACACTCCGAAAAAATGTGTAAATATTATTAAGGAAAGCCATAGGATGAGGGATATAATAACTTTGTTTGTAACGTAAGTCAATATTGATCGCAGTACCCAAAAAGTATACACACTTCATGGTCATAATGGAATTTTGAGTCAATTTTGAGCCAATATTCGTCCGTTCGTATGATATAATCACTCTAGTTTTATAACGATATTAGTATGAAACTTAAGCACTTAAACTTACAAGGATTTCAGTGGTGAAGTAATAGAGATGCGCTTCTTCTACGTATGCATTTCAGCGCTTTCAGAAGCAGAAAATACAGATATGTTCCCCGTCAGAGGTGGTCATATGCCTTCTCTGGGTGGAATATAACATATATCACATTGCTTTCTAGCAATAAAAATTGGTCCATATCGGTCCATAATTATATATAGCCCCCATATAAACCGATCCCCAGATTTTACTTACGGAGCCTCTTGAAGGAGCAAATTTCATCCGATCCGGTTGGAATTCGGTACGTGGTATTTATATATGGCCTCTAATGACCATGCAAAAATTGGTCCATATCGGTCTATAATTATATATAGCCCCCATAAAAACCGATCCCCAGATTTGACTTACGGAGCCTCTTGGAGGAGCAAATTTCATCCGATCCGGTTGAAATTCGGTACGTGGTGTTAGATTATGGTCTCTAACAACTATGCAAAAATTGGTACATGTCGGTCCATAATTATATATAGCCCCCATATAAATCGATCCCCAGATTTGAACTCCGGAGACTCTTGGAAGAGCAAATTTCATCCGATCGGGTTGAAATTTGGTACGAGGTGTAGTATACGGTATCTAACAACCATGCAAAAATTGGTCCATATCGGTCTATAATTATATATATAGCCCCCAGATTTGACTTACGGAGCCTCTTAGGGGAACAAATTTCATCCGATCCGGTTGAAATTCGGTACGTGGTGTTTATATATGACCTCTAATAACCGTGCAAAAATTACTCCATATCGGTCTATAATTATATATAGCCCCTATATAAACCGATCCCCAGATTTGACTTACGGAGCCTCTTGGAGGTAGGGTTGCCAGATGATGGTTGCCGAAATCCGGGACATTGCGCCGTACATTCCGGGATTTGTCGGGACAAGCAAAAACAGTCATATTTTTCGATATTAGTTCCCCATATTTTATCACCTGGTAAATTTGCATAAACGCCATGGCGTAGTCGTAATTGTTAGCAAGCTTTGAAATTCCTAAATATATTGAAGCCTCTGAAACTTTCTCTAAATATATTGAAGCCTCTGAAACTTTCTCTAACAACCATGCAAAACTTGGTACATGTCGGTCCATAATTATATATAGCTCCCATATAAATCGATCACCAGATTTGACCTCCGGAACCTTATTGAGGAGAAAAATTCATCCGATTCGGTTGAAATTTGGTACATTGTACTACTATATGGACGCTAACAACCATGCTAAAATTGGTCCATATCGGTCTATAATTATATACAACCGATCCCCAATCACACAAAAAGTGGTCTCTATCGGTTCATAATTCGATATAGCCCCCATATAAAGCAACCCACATATTTCAATTCTGGCTCTCTAATTACCGAGCAAAAGTCCATATGGGTTCGTAATTATTTGTAGACTTA
Organism: Haematobia irritans; assembly: GCF_050003625.1. Taxonomy (NCBI): domain Eukaryota; kingdom Metazoa; phylum Arthropoda; class Insecta; order Diptera; family Muscidae; genus Haematobia; species Haematobia irritans. The sequence goes on from NC_134401.1 coordinate 26,815,892, forward strand.
CCTATATATACATTTTTGTCTAATATATACCACATATGGTCTATATTACAGTTTAGAAGACTGTTTAAGAAAGTTGAAGATACCTTGCCATAGGCAAGTAATTCGATTGTGAGTGACAGTCTTTAGTAGAAGTTTCTACGCAATCCATGTTGGAGGGTACATAAGATTCGGCCTAGCCGAACTTACGGCCGTATATATTTGTTGTGTATTCGAGATCTTTAAAACTTTACCAGGCTAATTAATTTTTCATCTATCGTACCCACACCTAAATAATAAATAATAATAATCAACGTTTTTATTACAGCATTACTGATATAAACTCATATTATGCAAATACTTGTTTAATAAAAGTAGTTAATTGGTATTTTATCTTGCTATAATTGTAAAAACATTAAGTAAATGTACCAAAATATCATATCAAAAAAAAAAAAAAAACAATCAAATAATAAAACAATATACTATTTATGGAATTTAGTGTACCCTATATAAAGGAATGGAAAAATATAAACCATTTGTTCGGAGGGTTTAAAACGAATTTAAGTAAAATTGAGCAAAGTATGCAAATTCTAAAAATTCGTATTTTTACCAGAGGTGATGAAATAGATTTAAATATTTCTTTAAATATTTCTATTTTACAAACCACTTCAGTAGCATATTATCATGCAAGTTAGTGTGTCTGATTGCTATCCTGCACACACGTTTTGAAATTGTAGACCATATAATATAGAATGAATCATGTAGAGTTAATCAAAATTTCAAAGCACTTAAATTCCAAAATAATTTTAAATAAAACTCCAGATGGAAAAACTACAAAATAATATCAATTAGTTTCAACTGCCATTAAAAAGAGATCAATAATACAATTTGCAATCAACTGTGACTTATGGCCCAAATAACATTTTCCTATAAATAGCAGAAATGTATACGGCTTCAGTATCAGTAACTTTTTTGATCAAAATAACAATTATTCGCGTTAAAAAAAAATAAATTTTAAAAAATGAAATATCTTTCAATATTTGCTTTGGTAGTTCTTCTTGCTGGCGAGACAGTCAATGCACTTGTGGTAAGTTATAGTGAAACCCTTTCACATCAATGTAGCCTTTCTTAAGGATTCGCTTTATCCATATCACAGCCTGTCAAACTGAGTGCAGAACAAATGGCTCGTGCTGCGCAAGTGGCTGCCGAATGCATTGCTCAAGAAAAAACCACCAAAGATGCTGTCATTGCTTTCTCGCAGGGTGAATTTTCCAAGGCTGACAAAAATGTAAAATGCTATGCAAATTGTTTTCTTACCAAAGCTGGTATCCTTGTTGATGGTGTTGTGCAACCATCTGTGGTCAAACAAAAATTGGAAGGTACTGTTGGTGAAGAGAAATTGAAGGCGATTATGGAAAAATGTGGTCATCTCAAAGGTAGTGATAATTGTGAGACAGCTTTTATGCTCTTCGAATGTTATCACAAAGAACATGCCGATATTGTTTGAAAAGGAACTGAGAGACAATTCCGGTCGTTCGATGTTGAAACTTGTTTCTGTAAAATTATAACAAACAAAACTTATTTAATAAATTACAGCATCCATAAACATGAAAGAAGAAACCTATTTTCTATTACGTATTGAGAATAATGCTAAGATCATGTGTGGAAGAGTTTACTTTAATAGATAAAAACTGAGGGATTTGGATATTTTCAGCGAGGTAATTAAGCGGGAATTTTGTTTAATTGGCTGCTACATTTCAGTTGAGATGAGTTGACTCACTAAATATTTCCAGCGGCTCCTAAAATAAGGGGAGCAAAGCCACCATGGTGCAACCCACCCAAAAACCCAAAAAATACTTCAGCAGTAAGAGTTTAATTGCGTTTTTTGGTATACAATAAAGTAGGCAGTGCATCCACACTGCATGAATCGGTGACAAAAACGTAAACGAGTAAGCAAATTAGTTTATGATCATTCATTTACGTTATTGCAACCAATTCATGCAGTATAGATGCATGAACAGTAGATCCTTTACGCCAACCCAGCAAAAATACTTCAGCAGTAAGAGTTTAATTGCGTTTTTTGGTATACAATAAAGTAGGCAGTGCCTCCACACTGCATGTATCGGTGACAAAAACGTAAACGAGTAATGAAATTAGCTTATGATCATTCGTTTACGTTATTGCAACAAATTCATGCTGTATAGATGCATGAAAGTTAGTGCTGTTTTCCTTCACACCAACAATGCTATACTCAAGATTATACAACACTTCTGAGCAATAATGCTATTGAAATGAACAATTGTATCAGCGCAACGTAGAAGCTGCTCTAAATCGGGACATCGTCCACAAAAATCAGCGCTGATTCGGTTGTTTTGCAAGCAGTTGGTACTGCCTCTCTCCCTTACAATCCTGCTGAAATAGTGCTCAATTTTTTGCTGGGAACAATGCTATACTCAAGACCAGGGCTGTGGAGTCGTGTCAATTTTGCTCGACTACGACTCCAACATTTCTTATTAGCCTCGACTCCGGAGTCGACTCCAATTTTGCTCGACTACGACTCCAACATTTCTTATTAGCCTCGACTCCGGAGTCGACTCCAGGTAGTGTACCTAAATTTCATTTTAACAGTATTCCAATTGTAATTTTAAGGTGTAGTGTTCCAAAAATAGACCGATATAAGTATTCTATTTTGTCATATGTGTTTATATGTGCTAAAGAACCCTAATTTTAAATTTTGATGCGACTCGACGAAAAATCTTAGCATTTTAGGGATGTAAAGAACTCTACATTTTAATATCAGGCCAATTAATTAAAATACGACACAAGACTATATAGCGACCACATCAAAATATGGGTAGATAACAACAATCTCCAGAATATGTATTTATAAAAACCAAAAATTTCCAGAAGTTTAAGAAGTAAAATCCTGGTATTAATCTATATAGGCATTTTATAAAAAATAAATCTATATAAAAAAGAAAAGTACAAAAATCAAAATGTTGGGCTAATCAAATAGAAAGTTTAGATGTTAAACAAGTATATACGGCCGTAAGTTCGGCCAGGCCGAAGCTTATGTACCCTCCACCATGGATTGCGTAGAAACTTCTACTGAAGACTGTCATCCACAATCGAATTAAAGGGTGATACGGTCAAAATTTGGTCAAGGGAAAACGCGTGTAAATCGGTGAAATCGTTTATTTAAAAAATCAAATTAATTTTTTTTTTTCAAGTTCAATTAGTATAAAATTCAGGAAAAATATTCAGTTAGGCTTTCGCTTTTCCAAATCCGAATTGCCGGGCCTCACGCTTGACACCTGCCATCAGATTTTGTACAGCCACCTTGTCCACCTTCTTCGCCGCAGAAAGCCAGTTTGCCTTGAACTGCTGCTCGTCCTTAGCAGTCTTTTTGGTCTTCTTTAGGTTCCGCTTGACAATAGCCCAGTATTTCTCAATTGGGCGGAGCTCTGGCGTGTTGGGAGGGTTCTTGTCCTTGGGAACCACCTGCACGTTGTTGGCGGCGTACCATTCCATGGCCTTTTTACCGTAATGGCAAGATGCCAAATCCGGCCAAAACAGTACGGAACAACCGTGTTTCTTCAGGAAAGGCAGCAGACGTTTATTCAAACACTCTTTCACGTAAATTTCTTGGTTGACAGTCCCGGAAGCTATGAAAATGCTGTTTTTCAAGCCACAGGTACAGATGGCTTGCCAAACCAGATATTTCTTTGCGAACTTTGACAGCTTTATGTGGTTGAAAATATCTGCTACTTTTCCCCTTCCTTTTGCCGTATAAAACTCCTGTCCCGGAAGCTGCTTGTAGTCGGCTTTGACGTAGGTTTCGTTGTCCACTACCACGCAGTCAAACTTCGTCAGCATCGTCGTGTACAGCCTCCGGGATCGCGCTTTGGCCGTCGTATTTTATTTATCATCGCGATTTGGAGTCACTACCTTCTTGTAAGTCGATAGTCCGGCTCGTTTTTTGGCTCGATGCACGGTTGTAGACGATACACCCAGCTTATTTGCGGCATCTCGGAGAGAGAGGTTAGGGTTTCGCTTGAAACTACCGGCAACTCTCTTTGTCGTCTCAGCGGCTTCCGGTTTTCGATTTCCCCCCGATCCAGTCTTCCGGTTTTCGATTTCCCCCCGATCCAGACTTCTTCGCTGTCGATAAACGTTCCCCAAACACTTTAATTACATTTGTAATGGTTGATTTGGCAACTTTTAGCGATTTTGCCAGCTTTGCGTGCGAGTAGCTCGGATTTTCGCGATGCGCGAGCAAAATTTTGATACGCTGCTCTTCTTGCTTGGACGGCATTTTGACAACTGAAGAGTGAATTCCAAAATCAAAATAGGAGCAACATTCTACACACACACCTTCAAAATGAGGGGTGTTCAGGTTTTTTAAATGCAAAATTGAAAGAAATACGTCAAGTTTATTTTGACCAAATTTTGACCGTGTCACCCTTTAGAAGCTGCTCTAAATCGGAACATTGCCCACAAAAATTAGCGGTGATTCGGTTGTTTTGTAAGCAGTTGGTACTGCCTCTCTCCCTTACAATCCTACTGAAATAGTGCTCCATTTTTTGCTGGGAACAATGCTATACTCAAGACTATATATCACTTCTGAGCAATATATCTAGTAAAATTAGCAATTATATCAGCTCTATGTAGAAGCTGCTCTAAATTGGGACATCGCCCACAACAATCAGCGCTGATTCGGTTGTTTTGTAAGCAGTTGGTACTGCCTCTCTCCCTTACAATCCTGCAGAAATAGCGCTCCATTTTTTGCTGGGAATGGTTAGCATGCCCGCCTTGCATACAAAGGGTCATGGGTTCGATTCCTGCTTCGACCGAACACCAAAAAGTTTTTCAGCGGTGGAGTATCCCACCTCAGTAATGCTGGTGACATTTCTGAGTGTTTCATAGCTTGTCTAAGTGGTTTCACTGTCAAGTGGAACGCCGTTCGGACTCGGCTATAAAATTGAGGTCCCTCGTCATTAATCTAAACATGAAATTGGGCAGCACTCAGTGATAAGAGAGAAGTTCACCAAGGTGGTATTACAATAGACTGACTAGTCTAAATGCGCCTGAAATATAGGGCTGTCACTATCCCTAACCTGGCCTAACTAATCTAGATATATTTTGCAATTTCAATAGTCAAATTCAAAATTTCAACGATGTTGTCCTTTATAAAGAAGTGTGTCATTGTTTATACCCTTCACCACTATTGTGATACAGGGTAAAATAAGTTTGTGCATTTGTGATGATGGTGTGTGTCGATCCATGTTTCGGTAAAGCCCCCATATAGCCCGATCTTTTGATTTGATTTCTTGGGTTTTTGGATACCGCAATTTTTATCTATTCCGCTTCGGGGAATAGTTTTCAAAGGAAATAGTTCACTTTGATTCATGGTGGGAGCCACCGTGGTGCCCTCAGAAGAGGGCACTAAACATTAAAAATTCTAATTTAATTATAATATTTCGTAATTAAAAACGAATTATATTAACAAATGATTCTGCAGGTTTAAGAACTGGGGGAACTGGAATCACATGTATGGTCATAGTTTCGAAGGCTGGGCGATACATATGGGTTTATTTTCCTTAAAAATCGGTTAATGCTTTTCCTATGCAATTTATCTTATGTTAAATAAGGAAAAACTTCGTCTCGTTGCAGTATTAGAATTATTTGGTGTGTGCATATAAACTAAAGCAATGCGACATAACAAAAAAAAAAAAAAAAAAAACATTCATTCATATGGAAATAACCATATGAGATTAACTTGACATTGTTGACATGGAATCCCTTATGTAAATCCAGACAGACTGCACAGAAAGCTATGCATATATGAAAAAATAAAAGAAAAACCTCCAAAGATATGCACTTATACAAGTGAAAGAAGTTGAGGATGGTCGAATATATTAAGCCTCAAAACAGACTCTAATATGGTGTGTTAGGTTTGCTTATACATGGGTACAGTGGCAGCCCGATATTTCAGACTCACTTAGACTATTCAGTCCATTGTGATACCACAGTGATGGACTTTTCTCTTATAACTGAGTGCTGCCCGATTCTATGTGAGGCTCCATGACAAGGGACCTCCTTTTTATAGCCGAGTCCGAACGGCATTTCACAATGCATTTAAAGAACCGTTGAAACACTCAGAAATGTCACCATCATTACTGAGGTGGGTGGGATAATCCACCGCTGAAAAATTTTTGGTGTTCGGTCGAAGCAAGAATCGAACCCACGACCTTATCTCACAAATTAATTTGCTTACAGACGTCAAATTTTGACACGAATCATTTGAAGGTTGGTACTATATAAAAATAATATGCATTTAATACTAGCGACGCCATCTATGTGTCAGACCGGGGACTTATCAGCCAACCTGTTAGTTAGATACAATCCACTATTGGATGAGTATAATTAAAATCTGGGTAAGGCCAGCACTTGAATTTTCAGGGAGAGATTATGCCCATATATAAAATTGGGTGAACAAATTAAAGAACAATTTCTGCGGTTATTCTTGTCATTGCAGTTATAAAAATTTTAATTTAAGAAGTTTTATAATTTTCCTTAATTATTTAAACTTGTATATCTCAAAAATCGACTCGATATATTTCCAAGATAATTTTTGTGTGTTTTTATACCCTCCATCACTATTGCGATACAGGGTATAACAATTTTAAGTATTTGTATGTAAACGACCACAAGGAGCAGTCATAGATCCATATTTTATTATAGCGATTGTCTTAGAATTAAATTCTGAGTCGATTAAGCTCCGATGCCCGTCTGTCTGTCTGTATGTCTATCTGTTGATGTATTTCTGTGTACAAAGTCCAGCTTACAGTTTTAGTCCGATATGGACTAAAGGGTCTGTTCGGATAAACCACTGTGCGAGAAGTCTCAATAACATCAATATCTACCTGTAGTAACAGCATCCAGCATTGTACATATGGCTAAACATACAAACGTTGCATCAGCCACGCATAAATATGTATGTTGGTGCGTTTACCCCTGAAATGCATTTTTACGCTCTTTTTACAACATCAACAACAACATGCGATGCAATGCAAAAATGCATATTGATATTCTATCAACTTGCCTAAAGAGACAATGATCAACAAGAAGACGATAATGATTTTGATATTTTTCTCATTCCTTTTTTGCATGGAGAATTTTTTATATTCTGTTTTTCGATAGTTAGTTGAGTTGCATTGTTACAGCCAAATAAAACGATCAATTTGGATCACTAAAATTATAAAATTTTCGAGTTTTAATTTTTGAAATAATAGCCTATAAAAAAGCTTATAGGCTCAACATTGGTGACCCCGACGTGATCGATTGGAATCACGTATTTTTAGTGCCAAGTCGGGTATTAAAATATAAAAATTTCGTCGGATTTTAAGCCAAAAAAAAAACTTGAGACTTGCTCAGACAGCGAATATTGCGTAATCCATTGCGTAATTATAAAAGCTGAATTTTGGATTTTTGATTAAAAATTGGAAAAATATGCCAGATTTTAATACATCATCATCATCTAATTCCAAGGAATCGGGTAAGGAAAGCTCCGATCTATCGCAGTGCTTAAAAAAAGTGGAATTAATCGGTAAGCAGCTGGAGAAATTTAATAAGCGCATTACTTCCGATGAATTACAAACACTGGATGAAGCTGATCTGTCCGTCCGCCTCGATTATGTTGAAAGTTTAAATACAAATTTCGAAAATTCCCTATCAATTGTGGAAAATTATCAAGGAGATAGTTTGGATGAAACTATCAGAGACAATTTTATGAAATCTTATTTTGAAGCAAAGGCAAAACTAAAGCGGAAAATTGTGGCCAGTGGCGGTACACGTTCTTTACCTTCATCATCAACTTTTCGTCAATTTTCGATAGAGGAACCAAGAAATATTCGCAAAACTCGACTGCCAGAACTAAAAATTCCAGCTTTCAGTGGTTCATACACCGACTGGCCGAACTTTTTTGCTATGTTTACCACAGTTATAGCCAACGATATGGATTTAACCAATATAGAAAAGTTCCAGCATCTACGGTCTCTCTTAACTGGATCTGCTTTGGATACGATATCATCTTTGGAGCCGAATGATGCAAATTATGATAAAGCAATTGAATTACTTAAAAATCGATTCGATAATAAATTGCTTCTTTTTCAGATGCATATCAAAGAGGTTTTTGGGTTGAAAAATGTTGAAAAAGGGTCTGCATCCAGTCTTCGCCAGCTTAGCGATAAACTCAACGCTCATATACGAGCCCTCGAAACGATATGTACCAAAGAGCAATTGGCAGATGGATTTCTCGTTAATTTAGTGGTTTCTAAACTGGATCACCAAACACAAGCCAAGTGGGAAGAAGGGTTGCAAAATGATAGATTGCCAACATGGCCATTCATGGCTTCCTTTCTTGAACGAAGATGTCGTATGATGGAAAATCTTGAGAGCTCTATGAAACCAACCACATCTAATCAACAATCAAGTAAGAAATCGAATTCCCAAGGTCGAAATGTTTTGATAGCTTCCGGAGCCAAGCAATCGTTTTGTACATTTTGTAATGCAAATGATCATTACATATCGAATTGCTCACAGTTTTCAAATCTCTCCCCAACGCTACGTTTTAGAGAAGTAAAAAGACTAAATTTGTGTCTTAACTGTTTAAGAAAGGGTCATAGACTCCAGAAATGTAAGTTTGGGCCCTGCAATATCTGCCAAATGAAACACCACTCGCTATTACATATCGATAATAATTTTGAATCACTATCAACACCCACACAAGCTAACAACAACATCAATCAAGGGCACCCACCATCTTCCTCGCAGCCACCGCAAGTACAAACACAATCTACTCTCGTTTCATCAAATCCTACCCAACAATTCGAAACTGCTGATGGTACAAATATTTTGTTAGCGACCGCTATTGTTTTGGTTAAAACTAATTCTGGCGTATTCGTTCCATGCCGAGCGATTCTAGATTCGGCCTCCCAGCTAAATTTTATAACAACTCGATTTGTCAATCAGGCCCAGTTAAAGGTGAGAAATTCAAATATCGTAATATCTGGTATCGGCGAAGGTAACATTTTGGCTGATAAATCGACAGAAATATTAATAAAATCATGCCACAGTGAATATTCTGTTTCATTCGTAGCTGTTGTGATACCATCAATTACAGAATACCAGCCAAATCGAAATCTTAAGGTAAATGATTTCAAAATCCCTCATAACATTAAATTAGCTGATTCCAACTTTTGTGAGAGGGGAAGAATAGATCTACTTATTGGCGCTGGCCTATTTTTCGAACTAATGAGCGTTGGCCAAATACGCTGTGGAAATAATTCGACAATTTTACAAAAAACCCGTCTTGGATGGGTGGTATCTGGTGGGGGCGCATCTCACTCGAATGCATGTTCATTAGCCGCTGCATCAAAGGCCATTACAAAAGGCGAACATGAATCGTTGGCTGATATTGTAAAGAGCTTTTGGGAAGTAGAGCAGAATTTTGGAAACCCTGGGCAGCTTAATTCCGACGATGAGTTCTGTGAGCAACATTTTATTGAAAACACAGTGCGTCTATCCTCTGGTGAATATTCAGTTTCATTACCAAAGAAAATAAATTCAAATGAACTTGGTGATTCTTATGGGAGAGCCCACAGTCGATTTCTCAATTTAGAGAGAAAATTGAATAAATTGCCTGCAGTAAAGAAAAAATACAGTGAGTTCATGAGTGAGTATATCGATCTAAAGCACATGAGTCTCGTCACAGATATTCCTCCACAAACCAAAACTTATTTTCTGCCTCACCACTGTGTGCATAAGGAGGAGAGCACAACTACCAAGCTCAGGGTAGTATTTGATGGGTCGGCAAAAACAAACACAGGCCTTTCATTAAACGAAACTCTTCATTCGGGCCCTACTATACAGGCCAAATTATTTAATACGATACTTCGTTTTAGATTTTTCAAAATCGCTTTAAGTGGCGACATATGTAAGATGTATAGATGTGTTCTCATTAATCCACCAGATGATTACCTCCAATGTATATTGTGGAGAAATAGCTCTAGTGAGGACATACAAATATACAAGCTGAACACAGTGACTTACGGCACAAAACCCGCCGCCTTTCTTGCTATACGTGCAATGCATCAGCTTGCTTTTGATGAGAGAGAATTGTTTCCCATTGGTGCAAATATCGTCACTAGAGATTTTTATGTGGACGATTTGATCTCCGGAGGGGATTCAATAGAAGAGGTCATTGAAATAAGAGAACAAATCACGTCTCTTCTGAAGAGAGGAAACTTTCAAATACGAAAGTGGTGTTCTAATGATGACTCCGTCTTGGAAAATGTGCCTGCTGGTGATCGTGAAACTTTTTTAGAATTTCATGATGGGACAAATATCACTAAAACCCTGGGCCTTGTTTGGAATCCAAAGTTGGATAATTTTATTTTTTCATTTTCGCATTTTTTAGAATCAACAAATATTTCAAAGCGGACTGTTTTATCGTCTATAGCCCGTCTATATGACCCTCTGGGGCTAATTGGGCCTGTCATAACTAAGGCCAAAGTTTTTATGCAAAACTTGTGGAAAATTAAATTGGATTGGGATGAGAGCTTGCCCCAAGATTTGCACACTGCTTGGTTGCAATATGTTTCAAAATTTTCGTTTGCTAGCCAATTCGAATATCCTAGATTTGTTTTACTTCCAGATTCGGATGTTCAAATACATGCCTTTTGCGATGCGAGCATATCAGCCTATGGAGCCTGTATTTATGTGAGATCAGAGCACGAAGGAGAGATTCGGGTGAATTTATTATGCTCCAAATCTAGAGTGGCACCCCTTAAAGTTCTAACGATACCAAAATTGGAATTATCAGCAGCGCTGCTTCTCGCTGAACTTTTGGATGATGTTTCAAGTACTCTGGGCAAAGGTTATGAATGTCACTGCTGGTCGGACTCCATGGTAGTATTGTCGTGGCTGCGGGAAGAGTCTTCGAATTACAACATTTTTGTAAGTAATAGAGTGAGTCGTATCCAAAATCTGACCAAAAATATGATGTGGCACCATGTGCCTACCGCTAAAAATCCTGCGGATATATTATCGAGAGGTTCTACACCAGAAGAGCTGGTGAAGTGTAACCTGTGGAAAAATGGACCCTCTTTTTTATACAAAAATTTTGAACATTGGCCAAATAATATGAATTTCATTGAAGATTTGCCTGAACGTCGACGTGCAGTTCTAATTGCTTCGACGGTATATGATTTTGCTTTGAATTGCAAATTTCTAAATTCTTTCTATAAAATTCAACGGATTTTTGGATATGTATATCGTTTCATGAATTTTTCAAAATTTAAATCCGGCGAAAATACAATGGAAAATGATATTAAAATGGGAACTAAGATACTTTTTCGAAACATTCAAATAATTAATTTTTCAGCTGAATATAAAGCCTTGAAATCAAAATCAAATATTTCTACATCTAGCAAATTACTCGCGCTTGCACCATTTATGGATTCTGATGGGTTGATTAGAGTCGGCGGGCGGTTGCAAAATTCGTATTTAAATTTCGACGCTCAGCACCCAATAATTGTTCCGAAAAGCCACCCACTTACCAAGTCAATGGTCATTTACTTCCACGAAAAATTTCTGCACGCGGGTCCTCAAAGTCTTTTGGCAAATATTCGTCAGCAATATTGGCCTCTAGGAGGCAGGAAAACTATCAGCCTAATAATTGCTAAATGTATAAAGTGTTTTCGCTTAAAGCCTAAAATAGCTGAGCACATAATGGGCAGTTTGCCGCATGAAAGAGTTCAGCCAAGCAGGGCATTTTCTATAACTGGAATTGATTTTTGCGGGCCTTTTTATTATAAATCAGAGGTACGAAATCGGCCACCATTAAAAAGTTACATATGTATATTTATATGTTTTGCAACTAAGGCGATACATATGGAATTGGTATCCGACTTATCTACATCGTCGTTCCTGTCATCCTTAAAGCGATTCATCTCGATTCGAGGCAAACCAAAAACTATTTGGTCGGACAATGCCACAAATTTTGTAGGAGCCAAAAACGAATTGGGTGAACTACGGCAACTTTTTTTCAACCAAACGAGCATGCAGCAAATCCAAAAACACTGTTTTGAGGATGAAATCAATTGGAAATTTATACCGCCCAGATCACCGCACTTTGGGGGCCTTTGGGAGGCTGCGGTTAAATCGGCCAAGTATCATTTCTATCGCACAGTGGGGCAGTCAGTTCTTTCATTTGATGAATTAAGGACCCTGGTATGTGAAATATGTGCCGTGTTAAATTCTAGACCTCTATGCCAAATATCAGAAGATCCAAACGATCTCGAAGTGTTGACACCTGGCCACTTTTTAGTTGGCGCCCCATTAACAACAATTTCGGAGCCCGATGTAACAGATTTGAATATTAATAGATTGAATAGATGGCAAAAGGTTTGCTATATGCAGCAAATATTTTGGAAGAAGTGGAGTTCTTCTTATCTGGCCCTTCTTCAAGAGCGGTCAAAGTGGAAGTCACAACGCAAAAATGTTGCCATCGGAGATATGGTACTTGTAAAAGATGACAATCTGCCACCTTTGAAATGGCTTTTGGGACGAGTTGTAGATGTTGTAAGAGGCAACGATGAAATAGTTCGAGTGGCAATCATAAAAACCATCAACGGCATAATTCGACGATCAGTTGCCAAATTAGCCGTACTACCCATTAATGATAATGTTGTTGAAACGCACAGCCTTCCAACGGGGGGAGGATGTTCGGATAAACCACTGTGCGAGAAGTCTCAATAACATCAATATCTACCTGTAGTAACAGCATCCAGCATTGTACATATGGCTAAACATACAAACGTTGCATCAGCCACGCATAAATATGTATGTTGGTGCGTTTACCCCTGAAATGCATTTTTACGCTCTTTTTACAACATCAACAACAACATGCGATGCAATGCAAAAATGCATATTGATATTCTATCAACTTGCCTAAAGAGACAATGATCAACAAGAAGACGATAATGATTTTGATATTTTTCTCATTCCTTTTTTGCATGGAGAATTTTTTATATTCTGTTTTTCGATAGTTAGTTGAGTTGCATTGTTACAGCCAAATAAAACGATCAATTTGGATCACTAAAATTATAAAATTTTCGAGTTTTAATTTTTGAAATAATAGCCTATAAAAAAGCTTATAGGCTCAACAGGGTCTTTTTGCGGCTCAATTGATTTTGATCCCTATTGATTTTGGAAAACATCGGTTCAGATTTAGATATAGCTGCTGTGTCATATCAGTCAACTTGGTTCAGTTTTAGATATAGCTCTCGTATGTATCTATCAGCCGATATGGATTGAGTTGGCCCCATTAGCTAGAGATTCGTTTCGCCCTATTTACACTCATAAGACTATACAGAGAAAAAAACGTGAACTATGTTATTGAAATGAAAATGAACTATATCATACGAAAATTGAACTAAATTGTATTCCAAATTTTGAGATTCATTAAATTAACGAAAGCTTTTTGACTTATTTGGATTTTTAAGTACCATTTGCGAAATGCATACTTCTCAAAAAGCAAAAATGAATTAGAAATAAAGAAAAAAATTTAGGCGCCCGATCATTCCCATTTTAACTACGCTGTAGTTCATTCTTACTATTTTTGAGAAATGTACGAAAGACTTCATCCCTCATTGAAATTCATTAATTGAAATTTTATTGCCAGTTAGTTCATAAATTTTTTGAGACATACCTGGAAATGTCTTACGAAATTTTAAAAATAAACTAAATTCAAATGAATTTGTTTGCAATAAATATAAGTTAATTTTAGCATCAGTTTTACAGCTGATTTGTATTCTGTGTATCGGGCAAAGTTTTACTCCGATTTACGTGAGACGTTGCACACAGCGTAGAATATAAATATTCTAGAAATTTTGTTGAAATCGGTTCAGATTTATATATAGCCCCCCATAAATGTCCATCGCCCGATATGGATTGAATTGGCCCACCTGGCCAGAGATTCCGATTTATTTGCTCCAAATTTTATACAAATAATACAATTGCAGGTATTGCCAAGTATGTAAAAGTTTAACATTTTGATATAGCTCCCATATACATCTTTCGACCGGGACTCGCAAACGAGCATAATGAATGCCATCGTGCTACCCCTGCTGATACTAGAATCAGAGAACTGAAACTAGAGATTAGTAAGGTGTCGACGAGCACAAGCGGAACACTTGGTTAGACCACTTGAAGCAATGTAACTTAGGCACAGGAACTGGTAAATTGTGGTAAACAGTGGAAGCCCTCTCGAACCCCACCATAAAGGATGATGGGATCGCAGTCACCTTTGGCGACGTGACGGTGACGGATTCGAAGAGATGCGCCAGATTTTTCAACCGACAGTTTGTCGGGCATCCCAAGATTGATAGACCGAAAAGGAGAGCCACTCGTCGCATATGTGGTCCCCGAGCCGATGACACACTACAATTTACCACAGCCGAAGTTACTAATGTCATCAACAGCGCGAAACCATCCAAGGCGCTGAGCCCCGATAGAATGTCAATGCTAATGCTGAAGCATCTGGGAATACTGGGAGTTGAGTACCTGCCTAGACTCCTCAATTCGTCCTTAGAATCACACATTATACCCGATGTCTGGAAGATGGGTAGGGTGATTCCACTACTGAAGCCAGGCAAAGACTCGAGCAAAGGTGAATCGTACAGACCGATATCCCTTCTCTTGCCAGTAGCCAAGACACTTGAGACACTACTCCTCCCCAGCCTTGTGGAGAATTTCCAGCTGCCCAGCATCAACATGGATTCCGAAAGATACGTAGCACGACGACAGTCATTTCAGCACACATCAATATGGGACTCGATCAGCCCAAGCCGTGTCACAGAACGGTCCTCGTGGCGCTTGACCAATCGAAGGCATTCGATACGGTCAACCATGCCACACTATTCGAGGACTTGGAGAATACGTCCCTACCGGCAGGAACCAGGGGTTCTGAATTATCTGTGCGTACGCCAGTCGTATGTGGAATTCAGGGACACACACAGAAAACAAATTTGTTGGGACAACCAATTCTTTTGCCAACCGATATATTTGGTTCCAGCTACTACCAAGAAATAACTGACATAATTTGTTACTACAACCAACTGTTGTGTGACATAACTTGAAAAACATTTGTTTGGATAACTAACATATGAGTAGATGAACCATATATTGGCAATCACAACCAATTCGATTTATTATGTGGTTAGAACAATCAACTGTTGTGTGATATAACTTGAAAAACATTTGTTTGGATAACTAACATATGAGTAGATTAACCATATATTGGCAATCACAACCACTTCGATTTATTATGTGGTTAGAACAATCAACTGTTGTCTATGCTAATAATATGTTGAATTATCGAGGCAACCAATATTTTGGTATCAGTACTATTTGTTTAGCACGAAAACCGTGCAAAATTTTAAAGAAAACTCATTTCAAATATTTTAAGTTTTAAATTAATTTATTGTGTATTCATAAAAACGGAAAATAAAAGCATATAAACATTAAATATTTAGTAATCCCAAACAACAAATTCTTCGCCAGTAGCGGATATAGACACATGTGACCAACAATTTACATTAATTTTTTTAAAGTCAATAATAGTATTAATACAGTCAGTAGAACTTATTTTATACGCAAAATAGTGATTATCAAAGTATAAAGTTTTTAAAAGCTTAGCACACAAAAAATAATAACCATCTTCGACAATTATATGTTCAATTAATCCAAAAAAGGGCTCGCCATTTATGTATTCGTCAAAACAAATAACACAGTTTTTTTTCAAAGACTTGTTGTTAATTAAAAGGTAAGAGATTTCATATGCGGAAGATCCTATCTTATACCCTTTAATATTGGAAGATTTTGTAACTATTCCTGGTATAGTTTTCGAGGAAAAATTATTTTCTAAAATTTGTTTTGCAATATTAAGCTGGTTTTTAATATGTAAGGATTTTAGTATATTAATTCTGTTATTGGAGTTGTGCGCCGTTTTTTTAAAGAATTGGTGTTTACTTTCAAATCGAATTGAATTTGTGTGAACAAGTGGTCCTATACGTCTCATCAGTGTAGAGTAATGGAGCATGAAATGAAATTTAGGTTTTAACCATTCTTGCGAAATTTTTAAATATAAGTTATGGTGGTATATTATTAAATTCTGTAAATAATTTGGAAGAGCAGCAGAAATGCTTTTCCTATAAACAAGACTCAAAATTTCACGCAAGGCTATAAGTAAGTACCATTCATCACAACCAGGAATTAAATCTCCTATTAAAAGTGGTAAATATTTAATAAACGTAAACATTTCGGAAGCAGACATTTTGAATTTACTTTTGCTTAGGCAGTCTTTATCTAAATATGGTGGCCTTGAGTCAACTCCAAAATCGAATGTTTCAATACGTTTGTTTAAAATTTGGATTGTTATTAGCTTTTTATCTAGGCAAATCTGTCTAAAAATTATTGCCAAGTCATAATGGGCAACTCCTTCCAATATGTCATGCATTAAATCTATGCAATTATTTTCTACAACGTGAAAACCTTCTAAGTGGTTAAAAATCGAGTTTTCTTTAATTCCAAAAGAATGTGGAAATGTTGATATATCTTCTAAATAATTTTCTCTACTTCTTAGGCAGTTTACATTTTCCATGCATAAGTTCCTATTTTCGTTGGAACCTATTCTACAAAACCTACAATAATATAAACCACTGAAAGACTCAGAAAATCCTAGTAGAGAATTCATACCCAAATTGTCCCCACCTATGAAGCAAGTAATTAATTTTACTGTTGTGCCACAAATCGAAATTCCACTATTTTGTAAATAATTTAATTTTTCTATAAGTTGTTTGAATATGACCGCGTTACCAAATTTTTTTCGATCTTCAGTAAAGAACAGCATACATAATAAAATGGACGTTAGCTTGGAATTTAAATGTTCTGGTAAAGCCAGAATTTTTATATAAACTCCACCGATTTTCAAATGTCCAGAGTGTGCACCTAATGGATTTAAAATTTCAAAGTCATCGAAATAGACCATTATTGGAATAAATAATTGATTTTCTTCACCCTTTCGCAAAAAGTATTGGATTTTGTTTTTCCAAAATGTCGACTGTATTATGTTGTCGATGGAACTTGACGTTTTTATTAGATTCATATAAGTAATGATTTCATTGAGTAACGAGGTCTGAGAAAAAAGTGCTACAAAGAGTTGTTCTATATTTACTAGAATATAAAAAAAATCATATTTTGTCTGGGTGATATTATTGCCATTCTTGTAGCAAAAAGTAAATTCGCTTCCAATGTCCACAATATGATAGTCAATTAAAATGTTCTGTTCTTTTAAATACTTGAGTAGCAGATATTCTGATTTGGTTTCTGATGGACTAAGCAACGAAATTAGAAATTCTTTTAACTCTTCAAAATTCATTTGGTCAATGTGTGAAGAATGTAAAAAGTTTTTGATTTGGGTATCATAGAATTCAAATATCGTGCTAAATTTTCCGAATGCAAGATGCCTTGGTATTCTTTCATCTGACAAAATGTCTAAAATTATCTGCAAAACTTGCTTTGTATGAGTTTTTAATACCATCTGGTCTTTATTTTCCTCGAATGGTAATATTGCTCCCGACATGTCAGGTGATATATTTTCTAAGTTATTCTCAATTTCTATATGTTGTCCAATAACTTCGAAGTGGATTCGTTTTGTGTGCTTCAAATGAGTATGGATATTAGAAAAAATTCTGTTGCAGTTGTCTGTGTTACATTTAAATCGTGTTTCGCGTTTATGCAATGTTCTTAAATGCTCATAATAGCTGCAAAATGTATCAAATGATAACGAACAAAAAATACAATACATGTTTAATACATATAGTTGTAAATAAATGTAGAATTAAAATAAAATATTGTTGTAAGGTTTTAGATTAGTTAGAGTCATTTAAGCTGTAGAACACCGATTTTATACTTATATTGTTAGAATCGTATTTGGTTAATATCTTAAAAATATACTTTTGTATAAAATTCCAAACCATATTACATTCCATAGGGTATTTGATGTTGAGACCCATATACAGGTAAAAACAGTTTTCTATGGCTTGGAGCGGATCTTCAAAATAGTACTTTTTGCCACATAACGTTATATAGGCTCGTAAAGATTTGAAGTCGCCAACAAAAATAATATGTGGTTGCAAACATAATTTTTCATTTCGGCAATAGTCATCAAAAGCATTCGCTTGTTGTAAAGTCTAAAAAATAGTTTAAAATCCTTCAAAACAAGTAAGACAAAATTAAATGAAAAAAATATTATATTCTATTTAATTTCACTAGTTTACACTGAAAATGTACACTTGATGAGAGTCGACTTTTCTTATGTATTTTTATCTGCTGAACTCGAAGCAAAAATGTTTACATTTTCTTTTGTGGAACAGTTTTCGTTATATCCTGTTATTTTAGTTTTTCGCTCGTTTTTCACGGGACATCACAAGAACTTTTCCATATTTTTTCGAATTCAGCAAATCAAAATACATATGAAAAGTTGCTTCTCAAAAAATGTACATGAAAAGAAAATTGTAAACTAGTGTTATTGTTTTCGGTATCTGGCAACACTGTTTCTAGACAATGATCTTGTGGTGGTAAAAATACTTAGAATTAGTTAACGCACTTTACTTAACTACTTCGCTTTGAATCTACTTACATCAAAGTGAGCGACAAATTTTTCTTGTATCTCTATCTTAGATACTTTTGGTGATTTCTTTTTTTGGCTTCTTACATTGATTGACGGGAATAAATATGGCAATAATATAAACGCGACCTCCTTTTTGTTTCCTGCATAGATTTAATAATATGTTGGATGTAAATTATATTATCATTTGACCATGAAACATACTTTCAGACAATCCTTCTATTTTGTCTAGAATTTTTTTTGCATTAAGATCCTTAGTTTTGCTCAGTCTTACAAACACTTTTGAATATAAATTATCCCAGACTGCAATGCTGCTGCAACTTGGATAAAAAGTTGTTACGTCGATCTTAAAAAGTTCAAATATTGATATATCATTAGAGTTGAAGATGGGAAACAATTTTAAATAGTCGGATGTAGGCAAATCACTATTTTGCAGTAAATGTTTTCTCTCCGACATGCAGTTAACCCATTTGGAAATATATTCCTCATTTAAGATAGTATTATTTTTAACGTATGCGAAATCATCGGATTCATCTGAAAAAAAAAACTAAAATATGTCGAAGGCGTTTAAATGTTATATCAAATTTTACCGTTAAATGAAATAATCCCACTATTTTTAAATTGGTATGTTCGCCGTTTCAATAGACCTGATTTACATAAACGTTTTCTCAAATTATTAAAGGCATCGTAAAGTTTTCCTGAGGCTCGCTGGCCAAAATTTGCTGGACAATAATATATATCTTTTGGTTCCTGTGGCAGAATTTGTATTATTAAATCCGTTAAAAAAATGTAATCGTGGCGTGTTAATCTGCAAAATTAATTATTTATATTGTTAAATTTATTATTATTATTCGTAACTGTCAAAAATTTCAATTCTCTAATTTTGATTTAAACGGTTATATTTTAAGAAGTAAACTTGGACTAATTACAGCTCTGACATCTGATTTACATTAAAAAATGGAAGGTTAGCCTGGCCTACCACAGAGTTTTAAGCGGAATTTTATGGTAATGGTCGGTTATACATAAATAAAAATATGTACATATATACGCTTTAACTGCATAGTGGCGCAAGTGTCACTTCTATTACTTACTCGAAATTGATATCTTTTTGCAAGATATACTTGATTATTATTTTTGATAGCTTTGTTCTATCTGAATTATCCAAACATTTAACGGCGTTTTCTTGGATCAGAATTCGATATTCTATATCTTCTAGCTGCCGAAGAGTCTAAAATTCGAGAAGTTCTGGAGTGAATAATAAATAATAAATATTTGATAGCGTATACATTTAAGTTTATTAAAGAAGCCACTTTCACAGATCCCGTTATTTCTACACACACTTCTTTCTCTGTTTCTAGTGCATTGTCTAATTTATAGTTTGCAATATCTTGCACATCGCCTTCATTTTCGATTTCGTACACCAGATCTTCGTAGTCAATGGTTTCTTCTGGAGATACCAATATGCAATAGTATAGAATAAATTTTTGAATTCTAAGATATATATTTCTAACCTTTTTCGTATTCGATAGCTTCGATAAACCATCCTGGAACGCATCGAAATTGGTTTACATAGTCCGCTAAAATATCGTCTGATATTTGTATTTTATTCGCCCCGTCCATGAAATATACAAATCCATTTATTTTAAAGTGATTTTTGACTAAAAGTGGGATGAAATAAATAAAAATGTAATAAAGAGATCCATTTTGTGTGAAGAAAAAGGGTGAATTGTCTTTATTACATATCTACTTAAATTTTGTACGAACATCATAAAAATCATTTGTTATTTTGAGCGACATTTTTCAAAGTTTTCTGTAGTGGTCAAAAGTACTCAAAGGGTTAAACCCTAACCGATAGCTCCAAAGAGTCATTGCTTTTAACTTGTTCCATATATCGGGCAATAACTTCAAAAACATTGGTGCCCGCAAACATATGAATTTGTAGCAAACTACGATAACTTAAATACCGACCAACTTACAAACCTATATATCTTCTACGAATTTCAATAAGTTCCCTATTACGATGATGATTTTTTTTAGCTACGCTATTGACAAATTTCTTTTTCCACCGATTTTTTTAGTTAATTTGCGATTTTAACCCTTATGATATGTTGGGGTCATTTGATGACTCATGTCGTATTTTTCATCAGCGCATTTCTTACTGATGGAAAGTAAATAAAAGTTCTTAGTGGCCAGTGCATGCCCCCAACATAATATAAGGGTCAATGGTGATATAATCTGTACTTACTTTCTTTATGGATTGTTTCGGCAGTCAGGATTTCTCCAGCTATTTTTAATATATCTTTTTTGCCTTTGAAAACAACATTTAAAAACATCGCCATGGTATATAATCTAAAGAATGCAAAATATATAAAATATTAATAACGTATTTAACACACATATATGTTAATAACGTATTTAAAGATTTTACTTACCTCAGATCCAATTCGAGCACAGAATTTAATGATGTTTTTTTATATTTTTGTATTTTGATTTTTTCCAATTGACGACAAACAGATTGTCAAACATGTTTTTTTATTGAACATGCAAAGTATAAAAGAATTGGGTTAAATTTGTTTTCGCATGCGTGATTTATGCGACTTGCAAAGAACATTCGAAGCCGCTTTCGTGGGTATAAATTCTGTGATTTTCTGCATGATATTTGGTTACAAGTTTCGACTTCTAAAATTTTTTTTAATTATAAGCTCTATAAGTTATAGCACCCAAATGATTGTTGGAGCAACAATACCTACAATTTCCATTTATAACTTCGAATCTGTTATCACAACCAAATTATTTGTTCTGTTGATACTTTGAAAAAACAAATAAGTTGTCATGACAGAGTAAAATAGAACAAATATTTTTTTACTTGCATAGATGTAGAATAACTAATATTTGGTCGTATGTACTACCATTTGGTACCATTGATACTTTTTTGGTTATTCTAACAATAAGATAAAAGAAATAACTGACAAATAGTCCACACAACTAAATAATATGAGTTCCAACAATCTATCTGTTATCCTGCTCGAATACCAACCAATCATTTCTCTGGGTGCAGGAAGTCAAAACCCCATAGAGTTAAACAGGGAGTTCCCCAGGGTGAGGTGATATCTCCGGCACTGTTTAATCTCTACCTGTCCTCGATTCCACCCCCTCCAGACGGCGTCGTGATTGTATCATATGCGGACGATCGTACAATCATGTCATCCGGGCCCATTGTTGATGACATATGCATTCGATTGAACGTCTATCTTGCTAATCTTACCAGTTACGGCGTCGTGATTGTATCATATGCGGACGATCGTACAATCATGTCATCCGGGCCCATTGTTGATGACATATGCGATCGATTGAACGTCTATCTTGCTAATCTTACCAGTTATTTTACTGCAAGAAATTTGAGGATATCTCCCACTCTCAATTCTCAGCTACTCGAGCAAAGGTGAATCGTACAGACCGATATCCCTTCTCTTGCCAGTAGCCAAGACACTTGAGACACTACTCCTCCCCAGCCTTGCAGCTGCCCAGCATCAACATGGATTCCGAAAGATACGTAGCACGACGACAGCCATTTCAGCACACATCAATATGGGACTCGATCAGCCCAAGCCGTGTCACAGGACGGTCGATATTCGATACGGTCAACCATGCCACACTATTCGAGAACATGGAGAATACGTCCCTACCGGCAGGAACCAGGGGTTCTGAATTATCTGTGCGGACGCCAGTCGTATGTGGAATTCAGGGACAGGAAGTCAAAACCCCATAGAGTTAAACAGGGAGTTCCCCAGGGTGAGGTGATATCTCCGGCACTGTTTAATCTCTACCTGTCCTCGATTCCACCCCCTCCAGACGGCGTCGTGATTGTATCATATGCGGACGATTGTAAAGGGTGATTCTTTTGAGGTTAGGATTTTCATGCATTAGTATTTGACAGATCACGTGGGATTTCAGACATGGTGTCAAAGAGAAAGATGCTCAGTATGCTTTGACATTTCATCATGAATAGACTTACTAACGAGCCACAACGTCGAATTTTCAGTGAATGGGCCCTAGAAAAGTTGGCAGAAAATCCGCTTTTTTATCGACAAATTTTGTTCAGCGATGAGGCTCATTTCTGGTTGAATGGCTACGTAAATAAGCAAAATTGCCGCATTTGGAGTGAAGAGCAACCAGAAGCCGTTCAAGAACTGCCCATGCATCCCGAAAAATGCACTGTTTGGTGTGGTTTGTACGCTGGTGGAATCATTGGACCGTATTTTTTCAAAGATGCTGTTGGACGCAACGTTACGGTGAATGGCGATCGCTATCGTTCGATGCTAACAAACTTTTTGTTGCCAAAAATGGAAGAACTGAACTTGGTTGACATGTGGTTTCAACAAGATGGCGCTACATGCCACACAGCTCGCGATTCTATGGCCATTTTGAGGGAAAACTTCGGAGAACAATTCATCTCCAGAAATGGACCGGTAAGTTGGCCACCAAGATCATGCGATTTGACGCCTTTAGACTATTTTTTGTGGGGCTACGTCAAGTCTAAAGTCTACAGAAATAAGCCAGCAACTATTCCAGCTTTGGAAGACAACATTTCCGAAGAAATTCGGGCTATTCCGGCCGAAATGCTCGAAAAAGTTGCCCAAAATTGGACTTTCCGAATGGACCACCTAAGACGCAGCCGCGGTCAACATTTAAATGAAATTATCTTCAAAAAGTAAATGTCATGGACCAATCTAACGTTTCAAATAAAGAACCGATGAGATTTTGCAAATTTTATGCGTTTTTTTTTTTAAAAAGTTATCAAGCTCTTAACAAATCACCCTTTACAATCATGGCATCCGGGCCCATTGTTGATGACATATGCGATCGATTGAACGTCTATCTTGCTAATCTTACCAGTTATTTTACTGCAAGAAATTTGAGGATATCTCCCACTCTCAATTCTCAGCTACACTATTCACTACATGGACCACGGAAGTACGCAGGCAGTTGAATATCATAGTCGACGGCGAAATAATTCCAACCACAAATTACCCCAAGGTTCCCGGGGTCACATTCGACAGCATTTTTAAATCGTCCGCCCATGCCACTGCAATTTGTGATAAGCTCCGCGGTAGAAACAAGGTCCTCAAGTCGCTTGCCGGCAGCAGTTGGGGTGCGCACAAAGAAACCTTGTTCACTACATATAAGGCAATTGGCCGGTCAGTGGTAAACTGTGCAGCGCCATTGTGGACACCTCAAACGAGCGACACGCAGTGGAATAACATACAGACCTGTCAGAACGCTACCCTTAGAACTGCAACAGGATGTCTCCGCAGTACACCCCTGGATCACCTTTTTGCGGAGACCAAGATCATCCCAGTACATGTTGTCAAAGCAGTACCTCTTGGTTTGCTGTCGTAGTTGTCATCGAAATTACTTACCTCCACCCAGAAATGTAAGGGTTGATCTTCACCTTCTAGAGCCCGAGATCCAGCGTTACAAAAGAGAGCCTCTATATCAGGCAGCATACCAGACATGTCTGAACAGGATTCATGAGGATACTGTAGCTGAAGCGGTGAGAAGCTACAAGGTTAATCCTGTTCTCGGAGTTCGACCGCCGCCCATAGCACCGGAGGAGAGAGACCTCCCACGGCAGACCAGGATAGTTTTGGCCCAACTAAGATCAGGCAAGTGCAGCCGCCTCAATTCCTACTTATCAGTGATTGGTAGCAGCGTATCTGACGTGTTTACCATCTGTAATCAAGAACCACAAGACACTCGTCAGCTTTTCGCTTGCCCAGCTAAGCCTACCCGTCTCACCACCAGATCACTCTGGACACAGGATGGGTAACGCAGAGTTCCTTGATTTGGCTATTAGTTGAACTACGCAATCATAGAACAAAATGGATGAAACTACATTAAACAACAACAATGACGTAATTCGATTGTGGATGGCACTCTTTACTATAAGTTTCTACGCAATCTATGGTGGAGGGTACATATGAATCGGCCTGGCCCAACTTAATGCCGTATATACTTGTTTTCTTCTGTTAAGGTTTCCTTAATTTTGGACTCTTTTGTTCTAGCTCTTTAATTTAAGATTTTGTTACATCTAAATTAGACAAAAACACTTTGCTTCTTATTTAAATATAGGGTATCTGAAGAAATAGAAACTCTTTGGCGCTGCTAATATACATGCCCCATTTGAAGATGAGCATGAACAAGGATTGGCCATACACAACAGGTCGAACATACATACTCACACTCAAAACCAATGCAAATGCGCATCAAAATAATACCCTGTTGAGAACAGGACGTATTAAAATACCCAGACACGTAGAAAAATGCAAACCAACAAGAGAGAGTTTAAGGCCAAGTCAGACACTGTGATGTTGCAACAGGACAATGTGGATCCTTGTGGAATAAACAGATACTGGCAACTAGCAGCACGAGATGGAGTATATGCAGCAAGACTCAAACAAAAAAAAATCTCACGCAATTATGTCTTTTACCATGGCACCATATGTTCAAATGGGCTAAAGTGGCTTTAGAAAAGTTGACGCTGTTGCAGATCTACAAACGAACCGAGTAAGTCACAAAACAACAACTAAATCCTGGAGACCTTGGCGTAAGACGAAATAAAAAAAAGCACGATGAAGCTGAAAAACACTCACAGGCACTTGAGTATGGTTAAACAAATTTAGCATATTGTTGCATTATCCTGCACACTCGCAAAAAATATACAACAGCTAGACAATGAAGGGATATTATAACAACTCCTAGGGCTGAGACACCACACCACCATCATAGAGCTGAGACCTTCGAATCATATAAGGAAATTTGCAACACTTCCTTTACACAGAAAAGTGTTGCAATATATGACTCCCATTGTAGTAGTAACCATAGGAGGAGATAGCTTTCAAATGCTTTCAGCGTGCCACTACCACATGACATTGAACGAGTATCCCTTTTTGGATTTCTTCGTTGGAATATGCAACAGTTTCATGGGATATGCTTTTGCCAACAATGGTTCCCTCTATTAGTTTGCATCATTGTGAGAGTAGCACCAAAGGCTGCTAGAGCAACAGTAAAATCTGTGCATAGTGAATGTACATAGTTTTTAAACTCCATTGTGCACTTCTCTCGTATGCCCACTCAGGAGCCGTTGAGACAGTTCCTGATACTTTTGATGACAATCAAAATGGTGATGGTGCTGCCCGAGTAACGCTTGAGTAGCTATGTGGTGTTATTATATATAAATGAATATTGTGTTCCTCCAGGATATTTAGCATGGCTTCCCACTTTTTGTGTTCTTTCATTTTTTCCTCAGTATTTTTTCCATTTTTTCTAGGATTCAGCTAATGTTCAAGCGAAGCACAAATGGATGTAAAGTTCTCAGAGGAGCAACGAAAATAGTTACAAACTTAGGAATTATTTGTCTGTGGTGCAAGGGAATATGTATATGGTGTCCCATGACACCTAGGACAACACCACAGTGGTGAAGTAAAAAAAAAATATTTCAGATTTGTTGGAAAAGGAATCGAGAAATATAAAAATTTTATAAAAAATGAAATATTAGCTCAAGTTACTAATATGCAGTAAAATCTGTCTAACTTGGACACTCGGAAAACTATCAAAAGTGGGCGTTTGTCTTGAGACATTTGCTAAAGTAACACATTAAAATTAGCCTTTCATAGATGGACCCCTTCCCAATGTGGACACAATTTAGGATGCCCATTTCTGAGAAGTTTCATTCTACAACTTAACCTAAAGAGAATGAATGAATAAGGTCCGTCCGTCCGTCTGTCTTTTGAAATCACGATAACTTTCGGATGAAACAAGCAATCAGCTTTTTTAATTGTTGTAGAGCCAAATGATCCATATCGAACACCTTCAAGTTTAATCTTATATACATATACAGTGAAAACTCTCAGAAGTGGACATAGAAAACGTTTCACTAAAATTGTCAATTTTTATAATAATTTTGTAACACATCGAAATATTATTCTAAGACCCCATAAAGTATATATATATATATATATATTGTGGGGCGTGGTGAATTTCTTAGTCGATCTAAGCATGTCCGTCCGGCCGTCTGTTGAAATATCGCTAACTTCCGAACGAAACAAGCTATCGACTTGAAACTTGGCATAAGTAGTTGTTATTGAGGTCGGATGGTATTGCAAATGGGCCATATTAGACCACTTTTACGTATAAACAGACCACCAGATATGACTTGCGGAGCCTCTTACAGAAGCAAATGCCATCCGATCCGGTTGAAATTTGGTACGTGGTGTTAGTATATGGTCTCTAACAACCATGCAAAAATTGGTCCATATCGGTCCATAATTATATATAGCCCCCATATAAATCGACCCCCAGATTTGATTTGCGGAGCCTCTTCGAGAAGCAAATTTCATCCGATCAGGTTGAAATTTGGTACGTGGTGTAAGTATATGGTCTCCAACAACCATGCAAAAATTGGTCTATATCAGTACATAATTATGTATAGCCCCCATATAAACCGACCCCCAGATTTGATCTCCGGAGCCTCTTACAGAAGCAAATTTCATCCGATCCAGTTGAAATTTGCTACGTGGTGTTAGTAT
The DNA here is from genome assembly GCF_050003625.1 of Haematobia irritans. Lineage (NCBI taxonomy): Eukaryota > Metazoa > Arthropoda > Insecta > Diptera > Muscidae > Haematobia > Haematobia irritans. The sequence continues at coordinate 26,843,210 of NC_134401.1, forward strand.
ATGGTCTTTCACATCCATGCAAAAATTGGTCCATATCGGTCCATAATTATATATAGCCCCCATATAAACCGATCCCCAGATTTGACCACCGGAAGCTCTTGGAGGAGCAAAATTCATCCGATTTCGTTGAAATGTGGTACATTAAGCTAGTATATGGCCGCTAACAGCCATGCCAAGATTGGTCCATATCGGTCTATAGTTATATAAAGCCCCAATGACACAAAAATTGATCCATAACGCCAAAAATAAACTACCAACATTTTATTTCTATAGAAAATTTTGTCAAATTTTTATTATGATACAAAATTGTGACAATATTTGATTTCCATAGGGTCTTTACTACAATGTTTCATCTATTTCAATGAATTTACGTTTGTGATAGAAGACATACAGGTGTAGGAACTAAATGTCTCAATTTTTAAAATTTTTGTCTGAATTCGGATGACACGACCTGCCGTAATTTATTGTCGTAACTGTCACTTAGTTATCACCACTCACGGATGGTCTTCACAACCGAATGTTATTTGAATTATTTTACAAATGTCATTTCTATTAAAATATTAATTTCATGTCGAAAGAAGACGTATTTTATTGATTTCAAAATAAAACGGCAGAATTTTTACATGCGGCAATTTTTTAATCTCCTAAGCATCTACCAAATTATCTGAAAAACTCGGGAGGAAATAGATTGGATCAGAATCAATGGTCAGGGAGTCAAATATGCAGGGAAATCAAAATAAGATGGAAAACGTACCTCTGTAATTCTGCAAACAAAAACCGTAAAGATTGGATACACCAGGTATGTAGGTCCAGATTACCTTATATGTTCCAAAACGGATTGGGATATATCCCAATTTCTACTTCAATATGATTTGATCAATTAACCACAACCTTTTTCTTTTAGTTTAGTAAAATACTGACCAGAGAGTTTGATAACTGAAAATACATTGTTGACAAAAGTAATATGAACTTTCTCGATAGCTGGTGAAGTCGGCAGAATTTCAGATTTTACTTCTGAACCATTTAAACAGACATTTTATCAACATGCCATGTCCACCAATGGGGTGGTCTGTAAATATTTGTAATGTGCAACAGTGCCAATAGTACCGATTTTCGCCATATCATTTAAATAGGTGCACATGTTCTTGATTTTTGCCGCATAGGATGATTTCCAATTCATGAAGAAGGGTAGACGGGCTAATTTATAATGAACATAATCGTGCCATTTCCATGATTTGATATCAAATATATTGTTTTTACATTTATACTATACATATATTTAAATAAAATATAACATAATATTGAGAAGAAATTGGTTTTTAATTTGGTAATGATCACTATTAAGGTCGGGCAGCACAACCGAATGATGAAGGTCGTCGGGAGACCCAACCAACACCATATGAGATATTAGTTGTGTCGACCGAATCAGTCGGGTGGCACAACTGCCAACTGTTAGTTGCTACAACTGCCAAAATTTTGTCAAACTGGCATATATACGAATTATATTCAATCGGCTTTTTTGTTTAATATTTACCCCGTATGGACTAACTTGCAATGTAGAAGACGGTGTTACGAAGTTTTAAGATACCTTGCCATCGGCAAGTGTTGCCGCAACCCAATTAATTCGATTGTGAATGGCAGTCTTTCGTAGAAGTTTCTACGCAATCCATGGTGGTTTGCGTACCTAAGATTCAGCCTGGCCGAACTTACGGCCGTATATACTTGTTATGATTAAAACAAGTAAATACGGACTTAAGTTCGGACATACCTTATATCAGATACTCACCATGCAGAGGAGGAGTTCTCACGTCTTCTTTGAAATGTTGCAATAAATAACCTTCTGGTTTCCCTGGAAAAAGAAAGGATCAAAGTGGTGGCATACGCTGATGATGTGGCTCTAACAGTCAGGGGAAACTTCCCAACCACAATCAGAGATATTATACAGAGAGCCCTCCGGATGACTGATAGATATTATACGGAGAGCCCTCCGGATGACAGGCGAAGGAAAATTGTCTACGGGTAAATCCCGCAAAGACACTAGTAGTCATGTACTGCAAAGAACGCAATATTGCCATGGTTAAACCCATCTCCTTAGGAGGTATTAAAATTCCCTTTGGTGAGTGTGCAAAATACCTTGGAGTTATATTGGAAAAGAAGCTGAACTCTAAGCTTAATATTGAAGAAAGAGCGAGAAAGTCCATGGTAGCTTTGTACTCGTGCAAAATAGAGGTGTGCACGTGACACGAAATTGTCGTGACTCACGAACATTTTCGTGATTCGTGCGTGAGTCGTGAGTCACGCTCATGACAACAGCGTGAGTGTGCGTGAGCGTGATTAACAAAACAAAATGTCGTGCGTGAGCGTGAGTCACGAAAATAATATCTTCGTGAGTGTGCGTGAGTAACGAATTACACTCACGACAATATTCCTGCTCACCAACATAAAACGCTTAAGAGTTAAATTCAATTACAATTCTAGTGACACCTGAGATGTTAAGAGTTTAATAACACTCTCGATTTTAATAATGCTCGTGTTTTCAGACACTTCGGTAAGGTAAATTAATTATAAAATTATTCGTGAGTCACGATATTTTTCGTGATTCACGGTATTTTTCGTGAGTCACGGTATTTTTTGTGAGTCACGACGTTTTCGTGCGTGAGTGTGCGTGAATATAAATTTTCTTTTCGTGAGTGTGCGTGAGCGTGAGTCCTACCAAAATATATCGTGCGTGAGTGTGCGTGAGTATGATTTTTCTGTCGTGAGTGTGCGTGAGCGTGAGTAAACTATTACTCACGTGCACACCTCTAGTGCAAAAAGGCAACAGGGAAAAAGTGGGGACTAAAACCGAAAATTATGCATTGGCTGTACACTGCAGTGGTTAGACCTGTAATGCTTTATGATATTGTGATCTGGTTGCCGGAACTTCAGCAGGCGACAAGTTAACATAAAGTTCAGTGAAAGGCGTGCTTATGTATCTCAGGCGCATTCAGTAAGACAGGAACAAATTCCCTTAATGTCATGCTGCATTTATTACCTTTATACATATGAGCCAAATAGACAGCAGAGACAACGGATGTACGGTTGCGTGAGCTATCGCTGTGGTCGGAAAAACGCATGATCACAGTTCGGTCCTCAAAATAATGCTACATATGCCAAACGTAATGGATTACTCTTTGGCGAAACCGCTTTTCGAAAAAAAGTTGCTATGCCGGGAGTCTTAACACATGGGGAATATACCAAAACATAGACCATATTCGCTGCACTTATTTGCGGACCTAAAATACGTCTAGATTTTAAATTTCAGGCATATTGGATAAAAATTGCCGTTTCTAGAAGCCAAATTAGGAGATCGGTCTATATGGGTGGAATATAAAAATGTAGATCGATATGCCCCATATTCGGCTTACTTATGTGTGGATCCAAAATACTTGTAGATTTTGAATTTCAGATAAATCGAATGAAAATGGCGGCGTCTAGAAACCCAAGAAGTGAAATCGGTGGATTGGGCTATATGGGGGCTACACCAAACCATGGACCGATACACTCCGTATTCGGCACACTTATTTATGGACCCAAAATATCTCTACATTTTGAATTTCAAGCAAATCGGAAAAAATTGCGGTACCTAGAAGCCCAAGAGGTCAAATCGGGAGATCCGACCATATGGGGGCTATATATAAGCGTGGACCGATATGCACCATATTCGGCGTACTTTTGTGTCGTTCCAAAAGAACCCTAGATTTTTAACTTTAGGCAAATCCGATAAAGAAGTCAAATCCGATAAAGAAGCCAAAATGTGAGTGCACACATTTTAGAATTTCAAAAATTTTCACCGAATTTTTGGCTCGGAATCTATATCTAAAACTTTGGCGAAAGTTTCAAATATTGGATCCAAGTAAACGACCATAAACTAAAAAATTAACAAGTATATACGGCCGTAAGATCGGCCAGGCCAAATCTTATGTACCCTCCACCATGGATTGCATAGAAACTTGTACTAAAAACTGTCACCCACAATCGAATTAATTGGGTTGCGGTAACACTTGCCGATGGTAAGGTATCTTAAAACTTCTTAACACAGTCTTCTCAATTATAAGTTAGTCCATACGGTGTATATATTAAACAAAACAAGTATATATGACCGTAAGTTCGGCCAGGCCGACATCCACATCGAATTACATCCACAATCGAATTACTTGGGTTCTGGTTTCTTAAATCGTTTTCTAAATTGTGAGTTAGTCCATACGTGGTATATATTAGACAAAAAAGGTATGTGTAGGTAAGTCTACCAATAATTACGAATCAATATGGACTTTTGCACGGCACGTAGGGAGCAAGAATTGAAATATGGGGGTCACTTATATGGGGGCTATATACAATTATGAACTCGATATGGACCAATTTTTGTGTGATTGGGGATCGATTTATCTGAGGGCTATATATAACTATAGACCGATATGGACCTAGTTAGGCATGCTTGTTAACGGCCATATACTAGCACATGTACCAAATTTTAACTGACTCGGATGATATTTGTTCCTCCAAGTGGCTCCAAAACCAAATCTCGGGATCGGTTTATATGGGGGTTATATATGATTATGGACTGATATGGACCACTTTTGGCATGGTTGTTAAATATCATATACTACCACCACGTACCAAATTTCAACCCGATCGGATGAATTTTGCTTCTCAAACGGCACCGAGGGTCAAATCTGGGGATCGGTTTATATGGGGGTTATATATAATTATAGACTGATATGAACCACTTCCTGCATGGTTGTTGGATACCATATATTAACACCACGTACCAAATGTCAACTGAATCAGAGGAATTTTGGTCTTCCAAGAGGCTCCGGAGGTCAAATCTGGTGATCGGTTTATATGGGGGCTATATATAATTATGCACCGATGTGGACCAATTTTTGCATGGTCATTAGAGACCATATACTAACACCATGTACCAAATTTCAGCCGGATCGGATGAAATTTTCTTCTCTTAGAGGCTCGCAAGCCAAATCTGGGGATCGGGGGCTATATAATTATGGACCGATGCGGACCAATATTTGCATGGTCATGAGAGACCATATACTAACACCATGTACCAAATTTCAGCCAGATCGGATGAAATTTTCTTCTCTTAGAGGCTCCGCAAGCCAAATCGGGGACCGATGTGGGCCAATTTTTGCATAGTTGTTAAAGACCATATACTAACACCATGTACCGAATTTCAGCCGGATCGGATGAAATTTGCTTCTCTTAGAGGGTCTGCAAGCCAAATCTGGGTATCGGTTTATATGGGGGCTATATATAATTATGCACCGATTTGGACCAATTTTTTCATGGTTGTTAGATACTATATACTACCGCCATGTACCAAATTTCAACTGGATCGGATGAATTTTGCTCCTCCAAGAGGCTCTGCAAGCCAAATCTGAGCGTCGGCTTATATGGGGGCTATACGTACACAGAAAAAATATCACCAAAATATATCCAATTAAAAAGTTAATTGAAGTTGAATTTTTTTTTTCAATTAATAAAATAATTGGTACAATTAACTTTTTAATCAAGATAGAAACACTAAGTTAATTAAATCAATGATTGACAATTTTAAAATTTTTAGTTAAGAAGTTAATTGATACAATTAACTTTCAATCAAATTCGGAAGACTAAGTCAGTTAAAAAAGTGATGAACATTTTTTAAAATTTTTAATTAAATTTTTTTTCAAACAATCAATTGTTAATCCAAACAAAAATTCTAAGCCAATTCAGAATGTAATTGAAAATAGTTACCTTTTTTAATTAATAAATTAATTGAGTTTTGCAATCAACATCAATTAAATTTTTTAATTGAATCAATTAAAAAATTAATTGATATTTGGTAATGAAATCAATTAATGTTTTAATCAAGAATTTTTTCTATGCCCAATTAAAACTGTGATTGATACTATCATTTTCGTGATTGAAGACATTTCAATCACGAAAATTAATTGGATCAAATAATTTCGTGATTGAATCAGAAAAAAATTTTTTTGTGTGTACAAGTGGTCGGATATGGGCCGTTTGCAATACCATCCGACCTATATCAATAACAACTACTTTTGCCAAGTTTCAAGCCGATAGCTTGTTTCGTTCGGAAGTTAGCGTGATTTCAACAGACGGGCGGACGTACGGACATGCTTAGATCGACTCAGAACTTCACCACGACCCAGAATATATACTTTATGGGGTCCGTTAATATACCCCCCATCCTATGGTGGAGGTTATAAAAATGAGCCGCTACAATATATAAAATCATTTTGCTACTTGGGATGCTGTATGGACAACGATGGAGGAGTAGAAGGGGATGTGTACAATAGACTTAACAAAGCCAGATCAGCATTTGGCCGATTAAACAAAACATGGAGGTCGAAACATCTGTCGCTCAAAACGAAACTGTGTATTTTGCATGCGTTAAATCTATTCTTCTCTATGGGACTGAGATCTGGCTCTCTTCAACCACAACAATACAGAAATTACAAGCCTTCGTCAATAGATGCCTAGGTATCATTTACGGCATCTTTTGGCCAAATAAAATATCAAATTCGGAATTATGGAATAGAACAAGCGAAGAACCTATAAAAAGACAGATAACCAGACGAAAATGGAAGTGGATAGGACACACTCTACGCAAATGTCCCAAAAGCATTTCAAGAACTACGAGTACTCTGGATTGGAACCCCCAAGGAAGCAGACGCCCAGGACGGAAAAGAAACACGTGGCGAAGATCTAGGTTAGGTTAGGTGGCAACCCGATGTATCAGGCTCACTTAGACTATTCAGTCCATTGTGATACCAAATTGGTGAACTTCTCTCTTATCACTGAGTGCTGCCCGATTCCATGTTAAGCTCAATGACAAGGGACCTCCTTTTTATAGCCGAGTCCGAATGGCGTTCCACATTGCAGTGAAACCACTTAGAGAAGCTTTGAAACCCTCAGAAATGTCTCCAGCATTACTAGGGTGGGTAATCCACCGCTGAAAAACTTTTTGGTGTTAGGTCGAAGCAGGAATCGAACCACAACCTTGTGTATGCAAGGCGGGCATGCTAACCATTGCACCACGGTGGCGAAGATCTAAGAAACACGTGGCGAAGATCTGAAGAAGTTGAATAAGTCGTGGCAACAAGTAAAATTTATTTGTCATAATAGGATAGAATGGAATTTTCTTGTAAATGCCATTTTTTGAGTCTTCAACCCGATTAATCAATGTTCACATTTCAAATCTCACACATCTCTAACCACCGTGCATCATTTGACCATTAACTCTTCCGAGAAAATAGGGAATATTTATAAAAATAGGTTTTGTAATCAGTGCTCACAGGCGGAAAACTTAATCATTTCCATTGTATATTAAGTATTTGCTTTAATAGCCTCTATGAGGAAAGGGCCACAAATAGAAAAAGGAATACAACAACAAAAAACAGCTCAACAACACTCACAAGTTCGCATTTGGTTATTCTCTCGTTTGCATATATTATATGAGGCAAGATATAACAACAAGTCTTTACATGGCAACCACCATCCAGGATGCTGATGTCCTTGTACGAGTATACATATTTGCATATGTGATGGTAATGGCCTTTCTTGAGCGTAAAAAATGGGTGGAAAAAACTTGTCTCTATTTTCAGTTAAGGCATTATTCCCATTGGAGGTTCCCTTTTTCAAAATTCAGTGGGTGTTCTACTTTGCATATATACACGAATATACCATATATCTTTGCAAAAAACCCATACACGCACACAAGTGTCCTTTTTAATGTTTAATTCCTCGCGGCATCATCAAATACTCGTTAAGTTCCAAAAACAAATTGGAACAAAACGAGTTTTTTCAACCCTGTTGTTGTTTTTTCTCTTTTGCCATACATTTTCCACTTTGATCCTTTGGAAAATGAACCGTGTTTTCTTTTTTTAATATGATAGCAAATGTTTGTAATATAAAACTAATGTGTAGTTAATTTACCATATCCTTTGGCATTATTATATTAAAATTCAAAATTAACCCCTTTCGGAATATAAATGACGAAAAGAAATTCTATGTTAGTATTATCAGTACGAATTTTTTATTAACTAAATAAAGATAGTTAATCGTAAATATTAACTTTTTTTATTTTGTTACAAAAAGTACAGTGAAACCCTTCAGAAGCGCACACTCACGGTCGTCTACATTTTGTACAAATTTGTGAGTTGTCCACTTACGAGAGGTTATTTTAATACCCTCCACCATAGGATGGGGGTATATTAACTTTGTCATTCCGCTTGTAACACATCGAAATATTGCTCTAAAACCCCATAAAGTATATATATTCTGGGTCGTGGTGAAATTCTGAGTCGATCTAAGCATGTCCGTCCGACTGTTGAAATCACGCTAACTTCCGAACGAAACAAGCTATCGACTTGAAACTTGACATAAGTAGTTGTTATTGATGTAGGTCGGATGGTATTGCAAATGGGCCATATCGGACCACTTTTACGCATAGCCTCCATATAAACCGACGCTCAGATTTGGCTTGCGGAGCCTCTTGGAGGAGCAAAATTCATCCGATCCGGTTGAAATTTGATACATGGTGTTTTATTATGGTCTCTAACAACCAAGCACAAATTGGTTCACATCGGTCCATAATTATCTACAGCCCCACATAAACCGGGAATTGGTCCATACGGGTCTTAACATAATTATATATAACCCCCATTTAAACCGATCCCTACATTTGACCTCTGGAGCTCTTGGAGAAGGAAAATTCATCCGATCCTGTTGAAATTTGGTACATTGCGCTAGTATATGGCCGCTAACAACCATGCCAAAATTGGTCCACATCGGTCTGTAGTTATATAGAGCCGATCCCCAAAAATAAACTACCAAAATTTTATTTCTATAGAAAAGTTTGCCAAAATTTTATTTACATAGAAAATTTTGTCAATATTTTATTTTTATATCAAATTTTGTCAAAATTTTATTTATATAGAAAATTTTTTAAATAATTTACTTCTACAGGAAATTTTGTCAAAATTTTATTCCCACAGAAAATTTTGTAAAAATTTTATTTCCGTAGAAAATTTTGTCCAATTTTTATTCAATAGGAAATTTTGTCAAAATTTTATTTCTATAGGAAACATTTTGTTTTTATAGAAAATTTTGTCAACAATTTATTTCTATAGAAAATTTTGTCAAAATTTAATTTCTATAGGAAATTTTGTCAAAATTTTATTTCTATAGGAAAAATTTTGTTCTTATAGAAAATTTTGTTAACAATTTATTTCTATAGAAAATTTTGTCAAAATTTTATTTCTATAGGAAATTTTGTAAAAATTTTATTTCTATAGGAAATTTTGTCAAAATTTTATTTCTATAGGAAATTTTGTTAAAATTTTATTTATTTATTTCGGCTATTTTGCCAAATTTGTTTAGGCAGTAGCCGACTATCAAACCCTTTTTCGGGAGGTTCAAGTGTAGTTCACGTTGGGTTGAGTGAATTACCCGAATTTATTCTGATAATTGGTTGATAGTTTTGCTGCAAGTAGAGGATGCTGATGAGGAATGTGGTAATTCCGAAACAGCTGTACATCCAACCATCTTGCAGTCTATAGGGCTTTGCCCAAATAAATTTGACAAGCATACTTTTCCTCTGTTGGTTAAGCTACACTTGTAGTTTAGTCAATGCATGGCTTTAAGCTGAGATCCAAAAAAAAAAAAAAAAAAAAACAAAATTTTAGAAAATTTAGTCAAAATTTTATTTCCGTAGAAAATTTTGTCAAAATTTTATTTCCGTAGAATATTTTGTCAAAATTTTATTTGTAAAGAACATTTTGTCAAAATTTTATTTATAGAGAAAATTTAGTCAAAATTTTATTTCCGTAGAAAATTTTGTCAAAATTTTTATTCAATAGGAAATTTTGTCAAAATTTTATTTCTATAGGAAATTTTGTCATAATTTTATTTGTAAAGAAAATTTTGTCAAAATTTTATTTATATTTTATTTATAATTATATATAACCCCCATTTAAACCGATCCCTACATGCCAAAATTGGTCCACATCGGTCTGTAGTTATATAGAGCCGATCCCCAAAAATAAACTACCAAAATTTTATTTCTATAGAAAAGTTTGTCAACATTTTATTTACATAGAAAATTTTGTCAATATTTTATTTTTATATCAAATTTTGTCAAACTTTTATTTATATAGAAAATTTTGTAAGTAATTTACTTCTACAGGAAATTTTGTCAAAATTTTATTCCCACAGAAAATTTTGTAAAAATTTTATTTCCGTAGAAAATTTTGTCCAATTTTTATTCAATTTTATTTTTTATTCAAAAATTTATTTTTATTCAAAAATTTATTTTATTCAAAATTTAATTTCTATAGGAAGTTTTGTCAAAATTTTATTTCTATAGGAACAATTTTGTTCTTATAGAAAATTTTGTTAACTATTTATTTCTATAGAAAATTTTGTCAAAATTTTATTTTTTCAAAATTTTATTTCTATAGAAAATTTTGTCAAAATTTTATTTTTTCAAAATTTTATTTCTATAGGAAATTTTGTCAAAATTTTATTTATAGAGAAAATTTTGTCAAAATTTTATTTATATAGAAAATTTTATCAAAATTTTATTTATAGAGAAAATTTTGTCAAAATTTTTTTATATAGAAAATTTTGTCAAAATTTTATTTCTATAGGAAATTTTGTCAAAATTTTATTTCTATAGGAAATTTTGTCAAAAATTTATTTCGATAGAAAATTTAGTCAAAATTTTATTTCCATTTTCTAAAATGATTATTCAATAGGAAATTTTGTCAAAATTTTATTTCTATAGGAAATTTTGTCAAAATTTTATTTGTAAAGGAAATTTTGTCAAAATTTTATTTATAGAGAAAATTTAGTAAAAATTTTATTTCCGTAGAAAATTTTGTCAAAATTTTTATTCAATAGGAAATTTTGTCAAAATTTTATTTCTATAGGAAATTTTGTCAAAATTTGATTTGTAAAGAAAATTTTGTCAAAATTTTATTTATAGAGAAAATTTTGTCAAAATTTTATTTATATAGAAAATTTTATCAAAATTTTATTTATATAGAAAATTTTGTCAAAATTTTTGTTATATAGAATATTTTGTCAAAATTTTATTTATAGAGAAAATTTTGTGAAAATTTTATTTATATAGAAAATTTTATCGAAATTTTATTTCTATAGAAAATTTTGTCAAAATTGTTGTTCTATAGAAAATTTTGTCAAAATATTATTTCTATAGAAAATTTTGTCAAAATTTTATTTCTATAGAAAATTTTGTCAACATTTTTGTTCTATAGAAAATTTTGTCAAAATTTTTGTTCTATAAAGAAAATTTTGTCAAAATTTTATTTCTATAGAAAATAATATTTTGCATTTATTTTTACCCCACAGTCGATGAATAATAGCGGGAAACGATCATCGAGCGTTTAGGAGGCCCACACCATTACTATTCACAGCGCCTGCGTTTCAAATTTAAAGCTGACCTCCTTAGCAAGTAAATCCGCCAATTTAGTTTGTTCACAATTTCGAATAGCTTCTCATTAGAACAAACTAAATGTAGCAAATGGCCACTTTCGTGCAAGCGAAGTACCTCCTTGACTCTTTCCAGTCTAACTTATTTTGTATATCGGTGGGCTCTTACCCCTTTTGGAACATAAATGGTTTTAGCCTAAGCTCATCTTTCAATAAGTGGAGCCTTCGTTCTTGCGATGAATTCATTTCATGAGCACGTTTTCTGTCACTGCGGCATGGATTTTGATCATCTCTGGACTTCACATTTCGGATAATTTCTGATGCTGTTAACATTGCTGTCACTTGCCAATACATTTCTGTGATGGACCCTTAACGCCGTGAAACTCTTCGTTACCAAAACAAACTTTTTTGCATTGAAAAGAACATTACAATGCTGTTATTAGTTTTTTTTTACTTAAAATTCGTTTAGGAGGAAAAGTTAATTTTTTGCGTATACAATCAATTCTCCCCAACTTACTCAAATGGAGCTAATTTCAAAACTTCTAGGCTATGGTGCTCCAAACCTTTTTGTGAATGGAGTTCATTTCAAAAACTTTTAGACTACGGTGCTCCAAACCTTCTTTAAACTTCCAATAAAACACCAGTATTTCAGTAAGAATGAAATCCGATTTCAGTATCTTTTCTCTTTTGCTTAGACCGGTACTTACTTCATCAATCCTTCTCAATGTATGTCTTCAACAAAATTTAACTTAATCCATTGCCTCAATGTACACAAGAATTACTGATTAATGTTTTAGCTTTCGTTTTCATTCTTTCTTCTCTGGTGCTATATAAATTCGCTTTACGGATTTGACTTCTAATCCATTTTAATTTCAATCCAAATAAAATGAATTGCAATGACTTCTCCCCAAATAACACATAAGATGGCATTTCATTGCAATTGCTCTATAAAAATAAATCCAAATCATTAAATACATGGTACGATACACAACACCAACAACATGAACAACTGAAGTAAATACTGGTACTAAAATTAGAAAGACGGATATAGGAGCTATTCGGTCGATATATAACAACAACAGTTACAGCAGTAGGATATACACATGTGTATATGTGTTGAGTAAATGCCTTCCTTTGCTTAGTTTGGGTGACTGGTTAGATGGTTTGTGTTATTTGGTTGTTTTAGACCAAAAAAAAAAAAAAAATAATAATAATAAAAATATATTACAAAATGCGTGGAAAAACAAACACATTCTTAACAAGGACGTAAGAGAAAACATTCCAATAGCAGCAACAATAAAGGACCTTCAAACAAATGCTTGTACACATACATACTGGTACTTACATACCACCACCAGTTTCATTTGAAATTTTACTTTTTCTGGTATGTTATATGCTGTTAAACTTAATGGGCTTTTAAAATTACATTTAATGAAAATTAAGAAACAAAAAAGTAAGGAGCCTAAAATCAGGTTGGGCTGATTATATTATACCCTTCACTAGTGAGCTAACTATAGAATCGAACAGTCCTCATTGATCAGAGAGAAATTCACCACTTGTGGTATCACAATGGACTGAATAGTCTAAGTATAAAATAATAGACTACCAGCTGGGATAAATGATGTTGATGAAAAAGTATTAAAAATTTACTTTTCGAAGCCAAAAGGTGCTAAAATTATATAATATCAAATTTACAGACTATTGTAAAAGTATACGTATATTTAAATCTAGACCTATTTGGCATTTTTATACCCTCTACCATAGGATGGGGGTATATTAACTTTGTCATTCCGTTTGTAACACACCGAAATATTGCTCTAAGACACCATAATATATACATATTCTGGGTCGTGGTGAAATCCTGAGTCGATCTGAGCATGTACGTCCTTCTGTCCGTCTGTTGAAATCACGCTAACTTCCGAACGAAACAAGCTATCGACTTGAAACTTGGCACAAGTAGATGTTATTGATGTAGGTCGGATGATATTGCAAATGGGCCATATCGGTCCAATTTTACGTATAGCCCCCATATAAACGGACCCCCAAATTTGGCTTGCGGAGCCTCTAAGAAAAGCAAATTTCATCCGATCCGGCTGAAATTTGGTACATGGTGCATATACTAACACCTCTCTAACAACCATGCCAAAATTGGTCCATATCTCTAACAACCATGCCAAAATTGGTCCATATCGGTCCATAATTATATAGCTCCCATATAAACCGATCCCCGATTTGGCTTGCGGAGCCACTAAGAGAAGCAAATTTCATCCGATCCAGCTGAAATTTGGTACATGGTGTTAGTATATGGTCTCTAACAACTATGCAAAAATTGCTCTACATCGGTCCATAATTACATATAGCCCCCATATAAACCGATCCCCGATTTGGCTTGCGGAGGCTCTAAGAGAAGAAAATTTCATCCGATCCGACTGATATTTGGTACATGGTGTTAGTATATGGTCTCTAATGACCATGTAAAAATTGGTCCGCATCGGTCCATAATTATATATAGCTCCCATATAAACAGATCCCCAGATTTGGCCTCCGGAGCCTCTTGGAAGACCAAAATTCATCCGATTCGGTTGAAATTTGGTACGTGATGTTAGTATATGGTATCCAACAACCATGCAGGAATTGGTTCATATCAGTCCATAATTATATATATCCCCCATAGAAATCAATCCCCAGATTTGACCTCCGGAGCCTCTTGGAGGACCAAATTTCATCCGAGTCAGTTGAAATTTGGTACATTGTGCTAGTATATGGCCGTTAACAACCATGCATAACTAGGTCCATATCGGTCTATAGTTATATATATCCCTCAGATAAATCGATCCCCAATCACACAAAAATTGGTCCATATCAAGTTCAAGCCCCCATATAAGCGACCCCCATATTTCAATTCTGGCTCTCTACGTACCGTGCAAAAGTCCATGTCGATTCGTAATTATTTGTAGACTTACATATACATTACTTTTTTGTCTAATATATACCACGTAAGATACCACAACCCAAGTAATTCGATTGTGGATGACAGTCTTTCGTAGAAGTTTCTACGCAATCCATGGTGGAGGTTACATAAGATTCGGCCTGGCCGAACTTACGGCCGTATATACTTGTTATTACTTATTTATATGGAAAATTTTGTCAAAATTTTATTTATAGAGAAAATTTTGTCAAAATTTTATTTATAGAGAAAATTTTGTCAAAATTTTATCTAAATAGAAAATTATGTAAAAATTTTATTTACATAGAAAATTTTGTCAAAATTTTATTTCTATATCAAATTTTGTCAAACTTTTATTTCTATAGAAAATTTTGTAAACAATTTACTTCTACAGGAAATTTTATCAGAATTTTATTCCCACAGAAAATTTTGTCAAAATTTTATTTCCGTAGAAAATTTTGTCCAATTTTTATTCAATAGGAAATTTTGTCAAAATTTTATTTCTAAAGGAAACATTTTGTTTTTATAGAAAAATTTGTCAACAATTTATTTCTATAGAATATTTTGTAAAAATGTTATTTCTATAGGAAATTTTGTCAAAATTTTATTTATAGAGAAAATTTTGTCAAAATTTTATTTCTATGGAAAATCTTGTCAAAATTTTATAGAGGAAGTACGCTCAAAAACAAACCCAGCCAAATACATTCAAATCGATGATTTGAGTTTGGCAAAGGAAAAGAGATATGCTGGCAAATTTGTTTAGGCAGTAGCCGACTATCAAACCCTTTTTTGGGAGGTTCAAGTGTAGTTCACGTTGGGTTGAGTGAATTACCCGAATTTATTCTGATAATTGGTTGATAGTTTTGCTGCAAGTAGAGGATGCTGATGAGGAATGTGGTAATTCCGAAACAGCTGTACATCCAACCATCTTGCAGTCTATAGGGCTTTGCCCAAATAAATTTGACAAGCATACTTTTGCTCTGTTGGTTAAGCTACACTTGTAGTTTAGTCAATGCATGGCTTTAAGCTGAGATCAAAAACAACAATAGAAATTTTATTTCTATAAAAAATTTTGTTAAAATATTATTTCCATAGAAGATTTTGTCAAAATTTTATTTATATAGAAGATTTTGTCAAAATTTTATTTTTATAGCAAATTTTGTCAAAATTTTATTTATATAGAAAATTTTGTCAACATTTTATTTCTATAGCAAATTTTCTCAAAATTTTATTTATATAGAAAATTTTGTCAAGATTTTATTTATATAGAAAATTTTGTCAAAATTTTATTTCTATAGAACACTTTGTCGAAATTTTTATTTCTACAGGAAATTTTGTCAAAATTTTATTTCCAAATTTTTGTCAAATTTTTATTTCTATAGAAAACTTTGTAAACAATTTACTTCTATAGGAAATTTTGTCAAAATTTTCAATAGGAAATTTTGTCAAAATTTTACTTCTATAGGAAAAGTTTTGTTCGTATAGAAAATTTTGTCAACAATTTATTTCTAAAGAAAATTTTGTCAAAATATTATTTTTATAGCAAATCTTGTCAAAATTTTATTTATATAGAAAATTTTGTCAAAATTTTATTTATATAGAAAATTTTGTCAAAATTTTATTTATAGAGAACATTTTGTCAAAATTTTATTTATATAGAAAATTTTTTCATAATTTTATTTGCATAGAACATTTTGTCAAAATTTTATTTCTGTAGCAAATTTTTTCAAACTTTTATTTCTATAGAAAATTTTGTAAACAATTCACTTCTAAAGGAAATTTTGTCAAAATTTTATTCCCATAGAAAATTTTGTCAAAACATTAATTCCGTAGAAAATGTTGTTCCATTCTTAGTCAATAGGAAATTTTGTCAAAATTTTATTTCTATAGGAAAAATTTTGTTCTTATAGAAAATTTTGTCAACAATTTAGTCAACAATTTATTTCTGTAGAAAATTTTGCCAACATTTTATTTCTATAGGAAATTTTGTCAAAATTTTATTTCTATAGAAAATTTGGTCAAAAGTTTATCTATAAAGAAAATTTTGTCAAAATTTTATTTATATAGAAAATTTTGTCAAAATTTTATTTATGTAGAAAATTTTGTCAACATTTTATTTAGATAGAAAATTTTATAAACAATTTACCTCTACAGGAAATTTTGTCAAAATTTTATTCCCATAGAAAATTTTGTCAAAATTTTATTTCCGTAGAAAATTTTGTCCAATTTTTATTCAATAGGAAATTTTGTCAAAATTTTATTTCTATAGGAAAAATTTTGTTCTTGTAGAAAATTTTGTCAACAATTTATTTCTATAGAAATTTTTGTCAAAATTTTATTTCTATAAGAAATTTTGTCAAAATTTCATTTCTATAGGAAATTTTGTCAAAATTTTATTTCTATAGAAAATTTTGTCAAAATTTTATTTATAGAGAAAATTTTGTCACAATTTTATTTATAGGGAAAATTTTGTCAAAATTTTATTTATATAGAAAATTTTGTCAAAATTTTATTTTTATAGCAAATTTTGTCAAAATTTTATTTACATAGAAAATTTTGTCAATATTTTATTTCTATAGCAAATTTTCTCAAAATTTTATTTATATAGAAAATTTTGTCAAGATTTTATTAATATAGAAAATTTTGTCAAAATTTTATTTCTAAAGAACACTTTGTCGAAATTTTTATTTCTACAGGAAATTTTGTCAAAATTTTATTTCCACAGAAAATTTTGTAAAAATTTTATTTCTATAGAAAATTTGGCAAAATGTTTTATTCTATAGAAAATATTGTCAAAATTTTATTTATAGAGAAAATTTTGTCAACAATTTATTTCTTTAGAAAATTTTGTCAAAATTTTATTTTGATAGAAAATCTTGTCAAAATTTTATTTCTATAGAAAATTTTGTCAAAATTTTATTTCCATAGAAGATTTGGTAAAAATTTTATTTCTCATATAGGATATATAGCATCATGGTATGATTATTTTCCAAAAACGGTATCCCGACATACGGAAAATGATTCTGGAAAAATGTTTGACACTCATTTTGGTCAAATAGTTGCCAAGTGAGACCATAGCCTTAGACTATAAGCCGTCATATTTCCAAAAAATTCAAAATCCAATGAGGTGCTTAGTTGGAAACGAAATAGATGAGAAGCAATTGCAAACTGAGCAGTTTGGAATAACCAAATGATCAGATGTATTTTACTGCTGAAAATCTACACCATCGACTGGCCACCAGAACTCAAACGCCGCCAATGGTAATGGTCTAAGCGGCCATAATGGGCGATGGTTGTTTCCAGCTCATCGACGATGTGGTCAAAATAAATTTATTATCCTAAAAATGCCCCAAAAGACAGTATTGTAACCCTGGACAGACAAATATTTCGACCTCAGACCATGGAGATTCCAACAGGACTTAGCACGCGTGAACCTAGAATGGCCTTAAAAGGAGGTTCATTGGTTCATTTTTTCCGCACAGTGGCCATGAAAATCTCAATACGTTCGACGTTTGCAACTGGGTTATTTTGGAGAGTAAGGTTGGCACGAAAAAATACCAAAGTGTCAATCATCTTCGCCCCCAATGGGAGAAAATATCGCAGAGCCACTTTCGTGCAGAGTCTGATTCTGTTGTCGGCATTTTGAAAGTCATAATTCGTAACAAATATAGCCAATTTGAACAAATCTAACCTGATTCTAAAGTTTTAATAAAATAAAAAAATATCTCATTACTTTGTTGCGTTACATATCGGCATCTCTGTACATGGCAGCTTTATCGAAATCTGAACCGATTTTTTTTCAAAATATTTACCTTTGGGCCAAAGAAATAACTTTAGTCAAATTTGCGGACTATAAGACTTAAATTTCGAGCTGTACGTTGAGCACAAAAATACATAGGCAGGTAGACTAACATGGCTAATTCGACACAAAATTTGATTCCTCAAATACTTGGAGATTTCCAAATTCCGGCACATTGAATATAAATTGCCCAAAAGAAGCCGAACAATTGAAATCGGGAGATAGGTACACCAAAACGTGGACCGGCGCACACCATATTTGGCAAAATACGTCTAAATTTCCAATTTCAGGTAAATCGGATAAAAATTGACGTTTGCCAGAACCCTAAGAAATCAAATCGGAATATTTATCTATATGGACGCTATACCGAAACATGGACCGCACCCTATTCGCACACCTATATAGATGCTGAAGAAACGAACTCATGGTGGGTTTGTATCAAAACCTGGACCGATATAAATATAATACCTCTAGATTTCCAATTTCAGGCAAATCGGATAAAATTTTTTGTGTATAGATGCTCAAGACACGAAATCGGAGACAGGTTTATATGAGGCCTACATCAAAGTCATTTCATATGAACATAAAATGTTTGTTGTTTTGCCTGTGACGACAAATTCTAGTTGAATTTCTGTCAAAATTTCGACAATGTGACCACAATATACGATAAGTCTTTCACTTTTCACCTTCCTTTTTCTTTGTTTTTCATAGATTATATTTTTCCCACAAGGTTTTTATACCCTAAACCACATAGTGGTCAGGGTATAATAAGTTTGATCGGCCAAAAAATGTGCCTACCAGAAATATTGATTTTAGACCCCATAAAATATATACCGATCGACTCAGAATCACCTCCTTAGTCGATCTAGCGCTTGGTGTCCGTCCGTCCGTCTGTCCATGTATTTGTTGTTCACAGGATTACGGTCGCAATTATTAACCGATTTTGATGAAATTTGGTACAGGGAGTTTGTTGGGCACAAGGACGAACGCTATTGAATTTGGAAGAAATCGGATCAAATTTAGATATAGCTCCCATATATATGTATTGCCCGATTTCGACAAATGGGGTCACGTTGCACGTTTTTTCAAACGGATCGTCACCAAATTTTGCAAAAAGTAATCTTTTCCATCGCCCTTCAAGTCTGCAAAATTTCATCCAAATCGGTTCAGATTTAGATATAGCTCTCATATATATGTATCGCCCGATTTTCCCAAATTTGGCTACAAAACCTTTATTTATCAACCGATCTTACTCAAAGTTGGCTAACTATAATCTTCTATAGCACTAACTATATGTGCAAAAAATCATCGAAATCAGTTCAGATTTAGATATAGCTCCCATATATATGTATAGCCCGATTTTCCCAAATTTGTCCATAGAACCCTTATTTATTAACCGATCTTACTAAAAGTTGGCTAGATCCAGTCCTCTATAGTATTAACTATATGTGCAAAATTTTATCGAAATCGGTTCAGATGTAGATATAGCTCCCATATATGTATAGCTTCCATATATATGCATAGCTCGATTTTCCCAAATTTGGCCATAGTACTCTTATTTATTGACCAATGTTACTCAAATTTCAAATTTTGATGTACTAGCCGATCGTACTTATACGTACTTGTAGCTCTTACATAAGAATATTGCTCGATTTTTACAAATTTTTATTTATTACCCACACTAATTGGGCGATTTTCTCTTTTTTAATAATGGGCTCAATATTACTGGCATACTAACCCCGTAGTTACAATATCAACACAGCCAGTGTTGCTAGAAGTAGGGGAATTTCCCTATATGTAGGGGTTTTCTAATATTTAGCGTCTTGTAGGGACGTAGGGCCACAATGTAGGACATTTTCACTCAACACAATTTGTAATAATTTTTACATTTTGGTGGCTCTAGAGGAGGAAATTAGAAGCCGGCAAGGCTTGATCTTTAATAATGTGCGGTAAGCTTTATTCCTGTAGAAAATTTTGTCAACATTTTATTTCTATAGAACATTTTGTCAAAATTGTATTTCTATACACATTTTTTTCAAAATATTATTTCTATAAAAAATTTTCTCAAAATTTTATTTCTGTGGAATTTTTTCTCAAAATTTAATTTCTATAGAATTTATTGTCAAAATTTTATTTCTGTAGAAAAATTTCTCACAAAAATTTGTTTATAGAAACTTTTTCCAAAATTTTATTTTTATAGAGATTTAACAAAAAAGATTACTAATTTGGGTAGAATTCTACCAACTGTGGCAACCGTGGTGGTAATACAAATTTATATTCTAGGTTGTATAACATACGTTGCATATTCATGTTTTAAGATAATAAAGTACTTACAACCATTTTTGTTTTGTAAAATTTTTTAAATTTAACGAAAAATATAGTAGGGAAAATTGTTTGGGAATGTATGGGAAAGTAGGGAACTTTTTTGTCCTTGTAGGGTAAACCGAACATTTTCCCTGGCAACATTGACTATGAGCTATAGTCAGATTGACACAAAGCACCCATAGATATGTACCCCTTAATTTTCTTAAATATGCAACTGCGGTTTATCTCCCAGACCTATATGTTACCCCACAAATGCTTATGATTACTAATTCTGTAATGGTGGTTTAGGGTATGATATAGTCGGCCCCGCCCGTCTTTCTACTTTACTTACTTGTTTTTACAAGCCATTGTATTTAAAGTTTTGAAGACATCATTATTCAGACCATTAAATTCTATAGAAGAATTTATGTTATTCACACCCTAGTTCATTTATAGGGTCATTCGTCTCCAGGGTCATTATATTTAATTGTTTTCAATTTAAATCTATTGATCACGCTCTAAATCACTCATTTCCTGTTTACAGTTTTCCATCATTTCACTTTCAATTTGGAAAGAAAAGTGACTCGTAGTCATCTCTCTCCTTTTCTCACACTCATACACACTCTAGCAAGGACATTACCACACTTCATTCACTCGCAAGTCTAATAAAGTGGAGGACCATTAATCATTGAATCTTTCGCTTCTCTTCACCGGAAACTTTTACAGTGACACAATGACCATAGAAAACCCCCCAATACAAACAATTGCTCCAACATTTGATACCACAAAGCTTTGCGATTGGAGCTTAACGATAGAGGAGGATGGGGTTTGGATGGGGGGACATGGATATGCAATGTCTAAGGTATAGGCAGATGATGCAAAAATTCCACAAAACACCAAAAGTTGATTAAGCTTGAAAGCGTTTGCCGTTGCCGTCTATGAAAAACGATTTGGCCATAATAAGTCTATTGGCGAATCTGTTCTTGCTTCTGTTTAACCAGAAAAGGCATGAAATCGCATATGAATCATTTCTAGGATATCCCTGCCTATGAACTGTGAAACAAAATCTAAAGAAAATTTACAGCTTTTACAGCTAGAGGCTATGGGCCGGGACTAAAGATTCTTTGCTCTATGCTCATTTAGGTTTTGAACTTGCTGGGGTTTTTCCTCTCGCTTGCTACCATTCGCCTTTTATTCACTTGATTATAAAAAATTACATTATCCTTGGGACTGAATGAAAGCCATTGCCAAGGAAGTTGTTTCGTTTTAGATTTGTAAGCTCTTGAAGCGATAGCGATGGATACACAGCGAGGCCACATACAAAAGCCATACAATGACTAACATTACCATCATTAATCACCCACACTGAATTCTTCCATTGGCATTGAGCATTGGGGTTTCCCCACTACAATGAACTTTATGAACTTGAATATGGGAATTTCCACATGTTAACAAGAGCGAATAAGGAGAAATCGATATATAATTAGACGGATGGACAGATGGTCTGCTTGGACTCGGTTGGGTTAGGTAGGTTGGCAGGCTGTTATTGCAGACTCGCTTAGGCTATATCACAATGGGTGATATCAAACTTGTGGAACTTCTCTCTAATAAATGAGTGCTTCCCCGTTCTGTGTTTTGTTTAATGACAGGGGAGCTCCTCTTTATAGCCGATCAGTGCTTTACATTGTATGGAACTAGCATTAATACCTCTGAAAAAAAATCAGTGTAACGACCCCCTAATCAGACTATATTCTTTCCAAACGGATGCTACCTTGTATCCGGCTTTTCTCAGGGCTTGTGGGGGGTTGTTCTTGCTGGAAGAGACATGAATGAAACGATGGATAGATTATTATTGAAAAGGGAGGAAGTTGATGAGGAGTCGAAAGTCCCAGATGTTGGGGACAAATCGGATACCCAACCAACCACTCCGAATTTTCGTCCCATTAATATTCTATACGCCTATGCTAAATTTGTGAGAAAGTAATTTTGTTCATTAAAATATTGCCAATTTATACGGCCCCAGGTTGGGCGCCATTAAAATTATGTAATGACCACCTAATCGGACCATATAAAACCGTGTATCCGGCTTCGCTTAGAGCCTGTGGAGGTGGTTTGTTCTTGTTGGAAGGGATATCAGGTTTACTTGCCAAAGCAGAGAATGAAGCCGGACTATTTTTGTCAGCGGCGGCTGACACTACATTTTTTTACCCCGGAGGCGGAACTTTGATGGCTAAGACGATATAAATTTATCTATTCGGCGGCGCACAATTATCAATTGTAAAATCAATTTGATGTCATCCAAATGGTAATGAGATTAATTGTACAACCACAATCAAATTTCAATTTCTTTCAAATTTTCGGAGCTGAATTTTTTTTTTTTCAAAATTATTATAGCAATTTGATACTGATCTATTGTAGGCGGAAAGTTCAAAATTTTGGCAAAAAATACAACAATTATTAATAAATTTTTGAGTCGAGATAAGTCGACATAATCATCGGCGGCGTCGATCCGCAAAAACTGGACGACGGCGGCGCGACTCGGCGGCTTCATTCTCTATGCCAAAGTGGTCAGGTGAAAATGTACACCTTCCATTGGCCACCGGGGTGAAAGCGCCGCCAATGGTAATGGTGTAGGCCGACATAACAGCAGAATGCAGATGACTGCTCGTATTCATCAACCATGGCGTCAACATAAATTCCGAATATTATCGGGAAAATGTCCTATGTTATATGTAGTAGTGAAGCCCTGGGCTGATCAAAATTTCGGCCGCCGACTATGGTCATTTCAACAGGAAATGGTGCTTCGTTTCATTTCTACCGAGCAATGGCCGCAAAAATCTCCGGATCTCAATCTGTACGACTTTTGTGCCTAGGGAATTTTGGAGAGAGAAAGGTTTGATGGGAAATACCAATTTGTCGATAATCGCAGGACGACGCTTCGCCAGGAACTTCGCAGAGCCACCTTCTTGCAGGGCGTTATGGCTTTGTTGGATATGTACTAGAGTGACCGCAACTTATATGGGGCAAACAAAATGTCGGAATCTTGTTCGCCTTAAACCCACAAAACGATTCCCCTTTCCAGATATTGGGATAGCCAAAATTTGAGCCCGATTAAATGACGTTAACACGTACCGCTCGTCGCTGAGTCAAACCGAGTTACGCCAGCCTTTAGCTTCGAAAACACGACCTGGTGCCACTAGGAGCATTCGTCTTAACCCCACAAAATGAACCCCCTTTTCCAGATATTGGGATAGCCAAAATTTGAGCCCGATTAAACGACGTAGGGAGCCACCGTGGTGCAATGGTTAGCATGCCCGCATTGCATACACAAGGTCGTGGGTTCGATTCCTGCTTCGACCGAACACCAAAAAGTTTTTCAGCGGTGGATTATCCCAACTCAGTTATGCTGGTGACATTTCTGAGGGTTTCAAAGCTTCTCTAAGTGGTTTCACTGGAATATGGAACGCCGTTCGGACTCGGCTATAAAAAGGAGGTCCCTTGTCATTGAGCTTAACATGGAATCGGGCAGCACTCAGTGATAAGAGAGAAGTTCACCACTGTGGTATCACAATGGACCGAATAGTCTAAGTGAGCCTGATACATGGGGCTGCCACATAACCTAACCTAACCTAAATTGGTCACAGGAAAATGAGGCACAAAATCCAAATGAAACAGGGCCACAAACGAGAGGCGAGGATTCATAATGACGACGACAAAATAAAATAATAGCTAATTTTCTCTTTGGTTTTAAAGACCATATGAAACAAAAATAAATAAATACGAGTATGTGTAACTTACTAAAAATCTTAAACTCCGACCGGCAACTCCAAAAAATACCGATATGCGATCATATACAATTCAGAACATCTAAAGTGTGTATAATTGCCATTATTGTCAAATCCCAGAATGCGACAGTAGGTCCCACTTGAAAACGAAGCACAATTCCAAAAAAGGAAATTGGGGTTTATTTTCATTTGAAATATTGGGGTTTATATTGGAGTTCCTGCCAAAAAAAACATACAAATTGGTGTTTTTGTTTTCCATATAATTTTTTGGGATCCTATTTCATTTCGGGTTTTGGGCTAATTTTCATGGGGCCCATGTTCATACCGCCTTGCGTTTCAATTTCATGTGGAGCCTATATTCCCTTTCTGGATTTGACAACGGTGGCAACTGTACGTCCTTTTGATGTTTTGTATTGCAAATAATTTGATATGGATTGCGAAGGAGGCCGAAACAAACTTAAGGATGGATGGCCCTTGAACAGAGTTCAAGATTTTTTTCCTTTTCACTGAGTCCAAAATGAGCTAACGCGACTAAAGCGATATAATTTGTAGGCCTTCAGCAGCTGTTGTAGACATACCCTTACATAGGGCTGCCACATAACGTAACCTAACCTAACCTTCTAGGGACTGATATTCGTTATGAAGCGTTGCCCTAATTTTGGGACTCTCTTGCATATGGGCTTTTGGTTGGAAATAAAAAAAATATATATCCCACATCTATCATCGCTTATGGAATATCCCATAATATGGTACTTTGTCTCTATTATGCAATTGAGCTGGTGACAACAATATGGGGCAAATCAAGCTTAATAACATTCCATTCTGGTCCACCACATTCGGGTATGTGTCTGTGTACGAAGCAGGTACAAAGGAACATGGTTCCCAATTTTTGTTTCTTCTCTCTCGCTTTCCTAGTCCATGGTTAGTGGTAAAATGGAGTACATTCATTCATCTTTTTATTCATTCAAGGACTGTGACATGTATCCCAACTGCCACAAATGACACAAAAACAAACGACATTTCAGGCAATAATGTCTCAGAGTGCATATGAAGGAATGGATGTTCTTGTATTCCGACTGGTCTCAGTATCCCATGGGTATTTCGATAATTGTATGAAATGTGTTTTGATTTCCATGAACCTTTAATTTTTATCCCAAGAAAATCTAAAGTTTTCGTAGTTCTTTTTTCTTCTCTTCTTCTCCTTCTTATAGATGGGATATTGTGTCTGGGGTGACTTGTCGCCGCCATGTTTCCTAATGATGCATTAATGCCTTTTTGTCGGAATAAAAATGTGGTGCAGAATGGTAAACTTGAATGTATACCTGTTTCGAATGTATATGACCTGTTTGGTTGTCACAAACAGACCTATTCCTTAGGGCATTTGAACCGAAAAATGGTCTATATGGATATGCAAAGTCACAATACAAAGAGAAGAATAACTTTAAATTGCATTTAAATTCGACAAAAGGGAACAAATGACAGCTAAACAAAAATTAATGAGAATCTTTGGACGTTGGTGGTTATCTTTTTATACCCTGCGCCACACTGTGGAACAGGGTATTATAAGTTAGTGCATATGTTTGCAACATCCAGAAGGAAACGAGATAAACACATAGTGTCTTTGGCAATAATGCTTAGGGCCGGCTCCTGAGCCAAAAATAATCTACCAGAATTTGAAGAAAATTTTACCAAATAATTTTGCAATTTTTTTCTATCGAATATTTCGTAAATTTTTTTTCAATAGGCAATTTTGTTAAAATTTTATTTCTATAGAATATTTTGTAAAGTTTTTATTTTTATAGAAAATTTTGTAAAAATTTTATTTCTATAGAAAATGTTGTCAAAATTTTTATCTCTATGAAAATTTTGTCAAAATTTTATTGCTATAGAATATTTTGTCAAATTTTTATTTGTAAAGAACATTTTGTCCAAATTTTATTTCTATAGAAAATTTTGTCAAAATTTATTTCTATAGAAAATTTTTTCAAAATTTTATTTGTGTAGACAATTTTGTCAAAATTTTATTTCTATAGGAAATTTTATCAAAAGTTTATTTCTATGGAAAATTCTGTCAAAATTGTATTTCTATAGACAATTTTGTCAAAGTTTTATTTCTATAGAAAATTTTGTCAAAATTTTATTTCTATGAAAATTTTGTCACATGTTTTTTTTCTATAGAAAATTTTTTCCAAATTTTATTTTTATAGAAAATTTTGTCAAAATTTTATTTCTATAGAAAATTTTGTCAAAATTTTTTCTATAGACAAGTTTGTCAAAATTTTATTTCTATATAACATTTCGTCGAAATTTTTATTTCTATAGAAAATTTTGTCAAGATTTTATTTCTATAGAACATTTTGTAAAATTTTAATTTTTATAGAAAATTTTGTCAAAATTTTATTTCTATAGAAAATATAGAAAAATTTGTCAAAATTTTGTAACCATAGAAAATTTTATTTCTATCGAAAATTTTGTCAAAATTTTATTTCTATTGAAAATTTTTTCAAAAGTTTATTTCTATGGAAAATGCTGTCGAATTTTTGTCAAAATTGTATTTCTATAAACAATTTTGTCAAAATTTTATTTCTATAGAAAATTTTGTCAAAATTGTATTTCTATAGACAATTTTGTCAAAATCTTATGTCTATAGAAAATTTTGCCAAAATTTTATTTCTATGGAAAATTTTGTCAAAATCTTATGTCTATAGAAAATTTTGTCAAAATTTATTTCTATAGAAAATTTTATCAAAAGTTTATTTCTATGGAAAATTCTGTCAAAATTTTATTTTTATAGAAAATTTTCGCACAATTTTATTTCTATAGAAAATATTGTCAAAATTTTATTTCTATAGAAAATTTTGTCAAAATTTTATTTCTATAGAAAATTTTGTCACAATTTTAGTTCTATAGAAAATTTTGTCGAATTTTTATTTCTATAGAAAATTTTGTCAAAATTTTATTTCAATAAAAAATGTTGTCAAATATTATTTCTATAGAACATTTGGTCGGAATTTTTATTTCTATAGACAATTTTGTCAAGATTTTATTTCTATAGAACATTTTGTAAAATTTTTATTTTTATAGCAAATTTTGTCAAAATTTTATTTTTATAGAAAATTTTCACACAATTTTATTTCTATAGAAAATTTTCACACAATTTTATTTCTATAGAAAATTTTGTCAAAATTTTATTTCTATAGAAAATTTTGTCAAAATTTTATTTCTATAGAAAATTTTGTCACAATTTTATTTCTATAGAAAATTTTGTCACATGTTTTTTTTTTTCTGTAGAAAATTTTTTCAAAAATTTTCTCAACATTTATTTCTATAGACACTTTTGTCAAAATTTTGTAAAATTTTTATTTTTATAGCAAATTTTGTCAAAATTTTATTTCTATAGAAAATTTTCACACAATTTTATTTCTATAGAAAATTTTGTCAAAAATTTTCTCAACATTTACTTCTATAGACACTTTTGTCAAAATTTTATTTCTATAGAGAATTTTGTCAAAATTTTATTTTTATAGAAGATTTTGTCAAAATTTTATTTCTAAAGAAAGTTTGTCACATGTTTTTTTTTTCTATGGAAAATTTTTTCAAAAATTTTCTCAACATTTATTTCTACAGACACTTTTGTCAAAATTGTACTTCTATTGAGAATTTTGCCAAAATTTTATTTCTATAGAACATTTTGTGGAAAGTTGTATTTCTATAGAAAATTTTTTCAAAATTTTATTTCTATAGAAAATTTTGTCAACATTTTATTTCTATAGAAAATTTTGTCAAAATTTTTTCAATAGACAATTTTGTCAACATTTTATATCTTTAGAAAATTTTGTCAAAATTTTATTTTTATAGAAAATTTTGTCAAAATTTTATTTCTATAGAACATTTTGTCGAAATTTTTATTTCTGTAGAAAATTTTGTCAAGATTTTATTTCTATAGAACATGTTGTAATTTTTTTTTATAGAAAATTTTGTCAAAATTTTATTTCTATAGAAATATAGAAAAATTTGTCGAAATTGTATAACCATAGAAAATTTTATTTCTATAGAAAATATTGTCAAAATTTTATTTCTATAGAAAATTTTGTCAAAATTTTATTTCTATAGAAAATTTCGTCAAAATTTTATTTCTATAGAAAATTTTGTCAAAGATGTATTTCTATAGAAAATTTTGTCAGAATTTTATCTCTCAAATTTTTATTTCTATGGAAAATTTTATTTCTTTAGAAAACTTTGTCAAAATTTTATTTCTATAGGAAATTTTATCAAAAGTTTATTTCTATGGAAAATTCTGTCAAAATTGTATTTCTATAGACAATTTGTCAAAGTTTTATTTCTATAGAAAATTTTGTCAAAATTTTATTTCTATGGAAAATTCTTTCAAAATTTTATTTCTATAGAAAATTTCGTCAAAAATTTATTTCTATAGAAAATTTCGTCAAAATTTTATATCTATAGAAAATTTTGTCAAAATTTTATTTCTATAGAAAATTTTGTCAAAGATGTATTTCTATAGAAAATTTTGTCAGAATTTTATCTCTAAAGAAAATTTTGTCAAAAGTTTATTTCTATGGAAAATTTTGACAAAATTTTATTTTTATAGAACATTTTGTCGAAATTTTTATTTCTACAGAAAACTTTGTGAAAAGTTTATTTCTATAGAAAATTTTGACAAAATTTTATTTTTATAGAACATTTTGTCGAAATTTTTATTTCTACAGAAAATGTTGTCAAAATTTTATTTCTATAGAAAATTTTTCCAAATTTTATTTCTATGGAAACTTTTGTCAAAAGTTTATTTCTGTGGAAAATTTTGTCAAAGTTTTTGTCTGTGGAAAATTTTGTCAAATTTTGTTTCTATGAAAAATTGTATCGAAATTTTGTTTCTATACAAAATTTTATTTCTGTAAAAAATTTTGTCAAATGTTTATTTCTACACTAAAAACAAGAATTCAAGTAAGTAAGTAAGTAACAAATTTGAGGATAATTTCATTAATTTTAAAGAACTTTTCTGAATTGTTAAAGTTAGCCCAAAAATATTTCTTTCATGTTATGATACCCTTTTTTAAGTCAAATCACTTAATTATAAGGACAATACGATTTCATTGAAAGGTTTATCGACTTTTGAACAAGGAAAAAAAACTTTAATTATAAAAATGCGTATTTTATGCTAAACAAAATTTGCTTTCGTAATTTTAGTACATGAAATCTTTGGCCTCACGACAATATTTTTTTCAGTGTATAGAAAATTTTGTCAAAATTTTTTCTATAGAAAATTTGTCCAAATTTGATTTCTATAGAAAAATTTTGTCAAAATTTTATTTCTATAGAAAATGTTGTCATAATTTTATTTCTATAGAAAATTTTGTCACAATTTTTTCTGTAGAGAATTTGTGAAGTACCTTTTATTTGGGTAATATATTGCAAAATCTACCAGAACATCAAGAATTCTACGAATCTACCAAACAATAAAAATTCTACTATATCTACAAAGTGGTGCAGGGTACACCCAGAGAAAGAATATGATCACCTCAAACATGTTTCAAGAGCAAAATATTATTTTTGGATGGTGACCATGTAACATGTTTGAGGTGATCATGTTCCTTCTCTGGGTGTATAATATAGTCGACTCAGCCCGACTTTAGACTTTCCTTACTTGTTTTTTTTTGGGAAAATGGTAGATACTCTTAATGATGATTTAACATATTACTTCGTTGCATGATTTAATTTTAGCAAAATCTAATTTTTTTCGGAATGGTAGACTGTTGAACATATAGTTGTGATACCAAAACCCGATTTGCGCTCAATTCTGACAATGCTAAAAAAGGATTATTACTTGAACTTTGCTTCTACAATAACCAAATTTCTGGGCCACTCAGAGTTTGAGCAAATCTGCGCTTGGGAAAATATATTATATTTTTGTGGTATATTTTCTTCACTGCAGACTCGCATAGAAGGCTCTAATATTTACCATAGATTTATTTATCTGGCCTTTAATGGTATTCTTCGACTTCGAATAGTACAAAATTCATTCATCGTTCCCATTTTTTAAACCCTTTACAGTGTTTGAAGTCAACCATGTGCTTTAGACAGTGTGTGCTAATGTAAATCCAAATATATGTCCGAATTGATATATCTGATATGATGATGTTTTCCCATACTCACATATGGAAACATGCACACACACACAATGGCCCCAGGATACTCATACTCCTCGCCGGTATTGAGTAGGAATATTGCATGTGTTGGCAATGTCTGGTACATGTTTCATTAGCATATAAAAATTTCTTTTGTTTTCTTGATAGTATGTGTCATGTACCGGATATTTGTGGTTATTTATGGCTTAAAGATATTGTCACTTTACAACACAACCCCATACCAAAATGTTGACACGTATTCCCCATTAGACCTCAAATAGCAAAGCATTCACACACAGTTACACACCCTCACTAATACGTAGGCATAAACGAAAGGTGTCTTTTTTATAGAGGCCATGCGATTTCGCATACATGCACACACACACTTGTAGCCATTACACATTCAGGGACATTACACGTACATCATTCATTAACAATTTATTGTTTTATAGTAAACAACAAGAACAATAACTACTGTACATCTAAATAAATAACAAAAAAAAAAAACAGAAACAAAAACAAACAAAAAATCAACATTGTATTGTTTTACGGAAACGGACAAAGTTCAAGGAACTTTTGCGGAATGGCGAACATGGACAAACTATTTAGAAAATATTTAAAGTTTTGTTATAAACTTTGAAGGATATATTTCTGAAATTCTGTGTGCTTGTGTGCATATTTTGAATAAAGTTTTAGAAATTTTAGAAAGCACTGATGCTAGTTGAAAAAATTAAACAAGTGATTTTTTTTGCACGACGGACTTTGTTTTCAGGACAAGATTCTCATTCAGCGTCCCTACATATCCATTAAGTTAATCTTCAGGACTACTTGTGCATAACTGTACATAATCAGTATACAATCTCATATTACAGTAAAGTAACTGGTTCGGAGAGTTATTAGTATATATTATAAATGAAAGTGGTTCGACAATCGATTCTTATTCTACTTCCTTATATTATAGATCCATAAGGGACTATACGAAATTTGGTGTATATTGGGCCCTAATCCATACGGACAATACTCTATGCAATGGTAAGCCACAGATTTTAATGCAGAAAGGGCTTTAACAAATATGGTTTAGACCGGTCCATACACTCAAAAAAAGTTTACTCGGATTCAAAGATTTTGACCTTCCAATAAGAATTTTGGTATTGATTCCGAGCCAAAGATGCGCCTTCTTTAAAACAAAGACGACTTATCTGGTTTTAAATCTGGGATCAATAAAATTAAAATTAGGATACAGATCTCATTTATCGAATTTTCATTTTCTTTTCGCGGTATATTAATAACGCTAACCATAATAAATTATGAATATAAATAATGACAGAATGTAGGGTACTAACCAGGGATGTGGAGCCGGAGTCGGAGTCGGAGTCTTGGAGTCGGAGTCTGAAGATTTTGCTGGAGTCGGAGTCGTAAAAATTTTGCTCGACTCCGACTCCGGCTAAACCAAATTTTTTAAAACACTTCACATTTTTGTAACTAAGCAAGTTTTTACGCAAATTAGTTTCCATTGCGTTATTCATTCGATCAATGTACAGCATGATTGTAAATGAAAATCAACTTCCAATTACGGCTATCTTTTTATGTTTCCTAGAATGTTTGACTAGCAGATGGTCTGGATCGATCCATTTTAATGCCCATATCAATTTATTTGAAATGTTTCGAACAATCGATATTATTTTTATTTTATTTTAAGGCAATATACATATGTGGAATATTGGCAGAAAATTTTTTCAAAGTTGTTTTTATAGAAAATTTTGTCAAAATGTTATTTCTATAAAAAGTTTTGTCAAAATTTTATTTCTATAGCAAATTTTGTCAAAATTTTAATTCTATAAAAATTTTATTCAAAATTTTATTACTATAGAAATATTTTTTCTATAAAAAATTTAGTCAAAATTTTATTTCTATAGAAAATTGAGTCAAAATTTTGTTTCTATAGAATATTTTGCAAAATTTTATTTCTATAGAAAATTTTGCAAAATTTTGTTTGTTACACAATTTTTTTTTTTTAATTTTATTTCTATTGATAATTTTATTTCTATAAAAATTTAAGTCAAGATTGTATTTCTATAGAAAATTTTGCCAAAAATTTTATAGTAATAGATTTTTTTATTAGAAAATTTGGTCAAAATTTTATTTCTACAGAAAATTTGGTCAACATTTCATTTCTATAGGAAATTTTGAAAAAAATTTATTTCTATAGAAAATTTAGTCAAAATTTTGTTTCTGTAGAATATTTTGCAGAATTTTATTTACTACACAAAAATTTTTCTAAAATTGTATTTTTATTGATAATTTTTTCAAAATTTTATTTCTATAAGAAAAAATTGTCAAATTTTATTTCTATAGCAAATTTTCTCAATTTTTTTTCTTACTGATGTTCACTGATACTCACTGCTATAAAAAATGTATTCAAAATTTTATTAATATAGAAATATTTTTTTCTATATAAAATTTAGTCAAAATTTTATTTCTATAGAAAATTTAGTCAAAATGTTGTTTATATAGAATATTTTGCAAAATTTTATTTCTATAGAAAATTTTGCAAAATTTTGTTTGCTACACAATTTTTTTAAATTGTATTTCTATTGATAATTTTTTCAAACTTTTTTTTTTATAAAAAATTTTGCCAAATTTTATTTCTACAAAAATTTTATTCAAAATTGTATTTCTATATATTTGGTCAAAATTTGATTTCTATAGAAAATTTTGCCAAAATTTTATTTCTATAGAAAATTTAGTCAAAATTTTGTTACTGTAGAAAATTTTCCAAAATTTTATTTCTATGTAAAATTTTGCAAAATTTTATTTACTAGACAAAAATTTTTCCAAAATTGTATTCAGTGAGCATACAATTTTGGAAAAATTGCTGCTAAGTCGAAAACTTGTAGAAATGACTCAAATTTTAAAATTTTTCAAAGAATGAATCATAAATGCATTTTTGCGAAATTGTCTAAACAATTATAAATATTTCCCATATATTGCCCGAGTTTTGTAGAAGTCTGATTTGAGATTTTATCAAAATGTAGATCTAAATACAAAGTTGTGCAGAGTATATTATAATCGGCCCGCCCGACTTTAGACTTTCCTTGCATTTTTATTTTTCGTTAAAATTGTGTTACGTCCCATAACGTTAGATTTAAATTTTAAGTACATAGATTTTGTAGAATTATATACAATTTTGTCTAAATCGATTCAGATTCAAATTCATGCATATGGAAATATAAACCTTTATATAGCTCGCAACAAATTTAAAGGATTTGAAATAGTATCAACAATTTTTGTCCACAAATTCATATACTGTTGGTATATTCTCATATTATGATGGGTATTTATATCATTATTTTATTTTTTAATCATTGCCATAAATTTGAAATATAGAATTCAATTGGCATCTAATGTGAAATTAAGATCTTTTTGGCACACATAAATAAACACGATACTTTATATCGTCCACTTACGGTACCCCCACAATAGAACTACAAATTAGTGGTATTAAAATGAGATTTAATTATATTACCCGGAGTCGACTCCGGAGTCGGAGTCGAGCTGATGAAAAATGCTGGAGTCGGAGTCGGAGTCGAGCAAAATTAGCTCGACTCCACAGCCCTGGTACTAACTACAAAGGTTTTCGACCCAAGATACTTCAAAGTATAAAATGTTTCCTTAATTCTAAAAAAAAAATAAGTCTTAGCCTATATTTGAAGAGTTTTTATCTTATATGTAAAGATTCAATATTTAGTTCAAAGACATGCGACTTTAACGGAGGGATGCAAATTTACAAAATGTGGTTCCTAAATTTAATGAAAAAAATTATTGAAGCAAAAATTATAAACTTCATTTTAACTAAAATGTCATTATTATAAAGAAATTTGTCCTTACACACAAAGAAAATTTCATTAAAAGTCAGACAACGAAAAATTTTTATTGACATTCATTGATGGACCACTTTTACGTTTAGACCCCATATAAACCGACCTCCAGATTTGGCTTGCGGAGCATCTTAGAGAACAAAATTTCATCCGATCCGGTTGAAATTTTGTATGTGGTGTAAGTCTATGGTCTCTAACAACTATGTACAAATTGGTCCATATTGGCTTAGAATTATATATAGTCCCCTGTATACCGATCCCCAGATTTGACCTCCTTATCCTCTTAGAGGAGCAAATTTCATTCGATCCACTTGAAATTTGGTGCGTGGTGATAGTATATGGTCTCTAACAACCATGCAAATTGGTCCATAATGGTCCATTATTATATATAGCGCCCATATAAATCGATCCCCAAATTTAAATTCCGGAGGAGCAAAATTCATCCTATCCGATTGAAATTTGGTACGTGGTATTAGTATATGGTCTTCAACAACCATACAAAAATTGGGCCATATCAATCTATAGTTATATATAGCCAATCCCCAAAATCACACAAAAATTGTTCCATATCGTCAAAATAATCTACCAAAATTTTATTTCTATAGAATATTGTGTCAAAATTTTATTTCTACAGATAATGTTTTGGCAAAATTTTATTTCTATTGAAAATATTGTCAAAATTTTATTTCTACAGAAAATATTTTGGCAAAATTTTATTTCTATTAATATATTGTCAAAATTTTATTTCTATTGAAAATTTTGTCAAAATTTTATTTCTATAGAAAATTTTGTCAAAATTTTATTCCTATAGAAAATTTTGTCAAAATTTTATTTCTATAGAAAATTTTGTCAAATTTTTATTTCTATAGAAAATTTCTATAGAAATTATTTAATCGGCCTTTTTATACCCTCCACCATAGGATGGGGGTATATTAACTTTGTCATTCCGTTTGTAACACATCGAAATATTGCTCTAAGACCCCATAAAGTATATATATTCTGGGTCGTGGTGAAATTCTGAGTCGATCTAAGCATGTCCGTCCGTCCGTCCGTCTGTCCGTCTGTCCGTCTGTCCGGCTGTCCGTCCGTCTGTGGAAATCACGCTAACTTCCGAACGAAACTAGCTATCGACTTGAAACTTGGCACAAGTAGTTGTTATTGATGTAGGTCGGATGGTATTGAAAATGGGCCATATCGGCCCACGTTTACGTATAGCCCCCATATAAACCGATCCCCAAATTTGGCTTGCGGAGCCTTCCGGAGCAGCAAAATTCATCCGATCCGGTTGAAATTTGGTACGTGGTCTAAGTATACGGTCTCTAACAACCATGCAAAAATTGGTCCATATCGGTCCATAAATATATATAGCTCCTATATAAACCGATCCCCAGATTTGACCTCCGGAGCCTCTTGGAGGAGCAAACTTCATCCTACCCGATTGAAATTTGGTACGTGGTGTTAGTATATGGTCTCTAACAACCATACAAAAACTGGTCCATATCGGTCCATAATTATATATAGCTCCCATATAAACCGATCCCCAGATTTGACCTCCGGAGCCTCTTGGAGGGGCAAAATTCATCCGATCCGTTTGAAATTGGGTACCTGATGTTAGTATATGGTCTCTAACAAGCATGCAAAAATTGGACCATATCGGTCCATAATTATATATAGCTCCCATATAAACCGATCCCCAGATTTGAACTCTGGAGCCTCTTGGATGAGCAAAATTCATCCGATCCAATTGAAATTTAGTGCGTGGTGTTAGTATATGGTCTCTAACAACCATGCAAAAATTGGTCCATATCGGTCCATAATTATATATAGCTCCCATATAAACCGATCCCCAGATTTGACCTCCGGAGCCTCTTGGAGGAGCAAAAGTCATCCGATGCGGTTGAAATTTGGTACATTTCGTTAGTATATGGCCTATAACAGCCATGTAAAAATTGTCAAATTTTATTACTATAGAAAGTTTTGTCAAAATTTCATTTCTATAGAAAGTTTTGTAAAAAGTTTATTTCTATAGCAATGTTTGTCAACATTTTATGTCCATAGAAAATTTTGTCAAAATTTTATTTCTATAGAAAATTTTGTAAAAAATTTATTTCTGTAGAAAATTTTGTCAACATTTTATTTCTATAGACAATTTTGTCAACATTTTATTTCCATAGAACATTGTGTCAACATTTTATTTCTATAGAATATTTTGTCAACATTTATTTCTATAGA
Source organism: Haematobia irritans (assembly GCF_050003625.1). NCBI lineage: Eukaryota > Metazoa > Arthropoda > Insecta > Diptera > Muscidae > Haematobia > Haematobia irritans. Next base: position 26,879,815 of record NC_134401.1, read on the forward strand.
AAATGTTGTCAAAATTTTATTGCTATAGAAAATTTTGTCAACATTTTACTTCCATAGAAAATTTTGTCAACATTTTATTTCTATAGAAAATTTTGTCAAGTTTTTATTTCTATAGAAAATTTTGTCAAAATTTTATTTCTATAGAAAATTTTGTCAAACTGAATTATATACGTATTTAATCGGCCTTTTTATACCCACCACCATAGAATGGTGACGGGGGTATAATAAGTTTGTCATTCCGTTTGTAACACATCGAAATATCGATTTCCGACTATATAAAGTATATGTATTCTTGATCAGGGAGAAATTCTAAGACGATATAACGATGTCCGTCTGTCCGTCTGTCTGTCTGTCTGTCTGTCTGTCTGTCTGTCTGTTGTAATCACGCTACAGTCTTCAATAATGAAGCAATCGTGCTGAAATTTTGCACAAGCTCGTCTTTTGTCTGCAGGCAGGTCAAGTTCGAAGATGGGCTATATCGGTCCAGGTTTTGATATAGTCCCCATATAAACCGACCTCCCGATTTGGGGTCTTGGGCTTATAGAAATCGTAGTTTTTATCCAATTTGCCTGAAATTTGAAATCTGGAGGTATTTTATGACCATAAAGAGGTGTGCCAAAAATGGTGAGTATCGGTCCACGTTTTGGTATAGCCCCCATATAGACCGATCTCCCGATTTTATTTCTTGGGCTTATAGAAACCGCAGTTTTTATTCAATTTACCTGAAATTAGAAATCTAGAGGTATTGTAGGACCACAAATACGTGTGCCAAAAATTGTGAGTATCGGTCCATATTTTGGTATAGCCCCCATATAGACCGATCTCCCGATTTTACTTCTTGGGCTTATAGAAACCGTAGTTTTTATCCAATTTGTCTGAAATTGGAAATCTAGAGGTATTTTAGGACCATAAAGAGGTGTGCCGAAAATGGTGAGTATCGGTCCATATTTTGGTATAGCCCCCATATAGATCGATTTCCCAATTTTACTTCTTGGGCTTCTAGAATCCGAAGTTTTTATTCTATTTGCCTGAAATTGGAAATCTAGAGGTATTTTCGGGTCACAAAGAGGTGTGCCGAAAATGGTGAGTATCGGTCCATATTTTAGTATAGCCCCCATCAGAACGATCTCCCGATTTAACTCCTTGGGTTTCTAGAAACCGTAGTTTTTATCTGATATGCCTGAAATTGTAAATATTCTGGTATTTTAGGCTCACAAAAACGTGTATCGGATTAAGTTTTTATCGGTCCATTTGGTAATGCCTCCATATAGACCGACTTCATTTCTTGAGGGTGTAGAAGGTGCACTGATCATGAAAATTGCTTGAAACTCAATGTAAAATTTCCAGATTTTACTTCTACAGATTTAAGATTTCAAATCAAGACGTTATTTTATAATTTGCTTGCACGCTTACAAGAGATGTTAATGATTCCTCTAAAACTCAAACAAAAATGGTTCTTATAAATCCAGAATCTGATATAGTCTTCATAGGTGAAATCTTTAAATTTATCTTCGGGAAGTGTCCTCAAGCCCTCATGAAATTTCAAAGGAAACCCTAATATTTGGTTCATGGTGGTGGGTATTTAAGATTCGGCCCGGCCGAACTTACTGCTGTATATACTTGTTTTTGTTTAATATATACCCCTTATGGACTAACTTACAATTTAGAAGACAGTGTTAAAAAGTTTTACGATACCTTGCCATCGGCAAGTGTTATTGCAATCCAAGTAATTCGATTGTGGATGACAGCCTTTAGTAGAAGTTCCTACGCAATCCATGGTGGAGGGTACATAAGATTCGGCCTGGCCGAACTTACGGCCGTATATACTTGTTTTGTTTAATATATCCCCGTATGGACTAACTTACGTATTGAAAAGTTTGAAGATACCTTGCCATCGGCAAGTGCTACCGCAGCTCAAGTAATTCGATTGTGGATGACAATCATATCGCCAAAAATAATCTACCAAAATTTTATTTCTATAGAGTATTTTGTAGAAATTTTATTTCTATAAAAAATTTTGTATAAATTTTATTTCTATAAAAAGTTTTGTAAAAATTTTAATTCTATAGAAAATTTTGTCAAAATTTTATTTCTATAGAAATTTTTGTCAAAATATTATTTCTATAGAAAATTTTGTCAAAATTTTATTTCTATAGAAAATTTTGTCAAAATTTTATTTCTACAGAAAATTTTGTCAAAAATTTGTTTCTATAGAAAATTTTGTCAAAATTTTATTTCTATAGAAAATTTTGTCAACAATTTGTTTCTATAGAAAATTTCGTCAAAATTTTATTTCTATAGAAAATTTTGTCAAAATTTTATTTCTATAGAAAATTTTGTCAAAATTTAATTTCTATAGAAAATTTTGTCAAAAGTTTAATTCTATAGAAAATTTTGTAAAAACTTTATTTCTATAGAAAATTTTGTCAAACGTATTTAATCGGCCTTTTTATGCCCTCCACCATAGGATGGGGGTATATTAACTTTTTATACCCTCCTCCATAGGATGGGGTCAGCATATGATCTCTAACAACCATGCAAAAATTGGTCCACATCGCTTCATAATTATATATAGCCCTCATATGAACCGATCCCCCGATTTGACCTCCGGAGCATCTTGGAAGACCAAAATTCATCTGATTCAGTTGAAATTTGGTACGTGGTGTTAATATATGGCCTCAAACACCCATACACAAATTGGTCGAAATCGGTCCATAATTATACATAGCTCCCATATAAACCGATCACCAGATTTGACCTCCGGAGACACTTGGAAGAGCAAAATTCATCCGATTCGGTTGAAATTTGGTACGTGATGTTATTATATGTTATCCAACAACCATGCAGGAATTGGTTCATATCAGTCCATAATTATATATAGCCCCCATATAAACCGATCGCCAGCTTTGGCTTTGGAGCCACTTGGAGGAGAAAATTTCATCCGAGTCCGTTGAAATTTGTTACATTGTGCTAGTATATGGCCGTTAATAACCATGCCTAACTAGGTCCATATCGGTCTATAGTTATATATAGCCCTCAGATAAATCGATCCCCAATCACAAAAAAATTGGTCCATATCAAGTTGATAATTTTATATAACCCCCATATAAGCGACCCCATATTTCAATTCTGGGTCTCTGCGTACCATGCAAAAGTCTATGTCTAGGTCTATAGTTATATATAGCCCTCAGATAAATCGATCCCCAATCACAAAAAAATTGGTCCATATCAAGTTGATAATTGTATATAGCCCCTATATAAGCGACCCCATATTTCAATTCTGGGTCTCTACGTACCATGCAAAAGTCTATACCGATTCGTAATTATTTGTAGACTTACCTATACATACCTTTTTTGTCTAGTACGAGAATATACCACGTATGGAGTAACTCACAATTTAGAAAACGATGTTAAGAAGTTTTAAGATACCACAACCCAAGTAATTCGATTATGGATGACAGCATTTCGTAGAAGTTTCTACGCAATCCATGGTGGAGGGTACATAAGATTCGGCCTGGCCGTATATACTTGTTTTTCCTTAAATAAAATTTATTTCAGAAAAAATAGAAATTTACTTAAACCATTTCACGAACGAGCTAAAATCGTTAAATTAAGTTATTCAACTGTAGAAAATTGCTTAATTTTTCCGCTTTTCAGCACACCATTAATAGTGATAGGCCTATCCTGTAAAACTTGTCTAACCACCTTCACCCTGAGTAAATTGAACTCTTCTAACCTTAAGGTAGGAATTTGTTTTATGTGGCGTCTTCCTGGTACAAGTGCATGTCGATATATTTGCATGAGGGAATTTTCCACGATATGTTTTTGTTTCTTCATTTTTTTCAACCTTACAAGAATATCTTGGCATTGTTTCACCCATGGCTAAAAATTTTTATGTCTTCAATTTTTATATAAAGTAGTTTTACACGGTAAAAAATTTTGGATGTACAATATGGAAAAGAGCAATAATCAATAGTCTTTAAAATAGAGGATGAAGAAAAGATGGCAAAAGCAATACAATTTTTATGAGAGTTCACATTCCAATATTTAGGAAAATCTTTAAGCTGTATGTCTCTAATTTTTAATGCCTGTGTACATAATTTTATTGCAATTTGTAATAATAATAAATTAAGTATTAGATAAATATTTTTTTTGTATAAAATTATGTCTCTAAAAAAAACTTCTCATCGATTATGTTTGCTGTAATAATATTATTTCTTGATTGAAATGTTCAATAGTAAAGACTAAATATTCAAAAAATATTTTTTCTCTCGGTTTCGTCAATTTTTCTACATGACATTAATTTCCTTCAGACACCAGACAAAAAGACATGTGACGTGTGTTTGGCCCTATGTCCTGCCCGTGTTCCAATATTATTCTCCAATTTTTTTAATGTCGTCCTCAGAAGTCTTTTATGGACAGAAACCATTTTCCGGTCTTGCATTTGTCACTGCTTCCTTAGAAGTCAATCGTGAAACGTGAGTGTTTGCCTGTGTGTGTGTGTTTGTAACTCTTACATGCTCTAAGACATTTTCCTTATTTATGCGTATGAGTGTGTTGGTGTGTGTTTTACTCTTTGTAATTTTTGCATTGACCCCTTGTTTGTTGAAATACGTGGCAATGGCTTTCCCCCTGTATGGATTACAAATACTCCCTGAAGCTTCCTCAATGTCTGCTAAGGCAGACGCGAATCCTGTCGTTTCGTTAAATTTTTTTTGCCTTTTGTAAATGCAAATAAATTGAATTCCAAAGAAAATGCTAAAAAGGAGCCTTCTTGGTGTTATTTTTCCCTAGGAAAATTTGTTAGCATAAATGAGACATATACGAGGTCATATGCGATAAGTAGAGAGAATATGGGGCTGAACTATATATTTCTTTCACAAAAAATGAAAATTAGATAAAAAGAAGATTTAACCAAGAAGAGGTTAGAACTTCTATTTATTCTATAATCAAATAAGCACCGGATGTATGTAAAACAAAGTTAGGTATAGTGGCAGTCCGTTTTTTTCACGCTTACTTAGACTATTAAGTCCATTGTGATACCACAGTGGTAAACTTTTCTATTTTCACCGAGTGCTGTCCGATTTCATGATTAAAAGATATTGAATTTATAGAAAATGTTGTCATAATTTTATTTTTATAAAAAATATTTTCAAAATTTTATTTTTATACAAAGTTTTTTCAAAATTTTATTTCTATAGAGAATGTTGTCAAAATTTAATTTCTATAGGAAATTTCATCAGCATTTTATTTTTATAGAAAATTTTGTCACAATTTTATTTCTATAGAAAATTTTGTCAAAATTTTATTTCTATAGAAAATTTTGTCATAATTTTATTTTTATAGAAAATTTTGTCAAAATTTTATTTCTATCGAATTTTTTTTCAAAATTTTATTTTTATAGAAAACTAGCGTAACCCGGCCCGCTTCGCTGCGCCTTCCGAAGCGTATTTGGAGGAACATTTTGCGTTAACTTAGTCAACTATATCCTTCGTGCTGAAAACATATTCGAAAAGATTTGAATTCTTTTAAACAAATCGGACTACTTGATTTTTCGTTTATAGGTAGAAATACGACGGGAGAGCGTGTACCCTTTCCTCCAAATTTTTTTAATAATGTTCTGTATTCAAGTAGTTGGACAACCTTCTATATTTCTTGTGAATTTTAAGTGTGGTTTGTCAAGGAAAGGTATCCTTTTCCTCAACAAATCTGAAAATTAAGCACTATATTATCCAATAAATCGGAAAAAGCAAACGTAGTAAAAAATTTTACCACATTAACATTTGCTAAAATGTTGGAAAATGATGTACCCTCTACGTTGGCTACCAATTTCATGTAAATTTAAGTTCTTTACTAAAAAGAAGTCTGGCAGAAGCCTGTGCAAAAATCATAAAATTATGTACCGAGTTCCCATTTATGGACAACCCTCTACTTTCAATTTAAGAAAAAAAAAAAACGGACAAAAGGGCACCCTCTCCCCACCTTCGCACCACTCCGACCTGATATCGGACTATCACGTACCCTATATTAATTTCGCAACTACTCAATGGTCCCTATAAATTCTATCGAAGTAAATCGACAAAGTTTATTTCAATTTTCCCCTTATTTCAATTTTCCCCTTCCCCAACCAGATATCGAAAAATCATATACCAATTTAAAAATCATGTATAAATTTAATCACCTCCTCCCACGTTCCCTGTAAATTTCAAGTAGATCGGCGATGTTTAAATTTTGCTCTATTGTTTTAAAGGGACGTCACTTTCCCCGATACAATATCGACAAACACCGTAGTGAATAGCACCTAACCTTTCCTGAAAATTCTTAAAACTTTCCTTCAAGTGTGGGGCAAGGAAGGTTGCCTCTTCTTTCATAACCTTCCCCCACTGCTTTTGTAAATTTCAAGAAAACATAATTTTTTTTTTTGCAGTTTTAGAGGAGGACCTCCTCCCCGACCAAATATCGAAAAGTGATGTAGCGTATCATTTGTAAACGTCCCAGAAAATGTCAAACAAATTATAAGCCTAAAGGGGCGGCCTCTCTTCCGTCCAAATATCACAAAATCAGGTATCAACTATTAATATCGTAACCTCCTCCCCAGTCCTCAAGTAACTCGGTAAAGTTTAATTGTTTCTCTGTATGTACTTAAGAGAAGCGGATGTCTCCCTATGCCCTTTTATTTTTATTAAAAAATCAGGAAAGTGATATAAATTTCATAACCCGTTTTTCCGTAAAATTTCAGTCGGGGGAGTTTAGTTTTGTTTGTACTTTCAAAAAATAAAAATCGGCAAAGGGGAGGTCCCCCTCCCCGACCAAATACCGAAAAATAATGTAGCGGATTTTTGTATAGATGCCAACCCCAACATTCAATGAAAATTTCAAGCAAATCGCATAATTTTGTTCCAAGTTTCAAAAAGTAGGGCAAGGGGAGGTCCCCCTCCCCATCCACATATGAAATCATCAGGTACCCCATATTAATTCCATAACCTCACCACATGTTTTCTGTAAATCTCAGATAATTTAGAGAATTTTAGTTTTTTCACTGTACTTTAAAAAAGTCGAACAAAGGGGAGGCCCCCCTCCGCCGCCAAAATATCGAAATAAAAAGTAGCGGATCTTTGTCTAGATGCCAACCCCAATCTTCAATGAAAATTTCAAGCAAATCGGTCAACTTTGGTCTAATTTTCAAAAAGTCGAACAAAGGGGAGGTTCCTCTCCGCGACCATATGTCACAAAATGAGGTACCCTATTTTCAGCACATGAGTGCCCCCCACGATCTCTGAAAGTTTCAAATAAATCGGTTCAGCCGTTTTCGCGCCAACCCGGAACATACAAATAAACAAACAAACAAATAAACAAACATAATTTGAATTTTATATATATAGATTTTGTAAAAATTTTATTTCCATTAATAATTTTGTCAAAATTTTATTTCTATATAAAATGTTGTCAAAATATTATTTCTATAGGAAATTTCATCAAAATTTTATTTCTATTGAAAATTTTGTCAATCTTTTATTGCTATTGAAATAATATTTCAAAAGTAAATTTGTTTGAAAATTTTTCTCAAAATTTTATTTCTATAGAAAATTTTGCCAAAACTTTATTTATATAGAAAATTTGGTCAAAATTTTATTTCTATAGAAAATTTTGTCAAAATTTTATTTCTATAGAAAATGTTGTCAAAATTTTATTTCTATAGAAAATTTTGTCAAAATTTTATTTCTATAGAAAATTTTGTCAAAACTTTATTTCTATAGAAAATTTGATCAAAATTTTATTTCTATAGAAAATTTTGTCAGAATTTTATTTCTATAGAAAATTTTGTCAACATTTTATTTCTAAAGGAAATTTTAACAATTTTTTTTTTGAAATTCTGTCAATATTTCATTACTATAGAAAATTTTGTCAAAATTTTATTTATTGCTGTTGTTTTTTTGATTTCAGCTTAAAACCATGCATTGACTAAACTAAAAGTGTAGCTTAACCAACAGAGAAAAATAATGTTTGTCAAATTTATTTGGGCAAAGCCCTATAGACTGCAAGATGGTTGGATGGACGCACGTTTCGTAATTACCACATTCTTCATCAGCATCCTCTACTTGCAACAAAACTATCAACCAATTATCATAATAAATTCAGGCAGTTCATTATACCCAACAATGAACCACACTTGAACCTTCCGAAAAAAGGTTTTACATGATAGCCGGGATATGCCGAAATAAATTCGTAAAAACATATCTCTTTTCCGTTGCCACCGTCAAATCATCGATTTGAGTGCAGTTGGCTGGGTTTATTTTATTTTTATAGAAAATTTAGTCACAATTTTATTTCTATAGAAGATTTTGTCAAAATTTTATTTTTATAGAAAATTTTGTCAAAATTTTATTTCTATAGAAAATTTTGTCAAAATTTTATTTCTATAGAAAATTTTGTCAGAATTTTATTTCTATAGAAAATTTTGTCAAAATTTTATTTCTAAAGAAAATTTTGTCAAAATTTTATTTCTATAGAAAATTTTGTCAACATTTTATTTCTATAGAAAGTTTTTCAAAATGTTATTTCTATTGAAAAATTTGTCAAATTTTTTTCTAGTAATTTTGACAAAATTTTATTTCTATATAAAATTTTGTCAAAATTTTATTTCTATAGAATTTTTTTTCAAAATTTGACTTCTATAGACAATTTTATCAAAGTTTTACTGCTATTGAAATAATATTTCAAAAGTTTATTTGTATGAAAATTTTTCTCAAAATTTTATTTCTATAGAAAATTGTGTCAAAACTTTATTTCTATACAAAATTTGGTCAAAATATTCTTTTTATAGAAAATTTTATCAACGTTTTTTTTTCTATAGTAATTTTGTCAAAATTTTATTTCTATAGAAAATGTTGTCAAAATTTTATTTCTATAAAAAATGTTGTCAACATTTTATTTCTATAGGAAATATCAACAAATTTTTTTATAGAAAATTTTGTCACAATTTTATTTCTATAGAAAATTTTGTCACAATTTTATTTCTATAGAAAATTTTGTCAAAATTTTATTTCTATAGAAAATTTTTGTCAAAATTTTATTTCTACAGAAAATTTTGTCAAAATTTTATTTCTATAGAATTTTTTTTCAAAATTTTATTTCTATAGAACATTTTTTCAAAATTTTATTTCTATAGAAAATTTTGTCAACATTTTATTTCTATGGAAAATTTTATCAAAATTTCATTTCATTCGTTTTGTTTTATTATTGTTGGTTTTGTTCTTTTAAGCATTGTTGTTGTTTTTTTTTTATTTCAGCTTAAAACCATACATTGAGGAAAAGAATGTTTGTCAAATTTATTTGGGCAAAGCCCTACAGACTGCAAGATGGTTGGATGGACGCACGTTTCGGAATTACCACATTCCTCAGTTGGATAAACAGATTTGGGGTCCTTATCGATCCATAATTATATATAGCCCCCATATAAACCAATCCCAGATTTTTTTGAGAAGCAAATTTCATCCGATCTGGTTGAAATTTGCTACGTGATATTAGAATATGACCTGTAATAACTATGCAATGATTTGAGGCTAGATTCGGCCTGACCAAACTTACGGCCGTATATATTTGTTATTAACCACCTTTAGTGTTCTAGAAATGAATACCGTGGAGCTTAGTACCACTGTAGCTCAATTCCTTCATTAATTTCTACTAGAGAGCTCAGCGTCTCTATAAAAAAACACACACATTTGTGAATTGGAGCTCAAATCTTTAAAAACAAAAAACACTGAAGAGCCAAACATAAATACAAGCGGTCAATGGATGTTGATCTCATCTACCAAAAAATTTTGCGACATATATTGAAAAAAAATTTGTAGTGAGAACAAGGATTTCTTGTCCTTAAAATACGAATCACAGTTAGAGCTTAGAATAGAAAACGCATTTTTCCGATACAAAGTTTTTCTCCCCTGTCCATACCATCCCCGTAACATAAAATAAACTCTTACTATGTTTAAATGTTGCTTCTAGCTCCAGACATATTCTTAAAATAACATTACACCAAATATACGAGTAACTTATACTTAAGACGTCATGGATAGCTGTCAACTACTAAAAGTGAATATCGCGTACCTGGAACATTTTCTTTTTCAGGATCCTTGAAAAACTGCCAAATTCATAGTCCATAGGAAAGAAAAAAATCGCTTTGCTTGGTCTCATGCTAGTGATAGCCATTTTGACGGCATTCTTCGAAGGAGCTGCTGTTATTGCTTCAAGATATCCTTTGGATATTCAACATACTTACCATTCTTATTTACTCTAGCATAGATTTTTAATCATGTGTTTTTTTTTGTTGGTTGGTGGCAGTAGTAGTTTTTTTCACCCTTATTCCATGACTTTGCCTGCCTATGAATGTCATGATGGCCTTTATGCTACTTTGTATTTGCGAGATTTTTAACTTGATTTATTCCAACATGTTTTCGCATATCTTGGCCCAACATCAATGGGGGGCCTTTCATATTAAAAGAAAATCTATTATTTGTTATTCTATGGTAAAATTGCAAACAAATTGAATTTTACTTTTGTCCATTTTTCGGAAATATGTGGTCAGTATACAAAAGCCATTTATGTAGATTGCATACAGATAGTTGCCAAGTATAGAGTTTTTCTTTTTGCACAATGAAATATTTTAATGATTTACATTCCACTAATGTTGATTATAAATAATCAGATATATTTTGGAGTCTAGACCAACCACCCGCTGAATTTTAAATATATTTTAAAGAATAGTAATAAATCTAATGAATGTGATTTTTATCACAAGAGGAATATAGAGAGAATGAGGACTCTCTTTCACATGAAATCTAATTTTGTGTAGCTCTATTAATTTATTTGGAATTTTATTTCAGAAAATATAGTTTGGCATATTAAATTGCACTCTAACCGTAATATACACTTACACTTATCGACCGAATGGCATGGAAAATGTCCTAAAGACAGTATTGAAGTCTTGTACAGAAGAAAAAATTTCGGCCTTAGATCATGATCATTCCAATAGGACTGAGCACGCGTCAACTAACTGAGCACGACAAAATTAGCTTGAAATAGTGGTTTATTGGCCACCAAAATCTTTGGTTCTCAATTCGTTCGACTTTTTCGCCTAAGATATTTTGAAGTATACGTTTCGTCTAAAAAAATAGCAAAATAAATGGCATTTGCTTTTGTGAAACTGCCCAAAAGACAGTATTGAAGCCTTTGACAGACAATCATTTCGGCCGCAGAATATGAACATTCCAATAGGAATCAGCATCCGCAAACAGGACTCAATATGACTTAAAAAAGGAGCTACAGTTCACTATGGGCGGAAATTGAAAATTTGCGGCAAAACTTATTTACAATCAATGTAGTATCGCCGAACATGATATATCGTTATATCTTATCAAAATCAAATGTTACCAACAAAAAGGGAGTCAATCCTCCTTATTCCAGGCGCGTTACTATAGAGGGGTCGAAATTATAATTCCACTTGGAGTACTATAGAATATACTCTTAGATGGAGTTTAATTTATACTTACTTATTTTCCTTATTAAGAAAGGGCATTATCCCCAGATCTTGATGTAAATAGTATAAACCAGTTGTCATTTTATTAAATTAATTTTATTAATTAATATTAAACAAATATTAACCATCAAAATCACCTTCTTCGGTATCTAACTCTAATTCCGTCCGTCTGTGTTTGTTGTTCGCAGAATTCTGGTCGCAATTATTAAGCGATTTTGATAAAATTTGGTACAACGTGTTATCTTGGTCAAAGGACAAACACTGTTGAATTTGGAAAAAATTGGATCTAAGTTAGATATAGCCCCCATATACATGTATCGCCCGATTTCGACAAATGAGTCCATACTGCGCTTATTTACTACCCGATTGTCCTCACATTTAACACAAAGTCAATTTTTATATTTCCCTTAAAGTGTGCAAAATTTCATCAAATTCGGTTCAGATTTAGATATAGCTCCCATACATATGTATCACCCGATTTTCCCAAATTTGACTATAAAACCCTTACATTTATTTTAGTATGGGCAAATTTTGGCAGACAAACTTTACAGTACGTAAAAGTATACTTTCTCACGAACACTTATAAGCAAAAATATTCATTAACAATCGTTAACATTTCCAGTTCTATTCCTCGCAAATATACGTATGTACTAAAACTTTAACATATAAACAGCACTTTTGAATCCACAAATTCAAGTTCAAAAATAAAAATATTTTTTAAGGTGAACTACTAAACCTACTCTTAGAATCTACACTTAAAAGTTTTGTTTAATCACTTTTATTGCGAAAAGAATTAAGCACGAAATTTTAAAATTTTTGCTCTCTTTGATTACACGCAACTTGCATAAATTTTGGTAAATATTGGCAGCCTTTTTCTCCTGAACAGGGTTGCCAAGTTTTAAATTAACGTTAGATTTGTACTCTCCAAGATGTTCTATAGTAATTTCAATTGGAACATCCAATAATTTTTCATTTTGAAAATTTGACCTTTTGCCGCTGTTTTGCAATTTCCGCTCATAGTGCAGTGGTGCAATATTAGCATGCCCGCCTTGCACACAAGGTAGTGGGTTCGATTCCTGCTTCGACCAAACACTAAAAGCGGTGTATTATCCCACATCAGTAATGCTGGTGACATTTCTGAGTGTTTCAAAGCTTCTCGAAGTGGTTTCACTACAATGTGGAACGCCGTTTGGACTAGACTATAAAAAGGAGGTACCTTCTCATTGTTATCACAATGGACTGAATAGTCTAAGTGAGCCTGAATCTTAATCGGGCTACCATTTTAACCTTGTCATTAAGCTTAGCATGGAATCGTGCAGCACTCAGTGATAAGAGAGAAGTTACCCACTGTGGTATCACAATGGACTGAATAGTCCAAAGTGAGCCTGATACATGGGGTTGCTACCTAACCTAACTTAACCTAACCTATGACTTAACAATTATATACGGCCGTAAGTTCGACCAGGCCGAATCTTATGTGCCCTCCACCATGGATTGTGTAGAAACTTCTACGAAAAACTGTCATAAACAAATTTCAACTCACTCGGTTAGGTTAAAGTGGCAGCCCGATTAAGATTCAGGCTCACTTAGACTATTCAGTCCATTGTGATCGAAAATTTCCACTCGGATGAAATTTGCTTCTCCAAGAGGGTCCAAGACCAAATCTCGGGATCGGTTTATATGGGGGCTATAAATGATTATGGACTGATATGGACCACTTTTGGCATGGTTGTTAAATATCATATATTGACACCACGTACCAAATTTCAACCAGATCGGATGAATTTTGCTTCTCCAAAAGGCACCGGAAGTCAAATCAGGCGATCGGTTTATATGGGAGCTATATAATTATGGACTGATAGGAACCCATTCCTGCATGGTTGTTGGATACCATATACTAACATCACGTACCAAATTTCAACCGAATGGGAAGATTTTGCCTTTCCAAGGGGCTCCGAAGGTCTAATCTGGGGATTGGTTTATATGGGGCCTATATATAATTGTGGACTGATATATACCAATTTGTGCATGGGTGCTTGAGGCCATATATTAACATCACGTACCAAATTTCAACTGAATCAGATGATTTTTGGTCTTCCACGAGGCTCCGGAGGTCAAATCTCGTGATCGGTTTATATGGGGGCTATATATAATTATGGACCGATATGGATCACTTTTTGCATGGTCATTAGAGACCATATACTAACACCATGTACCAAATTTCAGCCGGATCGGATGAAATTTGCTTCTCTTAGAGGCCTCGCGAGCCAAATTTGGGGGTCCGTTTTTATGGGAGCTATACGTAAAAGTGGACCGATATAACCCATTTGAAATACCATCCGACCTACATCAATAACAACTACTTGTGCGAAGTTTCAAGTCGATAGCTTGTTTCGTTCGGAAGTTAGCGTGATTTAAACAGACGGACGGACAGACGGACGGACATACTCAGGTCGACTCAGAATTTCACCACGACCCAGAATATATATACTTTATGGGGTCTTAGATCAATATTTCAATGTGTTACAAACGGAATGACAAAGGTATAAAAAGAACAAAATCTCCGAATCTCAATTTGTTGGACTTTTGCGCTAGGACATTTTGGAGGATAAGGTTGCCACTAAAAATACCAAAATAAATGCCGAAAATGATCGAGAAACTGTCGCAAAGACAGGTTTGAAGCCCTAGGCAGACAAACCTTTCGACCGCAGACTATGGACAACGTGCAAAAGGACTCAGCACCATCGCATTCAGCTCGCGTCATCTACGAATGGCTTTAAACGGTGGTTCCTCGCTTCATTTCTACTGCACTATAGCCACCAAAATCTCCGGATCGTAATTCGTTAGTCTTTTATCGCAAAAGACATTTTGGATAGAAATGCTGGCAATAAATAGACCAAAATAAAAGCCAAATATTATAAGAAAACTATCCTAAGTCCTGGGCAGACAAACTCGGCCGCAGGCCATGGACATTGCAACAGGTATCAGCCCTATCGCACTCATTACACGTCAACCAAGAAGGGGTTGAAAAGGTTGATTCCTCCCTTCATATTTATCGCATAATGGACTCCGAAATTTGCGGATCTCAATCCGTAGGACTTTTGCGCCTGGGACCTTTTAAAAAGTAGGGTTGGCCAATTGTGGATCGTCTGAAGGCGAGACTTTCCGGGAATGGGCCAAATACCTCATAGCCACTTTCGTATAGCGTATGATGGCCATTTGAATGTCATAATTCATGCCAAAATTAGTCAATTCGAACAAATCAAAACTGAATCTACAATTTGATGTTATTGCCAACATTGTTTTGCTTTTGTACAGTAAACTTAAAAAAAAAAAAAACATACATATAAATATAAAAACATATATCAATTATCCTGTATATATAGAGAGAGGGAGAGCACCCTTATTCACATGAAATCTAAGTTTGTGTAACTCTATCAAATACCACGAAATGTAAACCTCGCGAAGTTTAGATTTCAAATTTAAAATACACCTTACTTTTTACCCACAGTAATGACAAGCCATTACTCCATCACATACAGGGTTTGGCCTGTCACAAACTGTGACTTTTGCGACATACGTTTGCGACGGTATAATACGTATGTCGCAAAAGTCGTAAACCTACTGTAGAAAACCAAATTTTGAATAGAAGAAATCCTGAACATTTTTTAATTTAGTTTGACAGCATTTGCTGTGAGTTTCTGCAGAAATTTGTGAAAGTTTTCCCATGGTCAAGCCTATTTTCTTAGGTGGTATCGAAATTCCCGTTAGTGAGTGTGTAAAATACCTTGGAGTTATATTGGACAGGAGACTGAACTTAAAGCTAAGAAAGGACGAGGAAATCCACGGTTACCCTGTACTCGTGCAAAAAGCAATAGGGAAAATGTGGGGACTAAAACCGAAAATTGTGAACATTCCTAAGAATTGAAACTTCTTCGCACCTACCATCGTCTTGGATATCATCGAATTCGCTGCCTAGCCGACGCGACTAAAGTATTTTCAGTTTGCGACTTTTTTTACATTTACGACGCGTATGTGACGTTTACGACGTTTACAACTTTGCGACAGTCGCAAACCTAAAAAAGTTTGATACAGACCATCTCTGATCACATACCTTTTGTATAATAAATTTTAAATCGTTGAATCGATTTCCCCTAGCTCGTAACCGATTATGCAGTTATGTTAATTTTCACAGAGATTTCTTACAATATTCAAGTTGCTACCTAACACTAAATCTATATTTACCTAAACCCTACCAATGATGATCCATATGTATTTTTCAATATATACCAAGCAAAAATTTGCATATTCATCACCTCAACTGAACTTTTGCCCAGTTCAGCTCAACTACATTCAATGTACTCAACAAATAATGCAAATTTTGTCCCCCTAATCCATTTCACTCCAGAGAAATCTTAGAGTCAACATTTGTTATCGTGGTCATAATGGAGCTACGAAAAGGCCAATAAAGAAAAGCGCAAAAAAAAAATCTATGAAAAATCACAGTTTATGTAAATTTTTGCAAAGGAGAAAAAAAATTTACTTAAAACTTGAGTATCAATAACAAATGATGCAGGAAAATTCGTTAAGGAAACTTTTGTGCACTTCATTTAACTTAAGTGCGAAACGAATTGAAAAAAAATTGACTTGAAATCGGAACAGTAGCCCAGGACCCAGGGAGAACATAATAGTCCATATTAGAGGGGATTTGTAAGCATACAAAGCACCCGGGAAAAATTACAATTTTCTGAATTTGTAACAAACTGTTACAATCTGTATTCGATTATTTGCTTCAATTACGCATAATGTTTGGACTCATTTCTATGGGCGATGGGGGATACAGCATACGTGTTTATGGGACTGTAGAGGTTATAGTCGACAGAGCTCAATACAACAAAAAAATTGGCCACAATGTCATATAATCTCCTGTATACCGTTGAAGGTGTATTTTAAATGAAATTGCCCATAAATAACAATAATTAAATTTACATAATTGATACTTAAGCATAACATATGAGTACCACATTCTCAAGTGTTTCGATTGTAAAACGATTCCCTGGGTTATATATTGTCGAATTAGAATTTATATTATTGAATAAATATTTGAAAGGGCTACGAAATTAGGATATTTAAATTTGGAAATTGAAAGAAATTTTTAGATCAACTTTATACGTATAGGGTCCAAATTGGGTCATCTATCTCAGAGAGGAAATAAAATTTTGACAAAATTGTCTATAGAAATAAAATTTTGACAACATTTTCTATACGAATAAAATTTTGACAAAATTTTCTATCGAAATAAAATTTTCAAAAACCATGTTATAGGAACAAATTTTGACAAATTTTCCATAGAAATAAAATTTTGACACACATTTTCTATATAAACTAAATTTTGACAAAATTTTCTATAGAAATAAAATTTTGAAAAAATTCTACAGAAATAAAATTTGGAAAAAAAATTCTATTGAAATAAAATTTTCAAAAGGAATAAAATGCTGACAACATAGTCTATAGAAATAAAATTTTTACTAAATTTTGACAGAATTGTCAATAGAAATAAAATTTTTATAACTAGAAATAAATTTTCTATTTAAATAAAATTTTGGCAAAATTTTCTACAGAAATAAAATTTTCAAAAAATTTTGTACAGAAATAAAATTTTGAGGAAATTTTTTACAGAAACAAAATTTTGCCAAAATTTTCTATGGAAATAAACTTATGACAAATATTCAATAGAAATAAAATTTGGGAAAATTTTTCTATATAAATAAAATTTTGAAAATGTTCTTAGGAATAAAATTTTAACAAAATTTTTCTATGGAAATAAAATTATGACAAAAATTTCTATAGAAACAAAGTTTTGACAAAATTTTCTATAGAAATAAAATTTTGACAAACATTTTTAATATAAATAAAATTTTGACAAAATTTTCTATAAAAGTAAAATTTCAACAAAATTTTCTATAGAAAAAAAATTGTCACAATTCTAAAAGAATAAAATTTTGACAAACATTTTCTTTATAAATAAAATTTTGACAAAGTTTTCTATATAAATAATAAAATTTTGAAAAAATTTCCTGTAGAAATAAAATTTTGACAAAATTTTCTATAGAAATAAAATTTTTACAAAATTTCATAAAATTTTCAAAAGGAATCAAATGCTGACAACATATTCTATAGAAATAAAATTTTGACAAAATTTGGACAGAATTGTCAATAGAAATAAAATTTTTATAACTAGAAATAAATTTTCTATTTAAATAAAGTTTTGACAAAATTTTCTATTGAAATAAAATTTTGGCAAACATTTTTAATATAAATAAAATTTTGACAAAATTTTCTATAAAAGTAAAATTTCGACAAAATTTTCTATAGAAAAAAAATTTTGACAAATTTTCTAAAAGAATAATATTTTGACAAACATTTTCTTAATAAATAAAATTTTGACAAAGTTTTCTATATAAATAATAAAATTTTGAAAAAATTTCCTGTAGAAATAAAATTTTGACAAAATTTTCTATAGAAATAAAATTTTTACAAAATTTTCTATAGAAATACAATTTTTATAAAACTTTCAAAACGAATAAAATTTTGACAAATATTTTCTATAGAAATAAAATTTTGACAAAATTTTCTATAGAAATAAAATTTTGACAAAATTTTCTATAGAAATAAAATTTTGACAAAATTTTCTATAGAAATAAAATTTTGACAAAATTTTCTATGAAATAAACGTAATAAATAACAAACTTGAAATAAACGTATAACAAACTTTCGATAGAAATAAAATTTTTACATAAGTGTCTATAGAAATAAAATTTTTACAACTAGTAAAAAATATTCTATTGAAATAAAATTTTGACAAAATTTTCTCTAGAAATAAAATTTTCAGAAAATTTAGTATAGAAATAAAATTTTGATGAAATTTTTTACAGAAACAAAATTTTGACAAAATTTTCAATGGAAATAAACTTATGACAAATTTTCTTTAGAAATAAAATTTTAACAAAATTGTCAATAGAAGTAAAATTTCCACAACTAGTAATAAATTTTTTATTGGAATGGAAATAAAATTATAACAAATTTTGTATAAAAAAATTGAAAGAATTATCTATAGAAATAACATTTTAAAAAAATTTTCTATCGAAATAAAATTTTGACAAAATTTTCTTAGGAATAAAATTTTAACAAAATTTTCTATGGAAATAAAATTATGACAAATTTTTCTATGAAAATAAAATTATGACAAAAATTTCTATAGAAATAAAATTTTCAGAAAATTTAGTATAGAAATAAAATTTTGTGGAAATACAATTTTCACAAAATTTTCTATAGAAATAAAATTTTCAGAAAATTTTTCATAGAAATAACATTTTTAGAAAATTTTTTTTTTACAGAAACAAAATGTTGACACAATTTTCTATGGAAATAAACGTATAGCAAATTTTCTGTAGAAATAAAATTTTGAAAAAACTGTCTATAGAAATAAAGTTTTGAAAAATTTTCTACAGAAATAAAATAAATTTTCTATTGAAATAAAATTTTGACATTTTCTATAGAAATAAATTTTCAGAAAATTTAGTATAGAAATAAAATTTTGAGGAAATTTTTTATAGAAACAAAATTTTGACAAAATTTTCAATCAAAATAAACTTATGGCAAATTTTATATAGAAATAAATTTTTGACAAAATTGTCTATAGAAGTAAAATTTTCACAACTAGTAATAAATTTTCTATTGAAAAAAAAATAAATTTTCAGAAAATTTTGTATAGAAATAAAATTTTGAAAATTTTGTTACAGAAACAAAATTAGACAAAATTTTCTATGGAAATAAACTTATAACAAATTTTCTATAGAAATAAAATATTGAAAGAATTATCTATAGAAATAACATTTTGAAAAAAATTTTCCATCGAAATAAAATTTTATATAGAAATAAAATTTTGACAAAAATTTTCTTAGGAATAAAATTTTAACAAAATTTTCTATGGAAATAAAATTATGACAAGCATTATTATATAAATAAAATTTTGGCAAAATTGTCTATAGAAATAAAATTTTTAAAAAATTTTGATAAATTTTCTATAAAAATAAAATTTTGACAAAATTTTGTATAAAAATAAAATTGACAAATATTTTCTATAGAAACAAAATTGTCTATAGAAATAAAATTTTCTATAGAAATATTATTTTGACAAAATTTTATATAGCATTGAAATTTTCAGAAAACTTTAGGAATAAAATTTTGAAAAAAATTTTCTATATAAATAAAATTTTAAAAAAAATTTATATTTACTATAGAAATAAAATTTGACAATATTTTCTATAGAAATACAATTTTCAGAAAATTTTCTATGGAAATAAAAATTTGAGAAAATTTTTGATAGAAACAAAATTTTGAGAAAATTTTTCAAAGGCGTAAGATTTTGAGAATAAATAAATTAGTGGCAGCCCGATATTTCAGGCTCACTTATACGATTCAGTACATTGAGATACCACAGTGGTGAAATTTTCTATTCGACACACACATTTTCAGAAAATTTTGTATAGAAATAAAATTTTGAGGAAATTTTTTACAGAAATCAAATTTTGAAAAAATTTTCAATGGAAATAAACTTATTACAAATTTTCTATAGAAATAACATTTTTGCAGAATTGTCTATAGAAATAAAATTTTGAAAAAAATTTCTATAGAAATAAAATTTTGAAAAAATTTTCTTAGGAATAAAATTCTAACAAAATTTTCTATGGAAATACAATTTTTACAAATTTTTTTTTGGAAATATATAGTTTTCATAAAATTTTCAAAAGGAATACAATTTTGACAACATATTCTCTTGAAATAGAATTTTGACAAACATTTTCTATAGGAACAAAATTTTGACAAAATTTTCCATAGATATAAAATTTTGAGAACATTTTTCAAAGACATAAGATTTTGAGAACATTTTTCAAAGACATAAGATTTTGAGAATAAATTAGTGGCAGCCCGATATTTCAGGCTCACTTAGACTATTCAGTCCATTGTGATACCACAGTGGTGAACTTCTCTCTTATCACTGAGTGCTGCCCGATTCTATGTTAAGCTCAATGACAAGGGACCTCCTTTTTTTAGCCGAGTCCGAACGGCATTCCACATTGCAGTGAAACCACTTATAGAATCTTTGAAACCCTTAGAAATGTCACCAGCATTACTGAGGTGGGGTTATCGACCAGTTTTTGGTGTTTGATCGAAACCGGGTTTGAACCGATGACCTTTTATACGCAAAGCAGGTATTATAACCGTTGTACCACGGTGGTATCTTAAGTGCACATTTAGGGCTTCTAAATATGTAAATTTTTTGTCTTTTTGGCATCATTATTCATAAAATTTACCGAATTTGCTTCTCGTGAACAGAGTTTAGTATTCGCAAAATAGAATTGCGAAATCTACTTAATCATTGACATCGGTTCCAATTATCTATAATACAAATACTAAAGAAATAACCCTATATTTCTTAAGCACCTATAACATAGTCTTCATACCAATATAACCTTTTTCGTAGGCGATTTCTCCTGCCACTTGGCCAAACAAATGCCCTTGCTTTTGTTAAGTTTCCTATAGAAAAACAACGAAAAAAAAAAAACAAAATAAATAAAACTCCCATAGCAGCGGGAGCGACGACAAAATCATTTAATATTTGATGAAATTATGTGTGTAGAAACATTTAGCCAGAATGACTTTCTTAGGGACGTTTTTTTTCTCCTTCGGCACACACATACTAAACACTTCACGGATACCTACATTGGCCTTGTGGCCCATATTGTCTGGCATTTTTCGAAATGGTAGGCGTTTTGTGCAAATTTACTTTGAATATGGTTATTTTCATCGACCATTAAGGTAGCTGTTAAGGTGGCGTTTGTTTGCATAAATTGTCATATAAAAATCCACAAATATAGCTGGGTATGGGGATTTCTGTTTCGCTTCGGTTTTTTTTTGGTTTCCTATATTCGTGGTCTTTGTGAGGGCGTTGGCATTTTCGATCAGCTTGAATGCCTCTTAAATTGGTAGTGAAATAAATAATAGCTCAATTAGCTGCACAAATTGTGGCCAGGTGTATTGGCTACACACATACACAAACACACATGTTATGTTGAACCCAAAATCATTCAAGCGAAATATATTTGTATAGAGTATTTGGTGGAATAATATCAAATGGTTCATATGACCATTTCAATTAAATTAATTGGATTTATTGAAAAAACAAATATGTATATGGTTAAACGAAATTAAGTTTTAACTAAAATCAATATCTAAAAGAGCCAATGTGGAATATTCAATATTTTTTTTAATATTTAATTAAATCTCCACTCCTGCAAATTTGTTGGGAGCTATACAGCGGTTTATATTCCCATACACAAATATTTAAATCTGAACCGATTTGGAGACAAATGTTTATACTTCTACAACAACTCTAGACTTAAAACTTAAACTGGCTAATATACTGGAAAATTTCCAAATGTTTTCTCCATAAAGAGTTAGCATAAAGGGCCCAAAGTTAAGTTATCTATCCCAGTCAGATCTATACTAAAAGCTGTAGAAAGGTTCGTTCGCCCGAACGGAAACATGTACAGTCTAGGCGTGTCTAGATTTGTATCTGGCGTTTTCTTTTCAATGGTTCTATTAACCAAGTTCCTTAATCTAATTTGTCCATATAGCTCGAATAATGCATTTGGACGTTAATCGCCTGTTTCAGTACCAGGCTAACACGAACAAGTATAAACGGCCGAATCTTATGTACCCTCCACCATGGATTGCGTAGAAACTTCTACGAAAGACTGCCATCCACAATCGAATTAATTGGGTTGTGGTATCTTAAAACTTCTTAACATCGTTTTCTAAATTGTGAATTAGTCCATACGTGGTATATATTAGACAAAAAAAGTTATGTATAAGTAAGTCTACAAATAATTACGAATCGACATGGACTTTTGCACGGTACGTAGAGAGCCAGAATTGAAATATGGGGGTCGCTTATATCGGGGCTATATAGAATTATTAACTTCATATGGATCAATTTTTGAGTGATTGGGGATCGATTTATCTGAGGGCTATATATAACTATAGACCGATATGAACCTAGTTAGCCATGGTTGTTAACGGCCATATACTAGCACAATGTACCAAATTTCATCTGACTCGGATGAAATTTGCTCCTCAAAAGGCTCCAAAACCAAATCTCAGGATCGGTTTATATGGGGGCTATATATGATTATGGACTGATATGGACCACTTTTGGCATGGTTGTTAAATATCATATACTACCACCACGTACCAAATTTCAACCAGATCGGATGAATTTTGCTTCTCCAAAAGGCACCAGAGGTCAAATCTGGGGATCGGTTTATGTGGGGGCTATATATATTTATGGACCGATATGAACCAATTCCTGCATGGTTGTTGGATACCATATACTAATATAACGTACCAAATTTTATCCGAATCGGATGAATTTTGCTCTTCCAATGGGCTCCGGAGGTCAAATCTGGGAATCGGCTGATATGGGGCTATATAATTATGGACCGATTTCGAGCAATTTTTGCATTGGTGTTTGAGGCCATATAATAACATCACGTACCAAATTTCAACTGAATCAGATTAATTTTGGTCTTCCAAGAGGCTCCGGAGGTCAAATCTGGTGATCGGGTTATATATGGGGGCTATATATACTTATGGACCGATATGGACCAATTTTTGCATGGTCATTAGAGACTATATACTAACATCATGTACCAAATTTCAGCCGGATCGGATGAAATTTGTTTTTCTTAGAGGCTCTGCAAGCCAAATCGGGGGATCGGTTTATATGGGAGCTATATGTAATTATGGACCGATGTGGACCAATTTTTGCACGGTTGTTAGAGACCATATGCTAACACCATGTACCAAATTTCGGCCGGATCGGATGAAATTTGCTTCTCTTAGAGCAATCGCAAGCCAAATTTGGGGGTCCGTTTTAGTGTTGGGAAAGTAACGAGTATTTGATTACAAGTACTCGTTACTAACTAATTTTTTGAGTACTCGTTACTAGTAAAAGAGTACTCAATATCTTCAATGCCAGTTTTTTTTTCTTCTGACGGTAAGTAAGTTGGCGGTTTGGAAGTAAAATTCTTGACTTCTTGGAAAATATTAATTGAAGTTTTCGAAAATCGTTTTATCAGTTAAAATAACACGAAAAGAATATGTGGCTTCTTCCTTTGAAGAAAGTGAAAAATTTATCTGATTTCTTAAAAACGTTTGCATTTGAAAAAATTTGCATTGGGTGTAGATGGGAGCTATAATTTAAAGCATCACATGGATCACGTCTCATGCGAATAGTATGAATAATAATGTCGTTGACTTCAGCTGGTTCAATCCAATTGTTTTCAGAGAAGGTACCCAAGCTTATTCAAAAACCCTTGGAAAATTTCAACATTGGGTCTCACGATAAAAATGATCGCTTAATATTTTCATCCACTGTCAATGGTGGATTTAAAAAGTTGGCAAATTGCAAGCATCAGTAATACACAATGTCATTTAGATATACCCTGACGAAAAAATACCAAATAGTGAATACGAAATTGGCTCTAAAAATTTGAATGATTGGTGAAAATCTTTTTCTAACAATAGAATAAAACTGGATAATGTAATTTGCTTTTCTATACTGTTTTTAAATTTAAAAAAGAGGAAGATATTATTAAAAAGTGCCCACAATGTCTTTTTTAATTTTTTTATAAAAGTAACGAGTAGTAACGAGTACTCAATTCAAAAGTAACGAGTAGTAACGAGTAGTCAAAAGTAATCAAAATTTACAACACTAGTCCGTTTATATGGGATCTATACGTAAAGTGGACCGATATGGCCCATTTGCAATACCATCCGACCTACATCAATAACAACTACTTGTGTCAAGTTTCAAGTCGATAGCTTCTTTCGTTCGGAAGTTAGCGTGATTTCAACAGACGGACGGACGGACGAACGGACGGACATGCTCAGATCGACTCAGAATTTCACCACGACCCAGAATATATATACTTTATGAGGTCTTAGAGCAATATTCCGATGTGTTACAAACGGAATGACAAAGTTAATATACCCCCATCCTATGGTGGAGGGTATAAAAAGAGGAAGCACGCTCAAAATAAACTGAGCCAACTGCACTCAGATCAATTATTTGACGGTGACAAAGGAAAAGAGAGATGTTTGTACGAATTTATTTCGGCCGGCTATCGTGTATACCCTTTTTTCGGAAGGTTCAGGTATGGTTCAAAATAAACTGAGCCAACTGCACTCAAATCGATTATTTGACGGTGGCAAAGGAAAAGAGATATGTTTGTACGAATTTATTTCGGCATAAGCCGGCTACCGTGTAAACCCTTTTTTCGGAAGGTTCAGGTGTGTTTCACTTTTGGGTTTAGTGAACTGCCTGAATTTATTCTGATAATTGGTTGATAGTTTTGCTGCTAGTAGAGGATGCTGATGAGGAATTTGGTAATTTCGAAACGTGGGTCCATCCAACCATCTTGCAGTCTATAGGGCTTTGCCCAAATAAATTTGACAAACATTCTTTTCCTCTGTTGATTAAGCTACACTTGTAGTTTAGTCAATGCATGGTTTTAAGCTGAAATCAAAAACAACTACAATGATTAAAGAAAGAAGCCAACAATAACAAAACAAAACGAATGAAAAAAAATTTATTTCCATAGGAGATTTTGTCAAAATTTTATTTCTGTAGAAAATGTTGACAAAATTGTGTTTCCATAGAAGATTTTGCCAAACATTTATTTCTATTGAAAATTTTGACAAAAATTTTATTTTTATAGCAAATCTTGTCAAAAGTTTATTCCAATAGAAAATTTATGTGGAGGTACATCTTTGCAAAATCTACCATATTCAAGAATTCTACCAATGTACAAAACAGTAAAAAATTTACCATTTTTTTTAGAATTCTACCAACTCAGGTTCAGGGCCCGACTCTAAGCATTATTGCTAACGACACCATGTGTGTATTTCGACTCCTTCTGGGCGTTTCAAATATATACAATATCCTATAAGACTCTGTTCCTCAGTGTGGCGGAAAAAACATATTCCACGTTTCACATTTGCGGACGAATGGGGTATAGAAAATATTCCTCTAAAAAATTTTAAGATCCTGTAACTAAAAACTGAAATATCCTGATTTTGGTATATATTTATTTCTTCGATGTCCCCTATTTACAATTTTTAGAGATGACTTTATATCTTAGAAACGTTCACATTTAGGGCAGAATAACTCTATATAGAGTAATTGTGATGAAAAAGTACCAAATGGCTCGTGCCACGGTGCTTTTGGGAGTCGAAATGTATCAAAAAAAAAAGTGTCAACTTTATCTAGCCTGATATTGCCCGATTTTCACAAATTTGGATATAAAGCTCCCATAAATATGTATCCCTTAATTTTCTTAAATATGCAAATATGGTATATATCCCAAATCTATATCAATGATACGACACAAATGCTTATGTTTACAAATTTAATGCGGGTGGTTTAGGGTCGGCTCCGTCCGTCTTTCTACGTTACTCATTTATTTTTAAAAAAGGTGTTTGTTAAAAAAAAAACACTTTTTTATTATTAGTAAACAAAACGAAATCATCAATTCGAAAACAATTGAAGGTAGATTGAAAGTCAAGTGTAAATGTAAGCAAATCATCAAAAGGACCATTACATGCATGTCAATCAGATTCTATTTACACATGTTTTTATATTTTAGCTCACACATGTTTTCAATATATTTTGCATAAATTATTCTTTTTTTCTTTAATTATGCTAATTATTTCGCTGACGAAGCATTCAAATAGAGTGTACAGTTAAATTGATTTATTCAGAACTCAAGCAAACCATCTTCAAATACGAATGTGATAAATCCACCTTTATCTCTACCATCAACAACTCTTAAATTATATTAGAACACTTTTCGTTAAACCTCTTAAAACCTACACCCGTTTCCAGAAATAGAGTCAAACATAAAAAAGTTGTTTTTCAAGAAAATTCTATTATAAATTACAAATCGTTTTGACATTGAGCTGCATTTAAATGTGAAGTGGATATTTGTCAAATCACAACCAATTCTCATGAATTCTCAATCATATTGAAAATGTTGAGAATGAGAATAAGTGAAAAAAAATAATAAGAATGCCGTCGAATATGTCGATGTCCTAAAACCTTCTGCGAATCTAACAGCAAACGCTATGATGGCATAGAAAAAAGTCTAGACAGTCAATGTATTGGGTATTATAATTAAAATACTTTTCCAATTTGCCGTATGTCAATTTTGTTGCCTTTTCTTCTTGCTGTAGCTATCTATCTATCCATTCATCGGTCTTGGGGCTCTTTCCATTTAATTTACAGTCATTGGCTTTGATTTGTAATTTTCTTTGCTATCAAAAGTAATTTCACAGTCTTAAGTTTATGCATCAAATAATGTCACAAATACGACACCATCCAATAAGGGTCAAAAAGGGAATCGATGCTATTGAATGTTGATTTCATGCTGACTTTTAATATTGTCCACCATCAACGAATGATGGGAAGAAGGCCGTATACTGAAAAAATTGTGACCTATAATGAAAGATTGTGGAGCGTAATCTTAAAACAAAATGAATTTTTCGTATGTCTCGAATTAAAGGCAAAGTTGCCATTAACTAAAAAAAGACATTGATTGAAAGAGTACAAACTCCTTGGGCATATAAAATTTGAAGCAAATCATCATAACACTCTGGCTTCTTGGGCCATACCAGTAAAGTAACACCAAATTTTGTCAGTATCTCATATGGCCCCGAAGCCAGAGTTTTACTTTACTTTGATATGCTTCAAATTTTGCTGAAGGAGTAAAATTTAGTCCCATATATAGCTCCCATACATATCTCACTCTGATTTCCCTCAAATTTTACACAAGGAGTGTGTTTAGTAGCATCGTCAAGTGTGCAAAAGATTAAATCGGTTCAGATTTAAGTATATCACCCATATAAACGTACATTCTCAGAATTGCATTATTTTAGCAGAGTTAGGGGGATATTTGGGTATTTTTCAAGTCCAACTTTATTGTGCATCAGTGAACTTTTGGCACTGTTTATAACTTCAATGGCCTTAGTCCAAGCTCATTGATCAATATGTGTTGTATCAGTTCTCACATATGTTCAGCTCAGTAGCAAGTTTTCGACAATTTCGGAGTGGATTTTGATCAGTATTTTCGGTATTGCCTCAATGTTATATCCCAAAATACGCTATCTGTTGTCAGCAATGAGTTAGGAAGATCTTCAATATGCCCACAGAAATCGTAATCGCATATACCACTACATGTCAGGACATTCTTGCGTATACGTAACATTAGGTCATTCCATGTCATACGCCCCAATGTCCCGTATTTAAATAAAATTCACCTAAATATCCAATTAAAATGTAAAATACTAATTTTTACAACACTTTCCATCCTACTTGAATTACGCTATGTAAACACAAACTGTAGCTTCCTTAATTCACTTGTTATGAATATGCATAATTTCTGTTGGTTTAATTTAAACTACCTCAAGATTTTCTTCAAGGACTTTTGTAACAGTAATATTTTATGCAACCGACCACTAGAACAGATCTCAACAACTGCTTTTGTTTTAGGTCATATTCATATTGTCGAAAGGCATATCCTATTGTTGTTGGTGTTTTTTTTAGGTTTTCATTTTCTACACCACTCACTTGGAAAGCCGTAATTGCTCTTGAATTAATACAAGTGCCCCATATATTATACATACAAGCTCTTCCAACATTTCCTCATTTTAACTGCCTACTCATATAAACTTTTTGAAATATTCTGCATATATTTTGGTTTTACAGATTCTCTTTTAGTTTTTAAGATTTTTCTTTTTAACTTGTGTACGGAATTCTAGTGCATTTGGAACTATGATATGAATGTCTAGACACATTTTCTTATACAAGGAAATTGTAATTCTTGGCTTGGCTTATGCATGGGCTTGTATTTACTTGTAAATATTATAAAAAAAAATTGTTATTTATATGAGAAGGCAGATAAAGTAATGGTACTGGCGTTGATATCTAATTTTTCGCGGCCCTATGAAATATCTTTGTAAAGATACCTCTCGTTCACGGTTGCCACAGCTATTCTACAAAAAATGGTACATTTTTTATTGTTTGGTAGAATTCTTGATGTTTTGATAAAGTTTGCAAAGACGTAATTCATAAATTTCCTATAAAAATAAACTATTGACAATATTGTCTATAGAAATAAAATTTTGAGAAAAATTTATAGAAATAAAATTCTGACAAAATTTTCTATAGAAATAAAATTTTGACAAAATTTTCTATAAAAATAAAATTATGACAACATTTTTTATAGAAATAAAGTTTAGACAAAATTTTAACAAAATTTCTATAGAAATAAATTTTTGCAAAAATTTTAAATAGAAATAAAATTTTGACAAAATTTTCTATAGAAATAAAATTTTGACAAAATTTTGTATAGAAATAAAATTTTAACAAAATTTGCTATAAAAATAAAATATTGACAAAATGTTCTACAGAAATAAAATTTTAACAAAATTTTCTATAAAAGTAAAATTTTGACAAAATTTTCTATAGAAATAAAATTTTGACAATATTTTCTATAGAAATAAAATTTTGCAAAAATTTTGAAAAATTTTTCTATAGAAATAAGATTTTGACAAAATTTTCTATTGAAATAAAGTTTTGAGAAAATTTTCTATAGAAACAAATTTTTCAGAAAATTTTGTACAGAATTAAAATTTTGACAAATTTTTCTATAGAAATAAAATTTTGACAAAATTTTCTATTGAAATAAAATTTTGACAAAATTTTCTATAGAAATAAAATTTGACAAAATTTTCTCTAGAAATAAAATATTGACAAAATTTTCTATAGCAATAAAATCTTGACAAAATCTTATATAGAAATAAAAATTTGACAAAATTTTCTGTAGAAAAAATGTTGACAAAATTTTCTATAGAAATAAAATTTTGACAACATTTTCTATAGAAATAAAATTTTGACAAAATTCTGTACAGAAATAAAATTTTGACAAAATTTTCTATAGAAATAAAATGTTGACAACATTATCTATAGAAATAAAATTTTGACAAAATTTTCTGTAGAAATAAAATTTTGTCAAAATTTTCTGAAGAAATAAAATTTTGACAAAATTTTCTGTAGAAATAAAATTTTGACAAAATTTTCTATAGATATAAAATTTTGACAAAATTTTCTATAGAAATAAAATTATGACAAAATTTTCTATAAAAATAACATTTTGACAAAATTTTCTATAGAAATAAAATTTTGACAAAATTTTCTATAGATATAAAATTTTGACAAAATTGTATATAGAAATAAAATTTTGACAAAATTTTCTATAGAAATAAAATTTTGACAAAATTTTCTATAGAAATAACATTTTGCAAAAATTTTCTATAGAAATACAATTTTGACAATATTTTCTATAACAATAAAATTTTGCAAAAATTTTATATAGAAATAAAATTTTGACAAAATTTATATAGAAATTAAATTGTGCAAAAATTTCTATAGAAATAAAATTTTGACAAAATCTTCTTTAGAAATAAAATGTTGACAAAATTTTCTATAGAATTAAAGTCTTGAAAAAAAAAAATCTATAGAAATAACATTTTGCAAAAATTTTCTATAGAAATAAAATTTTGACAATATTTTCTGTAGAAATAAAATATTGACAAAATTTTCTATAGATATAAAATTTTCACAAAATTTTCTATGGAAATAAAATTTTGACAAAATTTTCTATAAAAATAACATTTTGACAAAATTTTCTATAGAAATAAAATTTTGACAAAATTTTATATAGAAATAAAATTTTGGCAAAATTTTCTATAGTAATAAAATTTTGACAAAATTTTCTATAGAAATAAAATTTTGACAAAATTTTATATAGAAATAAAGATTTGACAAAATTTTCTATAGAAATAAAATTTTGACAAAATTTTCTGTAGAAATAAAATTTTGACAAAATTTTCTATAGATATAAAATTTTGACAAAATTTTCTATAGATATAAAATTTTGACAAAATTTTCTTTAGAAATAAAATTTTGACAAAAGTTTCTATAGAAATAAAATTTTGAGAAAATTTTTCTATAGAAATAAAATTTTGAAAAATTTTCTAAAGAAATAAAATTTTGACAAAATTTTATGTAGAAATAAAATTTTGACAAAATTTTCTGTAAAAATAAAATTTTGACAAAATTTTCTATAAAAATAAATAAGAAATAAAATTTTGCAAAAATTTAATATAGAAATAATATTTTGAAGAATATTCTATAGAATTAAATTTTGAAAAAATTACTATAGAAATAAAATACTCTATAGAAATAAAATCTTGACAAAATTTTCTATAGAAATAAAGTTTTGAAAAAAAAAATTTCAATAGAAATAACATTTTGCAAAAATTTTCTATTGAAATAAAATTTTGACAAAATTTTCTATAGAAATAAGATTTTGAAAAAATTTTCTATAGAAATAAGATTTTAACAAAATTTTCTATTGAAATAAAATTTTGACAAAATTTTTTATAGAAATAAAATTTTCTGAAAATTTTGTACAGAAATAAAATTTGACTAAATTTTCTATAGAAATAAAACTTTGAATTTTTTTTTGTAGAAATAAGATTTTGACAAAGTTTTCTATTGAATTATTTTTTTTTTGTTTGTGGTAAAATTTGCTCTTAATTTTGTGACTCGAGTGGCAACCGTGCTCCCATTCCCTTGTTATATAATATCTACCTATTTGACTGATTAATAGCCTGTGAGGCATATTTTCCCTGAGATTTGGACCAAATTTCTGGTATTTAACAAAAATATTATATTATAAAATCGGTTCAAGTAATAATTTTCATATTTAATGATAACCCGATTTTTGAGCCCCTCAAAGCAGCATACCATTGTTACACTTTAGCCAGTTGCATAAAATATTACTTTTGCAAAAGCCGTTGAAAAAAATCTTGCTATGTATATTCATAGCAGAATTAAGGAAGCTACAGTTTGAATTTACATGCGGTAATACAAATATTTTGGAATGGGTTGTGAATATTAATATTTTAAATTGTAATTGGTTGAATTTTATTTAAATGTAGGACATAGTGGCGTATGAAATATAATGACCTAATGTTGCGTATACGTACAAATGTCCTGACGTATAAAGTGATAAATGTTATGACGATTTCTGCGGTTAATCAATGTAAAGGTAATAAATTACGAATTTTGTTGTGCCAATAAATGCTATAATTTTAAGATTTTTGTGTCAACTTTTTGGAATGTTGTGCCGCTTTTAATTAATTTCGTTTTTAATGCAATATTTGTTATAAGTTTCCATCCCAGGTCCGTTTAAAATTACTGACAGTCGCTCTAAAATATAAATTTTCCTTAGATTTTGTATACCCTCCACCATAGTATGGGGGTATATTAACTTTGTCAGTCCGTTTGCAACACATCGTAAGAACCCATAAAGTATATATGTTCTGGGTCGTGGTGAAATTCGGAGTCGATCTGAGCATGCACGTCCGTCCGTCCGTCTGTTGAAATCACGCTAACTTCCGAACGCAACAAGCTATCGACTTGAAACTTGGCAAAAGTAGTTGTTATTGATGTAGGTCAGATGGTATTGTAAATGGGCCATATCGGCCACTTTTGCGTATAGCCCCCATATAAACCGAAGCTCAGATTTGGCTTGCGGAGCCTCTTGGAGGAGCAACATTCATCCGATCCGATTGAAATTTGCTACATGGTGTAAGTATATGGTCTCTAACGACCATGCAAAAATTGGTCCATATCGGTCCATAATTATATATAGCCCCCATATAAACCGATCCCCAGATTTGGCTTGCGGAACCTCTAAGAGAAGCAAATTTCATCCGATCCGGCTGAAATTTGGTACATGGTGTAAGTATGTCGTCTCTAATAACTACTTAAAAAAATTGATGGAGGATTCCGGGATGCACTTTAAAAAAAAATGTTTGTGGAACCACTTCAAGCCTCGAATAATCCATCCGCCTAGTCCAATTATGACATACGAAATGCAACATTTCAACCGGCATATCACGAGAGTTTAAATGTTTCCTTATAATGCGTCGATTGAAGCGAGTTTGTCTGTATAGAGTAGCATGAGCGTTAACGTAGCCCTACAAGAAAAGTCTAAAGCATTAAATTGCACGATCTAGGCGGGAACGTGAAATAAAATTTTCACCGAGCTCGCCTTTCAATAACTCCATTGTTACGCGTGCTGTATTGAATGTGACACCGTCTTATTAAAACCATATGTCGTCCAAGTCAAGCTCTTGTAATTTGGGAAAAAACCAAATTGGATATCATCCCACGGTACAGTACAATATTCACTGTTACATTACCAATGATGTCACAAGCCCTTAAAGCGCACCCAAATATCACTTTTCTGCATGTACGAGTAATGGTATCTTTTGCAATGCTTCTGGCTGATATTTACTTCAAAATTGAACATTCAGCTTATTTACGTACTCATTGAGCCACGGTAAAAACGGTAACACTGGTCAGAGGGCTATTTCTGATCCGATTTTCTAACATTTACATGTAGTGTAATATTTGTATTATTTATATTTAATTTATTTCATATTAGTCAATAATATGTGATTTCCACCATTTCATATCTGTAGAAAAAAATTTTTATATCAGCTATATAAGAATTAACCTGACCGAACTTACATCCCTATACAGTTAGTTCCAACTCAATTTTTACTTTGCAATAAGAACAACTAAATTTGAAATTGTGGGCACCATGAATGCTATCATTCTCTGCTAGTCATAAATCATAAAATATGTTTTAATACAAACAAATAATTTTTAAATGTCTTTCGTTCACTTCCTACTTTGGGATGAATCACCTCCACAGACACTGGCAAATATTGAATTAAATATAAATTCAGACACTAGACGGAAGAGCTACCAATCTGAGTGTTTATGAGTCATAATTTGTCGATTGGGTTTATGTAGATTATTGCTGGGGAAAGGATATAATACAACTTGCTGGCCCAATTTGTCTGCAGAAAATGCTATTCGATTTCAGGCTCCAGAATATGCATTTCAAAGAAAATATCATTGGTTGTGGCTACATCAGCTTTATGGTTTTATCGAAAAACATGCAAAGCAAAGGAATTGTATCGATGTATGAAAAGGATAATATTTTTAGCAGTAGTTTTTTGCTTTTTTTTTTAAATGAGGCAGGTATTAAAAATCGAGGAATACTAGTGGGGATACAAAAGTAGAATATCGATTTTTGTAAATCGAATTTTTATAATCTAGGGCAAGGATTTTTATTTTTTTTAATATCAAGTCAAATCGACTGATACACAGAAAAAAATCTATAGTAGAAATATACATGCCTTAATAGCGGCATGGAAACCGTCATTTTCACCTATGTTTAGTATATTCATATTTTTATGTATCCCCCATATAGTCAATCTTTCCTTGACCCCATTTACTTGAAATTTTAAATCTAGAGATATTTTAGGTTCGTAAATAGCTTTGCCAAAATGGGTATACGTCCGCACATGTTTCAATAGAGACCGATCTTTCGATTTGGATTTTTGAGTGCTTGCAAGCCGCAGCTTTCATTCGATTTGCTTGGCATTTGAAATCTGCAGGTGTTTTAAGTCAGAAAAGAGCTGTGCTAAGCTTGGTCTATGGCCTTAGATTGCAATTTTCGTCCGATTTCTTTGAAAACTGAAGATCCAAGAGCAAGAGATTTGACCCAGCCGAACTTTTGGCTTTACATATTTGATTTCTCAAACATAAACAAGTCTAAAGTCGAGCGAGGCCGACTATATTATACCTTGCACCATTTTGTAGATCCACATTTTCGATATCATATCTCATCCGTCCAATGTGTTGGGGGCTATATATAAAGGTTTATGTTCACATATTCATATATTTAAATCTGACCAGATCTGGACAGAGTTCTGCAATATTTATAAACTTTAAATTTAAGTCGGCTAATGCCCTGGGGTGAAAAACAATGTTAGTAAAAAAATATGGGAAACATTTTAATCTGAACAAATTTTGAGGCAACTTCGCATTTATATTTATCGGTCGATAGATACTTATTAGAAATAAAGGAAAATTTGAGTCACTTTTACAACTTTTCGACTAATCAGTGGCGATTTTACAAGGAAAATGTTGGTATTTTGACCATTTTTGTCGAAATCAGAAAAACAAATGTTATATATCTATATCTAAATCTAAACCGATTTCAACCAAATTTGGTACGCATAGCTACAATGCTAATTCTACTCCCTGTGCAAAATTTCAACTAAATCGGAGTAAAAAATTGGCCTCTGTGGTCATATAAGTGTAAATCGGGCGAAAACTATATATGGAAGCTATATCTAAATCTGAACCGATTTCAACCAACTTTGGTACAGACAGTTGGAATGTTAATTCTACTTTCTGTGCAAAATTTCAAGTAAATCGGGGTAAAATATTGGTCACTGTGGTCATATGAGTGTAAATCGGGCGAACGATGTATATGGGAGCTATATCTAAATCTGAACTGATTTCAATAAAATTTCGCACACTTGACTACACTAATAATTTTACTTCTAGTGCAAAATTTCAACCAAATTTGGATAAAACTCTGGCTTCTGGGACTATATTCGTCCATATCGGGCGAAAGATATATATGTGAGCTATATCTAAATCTGAACCGATTTCAATAAAATTTGGCACACTTAACTATAGTACTTATTGTTTTTTTTTTTTTTTGTGAAAAAATTTAAGCAAATTAGGCCATATAAAGGGTGATACGGTCAAAATTTGGTCAAGGGAAAACGCGTGTAAATCGGTGAAATCGTTTATTTAAAAAATCAAATTAAATTTCTTTTTCAAGTTCAATTATAGTATAAAATTCAGGAAAAATATTCAGTTAGACTTTCGCTTTTCCATATCCGAATTGCCGGGCCTCACGCTTGACACCTGCCATCAGATTTTGTACAGCCACCTTGTCCACCTTCTTCGCCGCAGAAAGCCAGTTTGCCTTGAACTGCTGCTCGTCCTTAGCAGTTTTTTTGGTCTTCTTTAGGTTCCGCTTGACAATAGCCCGGTATTTCTCAATTGGGCGGAGCTCTGGCGTGTTGGGAGGGTTCTTATCCTTGGGAACCACCTGCACGTTGTTGGAGGCGTACCACTCCATGGCCTTTTTACCGTAATGGCAAGATGCCAAATCCGGAACAACCGTGTTTCTTCAGGAAAGGCAGCAGACGTTTATTCAAACACTCTTTCACGTAAATTTCTTGGTTGACAGTCCCGGAAGCTATGAAAATGCTGCTTTTCAAGCCACAGGTACAGATGGCTTGCCAAACCAGATATTTCTTTGCGAACTTTGACAGTTTTATGTGCTTGAAAATATCTGCTACCTTTTCCCTTCCTTTTGCCGTATAAAACTCCTGTCCCGGAAGCTGCTTGTAGTCGGCTTTGACGTAGGTTTCGTCGTCCATTACCACGCAGTCAAACGTCGTCAGCATCGTCGTGTACAGCCTACGGGATCGCGCTTTGGCCGTCGTATTTTGTTTATCATCGCGATTTGGAGTCACTACCTTCTTGTAAGTCGATAGTCCGGCTCGTTTTTTGGCTCGATGCACGGTTGTAGACGATACATCCAGCTTATTTGCGGTATCTCGGAGAGAGAGGTTAGGGTTTCGCTTGAAACTACCAGCAACTCTCTTTGTCGTCTCAGCGGCTTCCGGTTTTCGATTTCCCCCCGATCCAGACTTCCTGGCTGTCGACAAACGTTCCCCAAACACTTTAATTACATTTGTAACGGTTGATTTGGCAACTTTTAGCGATTTTGCAAGCTTTGCTTGAGAGTAGCTCGGATTTTCGCGATGCGCGAGCAAAATTTTGATACGCTGCTCTTCTTGCTTGGGCGGCATTTTGACAACTGAAGA
The DNA here is from genome assembly GCF_050003625.1 of Haematobia irritans. Taxonomy (NCBI): domain Eukaryota; kingdom Metazoa; phylum Arthropoda; class Insecta; order Diptera; family Muscidae; genus Haematobia; species Haematobia irritans. Next base: position 26,916,371 of record NC_134401.1, read on the forward strand.
GTGAATTCCAAAATCAAAATAGGCCAACATTCTACACACATACACCTTCAAAATGAGGGGTGTTCAGGTTTTTTAAATGCAAAATTGAAAGAAATACGACAAGTTTATATTGACCAAATTTTGACCGTATCACCCTTTAAGTCCACATCGATATATATGGGAGCTATATCTAACTCTGAACCGATTTCTTCCAATTACATACTGGTGCCAAATTTGAAGTCGATTGGACTAAAACTGCGAAAAGTTGAAAAAATTTTCTATAGAAATAAAATTTTGACAAAATTTTCTATAGAAATAAAATTTTAACAAAATTTTCTATAGAACAAAAAATTGACAAAATTTTCTATAGAAATAAAATTTTGACAAAATTTTCTATAGAAATAAAAAGTTGATAAAATTTTCTATAGAAACTGAATTTTGACAATTTTTTTTCTTTTTTTGGAAATAAAATTTGGTAGATTATTGTTGGCGATATGGACCAATTTTTGTATGATTGGCGATCGGCTATATATAACCATAGACCGATATGGACCAATTTTGGCATGGTTGTTAGCGGCCATATACTAGCGCAATGTACTAAATTTCAAACGAATCGGATGAATTTTGCTCCTCCACGAAGTTCCGGAGGTCAAATCTGGGGATCGATTTATATGGGGGCTATATATAATTATGAACTAATATGGATCAATTTTTGCAAGGTTGTTGGAGACTATATACTAACACCATGTACCCAATTTCAACCGAATCGGATGAATTTTGCTCCTCCAAGAGGATCCGGAGTTCACATTTGGGGATCGGTTTATATGAGGGCTATATATAATTATGGACCAATATGGACCAATTTTCGCAAGGATGTTAGAGACCATATACTAACGCCACGTACCAAATTTCAACTGGATCGGATGAAATTTGCTTCGCTAAGAAGCTCCACAAGCCAAATCTGTATGGGGGCTATACATAAAAGTGGTCCAATATGGCCCAGTTGCGGCACCATCCGACCTACATCAATAACAACGACTTATGCCAAGTTTCAAGTCGATAGCTTGTTTCGTGCGGAAGTTAGCGTGATTTCAACAGAATATACCCGACGGGAAATGGTACAGGACTAGTCCCTGGTGTGCGTGGACCAGTCCCAGTTCTGGTCAAAATGTATGGAAGAGACCGGTCACTTTAACATGGGTTTGTCATTGACGGGGTAAATTTACACTTTAGGACACGTCTTGGACTAATTCCAAAGGACACATCCTGGGACAATATAACAGGAGCACCCCATAGACAGGTCCTCAGGAACCACTCTCGGACAAACTCTTAGAAATCTGTTTCATTTTGGACATCCAAATCGCATTCGAACTTTCGAAAACTTTTGAAATATGGCGAACAATAGGTTATTCTGATAATTTTATGTCACTAAATGTGTAGATCCAATATCCCAGCAAAAAAAGCGTCGCCAAAAAAGTTATGAAAATGTTCTTTTTGGATCCGGAAGTTCTGCAAAATCGACGCAGAAGCGATGAATTTAACATGGGCTTGTCATAGGACGGAAGTCCTCCATTTCAATAGCCGTTGCACTGAATTTGCATCACTTCTTTAGGTGTGATCCGAATTCAATGTTTTGGATGTAAATTAAAAAATTGTGTGATATTTTGTCAAATAAATAATTTTTATAATTATACCCTGCATTATAAGTGCATATGTTTGCAACACCCATAAGGAGACGAGATAGACACATGGTGTCTTTGGCAAAAATGCTCAGGATGGGCTCCTGAGTCGATATAGCCATGTCCGTCTGTCCGTGAACACATTTTTGTAATCAAAGTCTAGGTCGCAGTTTTAGTCCAATCGACTTCAAATTTGGCACAAGTATGTGAACCCTATTGATTTTGGAAGAAATCGGTTCAGATGTAGATATAGCTCCCATATATACATTTCGCCCGATATGGACTAATACGGTCTCAGAAGCCAGAGTTTTACCCAATTTGGTTGAAATTTTACACTAGGAGTACAATTAGTAGAGTAGTCAAGTGTGCCAAAGTTTATTGAAATCGGTTCAGATTTAGATATAGCTCCCATATATATCTTTCGCCCCATATGGACTAATACGGTCCCAGAAGCCAGAGTTTTACCCCAATTTGGTTAAAATTTTACACTAGGAGTACAATTAGTAGTGTCGTCAAGTGTGCCAAATTTTATTGAAATCGGTTCAGATTTAGATATAGCTCCCATATATAACTTTCGTCCGATTTACACTCATATGACCACAGAGGCCAATTTTTGACTCCGATTTAGTTGAAATTTTGCACAGGGAGTAAAATTAGCATTGTAGCTATGCGTGCCAAATTTGGTTGAAATCGGTTCAGATTTAGATATAGCTCCCATATATATGTTTTTCTGATTTCGACAAAAATGGTCAAAATACCAAAATTTTCCTTGTAAAATCGCCACTGCTTAGTCGAAAAGTTGTAAAAATGACTCTAATTTTCCTAAATTTATAATACATATATATCGAGCGATAAATCATAAATAAACTTGTGCGAAGTTTCCTTAAAATTGCTTCAGATTTAAATGTTTCCCATATTTTTTTTACTAACATTGTGTTTCACCCTAGTGCATTTTACCGACTTAAATTTTGAGTCTGTAGATTTTGTAGAAGTCTATCAAATTCTGTCCAGATCGAGTGATATTTAAATGTATGTATTTGGGACAAACCTTTATATATAGCCCCCCACACATTTGACGGATGTATCGAAAATTTAGATCTACAAAGTAGTGCAGGGTATAATATAGTCGGCCCGGACCGACTTTAGACTTTCCTTACTTGTTTTTTTTTTAATTTTTAATGGATTCTAACGCTTGGATTTAGCATTTTTTTCGACAAAATTTAAATGATTTGTACCATTCTGCTTGCAACCTATTTGAAACAAAAACAGTTAAAATTACAAATTAAAAGTATGAAAAAAAAACATGTTATAAAAAATTGAATTAAAAGAACTTCCTGGGAAGTTAAAATAAAGAACATCATTGGGAGTGCATCTTCTGGAAGTGCTTTTAAAGTTTTGCCTTTGGAAGAACTTCCACATTTTTTTGCTGGGATTTTAATATCAAGCGAGTTCGGAAATCAATAAATTACGACCATTTATAACTTGCAACTAACTGGAGCACCGGTGACAGTTCTGTGATGGCAATTTGCACCAATTTCCCGTAGGGTATATACTTTATGGGGTCTTAGAGCAATATTTCGTTGTGTTACAAACAGAATGACAAAGTTAATATAATCCACCATAGGATGGGGTTAAAATTATCTAAAACAGAAATTATGAACTTTATTTTCATTAAAATGTGTAAATTTGGTTTGCTTATTCTTTAATATTTGGTCATTAGGACATTGTTCTTAATAAAAGCAACAATTAATTTCCAAATTCGTCTATTTTTTGATCAACGTGGGGTCTGGGCTTAACTATATTTTTTCCTTTCCAAATTCTTCAAATTTCACCAAAATGTTTAGCCCACAAAGGAAGCTTGGCGTAGCAACAATCCCTAGACAGGAATTGGTATTGAATTATGGGGAAAATACAACGGAGCCAGAACAATATCTATAAATTCAATAAGCATAAATATATGCGAATGTCAAATACATATACATTTGCGGATTACGAACAAATGATGAAAGGATATAACGAAAAGAGGAGTATAAATTCTTTCTCTGTATGAATAACAGTAGAGATTGGAGTGTGTGCATATGTATGTGTTCGAGCTGATGTAAAGAATTCGATGGAACGATTTTAGAATATTTACCATCGATGCAAAGGAAGAAGAAGAATAAAAATAGATATTCAAATACTCACAAAGTGAGAGACCAATACTTTTCTCACCTTCCCCCTCTCTCTCTCTTTTTGGGGCAAACAAACAATCTATATGACTAGGACAAAAGAGAAAACTCTCGTAGAAGAAGCATAGTCTTCTCACTTTGGAATTTCCCTATAGTGAAGAATAAGAAGAAGTTTGTGCTTGAAATTCATAAGCCATAAATGCTTTTGGGAGGGATAAGCCCGTAAAGTACTTTGGCTGTGATTTGTTTTGCGAATATTTGAATATAACAATCCTTAAATACCACTCTTCTTCGAATAGAAATGCAAATGGAAATATCCAAAAGAACCACACAACAAAAAGGGTGATAGCATGCATGAAGGAAGATGTGTTTCGTGTTGGTCTTGAAGTGTTGATTATATTATTTTCTCCCTGTTGTTGGAGTAAACAAACCTAGAGGTTTTTTTTTCTATTCATATGGATTTGCAGGTACCAAGTTGTAAATTTTGCATTTTTGTGTAATTTTTTATGCAAATAAAATTGAAAAATCTACAAATACATGATTTATTGTGTTATGTATGAGTTTAACGGAATATGAGAAGCAAATAGATCATTAATGGATACAAAATACATGATTAGAGATTGTATTTTGAAATTCATAGGGAGTCAAATTGAATAGCTTGGACATCTAATGTAATTTGTTGTGGCTCTGGAACATAGATATAATTTTCAAAAGTAAGCAAATGCTAAAGGAATCAAAAAATTAATAAAGAAACAAGTATATATGGCCGTAAGTTCGGCCAGTCCGAATCTTCTGTACACTCCACCATGGATTGCGTAGAAACTTCTACGAAAGACTGTCATGGACAATCGAATTACTTGGGTTCTGGTATCTTAAAACTTCTTAACATCGTTTTCTAAATTGTGAGTTAGTCCATATGTGGTATATATTAGACAAAAAAGGTATGTGCAGGTAAGTCTACAAATAATTACGAATCGATATGGACTTTTTGCACAATACGCAGAGAGCCAGAATTGAAATATAGGGGTCGCTTATATGGGGGCTATATACAATTATGAACTTGATATGGACCAATTTTTGTGGATTGGGGGTCGGTTTATCTGATGGCTATATATAACTCTAGACCGATATGGACCTAGTTAGGCATGGTTGTTAACGGCACAATGTGCCAAATTTCAACTTACTCGTATGAAATTTGCTCCTCCAAGAGGCTCCAAAACCAAATCTCGGGATCGGTTTATATGGGGGCTATATATGATTATGGATTGATATGGACCACTTTTGGCATAGTTGTTAAATATCATATACTACCACCACGTACCAAATTTCAACCAGATAGGATGAATTTTGCTTCTCCAAAAGGCACTGGAGGTCATATATAATTATGGACTGATATGAACCAATTCCTGCATTGTTGTTGGATACCATATACTAACTTCAGGTACCAAATTTTAACCGAATCGAATGAATTTTGGTCTTCCAAGAGGCTCCGGAGGTCAAATCTGGTGATCGGTTTATATGGGGGCTATATATAATTATAGACCGATTTCGACCAATTTTTGCATGGGTGTTTGAGGCCATATATTAGCACCACGTACCAAATTTCAACTGAATCGAATGAATTTTGGTCTTCCAAGAGGCTCCGGAGGTCAAATCTGGTGATCGGTTTATATGGGGGCTATATATAATTATGGACCGATGTGGACCAAGTTTTGCATGGTCATTAGAGACTATATATTAACACCATGTACCAAATTTCAGCCGAATCGGATGAAATTTGTTTCTCTTAGAGGCTCCGCAAGCCAAATCGGGGGATCGGTTTATATAGGGGCTATATATAATTATGGACCGATGTGGACCAATTTTTGCATGGTTGTTAGAGACCATATACTAACATCATGTACCAAATTTCAACCAGATCGGATGAATTTTGCTTCTCCAAAAGGCACCGGAGGTCAAATCTGGGGATCGGTTTATATAGGGCCTATATATAATTATAGACCGATTTCGACCAATTTTTGCATGGGTGTTTGAGGCCATATATATTAACACCACGTACCAAATTTCAACTGAATCAGATGAATTTTGGTCTTCCAAGAGGCTCCGGAGGTCAAATCTGGTGATCGGTCTATATGGGGGCTATATATAATTATGGACCGATGTGGACCAAGTTTTGCATGGTCATTGGAGACTATATATTAACACCATGTACCAAATTTCAGCCGAATCGGATGAAATTTGCTTCTCTTAGAGGCTCCGCAAGCCAAATCGGGGGATCGGTTCATATGGGGGCTATATATAATTATGAACCGATGTGGACCAATTTTTGCATGGTTGTTAGAGACCATATACTAACACCATGTACCAAATTTCAGCCGGGTCGGTAAAATTTGCTTCTCTTAGAGGCTGCGCAAGCCAAATCTAGGGATCGGTTTATATGGGGGCTATAGATAGTTATTGACCGATGTGGACCAATTTTTGCATAGTTGTTAGAGAAAATATTCCAACACCATGTACCAAATTTCAGCCGGATCGGATGAAATTTGCTTCCTTTAAAAGCTCTGCAAGCCAAATCGGGGATCGGTCTATTTGGGAGATAAACCAAAACATGGACCAATACACGTTATTTTCGGCTCTCAAATACCTCTATATTTCTCATTTCAGGAAATTCGATAAAAACTACGGATTTTAGAAGCCTAAAAAATAAAATCATTTCTTTCACACCTATTTGTATTCCTAAAAACCTCCAGATTTTCGATTTCAGGCAAAGTGGACACAATTATGGTTTCTAGAAGCCCAAAAAGTAATATCTGATGGCTATATCAAAACATGGACCTATACTCACCATTTGCGGTGCTATACCAAAACATGGACCGATACTCACCATTTTCGGCACACCTATTTATTGTTCTAAAATACCTCTAGATTTCCAATTTCAGGCAAATTGGAAAAAAACTACGGGTTCTATAAGCCCAAGACCCCATATCGGGTGATCGGTCTATATGCGGGTTATACCAAAACCTGGACCGATACTCACCATTTTTAGCACACCTCTTTATGGTCCTAAAATACCTCTAGATTTAAAATTTCAACCAAATTGGATAATAACTACGGATTTTACACTGAAAAAAAGCGTACTCGGTTCCAAAGATTTTGTCTTTACTTTAAAAAATTTGGTATTGATTCCGAGCCAAAGAAGCGGAGAATACAAGTAAGGATACTTTTAAGACACAATTCTCTTTTAAATTTAGGTTTTGTGTGCTTGCTTCTAGGAAGCAAATTTTAATTTTTCGCTTTCTCAGCTTTTTTTCTTCATCAATCTATCAAAGTCCTTTAAAAACGAGTTAACGGCAACTTTATTTTCCAAATTAGGACTCGACTTCCAGTGGAAATTATGCTATGTTTGAAGTAAAAAACTTCTTTAAAATAAAGTTTTGAAAAACATGTCCTATATTTGAACGATTTTTTGCTTTATAGTCAAGATGCAAAAAGACAACAAATTTAAAGACAATTTTATTAAATTTAAAGAATTTTTCTGAATTATTAAAGTCAAGTTGACCTTAGCCTATAAATTTTTTCTTTCATGTTAAGATACCCATTTTTAAGTCAAATCACTTAATTATAAGGACAATACGACTTCATTGAAAAGTTTATTGACTTTTGGACAAGGAAAATAACTTTATTTTAGAGAAATGCGTCTTCTATGCTAAGCAAAATTTGTATTCGAATTTTAAAGACATGAAATCTTTGACCTCACGACAATATTTTTTTCAGTGCAGAAGCCCAAGAAATAAAATCGGGAAATCGGTCTATATGGGGGCTATACCTAAATATCACCCGATAGTCGCCATTTTTGGCTCACCTCTTTATGGTGCTAAAATACCTCTAGATTTCCAATTTCAGGCGAATTGGATAGAAACTTTCGATTCTAGAAGAATATAATCGGGAGATCGGTCTATATGGGGGCTATAACAAAACATGAACCGATACTCACCATTTTCAGCACACCTCTTTGTGGTCATAAAATACCTCTAGATTTCCAATTTCAGGCAAATTGGATAGAAACTAAGGTGCTTATAAGCCCAAGACCCCAAATCAGGAGGTCGGTTTATATGGGGACTATATGAAAACTTGGACCGATAAAGCCCTTGCATGCAAACCATGCAAAAATTGATCCATACCGATCCCCTTTTACGTATAGCCACCATATAAACGGACCCCCAAATTTGGCTTGCGATTGCTCTAAGAGAAACAAATTTCATCCGATCTGGCTGAAATTTGGTACATGGTGTTAGTATATGGTCTCTAACAACGGTCCATAATTACATATAGTCCCCATATAAACTGATCCCCCGATTTGGCTTGCGGAGCCTCTAAGAGAAGCAAATTTCATCCGATCCGGCTGAAATTTGGTACATGGTGTTAGTATATGATCTCTAACAACCATGCAAAAATTGGTCCACATCGGTCCATAATTATATATAGCCCCCATATAAACCTGTCCCCCGATTTGGCTTACGGAGCCTCTAAGAGAAGCAAATTTCATCCGATCCGCCTGAAATTTGGTACATGGTGTTGGTGTATGTTCTCTAATGACCATGCAAAAATTGGTCCACATCGGCCCATAATTATATATAGCCCCCATATAAACCGATCACCAGATTTGACCTCCGGACCCTCTTAGAGGAGCAAAATTCGTCCAATCCGGTTGAAATTTGGTACGTGGTGTTAGTCTCTAACAACCATGCAAAAATTGGTCCACATCGGCCCATAATTATATATAGCCCCCATATAAATAGATCCCCAGATTTGTCCTCCGGAGCCTCTTGGAGGAGCAAAATTCATCCGATCCGGTTGAAATTTGCAACGTGGTGTTATAAGGCCGCTAATAACCATGCCAAAATTGGTACGTGTCGGCCTATAGTTATATATAGCCGATTCCCAATCACACAAAAATTGGTCCATATCGGCATAATCATGGTTGCCACTCGAGCCAAAAATAATCTACCAAAATTTTATTTTTATAGAAAACATTGTCAAAATGTTATTTCTATAGAAAATTTTTCAAAATTTTAATTCTATAGAAGATTTTGTCAAAATTTTATTTCTATAGAAAATTTTGTCAAAATTTTATTTCTATAGAAAATTTTGTCAAAATTTTATTTCTATAGAAAATTTTGTCAAAATTTTATTTCTATAGAAAATTTTGTCAAAATTTTATTTCTATAGAAAATTTTGTCAAAATTTTATTTCTATAGAAAATTTTGTAAAATTTTTATTTCTATAGAAAATTTTGTCAAAATTTTATTTCTATAGAAAATTTTGTCAAAATTTTATTTCTATAGAAAATTTTGTCAAAATATTATTTCTATAGAAAACTTTGTCAAAATTTTATTTCTATAGAAAATTTTGTCAAAATTTTATTTCTATAGAAAATTTTTTTCCAAATTTTATTTCTATAGAAAATTTTTTCCAAATTTTACTTATAGAAAATGCTGTCAAAATTTTATTTTATCAAAATTTTATTTCTATAGAAACTTTAAACTTAATTATATACCTATTTAATCGGCCTTTTTAGTTTAATATATACCACGTATGGACTATGTAGTATATATTACGGTGTTAGGAAGTTTTAAGATACCTTGCCATTGGCTGGTGTTACCGCAACCCAAGTAATTCGATTGTGGATGACAGTCTTCAGTAGAAGTTTATACGCAATCCATGGTGGAGGGTACATAAGCTTCGGCCTCGCCGAACTTACGGCCGTATATACTTGTTTTGTCTAATATATACACGCATAAACTAACTTACAATTTAGAAGACGATGTTAATAAATTTTAAGATACCTTGCCATCGGTAACTATTACCACAATCGAAGTAATTCGATAGTGGATGACAGTCTTTAGTAGAAGTTTCTACGCAATCCATGGTGGAGGGTACATAAGATTCGGCCTGGCCGAACTTGCGGCCGTATATACTTGTTTTGTCTAACATAGCCTCCATATAGGTCCCATATGTTAAGAAGTTTTAAAATACCTTGGCATCAGAGAGTGTTACCACAACCCAGGTAATTCGATTGTGGATGACATTCTATGTACGCAATCGATGATGGACTTTATATAAAATTCGGCCTGGCCGAACTTACGGCCATATATACAAGTTCCTAAATTCCCCCTTCTCATAACAAGACGTTCTGCCTGTTTAAAGTAGCATTCATCAAGATTTTGATATCCTTCTTCCTTCCTAACTTGGATTTATTGCTCCATCGCGGTTTGTTTAAGGTTCTAATGCACTACTCAGTATTATACTCACTTCTAGTCCAGGGTCATGTTCGGTACCCAATCCCCTATTATGGTATTTTTCTGGGTAATACTCTCCTAGGAGCCACCGTGAAGCAATGATTAGCATGTCCGTCTTGCATACAAATGATCCAGAGTTCAATCCAAGTTTCGACTGAAAGCTAAAAAGTTTTTTTAGCGGTAGAGTATCCCCGAAATAACGGGCAGCCACTATTCCTAAGCTTATGTAGGTTAGGTATTTATTTGTGTCGGTTGAAGGGGGACTTTGGACTTTAAACATACATCTTCGTCACCGCGAAAATCATAGTTGGCTCCCATTTACACGAATGATTCGTTTGATGTGAGTACCGTCTTCTTATCTGGATCGAAGGTTTCGTTCTTCTTTTAAAGAATTTGCCTTTGAAATAAAGAAAACATTTTTGCTTTGAAATATTTGTTATAATTTGGCAATTATTTGTATATGAAAAGCTTTATTAATGTATCGCAAAATGAGAATTAAAATAAAAAATTATAAAGGAAAGTAGCCGCATCTTTTTCTTGGAAACAATACTAAAATCCTTAAGGAAAATAAATCGAAGGATCCAAGTAATATTTTTTTTAGTGTATGTTACCCAATAAATATATGTACATTGCCACATTTAACAATGTTTGTTTTTCTAGGCTAAGCCTTTACAGACTACCATCGTATATTTTTTGGTGGCGACTCTGATAAATATTTCTGATACAAATGAATTATTCTTAAATTTATGTTACAATATTCCGCAAACTTTGCATTTCTCTGGGATTAACTCCGTGGCATTTTTGTTACAGCTATTACAGGCTAAGATCGCCATCACAAACCTCCATTTCAATTTCAGTAAAACTTTTTCATACGATTTATTTTTAAACCTTCCATCACCTCATACATATTAATGTAATATTTCAATACAAACAGTTTTTCGTCGATTTTTCTCAATTGATAAAATATTTTATGTCGGTTAATGTCAACACGACTATTTCGATATCCTCTGAATGAAATAAATTATTCGAAAATGTAACACTTTTCCAAACCATATTCACCCCTCTACCCCCTGGCATGAAAACAAAGCGGAAGAAAAACCCATTAACCTTGCATTGATGAACACTTGAAATAAATCACGTTTAATGCCAGGACTATAAATAAAACCAGAATTGTCAATTTAATGCATAATATTGAATTTTTAACATTGAATTTTTATTGATGACTACCAGATGGGTAGTTGCTGGGTTGGATGTTGAATGGCTCTTTGTCGGGCATCATTTTACTTTTGTGTTATGGTATTGGTCATTAAAAACCAAAAAAAGAAACAAGAACTGTTTACACCCATGCATGTGTAAGTTGTATACGTAAGTGAATAAATATGAGATTTTGCATATATTTCGTTAGTTTTTGGGTAAAGAGAGTCACATCTACAAAGGAAAATGGGATTACTAAAAAATGAGAAATTTTATTATATATTTATTATTAAATTCATTCTTTATCATATGGTATTTAATTTTGTTTTTTATATAGAATATTTACAATTATATATTAATTTTCAAACATATTTCTCATATAGTCGAATTTTCAGATGTGACCATCTTGTCCCAAAGGTTTGATATGTGAGCAAATATCAGCGATAACTGTGATATTGATATATGTTTGAACACTTCCGCTCCGATTGCCCACATTAATACGAGAGTGTACTAAATCGAAAAGTGTAATTGACCACTCCAACCTATAGAGGGTGTACGGCTTTTACTATTTCTAAAATATCAAATCACCCTACCTTAGGGACGGAACTCCTTAAACTAAAAGTTTAATAATTTTTGATAAAGTAAAAAATGATTGCATCAGAAAAATGATTGCATCAGAAAAATGTGTCTTATATATTACAAAGAATTAGCATTTGTGTAAATTTTAAGAATTTTAAGGATATTAAATATTTTTTTGTTTTTTTTTTTTGTACCCTGCGCCACACTGTGGAACAGGGTATTATAAGTTAGTGCATATGTTTGTAACACCCAGAAGGAGACGAGATAGGGACATGGTGTCTTTGGCAATAATGCTCAGAGTGGGTCCCTGAGTCGATATAACCATGTCCGTCTGTCCGTCCGTCCGTCCATCCGTCTGTCTGTGAACACATTTTTGTGATCAAAGTCTAGGTCGCAATTTAAGTCCAATCGCATTAAAATTTGGCACATGTTCCTAATTTTGGTCAGAATAGAAGCCTATTGTTTTTGGAAGAAATTGGTTCAGATTTAGATATAGCTCCCATATATATCTTTCACCCGATATGCACTAATATGGATCCAGCAGCCAGAGTTTTATACCGATTTGCTTGAAATTTTCTACAAACATAACACTTAGTCGTATAGTCAAGTGTGCAAAATTTGATTGAAATCGGTTCAGATTTAGATATAGCTCCCATATATATCTTTCGCCCGATATGGACTTATATGGCCCCAGAAGCCAGATTTTTGGCAGAATTTGGTTGAAATTTTGCACTAGGAGTACAATTAGTAGTATATTCAAGTGTGCAAAATTTGATTGAAATCGGTTCAGATTTAGATATAGCTCCCATATATATCTTTCGCCCGATATAGACTTATATGGCCCCAGAAGCCAGATTTTTGGCCCAATTTGGTTGAAATTTTGCACAGGGAGTAGATTTAGCATTGTACCTATGCGCGCCAAATTTGTTTGAAATCGGTTCAGATTTAGATATAGCTCCCATATATATTTCGCCCTATATGTACTTATATGGACCCAGAAGCCAGTACAATTGGTAGTATAGTCATGTGTGCCAAATTTGATTTAAAACGGGTCAGATTTAGATATAGCTTCCATATATATTTTTCGCCCGATATGGGCTTATATGGCCCCAGATGGCCCCAGATAAATGTATGTATTTGGGACAAACCTTTATATATAGCCCCCAACACATTTGGCGCATCAAAAATTTAGATCTACAAAGTGGTGCACGGTATAATATAGACGGCCTCGCCCGACTTTAGACTTTCCTTACTTGTTTTTTTTTGAAATTGTCCCTTAAAATGTAACTTCAACAGAGATTGATTGAATTTTAACAACATTAACATTAATGCCAAACATAATGTCATTATACTTGGTACATTGGGAATACTGAGCCACGAGGACGATATGTCCTCCATTGACACACTTATATAAACATTGACAATTAATGCTTAATTATCTCATTTACTAAACTGTTTGATTTAAACCTTTATTTTCTATTAAAGTACGTAAAGGTTTAGACATAACGTTAACGACTGTACAGTTAGGTTAGGTTAGGTGGCAGCCCGATATTTAAGTCTCACTTAGACTATTCAGTCCATTGTGATACCACATTGGTGAACTTCTTTATTATCACTGAGTGCTGCCCGATTCCATGTTAAGCTCAATGACAAGGGACCTCCTTTTTATAGCCGAGTCCGAACGGCGTTCCACATTGCAGTGAAACCACTTAGAGAAGCTTTGAAACCCTCAGAAATGTCACCAGCATTACTGAGGTGATATAATCCACCGCTGAAAAATGTTTTGGTGTTCGGTCGAAGCAGGAATCAAATCTACGACCCTATGTATGCAAGGCGGACATGCTAACAATTGCACCACGGTGGCTCCCGACTGTACAGTTATCATACACCTATCATGCATCATATTTGTAACTATTGGGAGTGCAAATTAAAATGCGAGATATTTTCAGACTGATCAATATAAACAGTGTCCATCGCTTGATGCGTCATCGATGGAAACAAAATTTTCATTAAAAATTAAATTTTTGTTAAAATTTTATTTCTATCGAAAATTTTGTTAGAATTGTATTTCTGTAGAAAATTTTGTTTTATAGAAAATTTTGTCAACATATTGATTTTTTATAACATTTTCTCAAAATTGTATTTCCATAGAAAATTTCCAAAAAAATTTATTTTTATAGAATATTTTGTCGAAATTTTATTTCTATAAAACTTTCTGTCAACATTTTATTTCAATGGAATATTTTGTCAAAATTTTATTTCCTAAGAATTTTTGTTTTTTTTTTCAAAATTTCATTTCTATAGAAAACGTTGTCAAAATTTAATTTCTATAGAAAATGTTGTCAAAATTTCATTTCTATAGGACACGTTGTCAAAATTACATTTCTCTAGAAAATTTTGTCAAAGTTTTGTCAAAATTTTTTCCTATAGAAAATATTGTCAAAATTTTATTTCTGTTGAAAAGAAAGAAAAAGAAAATTTTTTCAAAAAAAATTTTTTATAGAAAATTTTGTCAAAATTTTATTTCTACAAAATTTTTTTTTAAATTTTATTTCTATAGAAAATTTTGTTATAATTCTATTTCTGTAGAAAATTTTGTAAAAATATTATTTCTCTATAAAATTTTGTCAAAATTTTAATTTTAAAAAATTGAAATCGTCAAAATTTTATTTCTATAGAAAATTTTGTAAAAAATTGCTTAATAGAAATTCTTGTCAAAATTTGTTTTATAGAAAATTTTATTTGTATAGAAAATTTTTTCAACATATTGATTCTTTATAACATTTTCTCAAAATTCTATTTCTATAGGAAATTTTTTAAAAATTTTATTTTTATAGAATATATTGTCAAAATTTTATTTCTATAGAAAGTTTTGTTAAAATTTTATTTCAATGGAATATTTTGTCAAAATTTTATTTGCTAAGAAAATTTTGTCAATATTTCATTTCTAAAATTAAATTTCTTTAGAAAATTTTGTCAAAATTTTATTTCTACAGAAACTTGTGTTTCCTATAGAAAATTCTTTTCTTATAGAACATTTTGTCAACATTTTATTTCTATAGAAAATTTTCTCAAAATTTTATTTCTATGGAAAATTTTCTCAAAATTTTATTTCTATAGAAAATTTTGCCAAAATTTTACTTCTATACAAAATTTTCTCAAAATTTTATTTCTATAGATATTTTTTCTCAAAATTTTATTTCTATAGAAAAATTTTTAGACAAAATTTTTCAAAATCTTATTTCTATAGAAAAATATATCAGAATTTTATTTCTTTAGAAAAAATGTCTCAAAATGTTATTTCTACGAGTATAGACAATTTTTCAAAATGTTATTTCTATAGAAAATGTTGTCAAAATTTTATTTCTACGAGTTATTTTTCATCGTTTCGGCTATAGGTCGATTAAAAAACATGAGATTGAAGTTTTTTCTTTTATTTTATTTCCAATATTTCGGATTTCATCGTCAAAGTCGTTTTCAAGGAATTTACATTTATTCTTGTGTGCACAGCTTCACACTATGCTTTGAAAACGGATTTGGCGAAGTCAACCGGAATTATGTTTTTCTTATGTTTTTTTATCGATCTATAGCCGAAACTATGAAAAAATCTTACAAATAAATAAAAAGGTCAACGATAATCAACCAGAAAATATTTATTTCTATTGAAAATTTTGTCAAAATTTTATTTCTAAGAAAATTTCGTCAAAATTTTATTTCTATGGAAATTTCTCTAAAAATTTTGTTTCTATAGAAAATTTTTCAAAACTTTGTTACTATAGAAAATTTTGTCAAAATATTATTTCTTTAGAAAATTTTGTCAAATTGTGTTTTTAAAAATTTTGTCAAAATTTTAGTTTTAAAAATTTTGTCAAAACTTTAGTTTTAAAAATTTTGTCAAAATTTAAGTTCTAAAAATTTTGTCAAAATTTTAGTTTTAAAAATTTTGTCAAAATTTTAGTTTTAAAAATGTTGTCAAATTTTTATTTCTATTGGAAATGGTGTCCAAATTTTATTTCTATAGAATTTTTTCAAAAAAATTTTTTTTGTATAGAAAATTTTGTCAAAATTTTATTTGTATAGAAAATTTTGTCAAAATTTTATTTCTATGGAAAATTTTCACATAGTTGTATTTCTTTAGAAAATTTTCTCAAAATTTTATTGTTATAGAAAATTTTGACAAAATTTTATTTCTATCGTAAATTTTATCAAAATCATAATTCTATAGACAATTTTTTTTAATTTCATTTTTATTGAAAAATTTCCCAACTTATATTTCTATAGAAAATTTAGTTAAATTTTAACATGGCTCACGTCCTCTACTTGCAGCAAAACTATCAACCAATTATCAGAATAAATTTAGGCAGTTCTCTAAACCCAAAGTGAACCACACATGAACCTTCCGAAAAAAGGTTTATGATAGCTGGCTTATGCCGAAATAAATTCATACAAACTTCTCTCTTTTCCTTTGCCACCATCAAATCATCGATTTGAGTGCAGTTGGCTGGGTTTATTTTCGGAAGGTTCAAGTGTGGTTCACTTTGGGTTTAGCGAACTGCCTGAATTTATTCTGATAATTGGTTGATAGTTTTGCTGCAAGTAGAGGATGCTGATGAAGAATGTGGTAATTCCAAAACGTGCGTCCATCTAACCATCTTGCAGTCTATAGGGCTTTGCCCAAATAAATGTCACAAACATTCTTTTCCGCTGTTGGTTAAGTTACTCTTGTAGTTTAGTCAACACAATGGTTTTAAAGCTGAGATCAAAACAACAAATAAAATTTCAAAATTTTATTTCTCAAACTTATATCTCTATAGAAAAAATTCTCAAAATTGTATGGCTAACGTCATCTTACGTATATTTATCAAATTTTAAAAGAGTCGAAATTTCATCCTCCTGATTCTCATTACAATCCCTAATATGTAGTTGTTCTCATGACGAACCCCTACAACATCCATTTAGTTCACTATCGAATTAATGTATCGATATATGCATAGTGTATATAAACTTCCATAAATATATATCGAGCTGGGTTATCTTGTGTATGTAATAAAGTAAATAAATATGTGTGTATTATGGCACCATAAATATGTACATAATGTGTTATTAATTGTGCCATTTGTAGCACTCGCAATTTGTTTTCCTCCATTGCCGTTTGTGCGAGATTGTATTTAGGAGGCTTGTGTGTGTGTGTGCGCGCTCGAGAGTTATGCGAGTACCCAGCGGCGTAAATCGAGAGCACTTTCGATTTAAAGCATTCACGGAGCCCTTATTTTAGAGGCAATACTCATACGATTAGGTCTTATAAAATAATCCCTTTTGTAAGACCTCTTCCTTCTTTACAAAAAAAGTTGATACTCATTCATCATTCATTGCAAAAAACAGGCCTTAAAAAAGGTCTTTATTTACTAAGATCGCTATTCCTTTTCTCATAAAATACTTGTCGTGGCCTTTTGAAATGGCTTATCTGGGACATGTGTTTAAAGACACATTTTAAAGGACTCCTAATAGGCCTTGTTTGGTATTGTGAATTACAGTGTGTTCTTGCAACGAGGCAAAATAAAACGATTTTTAAAAAGCAACTCATATTCTCATAGCAAGCTCTTATAATTTACGAGACCTTTGAAAAGCCCTTATGTCGTAAGCCAATTTATAAGTTTTTCGACAACGAGTCACAGACATTATAACGGCTTTAAAAAAAAAAGACATGTTCTCGTATGCGCACTTCTTTGATCTAAGAGACCTTTGATAAGCCCTTATGCCGTAAGTTTATTAGTAACCGAAAGTTAAGAATAAAAATAATTTTGCACAATTTAAAGCAACACGTGTTTCTTCATTCGGGTTTGTGATTTCGTTTGAGCAAGTCGAGGTGTTTGTTTTTTATTTTAAGTAGCTGAAGTGTCAAATATGCGGTAAGTATATATTTTTTGACGAATATTGAATTACATTATAATAATAATTTTATAATAATTTTACTTATTTATTTAGCGGCAACTTCTACCATGAAAGCCAATGATCTTTTCAATATGTGGAAATCAGACGTCCAATACGAAATCAGTTCCTATGAAGAAGGTGATTTATTTTTTATAGTACAATTTTATATAGTACAAAATAAAATAAAAAGAATTCTGCACAAATTTTGGGGTTCTTGTTTATATATGAAATTTGGAGTAGGTTCTTTATAAGGTATGTAAACAATGCCTTTTAAACAGCCTTCATAAAAAGGCATTAAATTGGCATTATTTTAAACTCCTATTAAGAGGCCTCTATTTATATATGCTTCATAAAGCCTTTTGATGTATACATTATAAAAGGCCTTATTTTATCACACATTATAAAGAACTTATTTGAGCCACTTCCTAAAAGGCCTTAAAATAATGACCTTATATTAGCCCCTATGCTGTAAGTTGAAGTCGGAGCCGTTGGTCGGCTATGACACCCTGTGTAAAAATACAATGAATATGTAATGGGAAGTCAATGCCTTGTGTCTGCAAATAAATGCCTTTTAAAAGGCCTTATGAAGAGCGATTTCCGCCGCTGGGTAGTGGTACATATTTGTTGCAAATACGGCTCAAAGGTGTATTTCATCCACATTTGGTTTTTGCTGTTGTATGTTGTGTATATATGGCTTGTTGTTGAACTTTCTCTCTTAGGGCCATAAATATCATGATGATGTCCTTTGAGCTTTGGAAATGTTATGTGAATGAATGAATGAATGTTTGCTACACACTTCAGCGAACAGTGATTCGTTATTATTGCGAGTTTATTTTGTTAATGAAAGTCAATGATGCTAAAGGAATTCATGAGTCATTACGGGATTTTTCGTTATTTCTATGAAAGCTATTCTTTATCGTATAATTTTGACTCTTAGTGAGATAAAATTTAACAAGTGAATATGGGTGTGGTAAATATATGAGTTCAAAATGTTCTCAAGTATAAAAATATAATGCAACAAAGTAAAGCGCAAAGGCAAAAAAAAAAAACGTAGGAAATAACTTAACATTTTACAAGCAGTTAAGATTTGTTAGAACAGACTACATTTAGTAGTTCTTAGTGTCAACCTTACTCTTCAAACTGACCCAAAGGATTGAGATCCGGATATTTTGGTAGCAAATATGCGGTAGAAATGAAGCGAGGAACTCCCTTTTTAGGCCACTCGTGCTTGACGCGTGAAAAGTGTGATGTCGCTGAGTCCTATTGGAATGTCCATTATCTGCAGTCGAAATGTGCGACAGCCAAGGGTTTCTTTAGAAAATTTTTTCCATAATATTCGTCATTTATTTTGACCCCCACAGTCGATAATTACTAGCGGAGAAATATGTGTCTGCCCACACTAGAAAAAAGCATTACCGGTTTTAAAGATTTTGTCTTTACACTAATAATTTTGGTACTGATACCGAGATAAAGAAGCGAAGAATTGATGAAAGGATACATTAAATAAAGGATAAATTAAATCTAGGACAAAACATGTATATACGGCCGTAACTTCAGCCAGGCCGAATCTTATGTACCCTCAATCATAGATTGCGTTGAAACTTCTACTAAAGACTGTTATCGACAATCGAATTACTTGGGTTGCGGTAACACTTGCCGATGGCAAGGTAACTTAAAACTTCTTAACACCGTCTTCGACATTGTAAGTTAGTCCATATGTGGTATATATTAAAATAAACAAGTATATATGACCGTAAGTTCGGCCAGGCCGAATCTTATGTACGGAGGGTACCATAGATAGCGTAGAAACTTCTACGAAAGACTGTCATCCACAATCGAATTACTTGGGTTGTGGAAACTTAAATCGTTTTCTAAATTGTGAGTTAATCCATAAGTGGTATATATTAGACAAAAAAGTTATGTGTAGGTAAGTCTACAAATAATTACGAATCGATATGGACTTTTGCACGGTACGTAGGGAGCCAGAATTGAAATATGGGGGTCGCTTATATGGGGGCTATATACAATTATGAACTTGATATGGACCAATTTTTGTGTGATTGGGGATCGATTTATCTGAGGGCTATATATAACTATGGACCGATAGGACCTAGTTAGGCATGGTTGTTAACGGCCATATACTAGCACAATGTACCAAATTTCAACTGACTCGGATGAAATTTGCTCCTCCAAGAGGTTCCAAAACCAAATCTCGGGATCGGTTTATATGGGGGCTATAAATGATTATGGACTGATATGAACCACTTTTGGCATGGTTGTTAAATATCATATACTACCATCAAATACCAAATTTCAGCCAGATCGGATGAATTTTGCTTCTCCAAAAGGCACCGGAGGTCAAATCTGAGGATCGGTTTATTTGGGGGTTATATATAATTATGGACTGATATGAACCAATTCCTACATGGTTGTTTGATACCATATGCTAACATCACGTACCAAATTTCAACAGAATCGGATGAATTTTGCTCTTCCAAGGGGCTCGGGAGATCAAATCTGGGGATCGGTTTATATGGGGGCTATATATAATTATGAACCGATGTGGACCAATTTTTGCATGGTCATTAGAGACCATACACTTACACCATGTACCAAAATTTCACCCGTATCGGATGAAATTTGTTTATCTTAGAGGCTCCGAAAGCCAAATCGGGGGATCGGTTTATATGGGGGCTATATATAATTATTGACCGATGATGACCTATTTTTGTATAGTTATTAACAATTATATACTAACACCATGTACCAAATTTCAGCCGGATCGGATGAAATTTGCTTGTTTTAGAGGGTCGGCAAGCCAAATTTGGGGGTCCGTTTATATGAGGGCTATACGTAAAAGTGGATCGGTATGGCCCATTTGCAACACCATCCGACCTACATCAATAAGAACTACTTGTGCCAAGTTTCAAGTCGATAGTTTGTTTCGTTCGGAAGTTAACGTGATTTCAACAGACGGACGGACGGACGTACATGCTCAGATCGACTCAGAATTTCACCACGACCCAGAATATATATACCTTATGGGGTTTTAGAGCAATATTTCGATGTGTTATATGAGGGCTATACGTAAAATTGGACCGGTATGGCACATTTGCAACACCATCCGACCTACATCACCGTGGTGCAATGGGTAGCATGCCCGCCTTGCATACACAAGGTCGTGGGTTCGATTCCTGCTTCGACCGAACACCAAAAAGTTTTTCAGCGGTGGATTATCCCACCTCAGTAATGTTGGAGACATTTCTGAGGGTTTCAAAACTTCTCTAAGTGGTTTCACTGCAATGTGGAACGCCGTTCGGACTCGGCTATAAAAAGGAGGTCCCTTGTCATTGAGCTTAACATGGAATCGGGCAGCACTCAGTGATAAGAGAGAAGTTCACCAATGTGGTATCACAATGGACTGAATAGACTAAGTGAGCCTGATACATCGGGCTGCCACCTAACCTAACCTACAACAATAAGAACTACTTGTGCCAAGTTTCAAGTCGATAGCTTGTTTCGTTCGGAAGTTAGCGTGATTTCAGCAGACGGACGGACGGACGGACATGCTCAGATCGACTCAGAATTTCACCACGACCCAGAATATATATACCTTATGGGGTCTTAGAGCAATATTTCGATGTGTTACAAACGGAATGATAAAGTTAATATACCCCCATCCTATGGTGGAGGGTATAAAAACGGCCGGTTAAATAGATATCAAATTTTGACAAAATTTTCTATAACAATAAATTTTGACAACATTTTGTATAGATATAAAATTTTGACAAAATATTCTATAGAAATAAATTTTGGACAAAATTTTCTATAGATTATATTATTTTTGGTGATATGGGTCAATTTTTGTGTGATTGTGGATCGGCTAAATATAACTATAGACCGATATGGAACAACTTTGAAATGGTTGTTAGCGGTAATATACTAGCGTAATGTACCAAATTTCAACCGTATCGGACGAATTCTGCTCCTCCAAGACGTTCCGGAGGTTAAAATTGGGGATCGATTTATACGGCGGCTATATATAATTATGAACCGATGTGGACCAATTTTTGCATGGTTTTTAGAGACCATATGCTAACACCACGTACCAAATTTTAACCGCATCGGATGAATTTTGCTTCTCCATGAGGTTCCGGAGGTCAAATCTGGGGATCGGTTTATATGGGGGCTATATATAGTTATGGACCGATATGGACAAATTTTACGGTAGTTGTTAGAGACCATATACTTACACCATGTAGAAAATTTCAACCGGATCGGATGAATTTTGCTTCTCCAAGAGGCTCCGCAAATCAAATCTGGTGATCGGTTTTTATGGGGGCTATAACTTAAAATATTCCAATATGGCCAAATTACAATAGTAACTGATCTACATCAATAGTAAGTATTTGTACCAAGTCTCATCCGAGACACTCAGAATTTCACCATGACAACGAATATAACACCTTCTGGGGTAAATGTAAAGACCGGTTGTTTAAATTCTAAACATAATTCCCATTTTTAGATATCAATGTAAAATTGCGATATACATGACCAATATTTAATTAACTTTGACACACTCCCTGTTGACTATGGTACATTCGATACAAAGTGTCTCTTGCAATACGTGAGCTAATGTAGCTTACCCGTATCTGTGGATTTTAATTTCTATATGTGTGAGTATGAGTGAGTTTTTGATTGTTTTCTCTCGTTGTTGTAGAAAATATTACCTATGCGTAATTTCATACATAAACTCAAATAAAATTCAATAACTCAGATTACAAATATAATCGCCATGTATGACAATGGAAAAAAAACAAACAACAATAAACACAAATATCATATACAAACAGTAAGAGATTAAAATCTCAAACAAATCAAAAATGTTATTAAATCTCGTATATGCGGTTTGTTGCCGAAAAATTACCTCACTTGATGGTGATACTACAATGTCATATACCATGAACTTTTGAAAAACAAAGTAGAAACGAAAAAATAACGAACAATTTATGAGATAAAAACAATAGCATTTAATGGGGCTTTAGTGGTAATATCGAAAACACAGTCAATAATGTCATGCGATATATTTTTAGATTAAATTTAATAGCAAATCAATAAAGAGCAATACACCTAAATGTATACATTGGCAATTGTATTGATTAAAAAATGGCTTTAGCTGTTTTCAATATTCTGTAGTTACAAAAATTTGACGCCAACGAAAATGTTAGAGAAGTTACGGGAAGTTTTAGAATAAAACTAAGATAATGTTTGTGAGGAACCACGGTTGCCACAATTGGTAGAATTCTATCAAAAATGGTAGATATTTTATTGTTTGGTAGATTGGTGTTCATGATGTTTTGATAGATTGTGCAATTTTTCTATAGATGCACATTTTCAATAGAAAAAAAATTTTGACACCATTTTCTACAAAAATAAAATTTTGAGAAAATTTTCTTTGGAAATATAATTTTGAGAAAATTATCTATAGCAATAAAATGTGGAGAAAATTTTCTATAGAAATATAAGTTTTGACAAAATTTTTTATAGAAATAAAATTTTGATAAAGTTTTCTATACAAATAAAATTTTGACAAAATTTTTTATAGAAATAAAATTTTGACAAAATTTTTTATAGAAATAAAATTTTGACAAAATTTCCTATAGAAATAAAATTTTGACAAATTTTTTACAGCAATAAAATTTTGACAAAATTTTCTATAGAAATAAAATTTTGACAAAATTGTTTATAGAAATAACATTTTGAAAAAATATTTTATAAAAATAAAATTTTGACAAAATTTTCTATAGAAATAAAATTTTGACAACATTTTCTACAGAAGTAAAATTTTGAAAAAATTTTCTATGGTAATATAATTTTGAGAAAATTTTCTATATAAATAAAATTTTAACAAACTTTCCTCTAAAAATAAAATGTTGAGAAAATTTACTATAGAAATAAAATGTGGAGAAAATTTTCTATAGAAATATAAGTTTTGACAAAATTTTCTATAGAAATAAAATTTTGACAAAGTTTTCTATACAAATAAAATTTCGACAAAATTTTCTATAGAAATAATATTTTGAGAATGTTTTCAAAAGAAATTAAATTTTGAGAAAATTTTCTATAGAAATAAAAATTTTGCCTAATTTTCTATAGAAATAAAAAATTTGACAACATCTTCTATAGAAATAAAAAAGGAAATAAAATTTTGAGAAAATTTTCTATAGAAACATAGTTTTGAAAAAAAATTTCTATAGAAATAAAATTTTGACAAAATTTTCTATAGAAATAAAATTTTGACAAAATGTTCTATAGAAATAAAATTTTGACAACATTTACTACAGAAATAATATTTTGAGAAAATTTTCTATGGAAATATAATTTTGAGAAAATTTTCTGTAGAAATAAAATTTTAACAAACTTTCCTCTAGAAATAAAATTTTTAGAAAATTTACTATAGAAATAAAATGTGGAGAAAATTTTCTATAGAAATAAAACTTTTGATACAATTTTCTATAGAAATAAAATTTTGACAAAATTTTCTATACAAATAAAATTTCGACAAAGTTTTCTGTAGAAATAATATTTGGAGAATATTATCAAAAGAAATTAAATATTGAGAAAATTTTCTATGGAAATAAAATTGTGAGAAAATTTTCTATAGAAATAAAATTTTCAAAATATTCTATAGAAATAAAATTTTGACAAAATTTTCCACACAAATCCAATTTTTGCAAAATTTTCTATAGAAATAAAATTTTGACAAATTTTTCGATAGAAATAAAATTTTGGCAAAATTTTCTATAGAAAAAAATTTTGACAAAATTTTCTATAGAGTGAAACTGTTGACAAAATTCTCTATAGAAATAACATTTTGATAAAATTTTCCATAGAAATAAAATTTTATTCGTTTTTGTTTTTTATTGTTGGTTTGTACTTCAATCATATTTATTGTTTTGATCTCAGCTTTAAAACGCACACTCAAAATAAACCCAGCCAACCCAGATGTTTGTACAAACATTTATTTAGGCCAACTATCATAAACCTTTTTTGGAAGGTTCGAGTGTGGTTCACTTTGGGTTTAGTAAACTACCCGAATTTATTCTGATAATTGGTTGATAGTTTTGCTGCAAGTAGAGGATGCTGATGAGGAATGTCTTAATTCCGAAACGTGCGTCCATCCAACCATCTTGCAGTCTATAGGGCTTTGCCCAAATTAATTTGACAAACATTTTTTTCTCTGTTTGTTAAGCTACTCTTGTAGTTTAGTCAACGCAATGGTTTTAAAGCTGAAATTAAAACAAAAAATATGAAATTAAATTTTGACAAAATTGTCTATATTAGAAATATAATTTTGACAAAATTTTCTGTAGAATTAATATTTTAACAAAATTTTCCATAGAACTAAAATTTTCTAGAGAAATAAAATTTTGACAAAATTTTCTGTAGAAATAAAATGTTGACAAAATTTTTTATAGAAATAAAATGTTGACTAACTTTTCTATAGAACGAAAATGTTGACAAACTTCTCTATAGAAATAAAATTTTGACAAAATTTTCTACAGAAATAAAATATTGACAAAATTTTCTGCAGAAATAGCACTCTGACAATATTATCTATAGAAATAAAATTTTGACAAATTTTTCTATAGAAATAAAAGTTTGACAAAACCTTCCATAGAAATGAAATCTTGACAAAGTTTTCTATAGAAACACAATTTTGATACAATTTTATATAAAAATACATTTTTGACAAAATTTTCTACAAGAATAAAATTTTGACAAAATTTTCTATAGAAATAAAATTTGGACAACATTTTCTTTAGAAATAAAATTTTGACAAAATTTTCTTTAGAAATAAAATTTTGACAACATTTTTAATAGAAATAAAATTTGGACAAAATTTTCATTAGAAATAAAATGGTGCAGAAATAGCATTCTGACAAAATTATCTATAAAAATAAAATTTTGACAAATTTTCCTATAGAAAAAAAATTTAGAAAAAATTTCTTTAGAAATTTTGACAAAACTTTCTTTCGATATTAAATCTTGACAAAGTTTTCCTTAGGAACACAATTTTGATACAATTTTATATAAAAATAAAATTTTGACAAAATTTTCTATGGATATAGCATTTTTAAAAAAAAAATTATAGCAATAAAATTTTGAAAAAATTTTATATAGAAATAGAATATTAACAAAATTTTATAAAAAATAAAGTTTTGACCTAATTTTCTACAGACCTAAAATTTTGAGAAAATTTTGTATAGAAATAAAATTTTGACAAAATTTTCTATAGAACTAAAATTTTGACAAAATTTTCTATAGAAATAAAATTTTGACAAAATTTTCTATAGAAATAAAATTTTGACAAAATTTTCTATAGAAATAAAATTTTGACAAAATTTGCTATAGAAATAAAATTTTGACAAAATTTTCCATAGAAGAATTGGTTCCAATTCAATGAAACTTAGAAATAATTATTTTTAATCAACTATATATTTTATGTTTATTTAAATCTGTCAGTTTCGTCATCGATTCAAATAAAACTTGTCTTGGTAAAAGCTAAAATAACTCATGGGACTTTTTGATAGTTCGCTTAGTACTTGAAATGTTCACGGACACTACACAATCGTGTATAATAACAGTACCCCCTTCTTCCTAGTCATAAGTAAATTAACAAATATTGTTTACTAAAATTGATCGCATCATCTATATCATATTAATTATAGTCCAACAAAAATTACCATCTAATCTTACCATATATTAAAGCAGACATACTCTGTTGTCCATCCATATGCCTCCAGATGGAGTGAAAGCGATTTGCAATATAACTAAATTGAGAATAACAAAAGAGACAAACAACATGGATGACCCGTAGCAAAAAAGGCAATTAATTAAATGTGTGTTTTGGGTTGGGAGTAAGATGGAGAGCAGGAAGCCCAAAAGAAATAACGATACAAAGGATAATTGGCCAAAGCAAATTGCTTTCATAATAAATAAGAAGAAATAAAATATTTTTCCTATGTCATTAAAAATTACATGAATGTTAGAGGGAGAAATATTTCATGTAAGAGACGAGAGCGTTTTTTAAGAATTCAAATAGATGACCAATTAATAATATAATGGAAAGAAAAACAAGATCTATAGTTATGCATTAAAACATTTTCTATGGATTTAAATCTACTGTCAAAAACTAAAAAAAAAATATTTTACTAATGGAATTTAAAAAAAAATCAATTTTGAGGGAGTTCCTAAATCAGCTAAATGGGTACATAAATTTCGTCTGATAATTTTAATACTGAACTGCTACCAAAATACCTTACCAAAATAAGCGCTGTGCGGCAACAGTTGTTGGAGTTTAAGAACAACTATAAAATGAGTCCATGAGCCTAGAGCCTCTTGGAGAGTAAGGTCCACTCTAAAATATTCCAAAGTGTCGACCATCTCAAGACGGCGCTTAGCCGGGAATGGGAAAAACTACCACAGAGCAATTTTAATGTCGTGTGTGATGGCTTTGTCGGCTGTTTTTCGTATCAAATGTAGACAATTCGAACAAATCTAAACTGATTCTGGAAGTTGATGTTATTTGCAATATTTTCGCTTTTGAAAAATTAAATTAAAAAAAAAAAAACATAAAATTAACAAAAGTATAGCACTGTACTTTTTCCATTACAGTGAAAGCTCTTAAACTTGGACACTCTGAAAACCGGACACCTCCAAAATGTTGACAGTTATCTGGGGACGTTTGCTATATTGAAACATTAAAATTAACCTCTCATAACTGGACACCTCTCAAATGTGGACAAAATTTAGGCGACAGTGTGTGTCCAACTTTCAGAGGTTTCACTGTATATATATCCAGTATAGTGGCAGCCCGATATTTTAAGATCACTTTCAGTGTCTTTGTAACAGTGGCAAACTTCTCTCTTATTACTGAGTGTTGCCCGATTTCATGACAAGGGACTTCCTTTTTATAGCCGAGTTCGAAAGGAGTTTCACACATTTTTAGTGTTCGGTCGAAACTGGCATTGAGGCCAGGGTTATTTGCATGTAATACGAGCATGCTAGACATTGCACCACGGTGGCTGCCTTCTTTGACGAAAAAATTTAATACTCAATTACCGATATGGGTAAAAAAATATGACCAAAATATATCCAATTAAAAAGTAAAAAAAAAATCATCGAATAATAATTAAATAAAGTTTGTTAAGAAAATGATTGAAAACTTTAACAATTTAGTTAAATAATAATGATTATTATTATTTAATTGAATTAATTGGTTCGTTACATTTTGACTCAAATCTAAACAAATAATTAGAAAAATCATTAGAAAATATAAACTACTACAAAATTACAAGAAATTTATTCTATCTCAAGTTAAAATAGTTATAAACAATTTACAGAAAAAAAATTAAAAAAACTGCCTCAATTCAAAAAATAATTGAATTTGCCAAAGACATCAATGAATTTTCAAATCATTTACTATTTTTATGCCCTCCACCATAGGATGGGGGTATATTAACTTTGCAATTCGTAACACATCGAAATAATGCTTTTAGTCCCCACACAGAAAAAATATCACCAAAATATTTCCAATTAAAAAGTTAATTGAAGTTGAAATTTTTTTTTTCAATTAATAAATTAATTGGTCGGAAGACTAATTCAGTTAAAAAAAGTGCTTTTTAAAATTTTTAATTAAAAATGTATTTCAAACAATCATTTTTTAATCCAAATAATAACTCTAAGCCAATTCAGAAAGTAATTACAAATAGTTACCTTTGGTAATTAATAAATTAATTGAGTTTTGCAATCAACATCAATAAAATTTTTAATTGAATCATTAAAAAATTAATTGAAATTTGCTGAAAAAATCAATTAATTTTTTATTCAAGAATTTTTTCTATGCCCAATTAAAACTGTTACTATCATTTTCGTGATTGAAGACATTTCAATTAAAAAATTTATTGGATCAATTAATTTGGTGATTGAATCAGAAAAAAAATTTTGTGTGCATAAAGTCTATATATTCTGAGTCGATCTAAGCCTGCCCGTCCGTCTGTTGAAACTTCCGAACGAAACAAGCTATCGACTTGAATCTTGGCACATATAGTTGTTATTGATGTAGGTCGGATGCTATTGTAAATGGGCCATATTGAACCACTTTTACGTATATCCCCCATATAAACCGACCCCAGATTTGGCTTGCAGAGCTTCTAAGATAAGCAAAATGCATCCGATCCGGTTGAAATTTGGTACGTGGTGTAACTATCTGGTTTCTAACCACCATGCGAAAATTGGTCCATATCGGTCCATAACTATATATAGCCCCCATATAAACCGATCCCCAGATTTGAACTCCAGACCCTCTTGGAGGAGAGAAATTCATCCGATTCGATTGAAATTTGGTACGTGGTGTTAGTATATGGTCTATAACAACCATGCAAGAATTGGTCCATATCGGTCCATATTATATTAGCCCCCATATAAACCGATCCCCAGATTTGACCTACGGACCCTTTTGGAGGAAAAAACTCAATCCGATCCGGTTTAAATTTGGCACGTGGTATTAGTATACGGTCTCTAACAACCATACAAGAATTGGTCCATATCGGTTCATAATAACATATAGCCCCCATATAAACCGATCCCCAGATTTGAACTCCGGACCCTCTTGGAGGAGAGAAATTCATCTGATAAGGTTGAAATTTGGTACGAGGTGTTAGTATATGGTCTCTAACAACCAAGCACAAATTGGTCCACATCGGTTCACAATTATATATAGCCCCCATATAAACCGATCCCCAGATTTGGCTTGCGGAACCTCTAAGAGAAGCAAATTTCATCCAATCCGGTTGAAATTTGGAACATGGTGTTAGTATATGGTATCTAACAACCGTGCAGGAATTGGTCCATATCGGTCCATAATTATACATAGCCCCCATATAAACCGTTCTCCAGATTTGACCTCCGGAGCCTCTTGGAGGAGCAAAATTAATCCGATGCGGTTGAAATTTGGTTCGTGGTGTTACTATCTGGTTTCTAACAACCATGCGAAAATTGGTCCATATCGGTTCATAATTACATGTAGCCCCCATATAAACCGATCCTCATATTTAACCTCCGGAACCTCTTGGAGGAGCAAATTCCATCTGATCCGGTTGAAATTTGGTACGTGGTGTTAGTACATAGTCTTTAACAACCATGCAAGAGTTGGTCCATATCGGTCCATAATTATATATAGCCCCCATATAAACCAATCCCCAGATTTGAACTCCGGAGCTTCTTCGAGGAGAAAAATTCTTCCGATACGGTTGGAATTTGGTACGAGGTGTAGTATATAGTCTCTAACAACCTCAAAAAATTTGTCCATATCGGTCCATAATTATATATAGCCTCCATATAAACCGATCCCTAGATTTGACCTACGGAGCCTTTTGGAGGAGAAAAATCAATCCGATCCGGTTGAAATTTGGAACGTGGTGTTCGTATATAGTTTCTAACTACCATGCAAGAATTGGTCCATATCGGTCCATAATTATATATAGCTCCCATATAAACCGATCCCCAGATATGAACTCCGGACCCTCTTGAAGGTGAGAAATTCATCCGATCCGCTTGAAACTTGGTACGTGGTTTTAGTGCATGGTCTCTAACAACCATGCAAGAATTGGTCCATATCGGTCCATAATTATATATAGCCCCTATATAAACCGATCCCCAGATTTGACCTACGGAGCCTTTTGGAAGAGAAAAATCAATGTGATTCGGTTTAAATTTGGCACGTGGTGTTAGTATATAGTTTCTAACTACCATCCAAGAATTGGTCCATATCGGTCCATAATTATATATAGCCCCCATATAAACCGATCCTCATATTTGACCTCCGGAGCCTCTTGGAGGAGTAAATTTCATCCGATACGGTTGAAATTTGGTACGAGGTGTTAGTATATAGTATCTAACAACCGTCCAAGAATTTGTCCATATCGGTCCATAATTATATATAGCCCCCATAGGTTAGGTTAGGTTAGGTGGCAGCCCGATGTATCAGGCTCACTTAGACTCACTTAGATTCAGTCCATTGTGATACCACATTGGTGAACTTATTTCTTATCACTGAGTGCTGCCCGATTCCATGCTAAGCTCAATGACAAGGGACCTCCTTTTTATAGCCGAGTTCGAACGGCGTTCCACATTGCAGTGAAACCACTTAGAGAAGCTTTGAAACCCTCAGAAATGTCACCAGCACTACTGAGGTGGGATAATCCACCGCTGAAAAACTTTTTGGTGTTCGGTCGAAGCAGGAATCGAACCCACGACCTTGTGTATGTGAGGTGGGCATGCTAACCATTGCACCACGGTGGCTCCCGTGGTGCATCGTTTATATAGCCGGTTTGACCTACGGAGCCTTTTGGAGTAATTCATCCGATCCGGTTAAAATTTGGTACGTGGTGTTAGTATATGGTCTCTAACAACCATGCAAGAATTGGTGCATATCGGTCCATAATTACATATAGCCCCCATATAAACCGATCCCCAGATTTGAACTCCGAACCCTCTTGGAAGAGAGAAATTCATCCGATCCGGTTGAAATTTGGTACATGGTGTTAGTATATGGTCTCTAACAACCATGCAAAAATTAGTCTATATCGGTTCATAGTTATATATAGCCCGCATATAAACCGATCCCCAGATTTGACCTCCGGAGCCTCTTGGAGGAGCAAATTTCATCCGATATGGTTGAAATTTGGTACGAGGTGTTAGAAAATAGTCTCTAACAACCATGCAAGAATTGGTCCATGTTGGTTCATAATTATATATAGCCCCCATATAAACCGATTCCCAGATTTGACCGCCGTTATATGGTATATGGTATTTAACGTGCCAAAATTGTCCATATCGGTCCATAGTCATATATAGCCCCCATATAAACCGATCTCCAGATTGGGTTTTTGGAGCCTCTTGTAGAAGCAAATTTCATCCGATTCAGTTGAAATTTAATACATTAAGTTAGTGTGTGGCCGTTAACAACTATGCCTAATTAGGTCCACATCTGTCCACAGTTATATGTAGCCCTAAGGTCAACCGAAATTGGTCCATATCGATTCATAATTGTATATAGCCCCCATATAAAGCGACCCCCATATTTCAATTCTGGCTCTCTAATTACCGCTTAGAAGTCCATATTGGTTCGTAATTATTTCCTATACATAAATTTTTTGTCGAATATATACCACGTATGGACAAACTTAAAATTTAGAAGGCGATGTTAAGAAGTTTTAAGATACCTTGCCATCGGTAAATATTACCACAATCCAAGTAATTCGATTGTGGATGATAGTCTTTCGTAGAAGTTTCTACGCAATCCATGGTGGAGGATTTATGTGATTTGGCCTGGCCGAACTTTCGACCGTATATACTTGTTATTTTTTATAAATGTTTATTTTTGTTTGCAAAAGTGTAAACTTAACATTTAAATTGGTACACTTGTTTCTGGAATACTTTTCCTCAAGGCAATATCGATTTATAATTTGTTAAATAAGTAAAACTACAAATTATCCAAACAATAAAATAAAATTGGCATGACAAATCTTCCCATAGAAGATAAATTGTAATCAGACAAAAATCATTGATGAAATACTTTTAAAAAACTAAATTTAAAAAAATAAACTTCTTTGAATTTCATTAGAAGTATTCATTACCAAGAATGTACGACTTCCCATTAAGTATAAGATTACGGCCTCGTGTAAACCTCTCTCGAAAATCCTGATATAAAAATCTTGCATTCCGTATAGTTTATTCAAATGCAATGCAATTTCCTAGTTCCATTGAAATCGAATTATAAAATCAATTTTCCACTGAATATTTGCGTGGAAAATTTTACTATTAGTTAGTCAAAAAGAAATTATTATATATCACTTGTGCGAATAATTGCATGTCAATAGGAAATTCCAAAAGATTTCAATGCCACTTAAATATTTCTTACTGGGGAAAATCCATTTTTATCAAAAAAAAAATTGAATGTCAAATCTTCTCGTAGAAGGAAAAAAAAACATTAATGAAATACTTTTAAAAAATATTCATTGCAAAAATTAAAAAAAAAAATCAACCTCTTTGAATTTCAGTAGAAGTATTCATTACTAGGAATGAACGACTGCCCATTAAGTATAAGATTACGGCCTGCAATTTCCTAGTTCCATTGAAATCGAATTATAAAATCAAATTTCCACTTAATATTTTCGTGGAAAATTTTACTATTAGTTAGTGAAAAAAATTATCATATATCACTTGTGCCAATAATTGTATGCTAATAGGAAATTCCAAAAGATTTTAATGTCACTTGAATGGAAAATCCATTTTTACAATTTATACTGATAATTTCCTATTAGCTTGACAACGTTGACTACGAACATATGGTTGCTGTACTAATTGACTTGTTACTAAAGCCATTAAATATTCGCTGATTGTTGATTCTAGGAAAGAAAGAAAAATACTAAAAAATATTTCCACCATGGGAAATTCCCAAAGGTCTATACAATATTAACGAGAAGGAAAACCCCAAAAGCTCAAGAGAAAAAATTAAACAAATCTCTTTTATGCTGGTATGTTATTAAAAGGACTCAAAAAAGAGAAATCTCTCATCAATGGGTGTAGTTTCAAAAATAGCCGCTATGTGTATGAATGGCGCTAGAGGTTTTCTCAATATTTCAACTCTCCCAAGGAAACATGTCTCTGTTCTCATTGCTACTCTCTGCCTTTGGTATTTTATAATTCGTTTGTTTAATTCATGCTCTCTTTTGTATTTTCCTTTTATATAGCTTCTCGCCCAAAAACTGTTCCCAGACAAAAACTCAACATGTCATTTGTCTATAAATTGTGTTTTTTTTTTTTGTCTAAATATGTTTTTCTCCTCTTTGTTTTCTTCGTTCTTCGTCTTCTATTACATTTGCTAATTCGTTACTTTGTTGGCCTTTACTTCGTTATTTCGGTATGTGAAAGTGTATGCTTAGGGCTGTGCAAGTGGTTTCTTTTCTTTGCCGATGCTAGGGAAACTCGTTTGTTTTCTTTCTGTTACTTTTAGTCCTTCATTCTTTTCCTTACACGGGTTTAGCTTTCGTCGTTGGTTTGGCGAAAACATTCCATATTTCTATTCCTTCGGTTTAGATATTCCGTGTATATTTTTCTTCTTGCTTTCGTTTGCCTCGTCCTTCTTCAAATTCGTTGTTATTCACCAAAATGTGTACAGGTTTAAATGTCCGTGTTTACATTTTGTTCGTTCGGTTGGTTTTTTGTTCAAAACAGCCCAGTCAGCCGTTTTATGGTTTGATACAATTATTTTGCCAGCTGTTTGCCGAAAATGAGAAAATAACCCAAAACACATACATACACACACACACACTCATACTCATGCTCACGAATCCATATACTCACGCTATGCGACGTTTAAATGACGAACAACTTTAAGCCATAACATTTCGGTTATTTGCTGTAAAAAAATTTAAGGTGACATTTCATTGTGTATGCGTGTGATTGAGTGTGAGCCAATGTTTGTATGTGTGTGTGCGTTTCCTTTAAGGTATGCGATTTTTGATTATTTTAAAGCATACTTTTAGGTGGCGTTATTTATTATTCGTTATAGTTTTTGTTGACGCCTTAGGCAAATGTATCATCTCTAATTTATAGTTATTATAAATTATTTAATATTTTATCTTCGAGTCAATGAAAACACAAGCTCAGACCCTGTTTAGTTTTGTATTTCTTTGTATTTTCTTATACATATATCTACATACATACATAAACCAGAAGTATTTACAGTAACCATTTTATCGCAAATTTATAATATCCCATGGGCAATTTGATTTAAATTTGATAAATGATATATGAGCCAGAAGCCAAACGGAAACATACATTCAGCAAACAAAAAATTTGTACACCTATCAATTTGACATAAATTGTGAAACGACAAGAAAAATACGAACTAAATATATACTAGTACGTATTATACCTTAATTAATTAAAGCTTGAGATCCGGGCTACAATATAGAAAGAAAATTATTTCAGAATTAAAACTGTTTAGGGAAATAAAAAAACAAAAACCAAAAAGGGTTAATTTCACTTGGCCAAACAAAAAAAAAAAAAAACTTGTACACTAAAAATAAATAAAAATTATTGGTTTAAACGCTATATATTACAAACTTTTAATATTTTGTACGATAGCCCTTAGTGTTTTCTACTGCCTGGAGTCTATTTGACATTGATTGGGTTAGGGATTTCATCAAATTTACGGGAATTGAGCTCCATATATCCACAAGTACGTTTTTGAGAGTTTCTTTGCTAAAAATGTTAAAGTTCTTCAGCTTCGTCTTCATATATGCCCACAGGTGTTCAATTAGATTCATGTCCGGGTTTTGCGGAGGGTGAGGTAATACTATTTTGGTGTTGTATAGCAAGTATTCCTTAAGAATATAGAACGAATACTTGAGGTAATTAACTTGGACAAACACAAAGCCGTCTTCCAGACCCATTTTTTTGGGCAGATTCGGCCAAAATATTCTTCAGAATATATAAATCAACTATTTTGTGTATATATCATTCAAGAAGTATGAGGTTTCAAACGCAATTTGCATGCCGTCACATACTCACCTATGTGGTTAACCGTATGCGTAATATTTCGTTTTCCCCCTTTATCGCCAAATTCAATTTTTTAAAGATGTTAGCAATGCTAAATTCTTGTATTCTAAATGATAATGAGTCCCAAAGCAATGAAAGCCATTTTATACTAGGGTAAATAATTTTTATACCCTCCACCATAGGATGGGGGGTATATTAACTTTGCCATTCCGTTTGTAACACATCGAAATATTGCTCTAAGACCCCATAAAGTGTATACATTCTGGGTCGTGGTGAAATTCTGGGTCGATCTAAGCGTGTCCGTCCATCCGTCAGTATGTCTGTTGAAATCACGCTAACTTCCGAACGAAACAAGCTATCGACTTGAAACTTGACACAAGTAGTTGTTATTGATGTAGGTCGGATAGTATTGTAAATCGGACCCCTTTTACGTATAGCCCCCATATAAACCTACGCTCAGATTTGGGTTGCGGAGCCTCTTGGAGGAGCAAAATTCATCCGATCCGGCTGAAATTTGGTAAATGGTGTTCTGTATTGATGCCCACTTATACCGGTATAGGTCCATTGTGATCCCTCGATGTGATTTTTCAATCTTTCTCCTTCCGATGCGGCCGCTTTGTCCCAGAAACTTCCAACTGCTCGTTCTCTTTGAAAGGAATCTCAGAATAACCAACCAGAGGCCCTGAGGAATGCAAGTATGTTCCTTAAGCTGCACTCCCGCAGATCAGTGAGAGTCTGAATGAAAAAGGAGCCCAGTATCTTGTTTCTTCTAAAGGATAAAGCTGGCCACTGACACAGGAAGTGGTACGAGCCCTCCGTAACTTCCGGGTCCAGGCACCATCTACAGATATCATCGTCTTTAAGTCCTATTCTTACCATGTGTTTCCCAAGTGTGTTGTGTCCTGTTATGATACCAATCAATGGCAGTAATTCCTCTCTGTTCATCGACAAGAAAATTTCATAGTTCCTACGTTTCTTTTCATCCCATATCAACTTGGTTTGCTCGCAACCATCCGAAGAGACCTAGCGTCTTCGCCAGTGCTCATCATATTTAACCTCTATTCTGTAATGATAAGAAGATAGTGGAGGAAAAACGCCCGCTAGGACGTTGTTCGTTCCACGAGCACCCTCCTTAGCCAGCACATCCGCTTTCTCATTTATTATTATCCCATAGTGCCCAGGTACCCAGCACAGAGTTATATTATGCTGTTCAGTGAGAACCTTGAGTTCTCGACGACAGCGGCCGACTACCCTAGACCTTATGTCAGCACTGCACAATGCCTTTATAGCTGCCTGTCTGTCGATGAAGAAGCAGATATCGCTTCTGAATAACGGCCTCATCAACAGCGACTCAGCAGCCTTCGTGATCGCAGAAATCTCAGCCTGAAAAATATTGCAATCACTATCTAGCGTGTAAGACTCCCTTATTCCTAGTTCACTACAATAGATTCCGCTGCCCGTTCCTTCCTCCATCTTTGATCCGTCCGTATACATGTTCAGGGTTCCGAAGGGTATCCTCCTGTCTTCCCACTCTTCCATACTTGGTATAATGTATGTCGGTTTGTGATGATAAACATGCTCCGTGGCCATATGGTCCGTCTCTCTATACTGCCCGGCCAGAATTTCAGTATGCCTGCAGGCTGTCCTCTCCAGCATGTTCAAGCTCCTAAGTCTCAGAAGTGTCAGTCCAGCCGTCTTCCTTACGTGTAAATCGAGTGGGATAAATCCCATCAGTACCTCCAGAGCGGCAGTGGCTGTGGTCCTCATGGCACCTGTCATATAGATTAGTGCAGTAAGTATATGGTATCTAACAACCATGCAGGAATTGGTCCATATTGGTCCATAATTATATGGACCAATATGGACCAATTCCTGTCATAAGCGTAGGAAGGCCTCTGGGGAGGGGGCTTAGACCCTCCCAGAAAAATTTTAGCCCCCCCCCCCAGAATTTGAAACTCTATTTATGATTTTCCATTTTTCAATAAATGTCAATAGTTTTTTTAATTTTTATAAAAATTAAACAAGTATATACAATCGCACAAATTTCCGCTAAAGACTTTCATGAACAATCGAATTACTTGGGTTGTGGTAGCAGTTGCCGATGGCAATGTTTGAAGTCAGATATTTATGAAATAAACCAGTGGTTGAACTTATGATTGATTTAGTTTAGTCAATTTAATTAAAAAAATAGTAATTGATATTAAAACTATTCTTTCATAAATTAATATCTTAAGCGTTGCCAAAAAAGTAGTGAAGATGTTCTTTTTGGGTCTAGAAGTGGTGCAAAATTGGCGGAGAAGCAATGAATGTAATATGAGCTTGTCATAGGACAAATGTCCACCGTTTCAACAGCCGTTGCAATGAATTTGCATCACTTCTTAAGGTGAGATCCGAATTCAGTGTTTTGAATGTGAATTAAAAAATTTTTTCCCAAATAAATAATTTTTATATTGTTTTTATTATTTTTAATGCATTCTGACGCTTGTTTGAAACGTTTTTCCTGGAATAATTTCCAAAATTATCGATTTTTCTATAATGGATTTAGCAGTTTTGTGGCAAAATTTGAATAATTTGTACCAATTTATTTATTCTTACTCTTTTTTTTTAAACTATTTGAAAAAAAAAGAAAACAAAAAATTACACATTAAAATATGAAAAAATTAAGTAAAAAAACTTCCTGTGTAGTTAAAATAATTGAGAACATTTTTGGAAGTACTTTTAAAGTTGTTCCTTTAGAACAACTCACAATTTTTTGTTGGGAAAAGTGTGGAACTACTTTTAGTTGCTTTATTATAAATTGTTTGTCGAGTTATTTTGAAATTCTAATTTTTTATTCAATTTTATGAAATAAAACATTAATTGAACCTATAAGTTCAGTCTATAAATTTTACCTAGGGGGGATATAGCCCCCACTAGGAAAATTGTCTAGCTACGCTAATGGCCTCCATATAAACCGATCCCCAGATTTGACCTCAGGAGCTATTGGAGGAGCAAAATTCATCCGACCCGGTTGAAATTTGGTACGTGGTGAATTTTGGTATATTGCGTTAGTATATGGCCGCTAACACCCATGCCAAAATTGGTCCATATCGGTCTATAGTTATATATAGCCGATCCCCCAAAAATAATCTACCAAAATCTTATTTCCATAGAAAATTTTGTCAAAATTTTTTCACTATACAAAATGTTGTCAACATTTTGTCTAAATTTTATTTCTATAGAAAATTTTATCAAGATTTTATTTCTATAGAAAATTTTATCAAGATTTTATTTCTATAGAAAATGTTGTCAAAATTTTAATTCAATAGAAAATTTTGTCAAAATTTTATTTCTATAGAAAATTTTGTCAAAATTTTATTACTATAGAAAATTTTGTCAAAATTTCATTTCTATAGAAAATTTTGTTAAAATTTTATTTATATAGAAAATTTTGTTAAAATTTTATTTCTATAGAAAATTTTGGCAAAATTTTATTTCTATAGAAAATTTTGTCAAAATTTCATTTCTATAGAATATTTTGTCAAAATTTTACTTCTATAGAAAATTTTGGCAAAATTTTATTGCTATAGAAAATTTTGTCAAAACTTTATTTCTATAGAAAATGTTATCAAAATTTTATTGCTATAGAAAATTTTGTCAAAACTTTATTTCTATAGAAAATTTTGTCAAAATTTTGTTGCTTTAGAAAATTTTATCAAAATGTTATTTCTAAAGAAAATTTTGTCAAAATTTTATTTTTATAGAAAATATTGAAAAAATTTTAATTCTATAGAAAATTTTGTCAAACTTTCATTTCTATAGAAAATTTTGTCAAAATTTTATTTCTATAGAAAATTTTGTCAAAACTTTATTCCTATAGAAAATTTTGTCAAAATTTCATTTCTATAGAAAATTTTGTCAAAATTTTATTTCAATGGAAAATTTAATCAATATTTTATTTCCATACAAAATTTTATCAAGATTTTATTTCTATAGAAAATTTTGTCAAAATTTTATTTCTATAGAAAATTGTATCAAAATTTTATTGCTATAGAAAATTTTGTCAAAACTTTATTTCTATAGAAAATTTTGTCAAAATTTTATTGCTATAGAAAATTTTATGAAAATTTTAGTGCTATAGAAAATTTTTTCAAACTGAATTATATACTTTTTAATCGGAAGTTTTCAAATACCTTGCCATCGGCAAGTGTTACCGCAACCCAAGTAATTCGATTGTGGATGACATTCTTTAGTACAAGATTCTATGCAATCCATGGTGGAGGGTACATAAAATTCGGCCTGGCCGAACTTACGGTCTATATTAAACAACATGAGTAAAATGTTAAAATTTTTTAAAAACAGATCATTGTATAATCAGCTATGAAACAAACAATATCCACCCATAATAAAATGTAATAAATACACCTTGCGATATTAAGACCTTCGTTGTCATAGCCATCAATTTATCAGTTTCAATTGTAACTTAATAATGAATTCATAAATAAATATATAATTTGTCCTCGATTTGTTCTTGAAAAACGGTTGTATTTTTGTTGAGGAAAAGATTTCACATCCATATAAATGCATAAATATTAATTTAAATTAGTATTAATTTAAATGAAATTAGTTCAAACTAATGTGTCACGGCAGGCTCCAAGGTACCAAGTGTATCTAGAACAACAGGCAGTCACCAAACAAAACAGAACCTAAAGCGTATGCAACGTATCAGTGATACTATATGACCTAATAAGGCCATACGTTTATTTACGCGAATCTCTTTGTTATTACATGGACACCCCACGTTACCAGACGGATACACCATGGTAATTAATGTTTAATTAGTAACTAACTCTGCATGTTCGCAATATACAAAAGTATGTGCATATATTCTTATTTAAGATACAAAACTGTGAAGCAGGATAATTGTATAATCCACACAGTAACACATACGCACACACATACTTTCATTCGTGAAAGCTAACTTTGTCGATGAGCGTACGTTTATTGTGTTAGTTTCTATTATACAACGACGCTAACTAGTTAAAGTTCCAAATTTTAGGACGAATGCAGTGAAGATATGTTACATATGTATTCAAAACATTTGTTTGGATACATTTGGCTTAGATCCGGTGGATATGTATGTAAAATACTCGTGGATTTATTTGAGAAAATATTGCAAAAAATAAAACAAAGATCATCGCACAAAAAATGTTACAAGTGTAGTTTAGCATCGAATTGTTATACCCATCAGCATAGAATGGTGATGGGGTATAACATAATAAGCTTGTCATTCCGTTCGTAATACATCAGACTATATCAGGGAGAAATTCTAAGATGACATAGCCATATCCGTCTGTCTATTCTAATCATGCTATAGCTTCAATAATGCCACTTTCATCTCCTAAAATTTAGCACTGCTACGTTTTTATACCCTCCACGATAGGATGGAGGGGTATATTAACTTTGTCATTCCGTTTGTAACACTTCGAAATACTGCTCTAAGACCCCATAAAGTATATATATTCTGGGTCGTCGGGTCATGTCCGTCCGTCTGTTGAAATCACGCTAACTTCTGAACGAAACAAGCTATCGACTTGAAACTTGGCACAATTAGTTGTTATTCAGGTAGGTCGGATGTTATTGCAAATGGGTCATATCGGTCCACTTTAACGTATAGCCCCATATAAACGGACCCTCAGATTTGGCTTGCGGAGTCTCTAGCAGAAGCAAATTTCATCCGATCTTCTGAAATTTGGTACATGGTGTTGGTATGTGGTCTCTAACAACCATGCAAAAATTGGTCCACATCGGTCCATAATTATATACAGCCACCATAAAAACCGATCCCCAGATTTGGATTGCGGAGCCTCAAAGAGGAGCAAATATCATCCCATCCGGCTGAAATTTGGTACATAGTGTTGGTATATGGTGTTGGTATATATAACAACCATGCAAAAATTAGTCCATATCGGTCCATAATTATATATACCCCTCATATAAACCGATCCCAAGATTTGACCTCCGGAGCCTCTTGAAGGAGCAAAATTCATCCGATCCGGTTGAAATTTAGTACATTTCGCTAGTGTATGGCCGATAACAACCATGCCAAAATTGGTCCGTATCGATCTATATTATATATAGCCCGAAAATAAACCGATCCACAATCAGAAAAATCACGATTGCCACTCGACCCAAAATTTTATTGCCATAGAAAATTTTGTCAAAATTTTATTTCTACAGAAAATTTTGTCAACATTTCATGTCTTTAGGAAATTTTGTCAAAATATAATTTCTAAACAAAATTTTGTCAAAAATTTATTTCTATAGAAAATTTTGTCAGAATTTTATTTCTGTAGAAAATTTTGTCAAAATGTTATTTCTATAGAAAATTTATGAAGCATTTTATAGTTGGAGAGGAACATATCCCATTTGCTAGTACTTGAAAATCTAGAGGTATTTGAGATTCACATGATACGTATAGATTCATGTTTTGGTATAGCGCCACATAGACCGATCTCCCGCAAGCCAAATCTGGGGATCGGTGTATATTTGGGCTATATATATTATGCACCGATGTGGACCAATTTTTGCATGGTTGTTAGAGACCATATACTAACA
This sequence comes from Haematobia irritans, assembly GCF_050003625.1. Taxonomy (NCBI): domain Eukaryota; kingdom Metazoa; phylum Arthropoda; class Insecta; order Diptera; family Muscidae; genus Haematobia; species Haematobia irritans. Next base: position 26,958,428 of record NC_134401.1, read on the forward strand.
CCATGTACCAAATTTCAGCCGGATCGGATGAAATTTGCTTCTTTTAGAGCAATCGCAAGCCAAATTTGGGGGTCCGTTTATATGGGGGCTATACGTAAAAGTGGACCGATATAGACCAATTTTTGCATGGTTGTTAGAGACCATATACTAACACCATGTACCATATTTCAGCCGGATCGGATGAAATTTGCTTCACTTAGAGCAATCGAAAGCCAAATTTGGGGGTCCGTTTGTATGGGGGCTATACGTAAAAGTGGACCGATATGGCCCATTTGCAATACCATCCGACCTACATCAATAGCAACTACTTGTGCCAAGTTTCAAGTCGATAGCTTCTTTCGTTCGGAAGTTAGCGTGGTTTCAACAGACGGACGGACAGACGGTCGGACGGACATGCTCAGATCGACTCAGAATTTCACCACGACCCAGAATATATATACTTTATGGGGTCTTAGAGCAATATATCGATGTGTTACAAACGGAATGACAAAGTTAATATACCCCCATCCTGTGGTGGAGGGTAAAAAAAGGCCCATTAAATACATACATAATTCAGTTTGACAAAATTTTCTATAAAGATACAATTTTGAAAAAAAAATTATTGAAATAAAATTTTTGCGAAAAATTCTATAGTAATAAAATTTTGGCAAAATTTTCTATCGAAATAAAATTGTGACAAAATTTTCTATAGAAATTTAATTTCGACAAAATTTTCCATAGAAAAAAATGTTGACAATATTTTCTATAGAAATAAAATTTTGACAAAATTTTCTATAGTAATAACATTTTGACAAAATTTTCTATAGACATACAATTTTGACAAAATTTTCCATAGAAATACAATTTGGACAAAATTTTCCTAGAAATAAATTTTGACAAAATTTTCTATACAAATAAAATTTTGACAACATTTTCTATAGAAATAAAATTTTGACAAAATTTTCTATAGTAATAAAATTTCGACAAAATTTTCTATAGAAATTACATTTTAACAAAATTTTCCATAGAAATAAAATTTTGACAAAATTTTCTATAGAAACAAAATTTTGACAAAATATTCTACAGAAATAAAATTTTAACAAAATTTTCCATAGAAATAAAATTTTGACAAAATTTTCTGTAGAAATAAAAATTTTGACAAAATTTTCTTTAGAAATAAAATTTTTACAGCATTTTCTATAGTAATAAAATTTCGATAAAATTTTCTTTAGAAACAAAATTTTGACAAAATTTACCATAGAAATAAAAATTTTGGTAGATCATTTTTGGCTCGAGTGGCAACCATGATATGGACCACTTTTTATGTGATTGGGGATCGGCTATATATAACTATAAACCGATATGGACTAATTTTCGCATAGTTGTTAGCGGCCATATACAAACACCAAGTTCTAAATTTCAACCGAATCGGATGAATTTTGCTTTTCCAAGAGGTTCTGGAGTTTAAATCTGGGGGTCGATTTATATAGGGGATATATATAATTATGGACCGATCTGGGCCAATTTTTGCATGGTTGTTAGAGACCTTATACTTACACCACGTACCAAATTTATACCGGATCAGATGAAATTTGCTTCTCTAAGAGGCTCCGCAAGACAAATATGGGGGTCGATTTATATGGGGCTATATATAATTATGGACCGATATATACAAAATTTTGCATTGTTGTTACAGACCATAAACTAATACCACATACCAAATTTCAACCGGATCTGATGAATTTTGCTCCTCCAAGAGGCTCCAGAGGTCAAACCTGGGGATCGGTTTTATATAATAATGAACCGATATGGACCAATTTTTGCATGATTATTAGATACCATATACTTACACCTTGTACAAAATTTCAACCGGATCGGTTGAAATTTGCTTCTCTAAGAGTCTCCGCTAGCCAAATCTGGGGGTCTGGGGGCTATACGTAAAAGTGGTCCAGTATGACCCAATAGGAATACCGTCCGACCCACATCAATAACAACTACAAGCTTCAAGTCGATAGTTTATTCTGAAGTTCATTCTGAAGATAGCGTGATTTCAACAGACGGACATGATAACATCGACTCAGAATTTCACCACGACCCAGAATATATATTTATGGGCTCTTACAACAATATTTCGATGTGTTACAAACGGAATGACAAAGTTAATATACCCACATCCTATGGTGGAGGGTATTCAAATGGATATTTTAGCAGCTAAACTCGAACTTAATACCCACCTTAACGAAAAACCAAGCAAACAAAATTGTCATCGTATACACTCAAAAAAGAGCTCTCTTTTCTGAGGTATGAAATCTTATGGCGATTTCGATTGGGGAAAAAGGTGCAACATTCTCGAAATTGATTACTAAAAATAAAGGACACTGTCATAAAGTTTGGATCCTCTATCCCTCACAATACTATGAATTAACAATAACTTTGGAATGACACTATTATTTGAGCGAAAATACAATGAGGGAAAAAGAAGTGTAACACCAGGGAAACATATTTTTTGCGAAACGAAAACGCCCTTAGTCTGACCTTGAAACCTGACCTAAGAACATAAATCGTATGTATTAATGTGAATAAGGCTACAGGATGGAATTCCTATTCAGCCTATTGCAAAGACAAAGCATGAAACCAGAGAGCCAACGTGGTTATGGGTTCGATCCCAGATTAAATCGAACACCAAAAAGTTTTTAGCGGTTGTTTATCTCCTCTCAGTAATGCTGGTGACATTTCAGAGTGTTTCAAAGCTTCTCTAAATAGTTTCACAGTGATATGAAACGTGTTTCAAAGTAATGTGAAAAGTGGCTTCTTGCTATTGGGATAAACATAGAAGAAGTTCAACACCGGTGGTATGACTTAAAAGTCAAAGAGCCCCAGAAATAGCGGGATGCTATTATACCTAAGGATGAAAACACCTGTTAGATCTCTTTGCATGTCGCAGGGCTCTTTTGAAACATATCATTTCGTTGGATATCCGTAAACATTTATTTCAGTGTATCCATATACACATGGTTGCCTCCATCCAGGGTTTTTATTGCCCCATAGTGACAATTTTGTTATGCAAAAAACAAAAAAATCAACACAGACTTAACCACAACTTCTTCTTTGAAGAGCTACTCACACTAGTACTCGTACTAGAAACGTGGCTTTGAGTGCCTGTACATGTAGCCACTACTTCTACTACAATTGCCAGTAGTTTGGATGCACGAGTAGCTAAATTACAGTGTAGTGTAGCTGTAACTCGTGTGAAAAGTTCTTCAGAGCCTTAACTGCCATAGTACTTGAAGGATGTTGTTGTTCAAAATGTAAGTTTCCACATTCTTGTGTTCGGTATGGTAAGAGTTTTCACAGTCACAGATATACCTGCTGGAGGAAAAGCACCTATACTTTGTTAAAGGTAGAGAGAGGCTTGTGATATGGTACATAACAATTATGGAAAATATAAATGAAATTAAAACGTATAATGCAAGAATTTTAATTATATTGAAATTATGTATACTTATAAATACTTAAAAAAATGTCAGGTACAAATGTAATTTGGTACTCAAATTTAAAATTCCATTGTAGTCGATTTGTGACACAACAAAATAAAAATAAACAACTTTTAATTAAAGAAAGTTCCCAATCTACACCAAAACAAAAAGTATGCTTGAATTCCAAGATCTTAACCTTCCATTTTGGATTCTGGTATTGATGTCAAGCCAAAGATGCATTTTCTTAAAAATAAAGATATTTTAGGTACGACAGGTGCTATCTAGTTTTACATCTCGACTCTATAAATTTAAAATTTAGATACAGAGTCCATTTATCGAAATTTTTTGTGATATATATTGATTAAAACTCCAAATGATAGCAGATATTTCAGAGCAAAAAAAAATTTCTTAATTAAAAACAAAAAAAAAAAACAAGTGTATACGGCCGTAAGTTCGGCCAGGCCGAATCTTATGTACCCTCCACCATGGATTGCGTAGAAACTTCTACGAAAGACTGTGATCCACAATCGAATTACTTGGGTTGTGGTATCTTAAAACGTCTTAATATCGTTTTCTAAATTGTGAGTTAGTCCATACGTGGTATATATTAAACAAAAAAACTTATGTATAGGTAAGTCTACAAAAAATTACGAATCGACATGGACTTTTGCACCGTACGTAGAGAGCCAGAATATAAATATGGGGGCCGCTTATATGGGTTATATAGAATGATGAACTTGATATGGACCACTTTTTGTGTGATTGGAAATCGATTTATCTGAGGGATATATATAACTATAGACCGATATGGACCTAGTTACGCATGGTTTTTAACGACCATATACTAGCACAATGTACCAAATTTCAACTCACTCGGATGAAATTTGCTCCTCCAAGTGGCTCCAAAACCAAATCTCGGGATCGGTTTATATGGGGGCTATATATGATTATGGACTGATATGGACCACTTTTGGCATGGTTGTTAAATATCATATACGATCAACACGTACCAAAATTTCAAGCAGATCGGATGAATTTTGCTTCTCCAAAAGGCACCGGAGGTCAAATCTGGGGTCGGTTTATATGGGAGCTATATATAATTATGGGCTGATAGGAACCAATTCTTGCATGGTTGTTGGATACCATATACTAACATCACGTACCAAATTTCAACCGAATGGAAAGAATTTTGCTCTTCCAAGGGGTTCTGGAGGTCAAATCTGGGAATCGGTTTATATGGGACCTATATATAATTATGGACCGATACCGACCAATTTTTACATGGGAGTTTGAGGCTATATTTTGACACCACGTACCAAATTTCAACTGAATCAGATGAATTTTGGTCTTCCAAGAGGCTCCGGAGGTCAAATCTGGTGATCGGTTTATATGGGGGCTATATATAATTATGGACCGATGTGGACCAATTTTTGCATGATTGTTAGAGACCATATACTAACACCATGTACTAAATTTCAGCCGGATCGGATGAAATTTGCTTCTCTTAAAGGCCTCTCAAGCCAAATCGGGGGATCGGTTTATATGGGGGCTATATATAATTATGGACCGATGGGGACCAATTTTTGCATGGTTGTTAGAGACCATATACTAACACCATGTACCAAATTTCAGCCGGATTGGATGAAATTTGCTTCTCTTAAAGGCCTCGCAAACCAAATCGGGGGATCGGTTTATATGGGGGCTATATATAATTATGGACCGATGGGGACTTATTTTAGCATGGTTGTTAGAGACCATATACTAACACCATGTACCAAATTTCAGCCTGATCGGATGAAATTTGCTTCTCTTAGAGGCCTCGCAAGCCAAATCGGGGGATCGGTTTATATGGGGGCTATATATAATTATGGACCGATGTGGACCAATGTTTGCATGGTTGTTAGAGACCATATACTAACACCATGTACTAAATTTCAGCCGGATCGGATGAAATTTGCTTCTCTTAGAGACCTCGCAAGCCAAATCGGGGGATCGGTTTATATGGGGGCTATATATAATTATGGACCGATGTGGACCAATTTTTGCATGGTTGTTAGAGACCATATACTTACACCATGTACCAAATTTCAGCCGGATCGGATGAAATTTGCTTCTCTTAGAGGCCTCGCAAGCTAAATTTGGGGGACCGTTTATATGGGGGCTATACGAAAAAGTGGACCGATATGGCCCATTTTCAATACCGTCTGACCTACATCAATAACAACTACTTGTGCCAAGTTTCAAGTCGATAGCTTGTTTCGTTCCGAAGTTAGCGTGATTTCAACAGACGGACGGACATGCTCAGATCGACTCAGAATTTCACCACGACCCAGAATATACATACTTTATAGGGTCTTAGAGCAATATTTCGATGTGTTACAAACGGAATGACAAAGTTAATATACCCCCCATCCTATGGTGGAGGGTATAAAAACAAGTAAGGAAAGTCTAAAGTCGGGCGGGGCCGACTATATTATACCCTGCACCACTTAGTAGATACCATACCACAAATGTGTTGGGTGCTATATATAAAGGTTTGTCCCAAATACATACATTTAAATATCACTCGATCTGGACAGAATTTGATAGACTTCTACAAAATCTATAGACTCAAAATTTAAGTTGGCTAATGCACTAGGGTGGAACATAATTTTAGTAAAAAAATATGGGAAACATTTAAATCTGAAGCAATTTTAACGAAACTTAGCAAAAGTTTATTTATGATTTATCGCTCGATATATATGTATTAGAAGTTTAGGAAAATTAGAGTCATTTTTACAACTTTTCGACTAAGCAGTGGCAATTTAACAAGGAAAATGTTGGTATTTTGACCATTTTTGTCAAAATCAGAAAAACATATATATGGGAGCTATATCTAAACCTGAACCGATTTCAATCAAATTTGGCACACATGACTATATTACTAATTGTACTCCTAGTGCAAATTTTTAACCAAATTCGGCAAAAATCTGGCTTCTGGGGCCATATACGTCCATATCGGGCGAATTATATATATGGGAGCTATATCTAACTCTGAACCGATTTCAATCAAATTTTGCACACTTGACTATACGACTAAGTGTTGTGTTTGTACAAAATTTCAAGCAAATTGGTATAAAACTCTGGCTGATGGGTCCATATTAGTGCATATCGGGCCAAAGATATATATGAGAGCTATATTTAAATCTGAAACGATTTCTTCCAAAATCAATAGGGTTCTATTCTGACCCAAATTAGGAACATGTGTCAAATTTGAAGGCAATTGGACTTAAATTGCGACCTAGACTTTGATCACAAAAATGTGTTCACAGACAGACGGACGGACGGACAAACGGACATGGTTATATCGACTCAGGGACCCACCCTGAGCATTATTGCCAAAGACACCATGTGTCTATCTCGTCTCCTTCTGGGTGTTACAAACGTATGCACTAACTTATAATACCCTGTTCCACAGTGTGGCCCAGGGTATAAAAAACACTTCAAACAAAAACCCCAAAAATAGTATTATCCAATTTTTTAAGTTATTATACCCTCCACCATAGGATGGGGGTATATTAACTTTGTCATTCCGTTTGTAACACATCGAAATATTGCTCTAAGACCCCATAAAGTATATATATTCTGGGTCGTGGTGAAATTCTGAGTCGATCTGAGTATGTCCGTCCGTCCGTCTGTTGAAATCACGCTAACTTCCGAACGAAACAAGCTATCGACTTGAAACTTGGCACCAGTAGTTGCTATTGATGTAGGTCGGATGGTATTGAAAATGGGCCATATCGGTCCACTTTTACGTGTAGCCCCCATATAAACGGACCCCCAAATTTGGCTTGCGATTGCTCTAAAAGAAGCAAATTTCATCCGATCGGGCGGAAATTTGGTACATGGTGTTAGTATATGGTCTCACACAACCTTGCAAAAATTGGTCCATATCGGTCCACTTTTACGTATAGCCCCCATATAAACGGACCCCCAAATTTGGCTTGCGATTGCTCTAAAAGAAGCAAATTTCATCCGATCAGGCTGAAATTTGGTACATGGTCTCACACAACCATGCAAAAATTGGTCCATATCGGTCCACTTTTACGTATAGCCCCCATATAAACGGACCCCCAAATTTGGCTTGCGATTGCTATAAGAGAAGCAAATTTCATCCGACCCGGCTGAAATTTGGTACATGGTGTTGGTATATGTTCTATAATGACCATGCAAAAATTGGTCCACATCGACCCAGAATTATATATAGCCCCCATATAAGCCGATCCCCAGATTTGACCTCCGGAGCCTCTTAGAGGAGCAAAATTCATCCGATCCTGCTGAAATTTGGTACATGGTGTTGGCATGTGGTCTCCAACAACCATGGAAAAATTGATCCACATCGGTACATAATTATATATAGCCCCCATATAAACCAATCCCCCGATGTGGCTTGCGGAGCCTCAAAGAGAAGCAAATTTCATCCGATCCGGTTGAAATTCGGAACATGGTGTTAGTATATGATCTCTAACCACCATGCGAGAATTGGTCAATATCAGTCCATAACTATATATAGTCCACATATAAGCCGTTCTCCAGATTTGAAATCCGGAGCCTCTGGGAGGAGCAAAATTCATTCGATCCGGTTCAAATTTGGAACGTGGTGTTTGTATATGGCCGCTAACAATCATACCAAAATTGGTCCATATCGCTCTATAGTTATAAAGGGTGGTTAAATTGTAAGGACCGATATTGAATGTGAACCACACCTATACCCCAATTTTTTTCCGAATTTTATTGACATTTCTCTATTTCAGACTTACTCAATTTGAACCATGGACGTCGTGAATGGGCAGAATGGTTCCAAGAAATGGCAACAGTGGATGATCAATTTTCGAAGAAAATCATCTTCAGTGATGAGGCACATTTTCACCTCAGTGGATTCGTCAATAGACAGAATTGCCACATTTGGGCGAATGAGAATCCAAAAGTGATTGTCGAATAACCAATGCACCCACAAAGAGTGACTGTTTGGTGCGGTTTATGGGCTGGCGGCATCATCGGGCCGTATTTTTTCCAAAATGAGGCCGGCCAGGCAGTTACTGTGAATGGTGTTCGCTATCGTGAGATGATAACGAACTTTTTATGGCCCGAATTGGAAGATATGGATGTGGACGATATGTGGTTTCAGCAGGACGGTGCCACTTGCCACACAGCTAACGAAACAATGGCTCTTTTGCGCAACAAATTCAATGGCCGTGTTATCTCACGTAATAGCGATGTCAATTGGCCGCCAAGATCATGTGATTTGACACCGTTGGACTTTTTTCTTTGGGGTTATTTGAAAGAAAAGGTGTACGTTGATAAGCCAGCAACAATTTAAGAGCTAAAGGATGAGATAATTCGTAACATTAACGGCATACAATTTCCATTATGCCTCAGCGTCATCGAAAATTTGGACCATCGGATGAAGGTGTGCCAACGAGGTCGCGGCGCCCATTTGGCGGATATTTTGTTCCATACATAATTAATTAATACCAATATATCATAATAAAATAAAATTACAAAAATTTCCTAAATAGTTTGTGTTTTATTCAAAATCAACAACGGCCCTTGAAATCTTAACCACCCTTTATATACCCGATCCCCAATCACACAAAAATTGGTCCACATCGGTTCATAATCATGGTTGCCACTCGAGCCAAAAATAATCTACCAAAATTTTATTTCTATAGAAAATTTTGTCAAAATTTTATTTCTATAAAAAAAATTTTAAATTTTTATTTCTATAGAAAATTTTGTCAAAATTTTATTTCTATAGAAAATTTTGTCAAAACTTTATTTCTAAAGAAAATTTTGCCAAAATTTTATTTCTATAAAAAATTTTGTTAAATTTTTATTTCTCTAGAAAATTTTGTCAAAATTTTATTTCTATAACAAAATTTTGTTAAATTTTTATTTCTATAGAAAATTTTGTTAACATTTCATTTCTATAGAAAATTTTGTCAAAATTTTATTTCTATAGAAAATTTTGTCAGAATTTTATTTCTATAGAAAATTTTGTCAAAACTTTTTTCTATAGAAAATTTTGTCAAAATTTTATTTCTATAACAAATTTTGTTAAATTTTTATTTCTGTAAAAAATTTTGTCAACATTTTATGTCTTTAGCAAATTTTGTCAAAATATAATTTCTAAACAAAATTTTGTCAAAATTTTATTTTGTCAGAATTTTATTTCTGTAGAAAATTTTGTCAAAATGTTATTTCTATAGAAAATTTTGTAAAAATTTTATTTCTATAGAAATTTTTGTCAAAATTTTATTTCTATAGAAAATGAATTATATACTAAATTTTTTAATTGAATATATACTACGTATGGACTTACTTACAATTTAGAAGACGGTGTTAGGAGGTTTTAAGATACCTTGCCATCGACAAGCGTTACCGCAACTCAAGTAATTCAATTGTGGATGGCAGTGTTTAGAAGCTTCGGCCTGGCCGAACTTACGGCCGTATATCCTAGTTAAATTTAGGAAATCCATCTTCTTGGAAAGTAAAAAAACTTCGGTCCAGATTGAAACATTTTACATATGAGTCATTCGTGTTATATATATGGATCCTAATCTAGATTAGTGTATACTTTTTATGGGATTCACCTATCGCAGAGGCTATCTATTATCTCGCTCTATTGATTTGTACAGCAAAACAAAATTCTTTGTTTTGGTTCTTTATCTATGGCTAAATGCTATCGCATATTGAAGTTAATCAGCATTATTGAAAATAGTTTTATTGAACTGATAATTCTATAGATAGATAACTTTATCGCAAGCAAGTTGTAAGTAATAAAATCAATTTTATATAAATTCAAAATTGCAATGACATTGATACTCAAACAATTTCGGAAAGTCGCAACCACAAGACAACTGATTATTGCTGTAACGGATTCATTGGATTGTGAAATTAAAATTTATTGGAAAATGCATCATCCTGTTGTACATTGCGCTTATTGCCCTCCTTATCATGGACCGGCCCATCTGAGACCACCATGTCATCATCATCCTGCCCCACCCCACGTCCATAATCCACCACATCATGGACATCATGGCCACCATGGACATCACGGTCATCATGGCCACCATCACGGACATCATGGTCACCATGGCCATCATGGACATTGTTAGCAGGTGTAAGAAGTTATTGTTTTTCGTAGTTAATTTCGCTTTTTTGAACAAAATAAAAATAAATTATTTATAATAGAATTAAAATTGTTGTAGTGTGTGTTTTTGTAGAAAAAATTCGTATCTTGTAAGTGTGAGAGAAAAAATCTGTGATGCAAGGGTTAGTGGCACCTTGATGTAAAACTACATTTTCGAAATCGAAGCACAATTTGAGGGTGGTCGAAGCACAATGTGATGGTGATCGAAGCACAATGCTCTGTGCTTCGATCCAAGTATGAATCCACTTCTCTAAGTGGATTCATACTTGGATTAGATATCCCTAAACTGAAAATTGAGTCGTAAAGAACTAACTAATAGCAGATAAGTTAACTACTTACAGTACAGATTTGGTTGGGCTATTTCGGGCCCACTTATACCATTCAGTTTTCAGCGGTGAATTTCATTCTTATAAATGAGTACTGTCCGATTCAATGTTTAGCTCAAGGACAAAAAACTTCCTTTTTATACCCTAAACCACATAGTGGTCAGGGTTATTATACTACGATCTGCAAAAAAATGTGCTTACTGGTAATATTGCCTCTCGGACTATAGTACTTGCTGTCCGTCCGTACGTCCATGTACTTTTTGACTCCAAACAAGAAATCACTTATCCCAGCCGAAAGAACTCGATGAAAGGAGAAAAGTAATTTCTGGATTCTGGATTTGGAGGCTCATAAACAATATGAGCCTCTACAGTTTTTTCGCCAAATTCGGCTTTTGAACACTTGTTTGCAATTTTCATATGAATTCAAGGAAACGATATTACGATTTCGTTCTGTCTGTCTGTTGTAATCATTTAATAGCGGATCTAATATATAGTTCTGAAATTCGGATTTTGTCTGCAAACAGATTAAGTTCCGTAAACAAAAAAAAAAAAAAAAAAACAAACAAACAAACAAAAACACACACAACATATTTTGAATAAATATAAGATATTTATACCCTGCGCCACACTGTGGAACAGGGTATTATAAGTTAGTGCATATGTTTGCAACACCCAGAACGAGACGAGATAGACACATGGTGTGTTTGGCAAAAATGCTCAGGGTGGGCTCCTGATTCGATATAGCCATGTCCGTCTGTCCGTGAACACATCAAAGTCTAGGTCGCAGTTTTAGTCCAATCGACTTCAAATTTGGCACAAGTATGTGTTTTGGCTCAGAATAGATACCTATTGATTTTGGAAGAAATCGGTTCAGATTTAGATATAGCTCCCATATATATAATGCGCCCGATATGGACTTATATAGCCCCAGAAGACAGAGTTTTACACTAATTTGCTTAAAATTTTGCACAAGAAGAACAATTAGTACTAAAATCAAGTGTGCCAAATTTTATTGAAATCGGTTCAGATTTAGATATAGCTCCCATATATATCTTTCGCCCGATATGGACTAATACGGTCCCACAAGCCAGAGTTTTACCCCAGTTTGGTTGAAATTTTGCACATGGAGTAGAATTAGCCTTGTAGCTATGCTTACCAAATTTGGTTGAAATCGGTTCAGATTTAGATATAGCTCCCATATATATGTTTTTCTGATATCGACAAAAATGGTCAAAATACCAACATTTTCCTTGTAAAATCGCCACTGCTTAGTCGAAAAGTTGTAAAAATTACTCTAATTTTCCTAAACTTCTAATACATATATATCGAGCGATAAATCATAAATAAACTTTTGCGAAGTTTCCTTAAAATTGCTTCAGATTTAAATGTTTCCCATATTTTTTTTTTCCAACATTGTGTTCCACCCTAGTGCATTAGCCGACTTAAATTTTGAGTCTATAGATTTTGTAGAAGTCTATCAAAATCTGTCCAGATCGCGTGATATTTAAATAAATGTATTTGGGACAAACCTTTATATATAGCCCCAACACATTTGACGGATGTGATATGGTATCGAAAATTTAGATCTACAAAGTGGTGCACGGTATAATATAGTCGGCCCCGCCCGACTTTAGATTTTTCTTACTTGTTTTTACATCAGTTTGTTAGAGAAATTTTTTCTTCGCACCCTTTCCCTGCAAATCAATAAAATCGTCTTCAAAATCTTTAAACAAAATTTTTTTTCGAGTGTAGAACAAAACAGAAATAAATACATATAGCACCTGTAGTTCTTATCGTTTATTGGTTATGATAACGATTTCGACCAAAATTATATTTTTGTATAAAAAACCAAATTCCGTTAACTATTCTACTTAGTATCAATTTTGGCACCATACAAACGTAAATACACTGAAACTTTGAAATTTTATTAAAGCAAAAATGAATCATTATTGTGCTCATTGTCCACCTTATCATGGACCACCACACTCAAGACCTCCTTGTTGTCATGGACCTCCTCATCATGGCCCACCTCACCATGGCCCACCTCACCATGGCCCACCTCACCATGGCCCACCTCATCATGGCCCACCTCACCATGGACCACCACATCATGGGCCACCACATCATGGACCACCCCACCACGGTGGACCACCCATGCATCCACGTTAAAAATGGAACATTTTTAAACTCATATTTAGTGTAGTCTCTCTACTATAGAAAATAAGTGAATTAAAAATACATTAAGGTGATATAAATTTATATACTCTATACCAATGTGTAAATCAAATAAAACTAAAGTCAGTTGAAAACCAAACGTGTAATTATCTACCTCATTCCCATCGAAATAAAAATAATTAAATATCAAATATATGGTATGAAAATGAACGTGTGTCCGATGGAGATTTTGATTTTTAGATACTTAAGAGGCAAAATCGAGAAATCAGTATTTGCAGGAAATATATCGACAATTTATTCCATAGTGAATACGATACAATCAACTAACCTATGGGTCCGACATTACACTAGATCAACATTTGCAAGCATAATCAGTGAAAACTGAAACTTTTAAATGCTCAACAAGTATATATGGCCGTAAGTTCGGCCAGGCCGTAGAAACTTCTACGAAAGACTGTCATCCACAATCGAATTACTTGGGTTGTGGTATCCTAAATCGTTTCCTAAATTGTGAGTTAGTCCATACGTAGTATATATTAGACAAAAAAGGGTATGTGTAGGTAAGTCTACAAATAATTACGAATCGATATGGACTTTTGCACGGTACGTAGGGAGCAAAAATTGAAATATGGGGGTCGCTTATATGGGGGCTATATACAATTATGAACTTGATATGGACCAATTTTTCTGTGATTGGAGATCGATTTATCAGAGGGCTATATAGCTATAGACCGATATGTACCTACACACAAAAAATTTTTTCTCTGATTCAATCACCAAATTAATTAATTTTTTAATTGAAATGTCTTCAATCACGAAAATGATAGTATCAATCACAGTTTTAATTGGGCATAGAAAAAATTCTTGATTGAAAAATTATTTGATTTTTTCAGCAAAATTCAATTAATTTTTTAATTGATTCAATTAAAAATTTAATTGATGTTGATTGCAAAACGCAATTAATTTATTAATTTAAAAAGGTAACTATTTTTAATTACTTAGTTAGATTGGCTTAGAGTTTTTATTTGGATTAACAAATGATTGTTTGAAATACATTTTTAATTAAAAAAGTAAACAAAATCAGCACTTTTTTTAACTGAATTAGTCTTCCGAATTTGATTAAAAAGTTACTTGTATCAATTAATTTTTTAATTAAACATTTTAAAAATTCCAATCATTGACTTAATTAACTCAATGTTTCTATCATGATTAAAAAGTTAATTGTATCAATTAATTTATTAATTGAAAAAATTTTCAACTTCAATTAACTTTTTAATTGGAAATATTTTGGTGATATTTTTTTCTGTGTAGTTAGGTATGATTGTTACCGGCCATATACTAGCACAATGTACCAAATTTCAACTGACTCGGATGAAATTTGCTCCTCCAAGAGGCTCCAAAACCAAATCTCGGGATCGGTTTATATGGGGGCTATATATGATTATGGACTGATATGGACCACTTTTGGCATGGTACCAAATTTCAAGCAGATCGGATGAATTTTACTTCTCCAAAAGGCACCGGAGGTCAAATCTGGGGATCGGTCTATATGGGGGCTATATTTAATTATGGACCGATATGGACCAATTTGTGCATGGTTAGTAGAGACCATATACTAACACCATGTACCAAATTTCAGCCGGATCGGATGAAATTTGCTTCTCTTAGAGGCTCCGCAAGCCAAAGCGGGTGATCGGTTTATATGGGGGCTATATATAATTAAGGACCGATGTAGACCACTTTTTGCATAGATGTTAGAGACCATATACTAACACCACGTACTAAATTTCAGCTGGATAGGATGAATTTTGCTCATCCACAAGGCTCTGGAGGTCAAATCTTAGGATCGGTCTATATTTGGGCTATATATAATTATGGACCCATGTAGACCAATTTTTGCATAGTTGTTAGAGACCATGAACTTACACCATGTACTAAATTTCAGCCGGATCGGATGAAATTTGCTTCTCTTAGAGGCTCCGCAAGCCAAATTTAGGGATAGGTTTATATGGAGGCTATATATAATTTTAGACCGATGTGGACCAATTTTTGATGGTTGTTAGAAACCATATACTAACACCACGTACCAAATTTCAGCTGGAAAGAATCAATTTTGCTCCTCCAAGAGGCTCCGCAAGCCAAATCTGAGCGTCGGATTAAAGGATGATACGGTCAAAATTTGGTCAATATAAACTCGACGTATTTCTTTCAATTTTGCATTTAAACAAGTATATACAGCAGTAAGTTCGGCCGGGCCGAATCTTAAATATCCACCACCATGAACCAAATATTAGGATTTCCTTTGAAATTTCAGGAGGGCTTGAGGACTTGAGGACACTTCCCGAAGATACATTTAAAGATTTCACCTATGAGGACTATATCAGATTCTGGATTTATAAGAACCATTTTTGTTTGAGTTTTAGAGGAATCATTAACATCTCTTGTAAGTGTGCAAGAAAATTATAAAATAACGTCTTGATTTGAAATTTTAAATCTGTAGATTTTCACCCGAAAAATAAAATCTGGAAATTTTACATTGAGTTTCAAGCAATTTTCATGATCAGTGCGCCTTCTATACTCACAAGAAGTGAAATTGGTCTATATGGAGGCATTACCAAATGGACCGCTAAAAACTTAATCCGATACACTTTTTTGTGAGCCTTAAATCATTTGGATGGTGTGTGTTTGTAGAATGTTGCTCCTATTTTGATTTTGGAATTCACTCTTCAGTTGTCAAAATGCCGTCCAAGCAAGAAGAGCAGCGTATCAAAATTTTGCTCGCGCATCGCGAAAATCCGAGCTACTCGCAAGCAAAGCTGGCAAAATCGCTAAAAGTTGCCAAATCAACCGTTACAAATTAAAGTGTTTGGGGAACGTTTGTCGACAGCCAGGAAGTCTGGATCGGGGGGAAATCGAAAACCGGAAGCCGCTGAGACGACAAAGAGAGTTGCCGGTAGTTTCAAGCGAAACCCTAACCTCTCTCTCCGAGATGCCGCAAATAAGCTGGGTGTATCGTCTACAACCGTGCATCGAGCCAAAAAACGACCCGGACTATCGACTTACAAGAAGGTAGTGACTCCAAATCGCGATGATACACAAAATACGACGGTCAAAGCGCGATCCCCGACGATGCTGACGAAGTTTGACTGCGTGGTAATGGACGACGAAACCTACGTCAAAGCCGACTACAAGCAGCTTCCGGGACAGGAGTTTTATACGGCAAAAGGAAGGGGAAAGGTATCAGATATTTTCAAGCACATAAAACTGTCCTGTGGCTTGAAAAACAGCATTTTCATAGCTTCCGGGACTGTCAACCAAGAAATTTACGTGAAAGAGTGTTTGAATAGACGTCTGCTGCCTTTCCTGAAGAAACACGGTTGTTCCGTACTGTTTTGGCCGGATTTGGCATTTTGCCATTACGGTAAAAAGACCATGGAGTGGTACGCCGCCAATAACGTGCAGGTGGTTCCCAAGGACAAGAACCCTCTCAACACGCCAGAGCTCCGCCCAATTGAGAAATACTGGGCTATTGTCAAGCGGAACCTAAAGAAGACCAAAAAACTGCTAAGGACGAGCAGCAGTTCAAGGCAAACTGGCTTTCTGCGGCGAAGAAGGTGGACAAGGTGGCTGTACAAAATCTGATGGCAGGTGTCAAGCGTGAGGCCCGGCAATTCGGATTTGGAAAAGCGAAAGCCTAACTGAATATTTTTCCTAAATTTTATACTAATTGAACTTGAAAAAGAAATTTAATTTGATTTTTTAAATAAACGATTTCACCGATTTACACGCGTTGTCCCTTGACCAAATTTTGACCGTATCACCCTTTATATGGGGGCTATACGTAAAAGTGGTTCATTTGCCATACCATCCAACCTACATCAATAACAACTACTTATGCCAAGTTTCAAGTCGATAACTTGTTTCGTTCGGAAGTTAGCGTGATTAGATCGACTCAAAATTTCACCACGATATATACTTTATGGGGTCTTAGAGCAATATTTCGATGTATTACAAGCGGAATGACAAAGTTAATATACCCCCCATTCTATGTTGGAGGGTATAATGAAAAGATGATGCACAGAGGAGGTGGAAATTGTTTAATTTGGGAGATCTATTCTCACATGTTATTTCCATTTAATGTTAGCTCTCCCAGCCAGACGTATACTGATGAAAATTCTCTTTAGCCAGTGATGAAAAGCGTATAGCTAGGCTTGTATAGATTCGTATATTGTCAGTAACGTAATAGAATCCAAAAAAGGTCGCATGTAATTGTGAATAATATATAAAAAAATGGGTCTCACATATCCAGAATCTGTTATAGGCTCCATATGTGGATATTTCCAATTTAACTTCGGGACCTATAGCATTTGAACCGATCTTTTTCAGGGTGTATGTGAAATTCACTTAAAATTGTGTATATTAGCAAGTAACCCACACAGAAAAAAATATCACCAAAATATTTCCAATTAAAAAGTTAATTGAAGTTGAAAATTTTTTCAATTAATAAATTAATTGATACAATTAACTTTTTAATCATGATAGAAACATTAAGTTAATTAAGTCAATGATTGAAATTTTTAAAATGTTTAATTAAAAAATTAATTGATACAATTACCTTTTTAATCAAATTCGGAAGACTAATTCAGTTAAAAAAAGTGCTGATTTGTTTTTACTTTTTTAATTAAAAATGTATTTCAAACAATCATTTGTTAATCCAAATAAAAACTCTAAGCCAATCTAACTAAGTAATTAAAAATAGTTACCCTTTTTAATTAATAAATTAATTGCGTTTTGCAATCAACATCAATTAAATTTTTAATCAAGAATTTTTTCTATGCCCAATTAAAACTGTGATTGATACTATCATTTTCGTGATTGAAGACATTTCAATTAAAAAATTAATTGGATCAATTAATTTGGTGATTGAATCAGAGAAAAAATTTTTTGTGTGCACTACGACTGGGTTGTATCAAAGGAAATTGTATTTGATCCAACGTGGAGGATATTTAGCCGAACTAATGCTCACACACATTTATTTTGTTAAAAATGCTCACATAAGTTTTCTTAAATAAAATATATTTATTTATTTATTAACATTTTCTTAAAAAGGATCTAAAATGAATTAATCTCAGGTATTTGCATTGCACATTAGTTTGGGCATGAATATTATATCCATCCCTTCTCAAAAATATTTTCACATAATTTTTATTAGAAATTCACTTGGCGAAGTTGAAGGCATATCTCCTCAAACGAAATTTTAAAAACTGGCCTCATTAAATGTAAACTGCAAGTTTTTCTTAACATTACATAAGCGTACAGCAACAAACTACACGACGTGGTGGTGGCCCATGGTGACCGTGATGATGTGGTGGTGGCCCATGGTGACCGTGATGATGTGGCGGAGGACCGTGTCCATGACCTCCTCCTCCATGACCATGTTGGGGTGGTGGTGGCATTGTAGGTATTACAAAAAATTTATAAAATACAAAATAGGGATTGGTTGTGTTAAGTCCAAATACAAATAATTGACTGATCATTCATTTCAATATTTTCGTGTGTTTTGTCGAAACTAAGAATTTTATCAACAATCCCAGACATTGGGTTAGGGGGATTCTTTATCTAATCGCCCATGGCTATAGTAAACTATTGAGGGTTTTTGTTTGTGCTTTAACATTTCGATAATGATAAGCAAACGTAGGTACTTTGAGCAACATAGGAATTGCCTCGGTAGTAGCTAATAATTTTGTGCAACTGAACACATTTGAGAAAATATCAATTTCACTTCATTAGAGGGGGCGTTGTAAAAATTCCAGTAGTTATTAAAAAAAGGTTCATTGTTCGGATTTACCTTTATGTGGGAAGAGTTAATCGATAACTTATTTTATTACTTATATTATTGATGTTGAATTATATTAAATAGGGTCATTGATCAATACGATTGCGATGTTATATGATTGCAAACACCGTGTGACTCATTAGGGAGTTATTGTTTTTTTAATGGACGATTTAACTTGATATGTTGAAAATTTACAGAATTAGTCATATATGGTGATGATTGACAACAACCTATGAACATATATTTTTACTATCAGACATAGGATCGGATAGACTTAATGACATTTTGAAGACAAGGCAGGTCATTGCACTATGATGGCTCCTCATTAAAGGGGTTGTTAGTCTAACTAAAAAATATGTTAAACAAGTGAGGAAAGTCTAAAGTCGGGCGGGGCCGACTATATTATACCCTGCACCACTTTGCAGATCTAAATTTTCGATACCATATCACATCCGTCAAATGTGTTGGGTGCTGAATATATAGAGGTTTGTCCCAAATACATACATTTAGATATCACTCGATCTGGATAGAATTTGATAGACTCAAAATCTATAGACTCAAAATTTAAGTCGGCTAATGCACTAGGGTGGAACACAATGTTAGTACAAAAATATGGGAAACATTTAAATCTGAAGCAATTTTAAGGAAACTTCGAAAAAGTTTATTTATGATTTATCGCTCGATATATATGTACTAGAAGTTTAGGAAAATTAGAGTCATTTTTACAACTTTTCGACTAAACAGTGGCGATTTTACAAGGAAAATGTTGGTATTTTGACCATTTTTGTCGAAATCAGAAAAACATATATATGGGAGCTATATCTAAATCTGAACCGATTTCAATAAAATTTGGCACACTTGACTATAGTACTAATTGTTATTCTTGTGCAAAATTGTAAGCATATTAGGGTAAAAAATCTGGCTTCTGGGGCCATATACGTCCATATCGGGTGAAATATATATATGGGAGCTATATCTAAATCTGCACCGATTTCTTCCAAAATCAATAGGATTCTATTCTGAGCCAAAACACATACTTGTGCAAAATTTGAGGTCGATTGGACTAAAACTGCGACCTAGACTTTGATTACAAAAATGTGTTCACGGACAGACGGACATGGCTATATCGACTCAGGAGTCCACCCTGACCATTTTTGCCAAAGACACCATGTGTCTATCTCGTCTCCTTCTGGGTGTTGCAAACATATGCAAAGAAAGATATATTGGCAGCTATATCTAAATCTAAACCAATTTCAACTAAATTTGGCATGCATAGTAAAAATGTTATTTCCATTTCCTGTATACAACTTTAAGTAAATCGGAGGAAAATTTTGATCTACGGTGGCCATATCTGTAAATCGGACGAAAGATATATATGGGAGCTATATCTAAATCTGAACCGATTTCAACTAAATTCGGTATGCATATTTATAATGTTAGTTCTACTCTTTGTGCAAAAATGTACGTAACTCGGGTGTAAAACTTTGGCCTCTGGGGCCATAGGAGTTCAAATCGTGCGAAAGCTATATATGGGAGCTATATCTAAATCTGAAACGATTTCTACCAAATTCGGCGTGCATGTGTATAATGTTAATTCTACTCCCTGTGAAAAATTTCAAGTAACTCGAAGTAAACATTTGGCATGGGTGTAAACCGGGCGAAAGCTATATATGGGAGCTATATCTAAATCTGAACCGATTTCAACCAAATTCGGTACGCATATTTATAATGTTAATTATGCTCCCTGTGCAATCGGAACAAAAGATTGACCTCTGACGCCATAGGAGTATAAATCGGGCGAAAGCAATATATGAGAGCTATATCTGAATTTGAACCGATTTGACTGATAGTTTGCAAAATTTACGAGATTCACAAAATATTCGATTACACAAAATTGGAAGAAGAACGGTTGATAAATATGTCATTTATCGGCAATAAATATATATGGCAGCTATATCTAGGTTAGGTTAGGAGGCAGTCCGATGTATCAGGCTCACTTAGACTATTCAGTCCATTGTGATACCACATTGGTGAACTTCTCTCTTATGACTGAGTGCTGCCCGATTCCGTGTTAAGCTCAATGACAAGGGACCTCCTTTTTATAGCCGAGTCTGAACGGCGTTCCACATTGCAGTGAAACCACTTAGAGAAGTTTTGAAACCCTCAGAAATCCACTGCTGAAAAACTTTTTGGTGTTCGGTCGAAGCAGGAATCGAACCCACGACCTTGTGTATGCAAGGCGGGCATGCTAACCATTGCACCACGGTGGCTCCCAGCTATATCTAAATCTGAACCGATTTTTTCAAAATCAATAGGGATCGTCTTTGAGCCGAAACTGCGAGCTGGACTTTGCACACAAAAATACACCAACAGACAGACGGACATCGCTAAATCGACTCAGAATTTAATTCTAAACCGATCGGTATACTAAAAGGTGGGTCTATGACTACTCCTTCTCGTCGTTACATACATACATATATATATATGGTTTATATGGGGGCTTTATATTATAATGGACCGATATGGACTAATGTTTGCCGAATTTCAAACGGATCTGATAGATTTTGTTCCTCACATTCTGGGGATTGGTTTATAAGGGGGCTTTATATTATTATGAACCGATATTGGCTAATTTTTGTATGGTTGTTAGAAACCATCTACTACCACCACGTAACAAATTTCAACCGGATCTGATGAATTTTGCTCCTCCAAATCTGGGGATCGGTTTGCATGGATCACTCTTTCATGGTTGTTAGAGACCATATACTACCACCACGTACCGAATTTTGCTCCTCCAAGAGGCTCCGAAGGTCAAATCTGGGGATCGGTTTATATGGGGGCTATATAATTATCGACCGATATAGACCATATTTAGCAACCATGAAAGACCATGCTTGTCATAGGACGGAAGTACTCCCTTTTTGGATCATTTGCATTACTTTAGAAGTTGTGCCCCGGAAGTTAATTTGAATGAAGAAATTTAAAAAGCGAAAAGAAATTTTTTTTCAACCAATTTCACTTTTTTTTTTTCAACCATATGTTTTATTATACTATTATTTTCCTATTATCTAATTTTTACAATTTGAAAAACTTTTTCGCTCCGACCATGGTTTGAACCTGGGTTTGCTGGCACCATAACAGAACGCCTTAGCACACTAAGCCACAAACGCCATTGAATATTAAGCGTCGAAAGGTAAATTCAAATGTGTGTGATATGATCGTAATACGACACCAAGGAATAACATTCTAATTGCTTCTCGAGAAGTTCTTTATTAGTATGAACGAAAAAATAATAAACGCAGGTTCAAATCTCTCCAGCGGCAATTTTTTTATCAAATATTTTCCTAAAAAAAATATTTTTTTTATATTATGCATCGTTTTTATTTTTTATTTTCGGCATATATTTTCGTATAAATATATATTTTTTTCATTACAAGTCAACAAAAAAATTAAAAATTCTCGTAATTTGCAAAATCTTCTCAAAGAACTTCCATGGAAGCACAAAAGTCAAACGGCACAGGTTCAAATCCCAGCGGGGATGAAATTTATTTTTTATTGTTATTATTTTTTTTTTTACTTTTTTACTTTTTTACTTTTTCTTCTATTTTTTATTTTTTTTATTAGTTTTCTATTTTTTTTAAATTTAATTGTCCAAAATTTGCACTTAAAATACCCTGATTGCGTTGTTTCTAATACTTGTCCAAAAGGACTACAACGGAAGTAGAAACAAGTCATTAGAAGAAATGTTTGTGCACTTGTCCAGATGGACTGCATCGGAAGTGGAGAAAAATCATTGGGGGATCCCACGATGCGCTTTCGAAGAAATGTTTGTGGACTTGTCCAAAAGAACTGCATCGGAAGTTGAAGAAACTCGATGGAAGATCCTGGGATGGGCTTTAAAAGAAATGTTTGTGGAACAACTTCCATTTTTTTTGCTGGGAATATAAAGCCTCCATATAAACCCATCCCCAGAATGTGAGGAACAAAATCCATCAGATCCGGTTGAAATTTGGCAAAAAATAGTCCATATCGGTCCATAATAATATAAAGCCCCCATATAAACCAATCCTCAGATTAGGTTTTGGAGCCTCTTGGAGGAGGAAATTTCATCCGACTCGGTTGAAAGTTTGTATTTTGTGTAAATATGTTAACACTAACAACCATGCAAAAATTAGTCCATATAGGTCCATAATTATATGTAGCCCCCATATAAACCGATCCCCAGATTTGACATCCGGAACCTCTTGGAGGATCAAAATTCGTCCCATGCCAAACTTGGTCCATATCGGCCTATAGTTATATATAGCCCCCAGATATCGGCTTATCTCCAATCACACAAAAATTGGTCCATATCGGTTCATAATTGTAGATAGCCCCCAAATAAAGAGCCTCACTTCTGGCTCACATCTAGCTCTCTAATTAGCAAGTAACAGTTCATAACGGTACGTAATTATTTATAGACTCCCCTATATATTATATACCGATCAAGATACCAATTATATACGTATTTCATCGTCCTTTTTGTGTCTAATATATATTCCGTATGGACTAACTTGCAATGTAGAAGATGATGTGAAGAAGTTTTAATATACCTTGCCATCGGAAAGTATTACCACAACACAAGTAATTCGATTGTGGATGACATACTTTAGTAGAAGTGTCTACGCAATCCATGGTGGAGGGTACATCAGATTCGGCCTGGCCGAACTTACGGCCGTATATACTTTTTTATTTCAAGTAAGTTAAAAAAAGAGTAAGAATTGATAAAAATGCACAAATTATTTAAATTTTGCTGTTTTAAAATGATCTAGATCTAATTAAAACTGAATGAAATTATTTAAGTTATTGTCATACTATTAAAATTATATTTTTTCTCTTATAATTTAGATCTTAAATATTACACATAAATACAACAACGTTCATCAGCCTTGAATAAAATAAACTCCATATCAGTATCAATCACATAATGGTGCAACAGCAAATTCTGCAATCGCTTTGTTCATCTGTTGGGCCATAGGCTTGAACTCGTGTGGTGTGTGTAGGAATGACATAGATTGGGGCTGGACGTCTGCGATGATGGTGGTGATGAAATCCACCGTGATGAGGATGATGGTGATGTCCACCATGATGATGATGATGACCACCATGATGATGATGGCCACCATGGTGATGATGGCCACCATGGTGATGATGCGATGACATTCCGTGATGACCGTGAGTCATTTTTCTTTGTGTATTCCTCCGTTAACACGCTCAGATGTTGTCTAATTAAATACAAATTTGTTACTGATATATAACAAGAAGAAAAAAATTAATAATATTTTAACACCATTGCTTTATCAACTACGTCTGAAGTGTTTGACTGATAAGCCGATATGTGTTTTGTCGCTAAATATGTGGCTTACTAGGTTTTTACCTTTTTTAGCCAACAAATATATAAATCTTTTTTAGTGATACAAGAAAAGTGCTAATTGCTAATAGGTAGATTATACAAAAATAGAGCTACACTATCAATTAGCAATCTAGGGTTGACAGTAATCGTTGTTTTTTTATTCACAAACTCTTATATATGATAACTTTTGATACAAGGTCTACATCGAATTACTCATCATTTTTTCTTCACCAAAATCTATTAATTTATATATTTATATTTATTTATAGTATTATGCAACACTCATCACAATTATATCGTGGTGTTTTTTCATCTTGAGCCGAATATGTAGATGTATGTGAAAGTTGTCGACCAATCCTTGGTGGTGATATTGAAAAAGTAGGAAGTGCTACATCTGGATCATGTGGATCGTAATCAACTCGGTTTTCGTAACATCCATTTGGTATACTGTGTTGCACATGATTTTGCCATAATTGATTTTCACATCCAGGTCTATCCGCAATTTTTGATTGATTTGAATTTCCATGCTGATTCGAATCTTGTCGTTGCAGAGATTCTGAACTATGTGCAGATAATGAACGTTGAATTGATTTTACACGTGTAAAGGATCTTGAATGCTGTATAGATTTTGAACGTTGAATAGATTTTTGATATACAGGTTTATGGCGATCGTCTATTTCCACTTCTTCTATTTCCACTTGTGCCATTTGCACATTTTCTTTAAAATTATCAGTCGACGAATGTGGCATTTCTATATTTTCTTCACGATTTTCCTGTGACATGATATCCTAGTGCTTTGTATTCAACAACAGATTTTTAAGAAGTGATCTACTAGAAAAGAAAGCTAGAACTGAATATTTTTCTATAACATATTTTGATCTATTTAATTTTTTTTATCGCATTTACATTGAAGTATACCACTCGTAAAGAAGTGCTCGCTTTATTTGGCATAAAAGCTGTTATACATTTTTTTTGCACAGTAATTAAATGAAAAGTTCAATGGTCCTAGCCCAATACGTATATCGAAATTGTAAAGATAACGTAGCCGACAATTTGTAATAAAATCTTGATTTTTATTTTTTCCAAAATCAATGTCAGATACAAGGTTGATATATATTTATAAAAAAATATTAAAAAAAAATACAAACAAAACGTGAAGATATAGATAGAGAGAGAGGTAGAGAGAATTTTTAATTCAGGAACATAATAAATACGATATTGTATTCTTATTTGACTCATTGGACGCGGGTTGCTACCACGGTTGCCACTATAGCCAAAAATAATCTACCAAAATTTGAAGATATACGAAATATATGAAATACTACCAATTACAAAAAATATTATTTTGCAGTGTTTGATCCACTTTGGGTGGTTATTTTGAACAAAAACAAGTATATACGGTCGTAAGTTCGGCCAGGCCGAAGCTTATGTACCCTCCACCATGGATTGCGTAGAAACTTCTACTGAAGACTGTCATCCACAATCGAATTACTTGGGTTGCGGTAACATTTGCCGATGGCAAGGTATCTTAAAACTTCCTAACACCGTAATATATACCACATAGTCCATACGTGGTATATATTAAAATAAAAGAGGCTGATTAAATACGTATATAATTAAGTTTAAAGTTTCTATAGAAATAAAATTTTGACAAAATAAAATTTTGACAACATTTTCTATAGAAGTAAAATTTTGACAAAATTTTTCTATAGAAATAAAATTTTGACAAAATTTTTCTATAGAAATAAAATTTTGACAAAATTTTTCTATAGAAATAAAATTTTGACAAAATTTTTTATAGAATTAAAATTTTGACAAAATTTTCTATAGAAATAAAATTTTGACAAAATTTTCTATAGAAATAAAATTTTGACAAAATTTTCTATAGAAATAAAATTTTGGCAAAATTTTCTATAGAAATAAAATTTTGACAAAATTTTCTATAGAAATAAAATTTTGACAAAATTTTCTATAGAAATACAATTTTAACAAAATTTTCTATAGAAATAAAATTTTGACAAAATTTCTATTTTCTATAAAAATAAAATTTTGGTAGAATTTGTTTGGCTCGAGTGGCAACCATGATTATGATTGGGGATCGATTTATCTGAGGGCTATATATATAACTATAGACCGATATGGACCTAGTTAGGCTTGGTTGTTAACGGCCATATACTAGCAAAATGTACCAAATTTCAACTCACTCGAATGAAATTTGCTCCTCCAAGAGGCTCCAAAACCAAATCTCGGGATCGGTTTATATGGGGACTATATATGATTATGGACTGATATGGACCACTTTTGGCATGGTTGTTAAATATCATATACTACCGCCACGTACCAAATTTCAACCAGATCGGATGAATTTTGCTTCTTCAAAAGGCACCGGATGTCAAATCTGGGGATCGGTTTATATGGGAGCTATATATAATTATGGACTGATAGGAACTAATTCCTGCTTGAATGTTGGATACCATATACTAACATCACGTACCAAAATTCAACCGAATGGGAAGAATTTTGCTCTTCCAAGGGGCTCCGGAGGTCAAATCTGGGGATCCGTTTATATGGGGCCTATATATAATTATTGACCGATATCGACCAATTTTTGCATGGGAGTTTGTGGCCATATACTAACACCATGTACCAAATTTCAGTCGGATCGGATGAAATTTGCTTCTCTTAGAGGCTCCAAAAGCCAAATCGGGGGATCGGTTTATATGGGGGCTATATATAATTATGGACCGATGTAGACCAATGTTTGCATGGTTGTTAGAGACCATACACTAACACCATGTACCAAATTTCAGCCAGATCGGATGCAATTTGCTTCTTTTAGAGGCTCCAAAAGCCAAATCGGGGGATCGGTTTATATGGGGGCTATATATAACTATGGACCGATGTGGACCAATTTTTGCACGGTTGTTAGAGACCATATACTAACACCATGTACCAAATTTCAGCCCGATCGGATGAAATTTGCTTCTCTTAGAGAATTCGCAAGCCAAATTGGGGGTCCGTTTATATGGGGGCTATACGTAAGAGTGGACCGACATGGCCCATTTGCAATACCATCCGACCTACATCAATAACAACTACTTGTGCCTAATTTCAAGTCGATAGCTTGTTTCGTTCGGAAGTTAGCGTGATTTCAACATACGAACGGACGGACATGCTCAGATCGACTCAGAATTTCACCACGACCCAGTTTGTTTGTTCACAAACTGCTCAATATGGAATGGCTTCTCATTGGAGGAAACCAAATTGGATGCATGATAATTTTGATCAAGTGAAGCAACTCTTTGGCTCTTGCCAGTCTAACCTTTTTGGGCATCGGATGGCTTGGATTTAATGG
Organism: Haematobia irritans; assembly: GCF_050003625.1. Lineage (NCBI taxonomy): Eukaryota > Metazoa > Arthropoda > Insecta > Diptera > Muscidae > Haematobia > Haematobia irritans. Next base: position 26,986,159 of record NC_134401.1, read on the forward strand.
CTTTTCCCTACACTGAAAAAAAAGCATACTCGGTTCCAAAGATTTTGTCTTTACTTTAAAAAATTTGGTATTGATTCCGAGCCAAAGAAGCGGAGAATACAAGTAAGGATACTTTTAAGACACAATTCTCTTCTAAATTTGGGTTTTGTGTACTTGCTTCTAGGAAGCAAATTTTAATTTTTCGCTTTCTCAGCTTTTTTCTTCATATGCTATCAAAGTCCTTTAAAAACGAGTTAACGGCAACTTTATTTTCCAAATTAGGACTCGACTTCCAGTAGAAATTATGCTATGTTTGAATTAAAAAAGTTGTTTAAAATAAAGTTTTGAAAAACATGTCCTATATTTGAACGATTTTTTGCTTTGTAGTCAAGGTGCAAAAAGACAACAAATTTAAAGACAATTTCATTAAATTTAAAGACTTTTTCTGAATTATTAAAATCAATTTGACCTTATCCTATAAATTTTTTCTTTCATGTTAAAATACCCATTTTTAAGTCAAATCACTTAATTATAAGGACAATACGACTTCACTGAAAAGTTTATCGACTTTTGGAGAAGGAAAATAACTTTATTTTAGAGAAATGCGTCTTCTATGCTAAGCTAAATTTGTATTCGTATTTTAAAGACATGAAATCTTTGACCTCACGACAATATTTTTTTCAGTGTAAGCTTATTTTTATACCCTGCGCCACACTGTGGAACAGGGTATTATAAGTTAGTGCATATGTTTGGAACACCCAGAAGGAGACGAGATAGGCACATGGTGACTTTAGCAATAATGGTCAGGGTGGGTCCCTGAGTCGATCTAGCCATGTCCGTCCGTCTGTCTGTGAACACATTTGTGTGATCAAAGTCTAGGTCGCAGTTTAAGTCCAAGCGTCTTCAAATTTTGCATAAGTTCCTGTTTTGGGTCGGAATAGAACCCTATTGATTTTGGAAGAAATCGGTTCAGATTTAGATATAACTCCCATATATATCTTTCGACCGATATGCACTTATATGGCCCCAGAAGCCAGAGTTTTACCCTAGTTTGCTTGAAATTTTGCACCAGAAGAACAATAAGTTCTATAGTCAGGTGTGCCAAATTTGAAATCGGTTCAGATTGAGATATAGCTCTCATATGCATCTTTCGCCCGATATAGACTTAAATGGCCCCTGAAGCCACAGTTTTAGCCCAATTTGGTTGAAATTTTGCAGTAGGAGTACAATTAGTAGTGTAGTCAAGTGTGCTAAATTTTATTGCAATCGGTTCAGATTTAGATGTAGCTCCCATATATATTTTTCGCCTGATTTTCCGTCATATGTTGTAGTCCGATTTTCACGCACAGGGAGTAGAATTAAAATACTAAGTACACTGAAAAAAATATTGACCTAATATGGAAGATTATGCAACCTAAATTTTAGGACTCGAAATTTACGCAATGCTAAGGACAAAATTCTTTAAAATAATGACATTTTAATTAAAAGAAAGTTTATAATCCTTGCTTCAAAAATTTTTTTCATTAAATTTAGGACACAAATCTTGAAATTTTGCGTCCCTCTGTTGAAGTTGTAGATCTTTGAAGTAAGGCAAATGTTCCTTAAAATAAAGAAAAACATTTTTAATTTAAAGAAATCGTCTTTAACTCAACTGACATATTGAATTTTTAACCTTAAGAAAAAAATGCTTCAAATATAGGCTAAGACTTATTTTAAGGATTTGTATCTTTGGTTTAAAGTTTTTTTGGCGTTAAGAAAACAGTTTTTACTTTGAAGTACTTGGCAAAGTTTGGATTTTGAAACTGGAATTTGTTTGCACATGAATACCTTTATTAATATATCGCAAACAGAGAATAAAAATTCGATGAATCTGTATCCAATTTTAATTTTACCGGTCCTAGATTTAAAGCCAGGGAGGTCCCTAAAAAATGTCTTTATTTTAAAGAAGCCGTATCTTTGGCTCGGAATCAATACCAAAATCCTTAAAGGAAGGTCAAAATCTTTGGATCCAAGGAAACTTTTTTTAGTGTACAACATTTGATCTGCCCAATCTAATAATCTATTTTCATTCGCTTAATTATTTTCTTTTTCTTACTTCGTTTGGAATATGAATTGACGTTTTTTTCGAAAACCAATAGTGCGTGATTTTTGCAAATATAAGGAATTTCTATAATAACTTAAGACTTATTAGCAACAATCTAATTCTATTGCCAACTATTATTTATTTGATGTCATTTTCTAAATTTTATTTTTAAGAAAACAGAAACAGAAATATTGAAAAGAGCAGATTAACACGAACTCATATATGCGCCAACCTATACCAACGCATGTATGCCACCAAAAAGCACCTTCGGAAACTTCACATGGGTAGTGCACTATAAATCGTTACAATGATACTGGTAGCATTACCAAACGCCATCGAAGTAGTCTAAACAAGTAACTAAAATGCAATTCATATTCAGAAAATTTTGGATAGAAAAAAATTTTCTAATACGAATTAAATTTTGAGAATTTTTTTAACTATTTAAAATTGTCTATAGAAATGAAATTTTCAGAAAATTTACTATAGAAATTACATTTTCAGACATTTTTTTTAGAAATGAAAATTTCTATAGAAATGAGATTTTCAAAAATTAAATTAAATTATCAGAAAATTAAAAAAAAAAATAGCACTTATATTATCAGAAAATGTTCTCTATAGATGAAATTTTTTATAAAAAATAAATTTTCAGAAAACTTTGTATGGAAATGAAAGTAACAAAAACATTTCCTGAAATGGTTTGGCGAATGAAGGCTTGAATTCAACGCAATTCTTGTCGTAGTGGCAATCAAATGGCCAAAGATCTGAGGTTTTGTGTAATACGAGCAGTATGAGCACGCATTGGTGTTTTTGTATCTTCGATTTTTTTGATCGCGGATTTTTTTCTATCAAAATTCCATTGCACCACGGTATAATATAAATCGATTTTACGATCGATTAGATCTTACAATTTGATTCTTAGGCGATTGGTATAATAAAGTCTAGAAGGGTATAAAATTAAGTTTTACATCGTAGCCAACCCCTTAGTCCATTACTAAGTTCTACCCATCCCAAATTTAAAAACAAGAATAATTTAAATATTTTTCAACTTAATCTCTTTTGCCACAATTGCCAAAACGCAAACGTGTCCGTGCGAAAATGTGAAAAAACTACACAACTACCACTGCCCAAAAAATGCAAGAAAAAATGAAAAATAACACAAGTGGAAACGACTTTCCATGCATGCCATTTCGCCAAAATGAGGAGTGTCAACTAAGCAGCAAAACTAAAAACTAATAAAGCAACAAAACAAATGTGTTTCTAAAGCCCACTTTTAGGCCATTCAGCTCGCATTTGGACACGCGGCACACGGCACCACGGCATAAAAGACGATTTAGAAAGGATTTTCCAAAACACAATTTAAATTTTGTGTTAACGTCCTTTTGATTGTGTGAGCGAGAGTGGCGTTAAGTTGATATGTGTGTCTATGTCACTTTGCGTGTGCTTATAAAACTGTTATTGTGCTCAAGTAAGTGTGTGTGTGTGTGTATTAGTGAAATGGCGGATTTTAGTCCATTTTTGTAGAGGTTTTGTTGTCGTATGTCGTCGTACTTTACTTTAAGATTTATGGTATTGTTGAGTTTAGTATGTTAACGAACCGTTTGAAATTTTTTGTAGTTGTCTTAATTTAGGGATGTCAGTGTAGACATTGTATGAAATTTTGAGAAAATTTTATATAGAAATGAAATTTTTGGGAAAATTTCCTATAGAAACGAAATTTTCCTATAGAAATAAAATTTTCAGAAAATTTCCTAGAGAAATAAATTTTTTAGAAAATTTCTTATAGAAATAAAATTTTGAAAAGCTTTCCTATAGAAATGAAATTTTCAGAATATTTTCTATAGAAATTAAATTTTTAGAAAAATATCCTATAGAAATGAAATTTTGAGAAAATGCCCTATAGAAATGAAATTACCAAAAAGTTTCCTAGAGAAATGAAATTTTTAGAAAATTTCCTAAAGAAATGAATTTTGAGAAAATTTCCTATATAAATGAAATGTTTAGAAAATTTCTTATAAAAATGAAATTTTTAAAAAATTTCCTAGAGAAATGAAATTTTTAGAAAATTTCCTATAGAAATGAAATTTTGAGAAAATTTCCTAGAGAAATGAAATTTTTAGAAAATTTCTTATAAAAATAAAATTTTTAGAAAATTTCTTATAGAAATAAAATTTTGAAAAGTTTTCCTAGAGAAATGGAATTTTTAGAAAATTTCCTAAAGAAATAAAATATTGAGAAAATTTCCTATAGAAATGAAATTTTTAGAAAATTTCCTAAAGAAATTAATTTTGAGAAAATTTCCTATATAAATGAAATGTTTAGAAAATTTCTTATAAAAATGAAATTTTTAGAAAATTTCCTAAAGAAATGAAATTTTGAGAAAATTCCCCATAGAAATGAATTCTTGAGAAAATTTCCTATAGAAATGAAATTTTGAGAAAATTTCCTAGAGAAATGAAATTTTCAGAAAATTTCTTATAGAAATAAAATTTTTAAAAGCTTTCCTAGAATAATTTTAAGAAAATTCCCTATAGAAATGAAATTTTTAGAAAATTTCCCATAGAAATGAAATTTTTAGAAAATTTCTTGTAAAAATGAAATTTTTAGAAAATTTCCTAAAGAAATGAAATTTTGAGAAAATTTCCTATAGAAATGAAATTTTTAGAAAATTTCTTGTAAAAATGAAATTTTTAGAAAATTTCCTAAAGAAATGAAATTTTGAGAAAATTTCCTATAGAAATGAGATTTTTAGAATATTTCCTAAGGAAATGAAATTTTGAGAAAATTTCCTATAGAAATTAAATTTTCAGGAAATTTCCTGAAAATTTCCTATAGAAATTAAATTTTCAAAAATTTCCTATAGAAATTAATTTTTTCGAAAGTTTCCTATTGAAATGTAATTTTTAGAAAATTTCCTATAGAAATAAAATTTTTAGAAAAAATTCCTATAGAATTAAAATTTTGAGAAAATTTCCATTAGAAATGAAATTTTGAGAAATCTTCCTCTAAAAATTTTCTATAGAAATGAAATTTTGAAAAAATTTCCTATAGAAATGAAATTTTGAAAAAATTTCCTATAGAAATGAAATTTTGAGAAAATTGCCTATAGAAATGAAATTTTGAGAAAATTTCCTAGAAAAATTAAATTTTTAGAAAATTTCTTTTAGAAATAAAATTTTGAAAAGTTTTCCTAGAAATGAATGAAATGAAAAAATGAAATTTTTAGAAAATTTCCTAAAGAAATGAAATTTTGAGAAAATTTCCTATAAAATTAAATTTTGAGAAAATTTCCTATAGAAATGAAATTTTGAGAAATTTTCCTATAGAAATGAAATTTTAGAAAATTTCCTATAGAAATGAAATTTTCAGAAAATTTCCTGTAGAATTGAAATTTCCTGAAAATTTCCTATAGAAATTAATTTTTTCGAAAATTTCCTATTGAAATGTAATTTTGAGAAAATTTCCTATTGAAATGTAATTTTGAGAAAATTTCCTATAGAAATAAAATTTTTAGAAAAAATTCCTATAGAATTAAAATTTTGAGAAAATTTCCGTTAGAAATGAAATTTTGAGATATCTTCCTCTATAAATGAAAGTTTACGAAATCTTCCTCTATAAATGAAATTTTGAAATTAAATTTTGAAAAAATTTCCTATAGAAATGAAATATTCAGAAAATTTCGTATAGAAATTAAATTTTGAGAAAATGTTCATTTTGAGAAATCTTCCTCTAGAAATTAAATTTTGAGAAAATTTCCTATTGAAATGTTCATTTTGAGAAATCTTCTTCTAGAAATAAATTTTGAGAAAATTTCCTATAAAAATTAAACCTTGAGAAAATTTTGTATAGAAATTAAATCTTGAGAAAAATTTGTATAGAAATGAAATTTTCAGAAAATTTCTATAGAAATTAAGTTTTTTAAAAATATCCTATAGAAACGATTGTTTTTTTTTCGAAAATTTCCCATTGAAATAAAATTTTAAGAAAATTTTCTATAGAAGTGAAATTTTTAGAAAAATTTCCTATATAATTAAAATTTTGGGAAAATTTCAGTTAAAAATGATATTTTGAGAAATCTTCCTCTATAATTGAAATTTTGAGAAAATTTCCTAATGAAATTAAATTTTGAGAAAATTTTCTATAGAAATGAAATTTTGAAAAAATTTGCATTTTGAGAAAATTTTAAAATTATTTAAATTTTGAGAAAATTTTGTATAGGAAGGAAATTTTGGGAAATCATTCTCTAGAAATTAAATTTTGATAAAATTTCCTACTGAAATTAAATTTTAAGAAATCTTCATCGAGAAATAAATTTTGAGAAAATTTTGTATAGAAATGAAATTTTCAGAAAATTTCCTAGAGAAATGAAATTTTCAGAAAATTTCTATAGAAATGAAATTTTTAGAAAAATATCCTATAGAAATGAAATTTCCCAAAAATTTCCTATAGAAATTAATTTTTTAGAAAATTTCCTAAAGAAATTAAATTTTAAGAAAATTTCCTATAGAAATGAAATTTTTAGAAAATTTCCCATAGAAATGAAATTTTAAGAAAATTCCCTGTAGAATTGAAATTTCGTGAAAATTTTCTATAGAAATGAAATTTTCAGAAAATTTCCCATAGAAATGAAATTTTCAGAAAATTTCCCATACAAATGAAATTTTGAGAAAATTTCTTATTGAAAAATAAATTTCTCAAAAATTTGCTATGGAAATGAAATTTTCAGACATATTAGTATAGAAATTAAATTTTCAAAAATTTCCTATAGAAATTAATTTTTTCGAAAATTTCCTATTGAAATGTAATTTTGAGAAAATTCCCTACAGAAATAAAATTTTTAGATAAAATTCCTATAGAATTAAAATTTTGAGAAAATTTCCGTTAGAAATGAAATTTTGAGATATCTTCCTCTATAATTGAAAGTTTACGAAATCTTCCTCTATAAATGAAATTTTGAGAAAATTTCCTATTGAAATGTTCATTTTGAGAAAAATAGAAATTAAACCTTGAGAAAATTTTGTATAGAAATTAAATCTTGAGAAAAATTTGTATAGAAATGAAATTTTCAGAAAAATTTCCCATTGAAATGAAATTTTAAGAAAAATTCCTATAAAAACGAAATTTTTAGAAAAATTTCCTGTAGAATTACAATTTTGGGAAAATTTCCGTTAGAAATGAAATTTTGAGAAATTTCCTCTATAAATGAAATTTTTAGAAAATTTCCTAATGAAATTAAATTTTGAAAAAATTTTCTATAGAAGTGAAATATTCAGAAAATTTCCTATATAAATGAAATTTTGAGAAAAAATGCATTTTGAGATAATTTCCTGTAGAAATTAAATTTTGAGAAAATTTCCTTGAAATTGAAATTAAATTTTGAGAAATCTTCCTCGAGAAATAAATTTTGAGAAAATTTTGTTTAGAAATGAAATTTTCCGAAAACGTCTATAGAAATGAAATTTTTAGAAAAATATCCTATAGAAATGAAATTTCCAAAAAATTTCCTATAGAAATTATTTTTTTCGAAAATTTCCTATAGAAATGAAATTTTGAGGAAATTTCCTAGAAATGAAATTTTCAGAAACTTTCCTAAAAAAATAAATTTTCAGAAAATTTTCTATAGAGATTTTTAGAACATTTTTGATAAAAATGAAATTTTCAAAAAAATTTGTATAGAAAAGAAATTTTCAGCAAATTTCCTATAGCAATCAAATTGCGAGTACTTTGTTTCAACTGTGATATGTGTGGCAAGGTCCATACCACATCAATAATTCATCCTAAAGTTGTTATTTAATTTAAATTTTTCGTGATAAATGATTCGATGTTTGTTAACAACCAAATCCCAATGTGGCTGCCCTATGTCCTCTACAACCTCATGAGGTCATGGGCGCGTAACTTATATACCCCCATCCTATGGTGGAGGGTATAAAAATCCATCACCTACTTTGTAATTGATTTAGTCTCCTGAGTTTGATTAAAAAATTAATTGTATCGATTAATTTTTTAATTAAAAATTTAAAAAATTTCTATCTTGATTAAAAAGTTAATTAATTTAGTAATTGACAAAAATGTTCAACTTCAATCAACATTTTAATTGGAAATATTTTGGTGATATTTTGTTCTGTGTACAAAAACTTAAAAGGCTCCATTTGTCGTGTAAAATTTCGTTTCGAAGAAGGGCATCCCTAAAGGAGCTAGTTGCTCTTATGGCTCGCCGATGTTTTTCTCTCACTCTCTCTCTCTCCTTATGGTTGGGGACATCCTGATGGTGTTATAATGTCCTTCTTGTTTTTGTCGTCTTTGGTTTATTTTTTCACATGATTTTAAACCGATTTACGTTTATTTACATTTTCTCTACCTTTCTCGCTCCGACTCTCTCCATCCATATGGCTGTCTTTATTTTAGCCTTTGTCTGTTTGTTTGTTTTGTATTGCTGTTTTGATTTTGTTTTTTTTTTTGCTGTTGTTGTTTGCTAGCCCATTGCCTGCCCCATTTTATGGCCTTTTCGAGCTTACACTTAAGGATTATCCTTAATTTTAGACTTGAGTGCTTTTCAAGTGATTTGCATGTTTTGGCCCTTTCTCTCCATATGGCCAAACAACCAACCATCTCTGTCAAGTAGTCCTATTTGAATGGTTGCGTGGTGATGGCACAATAGCGTAATGTGAGAGTGCTACTGATAACATGGCTCATTGTTAGATGGACTTAAAAAAGCCACCAAAGATTGCTTCATTTGGCTCCTTCTTTCTTCGCTTTGGAAATCTTATATTCACTTGACCTAAAAAAATCAATTAGAAAAATTCTTATGGTCTTGCTGTGGTCTCTTATGAATCATAAGAAAATGCAAAGAAATAGGCGTTAAATTCAATTTTTATCACGATGGCAACATGAGAATTAGTTTTTCAATTGCCTGCTTTTCACCACAAAACAAGAAGAGCTTGATTTACGTCCTACGATAAAAGGGTGGTGGTACTTTGATATTCCTGATGAAAGTGTTTGACGCCTACGCTTGAGACTTAAGCTATGGATTTTATGGATAAATTCCAAAGCTCGTGACAACATCTGATAATGTGGTATGGTATTTGATATTTTAAATTATGTATTTAGAGAGGATATAATAAATATTAATAAAAGTATTTTGTGGTTGATGATTAATAGGAGTGTCGACTGCCTGGTTGAAGCGATTAAAAAAACAAGTAAGTAACGTAGAAAGTCGAGCGGGACCGACTATTTCACACCCTAAACCATCCTCTACTGAATTAGTAAACATAATCATTTGTGGGGTATCATTCGTATAAGTATGGGAGATAAACCGAATGACCGTATAGATAACTGTAGTATGGCCAACTTGGGGAAAATCGAGCCATACATATATATGGGAGCTATATCTAAATCTGAACCAATTTGGATAATATTTTGCAGATTTGATTGCTAACACAGAACGTTATCTTGTGCAAAATTTGAGTAAGATCGATCAGTCAAAAATAAGGATATTAGGGGCAAATTTTTGAAAATCGGGTGATACATATAAGTATGTGGGAGGTATATCTAAATCTGAACCGATATAGATAATATTTGGGAGGCTTGGTTGATAATATAAAAGGTTACCTTGTGCTAACTTTGAGTAAGATCGGTTAACCCTTTCACTACCGAAATAAGCCCAATGATAAAAAAACTTTTATTTTTCTTCTGTTTTTACTTGTACGAACAGCATGTAGATCAAAAATTGCCATTTTGAAAACTTACCTCAATTACTTCAAGAGCTATATGAGCTTGTTCTGAAAACTTGATTCTTGAATTGTGACCAAATGGCCTTACGAAAATAAGCGCTATTTGGCCTATAATATCTTTCGAAGTGTGAGGAAAAATACAAAAAGAACCCGTAAAAGTATCAGCTATAGTTTTTGTATAAATGGCAATTTACTAGAAACATACAGTACAAAAATTTTCTCAAATTTTCATATTTTTCGTTTATTGTTAAAGAAGTTTATAAAAATACATTTTAGACCTCACCAATGTAGACAATATTTATAGGTTATTTAGATTAAAACCTCTACTTTTAAATAGCATCGAGAAATAAACCGAAAGTAAGTGGGAAAATGGAATTTGGTGTCTTTTTCGAATGTCCTTCTAAGTGGATATCGGTAGTGAAAGGGTTAATAAATAAGGCCATTATGACCAAATTTTGGAAAATCGGGTGATGCATATATATGGCAGCTATATCTAAATCTGAACCGATTTCGATGAGTTTTTGCACATATTGTAAGTACTAAAAACGCTAGAACTAGCCAAATTTGAGAAAATCGGGCGATACATATATCACATTTGAAAGGTAGTAGATTGTATTACTTTGTGTCAAACCTGACGCAAATCGTTCAGAAAAGAAGCGCAATCGAGCGATAAATATATATGGCAGCTATATCTAAATTTGATCCCATTTTTTCCAAATTCAATAGCGTTCGTCCTTGTATCAAACCAAAAAAAAAACACTGTGTACCAAATTTAATCGAAATCGGTTAATAAATGCGACCGGATTCCTGCGATCATCAAATACATGGACAGACGGACACCAAGAGCTAGATGGACTCAGAAGGTGATTTTGAGTGGATAAGTATATATTTTATGGGGTCTAAAAATCTATATTTCTGGTAGGCACATTTTTTGTCGGATCGAAGTTTTTATACACTGACCACTATGTGGTTTATGGCGTAACAAGTATATACGTCCGAAAGTTCGGCCAGGCCGAATCTTAAGTACCCTCCACCAAGGATTGCGTAGAAACTTCTACTAAAGTCTATCAACCACAACCGAATTGCGGTAACACTTGCCGATGGCAAGGTATCTTAAAACCCAAACACCATTTTCTAAATTGTAAGTAAGTCTATACGTGGTATATATTATATTAAAAACAAGTATATACGGCCGTAAATTCGGCCAGGCCGAATCTTATGTACCCTCCACCATGGTTTGCGTAGAATCTTCTTCTACACACTGCCATCCACAATCGAATTACTTGGGTTGCGGTAAAGCTTGCCGATGGCAAGGTATCTTAAAACATCCCAAAACCGTCTTCTCAATTGTAAGTAAGCCCATACGTGGTATATATTAAATTAAAAAAGACCGATTAAACACCTACATAATTTAGTTTGACAAATTTTTCTATAGAAATATAATTTTAACAAAATTTTCTATAGAAATAAAATTTTGACCAAATTTTCTATAGAAATAAAATTTTGACAAAATTTTCTATAGAAATAAAATGTTAACAAAATTTTCTGTGATAGGGGATCGGCTATATATAACTATTGACCGATATGGACCAATTTAGGTATGGTTGTTAGCGGCCATATACTAACACCGGGTTCCAAATTTGAACGGGATCGGATGAAGTTTGTTCCTCCAAGAGGTAACGGAGGTAACATCTGGAGACCGTTTTATATGGGGGCTATATATAAATATGGACCGATATGGACCAATTCTGCCGTGGTTGTTAGATACCATATACTAACACCATGTTCAAAATTTCAGCCGGATCGGAAGAAATTTGCTTCTCTTTGCGGATCTGTAAGCCAAATCTGGGGATCGGTTTATATTGGGGCTATATATAATTATGGACCGATGTGGACCAATTTTTGCATAGTTCTTAGAGACCATATACCAACACTATGTACCAAATTTCAGCCGGATCGGAAGAAATTTGCTTCTCTTTGCGGATCCGTAAGCCAAATATGGGGATCGGTTTATATGGGTGCTATATAATTATGGACCGATGTGGACCAATTTTTACATGGTTGTTAGAGACGATATACAAACACTATGTACCAAATTTTGGACAGATGGGATGAAATTTGCTTCTCTTAGAGGCACCGCATGCCTAATCTGAGCAAATGGGAGCTATACCTAATGGGGTCTTTTTTTTTTTACTATTTTTATTGTTTGAATGAATTCATTTTACACAATAATTTAATTACTATATTTTAAGAGTTCAGTTACATAACACAACTTTTCAACTTAAACATAATTTTTAAACTTTGAATAATTTATGGTATCTAAATAACAAATGAAACGGGGAATATTAATGAAGGAAAAAATCCCGTGAATCTTCCATAAAGTAGTGTCAAAAGAGTAAAAAGTTAGTACTTATGAAGAAATACAACGTATATGTGCATACGAAGATTGTGAGCATCTAGCATAGAAATTATCAGTGATATTTTTTATTTTGTCTTTAACAAAAGAGAGATTGTAATTCAAATGTAATTGAGAGGTAGAGTAGTCGAAAGGCAGATTACACATCATTTTCACAATTTTATTTTGAATAACTTGCAATTTTCGTAAATGACAATCTGCCGCTTTGTGCCAGACAGGAGCTCCGTAGTACAAAATAGCGTGGAAGATCACTCTAAGAATTATTAATTTGTTGTGAATAGACAGCTTTGATTTTCTGTTTATAAAAGGATATAAAATTCTTATAGTTTTGTTAATTTTGTCTATGGTGTAGCTGATGTGGTCGCCGAATGTAATCTTTCTGTCGAGGACTACTCCCAAATATTTCACCTTATCGTCCCATGGAATATCGAAGTTATCAATTATGATATTCGAGGATGGGATATAACAGCTCCTTCTTCTCCTTGAAAAGAATATGGCTTGGGTCTTCGATGTATTCACCACTATCTTCCATCTCTTAAAATAGTTGGACACTTCTCTTAGTGCCACCTGTATGTCACTCATAATGTCAGAAGCAAAAACACCCGAACATAAAATCGCGGTATCGTCTGCGAAGATGGAGGATTTACACCCATCCAGTTCGGGGAAGTCGTAGGTGTAAATATTGTATAGTAACGGTGACAAACAAGAGCCTTGAGGACATCCTGCTGGAGATGTGTGTACAGAAGACATTGCATTTCCGATATGAACCTGAAATGTTCTGTTTTCAAGAAAGCTTCTTATCAATTTAACTGTCGGAACATCTAGACCGATCCTAGCCAGTTTATGAATTAAGGCGTCGTGCCACACCGAGTCAAATGCAGATTTTATGTCCAGTAGGACCATAGCCGTTGAACTCCCTTCATTTAGTTTAGTTGAAATAATGTTCCTAATGCGGACAGGGGCAAAATGGTATTGTGTTCAGGTCTGAAACCGAATTGTTGTGTTGGCAGAATTTTGTTGCGTTGTATGTGGTCTGCGATTTTGTCCTTAATAATTTTTTCAAGAAGTTTGCTCATAGAACTAAGGAGGCTAATTGGCCTGTACGAACCTGGGCAGGACGCGTCCTTTCCCGGTTTCGGTATAGGGATAACTTTGGCGTGTTTCCAAATTTTCGGGAAATAACAAAGTCTAATGCAAGAATTGAAAATGTTCGTAATTAACCTAAGGCCGCTTGGGGGAAGGCTCTTTAAACATCGATTCGTTATTCCATCTGGCACAGAGCTCTTTTTTATTTTGAGATTTCTTATAATATTCTTAAGTTGTGTGGCAGTGGCCGCAAATGAGCCGACGGGATTAACTTGGCTATCAATATTTCTGATAGTCTCCGAAACCATATTTGTGGTTGCAGAATCACTGAGGTTTTCGGAAAAACGGTGATTAGAATGGAATTTCTGGGCCAATAATTCGGCTTTTTCTAGGTTAGTTGTATAAACGCAACCATTTTGCTTCATAGAGGGGACTGTGCCCGTCTTCCTTTTAATAATTTTCGATATATTCCAAAACTTTGAAGAAGCAGTGTCTAAACTAGAGAGCATATTGTTCCAATTCGAGTTCCTAAACCGAAATGTCGACTCAGCAATCAATTTGTTCAAAAAAATTGTCTCTGAGCGGTAAAAGAGCATCCTATATCTAATCCAGTTACGCCTGGAGGTATTTCGCATAGAAATCAAGTTCAAAATATGTCTAGGAAGCCGCTTAACATATTTGACGCAAAGAACAGTCTTTGGAACAGATTCCTCGATGGCATTTGATAAAAGAACATTAGTTTGGTCGATCAAACTATCAACATCAGATACTTGGTTAATTGGAACATCCATAAGACTGGAAATATTGTGGTTAATATGTCTCCTAAACTTTCTCCAATCCGCCAATTTATAATTGAATCTGAGTGAATTGGATGGCTTGTGGACCGTGTCATAGTTGGTCCAGACTGGTAAATGATCGGAGCTGAGTGCGTTTAAATTTAACGCCGCACTAAGCTTCTCAGGAACATTTGTAATGAAGAAATCAATAACGGAAGGGGTTGAAGGGGTTGTTACAAACATAATGACAAAGTTAATATACCCCCCCCCCCCCCAACCAATGCTGGGGGGTATAAAAATAATAGACAAATTTTATTGTATTTATTTTTTCAGTTTTTTTTCTTTTCAAAGCTCCTTTAAACTATGTTAACGACAACTTAAATTTTCAAAATTATAACCGACTTCTAATTTTGTAGAAATTATGCTTTATTTCAAGTAAAAAATATCTTTGAAACATTTTAACTCATGTTTCCTTTTGTAGTCAAGTTACAAAAACTCAATAAACTTAAAGACGATTTTAATTAATTTGAAAAGATTTTTCAGAATTATTAAAGCCATGTCTACCTTAGTCAAAAAATATGTTCTTTCATGTTAGGATACTCAATTTTAAGTCGAAACACTTAACTTCAAGGACATAGTGACATCATTGAAATGTTTTCGAAATATTAGAATGAGAAAAAAAACTAAGTGTCAGAGAAATTCGTCTTCTATGCTAAGCAAAATTCGTATTCGTAGTTTAAGGACATGAAATCTTTGGTCCCACGACAATATTGTTTTCAGGGTAATATCATAAACGGTGCAAATAAGACCATACTGAGTTTGAAAAATTAGAAGCTCATAATAATTTAAGGATAAATGTTGCTAAAACAATTATTATGAACTTTAAGTTAATTAATTTTTTTATAAGAAGTTTGGCCTTAATATGGTGTAAATTGTTTTATCCTAAAATTTGAAATATATAATCTTTCATATTAGGTCAATAATATATTTCCCAGTATGTACTTTATTATATATGTACTTATGGTATTTCTCAGGAAAACTATGACTAATGGTATTTCCCAAAATTATGAGTTTAGGAATTTCCCCTACTTGAGAAGAAGAATTTGGCAATTACTTATTAATGGGAATTACCGTGAAAAATATAAATAAATGCTTGAATAATGTTAGTTGCAATTTTTTTGTCGATTTTCACTCATAAGCCATGGCTTTTATTTATTGACATAATTGACCATAACAAATATTTCCCGTTTTTTTATTTTTTGCCTCAAATGACTTCATTACCTTGTCGTGGCCTCTTATCTCAATTCAGTTGACTGTCATAATTTATTAACTTCAAATATTTATAACACTATTGTCATGTTGTCTTTAGCGGACTTAGTGATATTACCTTATCGACAAACAGGCAAACTACACTTAAAGTGAATGTTGAAATTGAATGTCATCGCGCCGCATCAAGTAAAGAGATATGAATTTGTCTATGAATGTTTAATAGTAATCACCAAATGGCCCTGTCGAAAGTTTAAGGAAATATTATGGAGATGTGTTTGGAAATAGCGAAAACTTTATGGACGTTTTTATACCGTCCACCATAGGATGGGGGGTATATTAACTTTGTCATTTCGTTTGTAACACATCGAAATATTGCTCTAAGACCCCATAAAGTATATATATTCTTGGTCGTGGTGAAATTCTGAGTCGATATAAGCATGTCCGTCCGTCAGTCCGTCCGTCTGTTGAAATCACGCTAACTTCCGAACGAAACAAGCATCGACTTGAAACTTGGCATAAGTAGTTGTTATTGATGTAGGTGGGATGGTATTGCAAATGGGCCATATCGAAGCACTTTTACGTATAGCCCCCATATAAACCGACGCTCAGATTTGGCTTGCGGAGCCTCTTGGAGGAGCAAAATTCATCCCATCCGGTTGAAATTTGGCACATGGTGTTGGTATATGGTCTCTAACAACCATGTAAAAATTGGCCCACATCGGTTAATAATTATATATAGCATCCATATAAACCGATTCCCAGATTTGGCTTGCGGAGTCTGTAAGAGAAGCAAATTTCACCCGATCCGGTTGAAATTTGGTACATGGTGTTGGTATATGGTCTCTAATAACCATGCAAAAATTGGTCCACATCGGTCCATAATTATGTATAGCCCCCATATAAACCATTCCCCCGATTTGGCTTGCGGAGCCTCAAAGAAAAGCCCATTTCATCCGATCCGGTTGAAATTTAGTACATGGTTTTGGTATATGGTCTCTAACAACTATGCAAAAATTGGTCCACATCGTCCATAATTATATATAGCCCCCATATAAACCGATCCCCCGATTTGGTTTGCGGAGCCTCAAAGAGAAGCAAATTTCATCCGATCCGGCTGAAATTTGGTACATGGTGTTGCTATATGGTCTCTAACAACCATGCTAAAATTGGTCCACATCGGTTCATAATTATATATAGCCCCATATAAACCAATCCCCAGATTTGGCTTGCGGAGCCTCTAAGAGAAGCAAATTTCATCCGATCCGATTGAAATTTGGAACATGGTGTTAGTATATGGTCCCTAACAACCATGCTAAAATTGGTCCACATCGGTCCATAATTATATATAGCCCTCCTATGAGCCGTTTTCCAGATTTGACCTCCGGAGCCTCTTGGAGGAACAAAATTCATCCGATCCGGTTCAAATTTGGAACGTGGTGTTAGTATATGGCCGCTAACAACCATACCAAAATTGGTCCATATATATATATAGTTATATATTATCCCCAATCACACAAAAATTGGTCCATATCGGTTCATAATCATGGTTGCCACTCGAGTCAAAAATAATCTACCAAAATTTTATTTCTATAGAAAATTTGGTTAAAATTTTATTTCTATAGAAAATTTTGTTAAAATTTCATTAGAAAATTTTCATTTTGTTAAAATTTCATTAGAAAATTTTGTCCAAACTTTATTTCTATAGAAAATTTTGTCAACATTTTATTTCTATAGAAAATTTTGTCAAAATTTAATTTCTATAGAAAATTTTGTTAAAATTGTATTTCTATAGACAATTTTATTAATTTAATATATACCACGTATTGACTTACTTACAATTTAGAAGACGGTGTCAGGAGGTTTAAGACACCTTGCCATTACTTACCGCAACCCAAGTAATTCGATTGTGTGATCAAAAAGTGTACCGAAAATGGTGCCTTTAGGGCCATGTTTTGGTATAGCCCCCATATGGACCGGTTTCCCGATTTTGCTTCTTGGGCGTCTAGAAAGTGAATTTTCTATCCGATTTGTCTGGAATTAGAAATCCCGAGGTATTCTAGGACCTTAAAGAGGTGTGCCGAAAATGGGGTGTATCGGTCCATGTTTTGATATAGCCCCCATATAGACCGATCTCCCGATTTTACTTCTTGGGCTTTTAGAATCCGTAGTTTTAATCCAATTTACCTGAAATTTGAAACGTAGAGGTACTGTAGGACCCTAACGACGTGTGCCGAAAATGGTGTGTACTGGTCCATGTTTTGATATAGCCACCATATAGACCGATCTCCCGAGTTTACTTCTTGGGTTTCTAGAATCCGAAGTTTTTGCCTGAAATTGGAAATGTAGAAGTATTCTAGGAAATAAAAGAGATGTGCCGAGAATGGTGATTATCAGAGAATGAAGCCGCCGAGTCGCGCCGCCATTTTTAGCCGCCGCCAACCAATTTTTGCCAGCCAAAGCCGCCGCCGAATAGGTTGACTCATCCCGACTCAAACTTAGCCGCCAATTAATCAAAAATATTAATTTAAATCAAAAAAATTATTAATACTTGTTATATTTAAATTGTTAAAATATTTGATTTCCAACCAAAATGCGTCAGTATCAAGTTGCTATAATAATTTTGCACAAATTTAGTTCAGAAAATATTAATGAAATGTAAATGTGATTGTAAGATAGGTTGTACAACTAATCTCATTAGCATTCGGATAATTTCAAATTGATTTTATAATGGATAATTGTCCACCGCCGAATCCACTAATTTATATCGGCTTAGCCGTCAAGCCGCCGCCGCCGGATGCCAAAAATTAGTGTCAGCCGCCGCCGACAAAAAATGGGTCGGCTTCATTCTCTGGTGATTATCGGACCATGTTTCGATATAACCCCCGTATAGACCGATCTCCCGATTTTACTTCTTGGGCTTCTAGAATCCGTAGGTTGTATCCTTCCATGTTTTGGTATAGCCCTGGCCGAACTTACTACTGTATATACTTGTTTTGATACATTTCGACGAAATAAAATTTTGACAAAATTTCCTATAGAATAAATTATTGACAAAATTTTCTATAGAAATAAAATTTTAACAAAATTTTCTATAGAAATAAATTTTTGACAAAATTGTCTATATAAATAAAATTTTGACCAAATTTTCTATAGAAATAAAATGTTGACAAAATTTTCTATAGACATAGAATTTTGACAAAATTTTCCATAGAAATAAAATAGAAATAAAATGGTAGATTATTTTTAGCTCGAGTGGCAACCATGATTATGAACCGATATGGATTAATTTTTTGTGATTGTGGATCGGCTATATATAACTATATACCGATATGGACTAATTTTGGCATGGTTGTTTGAGACCACATACTAACACCACGTACCAAATATCAACCGGATCGGAAGAATTTTGCTCCTCTAAGAGGTTCCGGATATCAAATCTGGGGACCGATTTATATGGGGCTATATATATAAATGGACCGATATGGACTAATTTTGGCATGGTTGTTTGAGACCATATACTAACACCACGTACCAAATATCAACCGGATCGGATGAATTTTCCTCCTCCAAGAGGCTCCGGAGTTTGAATCTTGTGATCGGTTTATATGGGGGCTATATATAATTATGGACCGATATGGAGCAATTTTTGCATGGTTGTTAGACACCATATACTAACACCACGTACCGAAATAGTTTTAGGTCATATTTCCGTTTATGAGAAGAACGATATTGTGGACCTAAAGATGTCAGTAAATTATCGATATTGTGGAACTGTCAACAAATGTAATAAAATTTAGTTGAATTTACGCACAGTGTAGTTCATTTTCCCATAGAACAGTTTACTTTTTTACTGTGTATAAGGAGAGTATAACAAGCAAAATCAATCACACAAATTAATTAAACCAATTAATTTTGAATTTGCGTGAATTGGCAGTTGACGTCGATATTTTAATTTCCGTGAAGCAGTTTCAATTAAATGCCTACACTGAAAAAAACAGTGAAACCACCAGGAAGAAAACATTGGGTTAATTTTAGAAAATTTTGAATATTTTTAGAAAATTTTAACTAAACAGTATTACAAACGCTGGCATCACGCCGATGTCATTAAAATAAGTAAATATTTTTCGACAAATTCAAGAAAATTTATTAGACATAATTTATTTTTTTACACTTGTTAAAGAAAATTTTGTAGTTTGAAGGAAAAAAATTGGACTTCAACATTGCAAGAATGTCTTTAGTGCCATACGAAGTTCACGATGCACGCATTTGTAGTAAAATTTACAAATTTAAAGAAATAATGACTATTTCGTGAAAGGCACGAATTTAGTTATAATTTATGCTTCATTTGTGTATATATTTTTCTCCTCGGTTTTAGTTAATTTAACTAACGTACGCAAAAAAATTATTAGAGTAAAGGTAACTTTATCCAAACATAATAATTCCACGAACTAAAATAAAGTTATTAAATTTAGTGAAACAGAGAGTTCACTTTTTTTTTGAGTGTATTGGATTAATTAAATTCTTGATTAAAGACAAATTTTTTCAGTATAGATACTGTTTTTCAAAGAGCAAAAAATCAACATATTATTAAACCATTATTTTCAATTTTCGTAATTATGTATAGTAACCTCAAATTAAACGGCTTCGCAATTGTCTTAAATACCGCAAATTAACCGCGTTTCTTGCAACCCACTCTATTTATTCGTAGAAAACAAATATTATTACTGAGGGCCTAAAAGTATGCTTCACAATACAATGAATTATTCCTTGAGGATTTTCCGTGAAAACCATACGATTACATATAATTGTTTTAAACTAGTTTGTTTGCTCTTTCCCACCCTGGTTTTTGGATTTGTTTATTTTTCTCCTTTTTTTGTATTATTATTAACGGCCTCTTTTTTATTAGTGTCGTTCTTATTTGCTTTTTATATACCCCCGTATGAAGTAATAAAAACTAAGTTGAAGAAAACCAAGTAGAAACGGATAACAACAATTACCTACAACTGCCTCAATAAAAACGAAGAAATTACATGCAACGGATCCAAATAAAAAAATAAGACTTTGCATTCCGTTTTTAAGGCAAAAGAAATCCTTGCAAATGAAAAAGGAAATGCACAAAATTTTGACAAAGGCTAAAATGTGTGGGGAAAAGAAATCACAGCAATTACTAAAAGAAACATATCAGATTTAATGGATAGGTATTTTTTTCGTTTCTTTGCAGGATTTCTTATTTGTCAAGGAAAGGGTTATTTTGGAGGAATAGCTACTACAACAATGATAGATATTTCAATAGATATATAGAAGTCATAGTGAGAAAACATGTTATGCTTCGCGCTATAGATATAAAATTTGGTGATCACAGTTGCCACAACTGGTAGAATTATACAAAAAATAATAGAAATGAAATGTTGACGAAATGTATGTTGACAAAATATTCTATAGAAAATTTTGAAAAACAAAATTTGGTAGAAATAAAATATTGAAAAATTTTTATATAGGAATAAAATTTTGGCATATTTTTCTACCGAAATAAAATTTTGACAAAATTTTCTATAGAAATAAAATTGTGAAAAAAAATTTTACATAATTAAAATTTTAATCAAATTTCCCATAGCACTAAAATGACAAAATTTTAAAAAGAAATAATATTTTGCCAAAATTTTCTATAGAAATAAAATTTTGCCAAAATTTTCTATAGAAATAAAATTTTCAGAAAATTTTCTATAGATATTAAATTTTGACTAAATTTTCTATAGAAATAAAATTTTGAGAAAATTTTCTATATAAATAAAATTGTGAGAAAATTTTCTATCGAATTGAAATTAAAAAAACATTCATAGAAATAAAATGTTGGCAAATTTTTTATGGAAATAAAATTGTGACTAAATAGAGATAAAATTTGTACAATTTTTTTGTAGAAAAAAAATGTTGACAAAATATCCCAATAGAAATAAACTTTTGACAAAATTTTCTCAAGAAATAAAATTTTGACAAAATTTTCTATAGAAATAAAAGTTTGACAAAATTTTCTATAGAAATAAAATTTTGGCAAAATTGTCTATAGAAATAAAATTATGGCAACATTTTGTATAGAAATAAAATTTTGACAAAATTTTCTACAGCAATAAAATATTGACAACATTTTCTACAGAAATAAAATATTGACAAAATTTGGTATAGAAATATAAATAGAAATAAAATTTTGACAAGATTTTCAATAAAAATAATATGGTGAAAAATGTTCTATATAACTATAATTTTAAGAAAATTTCCCATAGCACTAAAATTTTGACAAAATTTTCCAAAGAAATAAAATTTTGATAAAATTTTCTATAGAAATAAAGTTTTGACAAAATTTTCTATAAAAATAAAATTTTGAAAAATGTTCTATACAAATAAAATTTGGAGAAAATTTTCTATATGAATAAAATTTGGAGAATTTTTTTTATAGAAATAAACTTTTGAGAAAAATTTCTATAGAAATAAAATTTTGAGAAAATTTTCCGTAGAAATAAAATTTTGAAAAATTTTCTATAGAAATAAAATGTTGACACAATTTTTTATACAAATAAAATTTTGGCAAAATTTTCTATAAAAACAAAATTTTGACAAAATTTTCTAAAAAGATAACACTTTCTATAGACATAAAATTTGGAGAAATTTTTTTATAGAAATAAAAGTTTGAGAAAAATTTCTATAGAAATAAAATTTTGAGAAAATTGTCCATAGAAATAAAATTTTGACAAAATTTTCTTTGGAAATAAAATTTTGAAAAAAAATTCTATAGAAACAAAATTTTTAAAAAATTTTCTGTAGAAATAAAATATTGACAAATTTTTATATAGAAATAAAATTTTGGCAAATTTTTCTATCGAAATAAAATTTTGAAATAACATTGTGAATAAAATTTTTATATAATTAAAATTTTACGAAAATTTTCCATAGCGCTAAAATGTTGACAAAATTTTCGATAGAAATAAAATTTTGCCAAAATTTTCTATAGAAATAAGGGGCGCTCATGTGGTGAAAATAGGGTATCTCAGTCGTTTACACCTTGTCGCGGAGGGGGACCTCCCCTTTGTCCGACTTTTTGAAAATTGGCCGATTTGCTACTTTATTTTTCGATGGTTGGTCGCGGAGGGGGGGCCTCCCCTTTGTCGGAATTTTTTTAAAGTACAGTAAATAAACTAAAATTCTCTGATTTACTTGAGATTCACAGAGAACATGAGGTGAGGTTATGAAATTAATATGGGGTACCTGATGTGTTCATATGTGGACGAGGAGAGGGACCTCCCCTGGCCCGACTTTTTGAAACTTGGAACAAAATTATCTGGTTTGCTTGAAATTTTCAGGGTAGCTTGAAGGAGGCTTCGAGGCAAAGAACGGCTACATTATTTTTCGATATTTGAAGGTGTGAAAACAGTGAAAACAAAACTAAAGTCTTCCGACTGAAATTTTACGGAAAAACCGGGTGAGGTTATGAGATTTATATCAGGTTCCTGATTTTTTCATATTCGGTCGAGAAAAGATAAAAGGGCATAGGGAGACATCCGCTTCTCCTTAAGGTACCTCTAAAACTGACAATTCTCAAGTTTTCTTGAAATTTACAAAGACCGTGGTGAAGGTTATGAAATCAATATGGTTGTTGTTGTTTGGATATTTGGACGGAGAGGGAACATTCTCATTGCCCCACACTTGAAGGAAAGTTTCTAAATTTTTTTGCTATTTTCAGAGAATGGTAAGGCTGCTATTTACTTCAGTGTTTGTCGTATTTTATTGGGGAAAACAATAGAGCAAAATTTAACTTTCTCTACTTTAAATTTACAAGGGAACGTGGGAGGAGGTGATTAAATTAATACAGGATACATAATTTTTGATATCTGTTTGGGGTAGTGAAATAAACTTTGTTGATTTAAAGTAGAGGGTTGTCCGTAAATGGGAACTCGGTACATAATTCTCACAGACTTTTTTAAGTAAAATACTTAAATTTACATGAAATTGGTAGACAACTTAGAGGGTGCACACATTTTTTGCTGTATGTTCGGGAAAGGCATGTTCTCCGTGTCCAACATTTTAACAAATGTTAAACTTTTAAGTACTTTTGCTATTTCCGATTTCTTGGACGGGAAACAGTGATTCTTTCTAGAACAATTGATTTTCCGGTTTTTTATAGAAATAAAATTTTGACAAAATTTTCTATAGAAATAAAATTTTGACAAAATTTTCTATAGAAATAAATTGTTGACAAAATTTTGTATAGTAATAAAATGTTGACAAAATTTTGTATAGTAATATAATTTTGACAAAATTTTCTATAGAAATAAAATTTTCCATAGAAATAAAGTTTTGACAAATTTTTCAATAGAAATAAATTTTTGATAAAATTTTCCATAGAAATAAAATTTTGAAAAATTTTCTATAGAAATAAAATTGTAAGAAAATTTTCTATAGAAATAAAATTTTAACAAAATTTTCTATAGAAATAAAATTTTCCATAGAAATAAAGTTTTGACAAAGTTTTCAATAGAAATAAAATTTTTACAAAATTTTCAATGGAAAAAATTTTGAAAACATTTTTTATACAAATAAACTGTTGACAAAATTTTCTATATATAT
The DNA here is from genome assembly GCF_050003625.1 of Haematobia irritans. NCBI lineage: Eukaryota > Metazoa > Arthropoda > Insecta > Diptera > Muscidae > Haematobia > Haematobia irritans. Next base: position 27,010,111 of record NC_134401.1, read on the forward strand.
AAAATTTGGAGAACATTTGTTATAGGAATAAAATTTGGAGAAAATTTTTTTTAGGAATAAAATTTGAGAAAATTTTTTATGTAAATATACTTTTGAGAAAATTTTATATAGAAATAAAATTTTGAGAAAATTTTCCATAGAAATATAATTTTGACAAAATTTTCAAAGGAAACAAATTTTGAATACATTTTTCATACAAATAAAATGTTGACAAAATTTTCTATGAAAATAAAATTTTGACAAAATTTTCTATAGATATAAAATTTGGAGAAAATTTTCTACAGTAATACAATTTGGAAAACAATTGTTATAGAAAAAAACTTTTGAGAACATTTTCTATAGAAATAAAATTTTGACAAAAATTTCTATAAAAATAAATTGTTGCCAAAATTTTCTATAGAAATAAAATTTTGACAAAATTTTTTCTATAGAAATAAAATTTTGACAAAATTTTCTATAAAAATAAAATTTTGACAAAATTTTCAATAAAAATAAAATGTTGACAAAATTTTCTATAGAAATACAATTTTGGGAAAATTTTCTATAGAAATAAAATTTTGACAAAATTTTCTATAGAAATAAAATTGTGACAAAATATTTTATTGAAATATACTTTTGACAAAATTTTCTATAGATATACAATTTTGAGAAAATTTTCTATAGAAATACAATTTTGAGAAAATTTTCTATAGAAATAAAATTTTAACAAAATGTTGTTAAAATTTAGAATAGAATAGAGAATAGTGAGAATAGCAATATAATGTCTACATTCTTCTCATTTTTCCTCATTATGTGCTTATCGCATAACCCATTCATATGATCCCAATTATCGTTGCATTGCCATATATTTGCCTCTAAGCCTAACTTTATGCAATAAATTTCAAAGTAAATACGACAGCTATGTCGTCAACAAGGCTGGTGCGCATATTGTGGCGCACAATCGTTTCATTCGTTTCATCCGTTCGTTGTGGTTTTAATAAGGAACGCAAATGTCATGCACGCTTTAGCTAACGTTATTTCTTGAAAGGTTTTACCCATTTCCGTTTTGCCACCAATCTCCGCTGTTGTTTTCGTTTTACCATCTTTTCGTTTTCCGTTGCCATTGCAAAACCAACTTTCTGCCACTCCATATTGCATGATGCGGTGCCAGCGGCATCAGTTAGTAGTGTTGGTAACAGTTGTTTGCTTCTGCATTTTTTGTTTTGTGTTTTGTTCAGTTTCTTATTTTTCTTTTTCGTCTGGGTATATGTGTTAATAATAACTAAAAATGGCATGGGATATGATGGGGATATGACCCTTGCCCATTTCTTGTTGCAGTCTCTACTTTTGACATTTTGAATGACGCTTCATCATTTTGTTAGTTATTAAGAAGGGGAAATGAGGGTTCCGTTTTCACCAGAGTTTAGGTTTTAATGTAGCACCATGTTCCCCTTCGCGAGTTAACCGTTTGCAAATGCTACAGTCCAACCATTTAAACCACCGACCATCAACAATTGCAGTCAACCTTTCAATAGGAGCTGATGTTGAGAAGGGAAACGCATGGAGAAAAACCCAGTGAACGTTATTTGAAACAAATCTTTCCTCGGGCATTCAGCTTCATTCGTTTTTACAAAATTATGAACAGGAGTCCCTCAACAGACCTGTATCTTGTCAAAATCAGACAATGGTAAATGTAAGCTCGGAAAGATTAAAAGGTTGGCTGATATATAGTATAAAAAAGTAAATCGATTTTTATACCCTCCAACATAGGATAACACATCGAAATATTGCTCTAAGACCCCATAGAGTATATATTCTGGGTCATGGTGAAATTCTGAGTCGATCTAAGCATGTTCGTCCGTCCGTTCATCTGTTGAAATCACGCTAATTTCCGAACGAAACAAGCTATCGACTTGAAACTTGCCACAAGTAGTTGTTATTGATGTAGGTCAGATGGTATGACAAATCGGCCATATCCGACCACTTTTACGCATAGTCCCCATATAAACCGACGTTCAAATTTGGTTTGCAGAGCCTCTTGGAGGAGCAAAATTCATCCGATCCGGCTGAAATTTGGTACATGGTGTTAGTATATGGTCTCTAAAAACTATGCAAAAATTGGTCTGAATCAGGCCATAATTATATATAGTCCCCATATAAACCGATCCCCAGATTTGGCTTGCGGAGCCTCTAAGAGAAGTAAATTTCATCCGATCCTGCTGAAATTTGGTACATGGTGTTAGTATATGGTCTCTAACAACCATGGTCCATATCGGTCCATAATTATATATAGCCCCCCATATATAGCCGATCGCCAAAAATAATCTTCCAAACTTTTATTACTATAGAAAATTTTGTCAAAATTTTATTACTATACAAAATTTTGTCAACATTTTATTACTATACAAAATTTGGTCAACATTTTATTTCTATAGAAAATTTTGTCAAAATTTTATTTCTATAGAAAATGTTGTCAGAATTTTATTTATTTATACCAACCACCATAGAAAGGTGACGGGGGTATAATAAGTTTGCCATTCCGTTTGTAACACATCGAAATATCGATTTCCGACTATATAAAGTATATATATTCTTGATCAGGGAGAAATTCTAAGACGATATAACGATGTCCGTGTGTCGGTCTGTCTGCCTGTCTGTCTGTTGTAATCACGCTACAGTCTTCAATAATGAAGCAATCGTGCTGAAATTTTGCACAAACTCGTCTTTTGTCTGCAGGCAGGTCAAGTTCGAAGATGGGCTATATTGGTCCTGGTTTTGATATAGTCCCCATATAAACCGACCTCCCGATTTGGGGTCTTGGGCTTATAGAAATCGAAGTTTTTATCCAATTTGCCTGAAATTTGAAATCTAGAGGTATTTAATGACCATAAAGAGGTGTGCCAAAAAATGGTGCGTATCGGTCCATGTTTTGGTATAGTCCCCATATAGACCGTTCTCCCGATTTTATTTCTTGGGCTTGTAGAAACCGTAGTTTTTATTCAATTTACCTGAAATTGGAAATCTAGATGTATTGTAGGATCACAAATGCGTGTGCCAAAAATTGTGAGTATCGGTCCATGTTTTGGTATGGTCCCCATATAAAACGACCTCCCGATTTGGGGTCTTGGGCTTATAGAAACCGTAATTTTTATCAAATTTGTCTGAAATTGGAAATCTAGAGGTATTTTAGGACCATAAAGAGGTGTGCCGAAAATTATGAGTATCGGTTCATATTTTGGTATAGCCCCCATATAGACCGATTTCCCGATTTTACTTCTTGGGCTTCTAGAATCCGAAGTTGTTTTCCTATTTGCCTGAAATTGGAAATCTAGAGGTATTTTCGGGTCATAAAGAGGTGTGCCGAAAACGTTGAGTATCGGTCCATATTTTAGTATAGCCCCCATAAGAGCGATCTCCCGATTTAACTTCTTGGGTTTCTAGAAACCGTAGTTTTTATCTTATTTGCCGGAAATTGTAAATATTCTGGTATTTTATGCTCACAAAAACGTGTATCGGATTAAGTTTTTATCGGTCCATTTGGTAATCCCTCCATAAGGACCGACTTCACTTCTTGAGGGTGTAGAAGGCGCACTGATCATGAAAATTGCTTGAAACTCAATGTAAAATTTCCAGATTTTACTTCTACAGATTTAAGATTTCAGATCAAGACGTTTTTTTATAATTTTCTTGCACACTTACAAGAGATGTTAATGATTCCTCTAAAACTCAAACAAAAATGGTTCTTATAAATCCAGAATCTGATATAGTCCTCATAGATGAAATCTTTAAATTTATCTTCGGGCCCTCCTGAAATTTCAAAGGAAACCCTAATATTTGGTTCATGGTGGTGGGTATTTAAGATTCGGCGCAGCCGAACTTACTGCTGTATATACTTGTTTAATATATACACCGTATGGACTAACTTACAATTGAGAAGACGGTGTTAAGAAGTTTTGAGATACCTTGCCATCGGCAAGTGTTACCGCAACCAAATTAATTCGATAGTGGATGACAGTCTTTAGTACAAGTTTCTATGCAATCAATGGTACATAAGATTCGGCCTAGCCTATCTTACGCCCGTATATACTTGTTTATTTAAACATTTTTTGTTCAAAAGCAAAAAATGTCGAAATTAAAATCAACTTTGATAATTAGTTGAGATTTGTTGGAATTGGCTACCTTTGACAACAATTATAGCCTTCAAACGGCCTACAAAGCCACCACATGCTGCACGAAAGATGTCCTGCGGTATTTTGGTTCATTCTCTCTGAGATGATCAGAACTTGAGATGATCAAAAGTTTTCTATTTGTTAATGCCAACCTTAGTCTCCAAAATGTCCCAGACACAAAAGTCCCATGGATTGAGATCCGGAGATTTTGGTGGCTATTGTGCGGAACAAAGGAAGCGATGGGCTGGCTTTTTAAGTCATTCTTGGTTGACGCATGCTGACTCCGATGATTTTGGTATTGATTTTAAGCTAAAGTAGAAGAGAATTGAAGTAAGGACATATTTAAGAAACAATTCTTTTAAGTTTGTGTTTTTCGTACTTTGTTCTAGGGAAAAAAATATTTGCTCGTGTTTCCAATTTTTTTCACGTTCTACCAACGTCCTTTAAAATGTATTAACGACAATTTAAATTTTCAAATTCAAACTGCACATTTTTCCACTCTAGAGCAGAGGTATATGAAAGGTATAAAAACATACCTGTTCCCAAGAAGGATTTCTATCAGCGGCACTTTTGGAATATAAACAGTTTGTTAATATTTAGTTTGCTGGTCTCTACTTATTCACATAGCACATATTGTCTTCTGGCTTGAGTTTTATGAAATGCCAACATTTGTTTTGCAATCCTGTTTAGTTGATTATAGACCTTTTGTACCACTCGGACCACCATTCCTCTAGGAGGTTTGCAGTGCCACACAAAACCCGATGGTTAGCGGACAATTTAAATGATGAAGTTTTCCTACTTTTCACGCTTGTTTTTTCCTCCTTTTGATAATTGTAATGGTGCTTTTACTTTAAATTTCAGGCATACCTTTTTACCATAGAATTAAGCTCTAACTCTGCAACATAGGGTCGACAATGGCCAAGCAACCTTATTTGACTGAGCTCCACCCCCTTTGTGGTGCATACTTTATTAAAAACGAAAAACGAAAGCCAGTAAAGAAGTCATGTATTGTTTGATCCAGAAATCACCAGTAAAAAGGGTTCTCTACATTCCTTAGACGGTGAAAAGTCTGAGAATTGTTATATTGTGACCTGACTAGGTTGTATGCCTGCCACTGCTGGTTGTCCCTTATGGTTAGTGTTGAAAACAATGTGAACAATAATTTTACAAAGTACACAGGCGTGTTTTCAAATCCTTCTATATAATAAAACAAGTATATACGGTCGTAAGTTCGGTCTAGCCGAATCTTATGTACCCTACACCATGAATTGCAGAGAAACTTGTACTAAAGACTGTCATCCACAATCGAATTATTTGTGTTGCGGTCTTCTCAATTGTAAGTTAGTTCATACGGAGTATATATTAAGGCCGATTAAATACGTATATAATTCAGTTTGACAAAATTTTCTGTAGAAATAAAATTTTGACAAAATTTTCTAAAGAAATAAAATTTTGACAAAATTTTCTAGAGAAATAAAATTTTTACAAAATTTTCTATAGAAATAAAATTTTGACAAAATTTTTTTAAAAATAAAATTTTGACATAATTTTCTATAGAAATAAAATTTCGACAAAATTTTCTATAGAAATAAAATTTTGACAAAATTTTCTATAGAAGTAAAATTTTGACAAAATTTTCTATAGAAATAAAATGTTGACAAAATTTTCTATAGAAATAAAATCCTGACAATATTTTCTATAGAAATAAAATTTTGACAAAATTTTCTATAGAAATAAAATTTTGACAAAATTTTCTATAGAAATAATATGTTGACAAAATTTTCTATATAAATAAAGTTTTGACAAAATTTTCTATAGAAATAAAATTTTGACAAAATTTTCTATAGATATAAAATTTTGACAAAATTTTCTATAGAAATAAAATTTTGACAAAATTTTCTATAGAAATAATATGTTGACAAAATTTTCTATATAAATAAAGTTTTGACAAAATTTTCTATAGAAATAAAATTTTGACAAAATTTTCTATAGATATAAAATTTTGACAAAATTTTCTATAGAAATAAAATTTAGACAAAATTTTCTTTGAAAATAAAATTTTGATAAAAATTCTATAGAAATGAAATTTTGAAAAAATTTTCTATAGAAATAAAATTTTGACAAAATTTTCTATAGAAATAAAATTGTGACAAAATTTTCTATAGAAATAAAATTTTGACAAAATTTTCTATAGAAATAAAATTTAGACAAAATTTTCTTTGAAAATAAAATTTTGATAAAAATTCTATAGAAATGAAATTTTGAAAAAATTTTCTATAGAAATAAAATGTTGACAAAATTTTCTATAGAAATAAAATTTTAACAAAATTTTCTATAGAAATAAAATTTTGACAAAATTATCTATAGAAATAAAATTTTGACAAAATTTTCTATAGTAATAAAATTTTGATAAAATTTTCTATAGAAGTAAAATGTTTACAAAATTTTCTATAGAAATGAAATTTTGACAAAATTTTCAATAGAAATAAAATTTTCACAAAATTTTCTATAGAAATAAAATTTTGACAAAATATTCTATAGTAATAAAATTTTGACAAAATTTGCTATAGAAAAAAAAATTGCCAATATTTTCTATACAAATAAAATTTCTACAAAATTTTCTATAGAAATAAAATTTTGACAAATTTTTCTATAGAAATAAAATTTTGACAACATTTTCTATAGAAATAAAATTTTGACAAAATTTTCTATAGAAAAAAAATTTTGAAAAAAAAAATTCCTATAGAAATAAAATTTCGACAAAATTTTCTATAGAAATAAAATTTTGACAAAATTTTCTATAGAAATAAAATCTTGACAATATTTTCTATAGAAATAAAATTTTGACAAGATTTTCTATAGAAATAAAATTTGAACAAAATTTTCAATAGAAGTAAAATTTTGACAAAATTTTCTATAGAAATAAAATTTTGACAAGATTTTCTATAGAAATAACATCTTGACAAAATTTTCTATAGAAATAAAATTTTGACAAAATTTTCTATAGAAATAAAATTTTGACAATATTTTCTATAGAAATAAAATTTTGACACAATTTTCTATAGAAATAAAATTTTGACAAAATTTTCTATAGAAATAAAATTTTGACAAAATTTTCTATAGAAATAAAACTTTGACAAACTTGTCTATAGAAATAAAATTTTGACAAACTTGTCTATAGAAATAAAATTTTGACAATATTTTTTATAGAAATAAAATTTTGACAAAATTTTCTATAGAAATAAAATTTTGATAAAATTTTCTATAGAAATAAAATTTTGACAAAATTTTCTATAGAAATAAAATTTTGAAAAAAATTTCCTATAGAAATAAAATGTTGACAAAATTTTCTATAGAAATAAAATTTTGACAAAATTTTCTATAGAAATAAAATCTTGACAATATTTTCTATAGAAATAAAATTTTGACAAAACTTTCTATAGAAATAAAATTTGGTAGATTATTTTCGGCGATATGGACAAATTTTTGTTATTGTTTGTGTATATATAACTATAGACCGATATGGACCAGTCGATGAATTTTGCTCATCCAAGAGTTTCCGGAGGTCAAATCTGGACCAATTTTTGCATGATTGTTAGAGACCGTACTAACACTACGTACCAAATTTCAAAGGGATCGTATGAATTTTGCTCTTCCATGATGGCTCCGCTAGCCAAATCTGGGAATCGATTTATATGGGGCTGTATATAATTATGGACCGATATACCAAATTTTGCATTGTTGTTACAGACCATAAACTAACACCACATACCATATTTCAACCGGATCTGATGAATTTTGCTCCTCCAAGATACTCCGGAGGTCAAATCTGGGGATCGGTTTATATGGGGGTTATATATAATAATAAACCGATATGGACCAATTTTTGAATGTTTTTAGAGACCATATTGTAATACCACATTCCAAATTTCAACAAGATCGGATGAAATTCGCTTCTCTAAGAGGCTCCGGAGATCAAATCTGGGGATCGGTTTATATGGGGGCTATATGTAAAAGTGGTCCAATATGGCCCATTTGCAATACCATCCGACCTACATAAAATAAATATCAAGTCGATAGCTTGTTTCGTGCGGAAGTTAGCGTGATTTCAATAGACGGACGGATGCATGGACATGCTTAGATCGACTCAGAATTTCCACATGACTCAGAATATATATACTTTATGAGGTCTTAGAACAACATTTCGATGTGTTACAAACGGAATGGCAAAGTTAATATACCCTCATCCTATGGTGGAGGGTATAAACATATTTTGATATTCTCATACATATACACTACGATGGGTTAAGCAATTGCATCCAGGAGATGTATTTGTGAGCACTATTTATGTCATATAAAGTAGAAACAGTGGAATAAGGTAAAAAGTATTTATATCCTGCACCTCTGTTTACAATAGGGTATTATAAGTACATTTACAAAAGGACGACATAGACGCATGGTATCTGTGGCAATAATGCTCAGGACCGCTTACTGAATCGATTTAGAAATGTCCGTCTATCTGTGAACACAAATGTTATAATCAAAAACTATTTCACAGGTTTAGTCCCATCGACATGGTAACACATATGTGTAGTGTTTTTATTGACTTTTTTAAAGAAAAAGTTTTGATAGGTTTTTTCACTTTTCTGAATTCCATTCCACTGTTCTTTAGTAGTTATATTGCTGCCAGTCTATATCTACACAGTTTGATTCGTGTCTGTTGTTGTTTGCAGTAGAGCAAAGCAACCAGCTTTTCGTCTCTTGGTTCAGTTTTATATTTTTGTTTGTGAATTTCGGAAATATTTCGCAATTTTGTTTCTTCTTACTTCACATATACATAACTTTCATATTTAATTTTGTTTTATTTTGAAGAAAAAATTTTTTTTTCTTAGTTTTAACTTAGTTCTATGTTGCAAAAGCCACAAATTTTCTAAAAACTCAAAGAAATTACTTTCTAGCCATGATGAAATAAAAGGCAGTAGCAGTAATATGAACTTAATTAAAAACGACAGAGAAAATAAGAGAATTATAAGGATTGTTGAAGTTGAAGCAAAAGGGGTATCAATTTCGGAGTTACGTTTAAAGTCTTCAATTGACTCAAAAAGGTTTCCTCGATTGTTTGAGTGTGGTTAAGACACAGACACACGTAGCTTAATCTGGAGAGTATGAACTTTGGATAGCATACCCAGTTTTCGACCAAACACAAAACAGTTTTCAGCGTTCTTCATCGGAAACTATAAATAGTTATGAAGCTATATGAACCAACTTTCGCACTTTAATTAGTGGGCCATATATCAACCGGATTGAATCAAAGGTTTTCCTCCATGAGACAACAAAATTCTAATATCGATATCCAAGGTTTATATGGGGGCCATATACAATAATGAAACGATATGGACCAATTTTTCCATGATTAGCATGTACTGACTCGGATAGGCGACTGACTGAGACTTTGGACATCACCAGCATCTACTGTATACAGATAGGTGCTAATCGTACTACGAGTGGCTCATTGCACATCGTACCGCTCGAAGTTCGGTAATACTTTCTTTGCGTCGTCTGTGGAACTTATTCCCAGACGCGAAATACATATAACACAGAGACCTTCGGGCCTACTATATCCAGACGCGAAATACATATAACACGGAGACCTTTGGGCCTACTGTTCAGCCACAGAGACCTTCGGACCTACTGTTCCCCCACAGAGACCTTCGGGCCTACTGTTCCACCACAGAGACCTTCGGGCCTACTGTTCCCCCACAGAGACCTTCGGGCCTACTGTTCCCCCACAGAGACCTTCGGGCCTACTGTTCCCCAAAGAGACCTTCGGGCCTACTGTTCCCCCACAGAGACCTTCGGGCCTACTGTTCCAGCACAGAGACCTTCGGGCCTACTGTTCCACCACAGAGACCTTCGGGCCTACTGTTCCCCCACAGAGACCTTCGGGCCTACTGTTCCCCCACAGAGACCTTCGGGCCTACTGTTCCCCAAAGAGACCTTCGGGCCTACTGTTCCCCCACAGAGACCTTCGGGCCTACTGTTCCACCACAGAGACCTTTGGGCCCACTGTTCCCCAACAGAGACCTTCGGGCCTACTCTTCCACCACAGAGACCTTCGGGCCTACTCTTCCCCCACAGAGACCTTCGGGCCTACTGTTCCACCACAGAGACCTTCGGGCCCACTGTTCCCCCACAGAGACCTTCGGGCCTACTGTTCCACCACAGAGACCTTCGGGCCTACTGTTCCACCACAGAGACCTTCGGATCTACTGTTCCACCAAAGAAACCTTCGGGCCTACTGTTCAGTCACAAAGACCTTCGGGCCTACTGTTCTCCCAGAGAGACCTTTAGGCCTACTGTTCCCCCACAGAGACCTTCGGGCCTACTGTTCCCCAAAGAGACCTTCGGGCCTACTGTTCCCCCACAGAGACCTTCGGGCCTACTGTTCCACCACAGAGACCTTCGGGCCCACTGTTCCCCCACAGAGACCTTCGGGCCTACTCTTCCACCACAAAGACCTTCGGGCCTACTGTTCCATCACAGAGACCTTCGGACATACTGTAGACTAGCTAGTAGCCGTAGTAGTAGTTTGTATGATAGTCGTCCGTACTACTAAACACCGACCTCGACCGAGTATCGACCCGAAGCTGATCCCGACTATCACTTCACTGCCGAGACCGAAGCTAGCCTCGCAACGATCAACGGTAGCGAAAGCATCCGAAGCAGAAATCAATTCCCACCAACAGAAACCTACCACGAACAGAATCTGTCACCAACCACCGAACACCAAGACACCAGCCAGAACGCCAGTACCCGATCACAACATCCCAATAATCCAGCGAACCATCAACAGACAAGGACCGACATCAATCATCGAACCGAATCCCTCATCAGCCAATATCCAGTGTACCGAAGTCGCCATAATCACCGACCGCCTACAAATCCAATTCTTCGGCATTTGCGGCGAACCAACGACCACCGAACACCATCACACCAGCGAGTATACCAATTCCCGAAGTAACGACTGTCCGTCCCATCATATATCAAATATATTCGAGAGATTATCGTATGTCACACAAGTAGATTACAAATATTTATCAATAAAGCTGAATTAATTTTTTCACTCAAGAGAGTTAACCACTTGTGTTCTTATTCCGAAAGGTTTCGTGGGTTCTTACGGAGCCCCTGGAGGCGACTGAGCTTACCTCAGCAAACGACAAACCCCGTTACAAATAACCTAACCTACCAAATTTCAACTTGATCCTATGAAATTTGCACCTCCATGAGGTCCCAGGAATCAAATCCGAGTATCGGTTTCTTTATGGACTATATAATTATGCACCGATATGGTAACATTTTTGAATGGTGCAATGAAACAATAATAACAATTTTGGTTAATTTTGGAAAATTTGGATTATTTCTAGAAAATTTTAAATAGACTGTATTACAAACGAGTCGATATCACAAAAGTAAGTAAATATTTTTAAACCATAAACCACATAGTGGTCAGGATATAATAATTTTGATCTGCAAAAAAATATGCCTACCAGAAATATTGATTTTTATATATACATAAAATATATACCGATCGACTCAGTCACCTCCTTAGTTGATACAGCGCTTGGTGTCCGTCCATCCGTCTGTCAATATTTGTTATTCGCAGGATTTCGATCGCAATTATTAACCGATTTTGATGAAATTTGGTACAGGGTGTTTTTTGGGCACAAGCACGAACACTATTGAAATCGGATCAAATTTAGATATAGCTCCCATATATATGTATCGCCCGATATCGGGAAATGGGTTCACGTTGCGCTTGTTTTTACTAAACATAGAATCGGGCAGCACTCATTGATAAGAGGGAAGTTCACCACATGTAGTTCTACAATGGATTGAATACGTGAGTCTAAATAAGGGGCTGACACTATAGCCAAACTAACTTTAGATTGGGTATACCATTGGTCGAATTTTTGGCGAAAAACCCACAAATACCATATTTCGGACTTATTTTCAGTGACTTGCAATTATAATTTTTTAAAAAATTCGATTTTTGACATTATTGAAGAATTGATTTTTTACATCAAGACTTTCGATTTTTCGAAAGTCTTGACGTAAAACCGATAAGTAGATTAGGGATTGTTTTGGCTCCAATGATTTTTGTGCCCACCACCATAACAAGTTGGCTGATAAGTCCCCGGTCTAACACATAGATGGCGTCGCTAGTATTAAATGCATATTATTTTTATATAGTACCAACCTTCAAATGATTCGTGTCAAAATTCTATAAGTCAATTAGTTCGTGAGATAGAGCGTCTTTTGTGAAGCAACTTTTGTTATTGTGAAAAAAATGGAAAAAAAGGAATTTCGTGTTTTGATAAAATACTGTTTTCTGAAGGGAAAAAATACGGTGGAAGCAAAAACTTGGCTTGATAATGAGTTTCCGGACTCTGCCCCAGGGAAATCTAGAATAATTGATTGGTATGCAAAATTCAAGCGTGGTGAAATGAGCACGCAGGGCGGTGAACGCAGTGGACGCCCGCAAGAGGTGGTTACCGGCGAAAACATCAAAAAAATCCACAAAATGATTTTGAATGACCGTAAAATTAAGTTGATCAAGACAGCAGAGGCCTTAAAGATATCAAAGGAACGTGTTGGTCATATCATTCATCAATATTTGGATATGCGGAAGCTCTGTGCAAAATGGCTACCGCGCGAGCTCACATTTGATCAAAAACAACAACGTGTTGATGATTCTGAGCGGTGTTTGCAGCTGTTAACTCGTAATACACCCGAGTTTTTCCGTCGATATGTGACAATGGATGAAACATGGCTCCATCACTACACTCCAATCGACAATCGGCTGAGTGGACAGCGACCAGTGAACCATCTCCGAAGCGTGGAAAGACTCAAAAGTCCGCTGGCAATGTAATGGCCTCTGTTTTTTGGGATGCGTATGGAATAATTTTTATTGATTATCTTGAGAAGGGAAAAACCATCAACAGTGACTATTATATGGCGTTATTGGAGCCTTTGAAGGTCGAAATAGCGGCAAAACGGCCCCATATGAAGAAGAAAAAAGTGTTGTTCCACCAAGACAACGTACTGTGACACAAGTCATTGAGAACGATGGCAAAAATTCATGAATTGAGCTTCGAATTGCTTCCCCACCCACCATATTCTCCAGATCTGGCCCCCAGCGACGTTTTCTTGTTCCCAGACCTCAAAAGGATGCTCGCAGGGAAAAAAATTTGGCTGCAATGAAGAGGTGATCGCCGAAACTGAGGCCCATTTTGAGGCAAAACCGAAGGAGTACTACCAAAATGGTATCAAAATATTGGAAGGTCGTTATAATCGTTGTATCGCTCTTGAAGGAAACTATGTTGAATAATAAAAACGAATTTTGACAAAAAAAAAGTGTTTTTCTTTGTTAGACCGGGGACTTATCAGCCAACCTATTATTGTCATTTCGAAATACTGGTTTCAGACCCATAAAGTATATGTATGGTATTCTGGTTCGTAGAGAAATTCTGAATCGGACTAGCGATGTTCGCCCTACTATCCGCCTCTCTATAGAAATCAAGCTAGCTTGTGAACGTAACAAGCTGTCGACTTGAAACTTAGTACAAGTAACCCCATATAAACCAATCCCGAGATTTGAATTCAGGAGTCTCTGGAAAGGGCGACTTTCCTTCGATCCAATTTAGATGTGGTACATGATGTATATGCCCTCTAACAACGGTGTAAAAAGTGGTCCATATCATAATTATATATGCCTCCATTAAAAACCGACCCCAAAGGTTTTTAAGGCTTATGGAGGAACAAATTTCATTCGATTCGGTAGAAATCGGGGCCCTCTAGGTTAGGTTAGGTTAGGTTAGGTGGCAGCCAGATGTATCAGGCTCACTTAGACTATTCAGTCCATTGTGATACCACATTGGTGAACTTCTCTCTTATCACTGAGTGCTGCCCGATTCCATGTTAAGCTCAATGACAAGGGACCTCCTTTTTATAGCCGAGTCCGAACGGCGTTCTACATTGCAGTGAAACCATTTAGAGAAGCTTTTGAAACCCTCAGAGATGTCACCAGCATTACTGAGGTGGAATAATCCACCGCTGAAAAACTTTTTGGTGTTCGGTCGAAGCAGGAATCGAACCCACGACCTTGTGTATGCAAGGCGGGCATGCTAACCATTGCACCACGGTGGCCCTCTATGCCAAAAATGGTTCTTATCGGTTCATAATTGTTGTGGGCTCCATTATTTCAGATCTTGTTGAGTCCCAATTTTAGATTGTGACAGATTTCAAATGAGCTTTTTTAACATGCAGCCGTTCGTGATTGTGTTTTTTCCGTGTACATGCCCCTTATGAAGAGTCTACCAAATGACTTCATATTCATTGAATTTGACTATAATAGCAAAGCAAAAAAAAAAACCCCTCAAATTATAAATTTGAAAGAAAAGAGAAAACAAAAACAAAAAAGAATTGTCTTAAACAGTTAGTGTAATAGTTTTTGCTGCATATAAGTTTTCATATTACAGTTCAGTAAAAACTTTTCTGTTGTGACATAAAGAAACTTTTTTCGATTCTATCAACCAAATTTGTGCAAAACTCCTTCGTTTTCGAGAAACTTTATGCCAGAGAATCGAACGAACAACAACAACAGTATTAGTAAATTAAAAAAAAAAAGAAAATAAAAATAAAAACCAAAGTAGAAGAAGAAAGTCCACAACACAACAAAATATAACATAAATATTGTAAAATTATGATAAAAATAAAATTATGTTGCAGTTACGAATGGATATACGATTGGGTATGAATCGATATGACTCCTTTCTATGCCTTTGTTTAGATACGCTGGGCTTACGTTGACTTTAACTTGGTCAAATAAGCAAACAAGCATTTATTCAAGGCAATACCGACACTCAGTGCTATGAACAGTGCAATGTCCTTAAAATGGAAGTAGAAATAATTGATAGACGAAATTTATTTTGTGAAGAACTATTTAAAAGCAAATTATATATTATATACAGACAAAATTGTTTACATAGCTTGCACGAAAATTTGTTATAACAAGTATGGAAAATTTAAAGACGGGCGGGGCTGACTGTATTATACTCCTCCACCAATTGGCATAAATATCCACATTTTCGCTATATATAAAGGATTTTGTCCCAAAATTTGTTAGATTTAAAATTTAAGTCGGCTAATGCCTTGGGGTGGAACACAATTAGCATGTTTATCGATAACGTTAATTATACTCCCTATGCAAAGTTTCACGTACATCAGAGTAAAAATTTTGCCTCTGTGGTTATGAGCGTAAATTGTGCGACTGATATATGTGAAAGCTATATCTAAATCTGAAGCGATTTCAACCAAAATCATAAAGTGAAAAAGACATCTAAGATCTCATATTGTTTGAGCACAGTTTTCTAAACATACGAGGGCGGCTCGGAAACTTCTTAGGCTATCAATGAAAGAGAATAGTTAGTTTTTCAAAAGTATTTTTATTTTTATACCCTCCACCATAGGATGGGGGTATATTAACTTTGTCATTCCGTTTGTAACACATCGAAATATTGCTCTAAGACCCCATAAAGTATATATATTCTGGGTCGTGGTGAAATTCTGAGTCGATCTAAGCATGTCCGTCCGTCTGTCCGTCTGTCCGGCTGTCCGTCCGTCTGTGGAAATCACGCTAACTTCCGAACGAAACTAGCTATCGACTTGAAACTTGGCACAAGTAGTTGTTATTGATGTAGGTCGGATGTATTGAAAATGGGCCATATCGGCCCACGTTTACGTATAGCCCCCATATAAACCGATCCCCAAATTTGGCTTGCGGAGCCTTCCGGAGCAGCAAAATTCATCCGATCCGGTTGAAATTTGGTACGTGGTCTAAGTATACGGTCTCTAACAACCATGCAAAAATTGGTCCATATCGGTCCATAATTATATATAGCCCCCATATAAACCGATTCCCAGATTTGAACTCCGGAGCCTCTTGGAGGGGCAAAATTCATCCGATCCGGTTTAAATTTGGTACCTGATGTTAGTATACGGTCTCTAACAACCATGCAAAAATTGGTCTTTATCGGTCCATAAATATATATAGCTCCCATATAAACCGATCCCCAGATTTGACCTCCGGAGCCTCTTGGAGGAGCAAACTTCATCCTACCCGATTAAAATTTGGTACGTGGTGTTAGTATATGGTCTCTAACAACCATGCAAAAACTGGTCCATATCGGTCCATAATTATATATAGCTCCCATATAAACCGATCCCCAGATTTGACCTCCGGAGCCTCTTGGAGGGGCAAAATTCATCCGATCCGTTTGAAATTGGGTACCTGATGTTAGTATACGGTCTCTAACAAGCATGCAAAAATTGGTCCATATCGGTCCATAATTATATATAGCTCCCATATAAACCGATCCCCAGATTTGAACTCTGGAGCCTCTTGGATGAGCAAAATTCATCCGATCCAATTGAAATTTAGTACGCGGTATTAGTATGTGGTCTCTAACAACCATGCAAAAATTGGTCCATATCGGTCCATAATTATATATAGCTCCCATATAAACCGATCCCCAGATTTGACCTCCGGAGCCTCTTGGAGGAGCAAAAGTCATCCGATGCGGTTGAAATTTGGTACGTTTCGTTAGTATATGGCCTCTAACAGCCATGTAAAAATTTTCAAATTTTATTACCATAGAAAATTTTGTCAAAATTTTAATTCTATAGAAAATTTTGTAAAAAATTTATTTCTGTAGAAAATTTTGTCAACATTTTATTTCTATAGACAATTTTGTCAACATTTTATTTCTATAGAACATTTTGTCAACATTTTATTTCTATAGAAAATTTTGTCAACATTTTATTTCTATAGAAAATTTTGTCAAAATTTTATTGCTATAGAAAATTTTGTCAACATTTTACTTCCATAGAAAATTTTGTCAACATTTTATTTCTATAGAAAATTTTGTCAAGTTTTTATTTCTATAGAAAATTTTGTCAAAATTTTATTTCTATAGAAAATTTTGTCAAACTGAATTATATACGTACTTAATCTGCCTTTTTTTTTTGTTTAATATATACCCCTTATGGACTAACTTACAATTTAGAAGACAGTGTTAAAAAGTTTTACGATACCTTGCCATCGGCAAGTGTTATCGCAACCCAAGTAATTCGATTGTGGATGACAGCCTTTAGTAGAAGTTCCTACGCAATCCATGGTGGAGGGTACATAATATTCGGCCTGGCCGAACTTACGGCCGTATATACTTGTTCAATATAATCTCCTGAAACTTCAATACACTTAGCCCAACGTTTTTATAGCAATTCTATCCATTGATTAAAATAGTCTTCCTCAAGGTCTTCAAAATAGTGGTTTACAACTGTAATTGCTTCTTCGTTTGAGGTAGAACGCTTGTCAGCAATGAAATTTTTCAGATTTGGAAACAAGTAAAAGTCCTGGGAGCTAAATCAGGAGAATAAGGTGCGGGGTCAAGCAACTCGTACTTTAATTCGTTGATTTTAGCCATTGTTAAAACACTCTTGTGCGCTGGTGCGTTGTCTTCATGAAAAATTATTTTTTTTTTGTCTTGTAAGCCAGGACGTTTTTCTCGAATTTGTACATTTAATTGAATAGTTGCAATAGTACTCTGAATTTATTGTTTTACCCTTTTGCAGATAGTCAATCAATAAAATACCTTTGAGGTCCCAAAAAACCGTTGCCATAACCTTACCAGCCGATTGCATTGTTTTTGCCTTCTTTGGGGCACTTCCTCCAGCTTCAGTCCATTGTTTGGATTGTTCTTTTGTCTCTGGAGTATAGTGGTGGATCCATGTCTCATCAACAGTTATGAAACGACGCTTAAAATCCATTTTATTTCGCTTAAAACGATCCAAACAAGCTTGAGAAATGTTCATTGTTATGCGTTTTTCATCGACTGTTAACAAATGCGGCATCCATCTTGCAGAAAGCTTTTTCATCTGTAGTTCTTCATGCAAAATTGAATGAACTCGATCATTTGAGATGCCCATGATATTAGCAATTTCGCGCACTTTTATTCGTCGATTATTTAATACCATATCATGCACTTTGGCTACAACTTCTGTTGTTGTTGCTGTGTTTGGACGTCCCCTACGTGGTTCATCTTCAATGCTTGTACGACCACGTTTTTTACTGTTGCATATGAAGGAGCACTTTCACCTAATACATTCATATCATTATGAATTTCTTATCCCGATAAACCTTTTTTTGACAAACTTTTCTATAGAAATAAAATTTTGACAAAATTTTCTATAGCAATAAAATTTTGACAAAATTTTCTATAGAAAGAAAGCGTTGACAAAATTTTCTATAGAAATAAAATCTTGACAAAATTTTGTACAGTACTAAAATTTTGACAAAAAATTTTATAGTAATAAAATTTTGCAAAAATTTTCTATAGTAATAAAATGTTGACAAAATTTTCCATAGAAATAAATTTTTTGGTAGAAAATTTTTAGCGATCGACTATATATAACTACCACCGTGGTGCAATGGTTAGCATGCCCGCCTAGCAAACACAAGGTCGTGGGTTCGATTCCTGCTTCGACCGAACACCAAAAAGTTTTTCAGCGGTGGATTATCCCACCTCAGTAATGCTGGTGACATTTCTGAGGTTTTCAAAACTTCTCTAAGTGGTTTCACTGCAATGTGGAACGCCGTTCGGACTCGGCTATAAATCACGCTAACTTCCGAACGAAACAAGCTATCGACTTGAAACTTGGCACAAGTAGTTGTTATTGATGTAGGTCGGATGGTATTGCAAATGGGCCATATCGGTCCAATTTTACGTATAGCCCCCATATAAACGGACCCCCAAATTTGGCTTGCGAGGCCTCTAAGAGAAGCAAATTTCATCCGATCCGGCTGAAATTTGGTACATGGTGTTAGTATATAGTCTCTAACAACCATGCAAAAATTGGTCCATATCGGTCCATAATTATATATAGCCCCCATATAAACCGATCCCCCGATTTGGCTTGCGGAGGCTCAAAGAGAAACAAATTTCATCCGATCCTGCTGAAATTTGGTACACAGTGTTGGTATATGGTCTCTAACAACCATGCAAAAGTTGGTCCATATCGGTTCATAATTATATATAGTCCTCATATAAACCGATTCCCAGATTTGGCTTGCGGAGTCTCTTAGAGAAGCAATTTTCACCCGATCCGGTTGAAATTTGGTACATGGTGTTGCTATATGGTCTCTAACAACCATGCAAAAATTGGTCCACATCGGTCTATAATTATATATAGCCCGCATATAAACCGATCACCAGATTTGACCTCCGGAGCCTCTTAGAAGACCAAAATTCATCTGATTCAGTTGAAATTTGGTACGTGTTGTTAATATATGGCCTCAAACACCCATGCAAAAATTGGTCGATATCGGTCCATAATTATATATAGGCCCCATATAAACCGATCCCCAAATTTGACCTCCGGAGCACCTTGGAAGAGCAAAATTCTTCCCATTCGGTTGAAATTTGGTACGTGATGTTAGTATAGGGTATCCAACAACCATGCAGGAATTGGTTCCTATCAGTCCATAATAATATATAGCTCCCATATAAATCGATCCCCAGATTTGACCTCCGGTGCCTTTTGGAGAAGCAAAATTCATCCGATCTGGTTGAAATTTGGTACGTGGTGGTAGCATATGATATTTAACAACCATGTGAGTTGAAATTTGTGGATGACAGTCTTTCGTAGAAGTTTCTACGCAATCCATGGTGGAGGGTACATAAGATTCGGCCTGGCCGAACTTACGGCCGTATATACTTGTTTTTAATTGAAAACAAGTATATACGGCCGTAAGTTCGGCCAGGCCGAATCTTATGTACCCTCCACCATGGATTGCGTAGGAACTTCTACTACAGGCTGTCATCCACAATCGAATTACTTGGGTTGCGATAACACTTGCCGATGGCAAGGTATCGTAAAACTTTTTAACACTGTCTTCTAAATTGTAAGTTAGTCCATACGGGGTATATATTAAACAAAAAAAAAAGGCCGATTAAATACGTATATAATCTAGTTTGACAAGATTTTCTATAGAAATAGAATTTTGACAAAATTTTCTATAGAAATGAAACCTTGACAAAATTTTCTATAGAAATAAAATTTTGACAAAATTTTCTATAGAAATAAAAATTTGACAAAATTTTCTATAGAAATAAAAACTTGACAAAATTTTCTGTTGACAAAATATTGTATAGAAATAAAATTTTGACAAAATTTTGTATAGAAATAAAATGTTGACAAAATTATCTACAGAAATAATTTTTTTACAAAATTTTCTATAAAAATAAAATTTTGACAAACATTTCTATAGAAATAAACTTTTGACAAAACTTTCTATAGAAATGAAATTTTAACAAAACTTTCTATAGTAATAAAATTTGACAAAATTTTCTATGGAAATAAAGTTTAGGTAGATTACAAAATTTTCTATAGAAATAAAATTTTGACAAAATTTTCTATGGAAATAAAATTTTGACAAACATTTGTATAGAAATAAACTTTTGACAAAACTTTCTATAGAAATGAAATTTTGACAAAACTTTCTATAGTAATAAAATTTGACAAAATTTTCTATGGAAATAAAGTTTTGGTAGATTATTTTTGGCGATATGGACCAATTTTTGTGTAATAAATCATCGGCTATATATAACTAAAGACCGATATGGACCAATTTTTACATGGCTGTTAGAGGCCATATATTGACAAAATGTACCAAATTTCAACCGTATCGGATGACTTTTGCTCCTCCAAGAGGTTCCGGACGTAAAATCTGGGGACGGTTTATATGGGAACTATATATAATTATGGACCGATATGGACCAATTTTTGCATGGTTGTTAGAGACTAACCATGTACCAAATTTCAACTGGATCGGATGAATTTTGCTCTTCCAAGAGGCTCCGGAGTTCAAATCTGGGGATCGGTTTATATGGGGGCTATATATAATTATGGACCGATATGGACCAATTTTTGCATGGTTATGAGAGGCCGTAAACTAACATCAGGTACCAAATTTCAACCGGATCGGATGAATTTTTCCCCTCCAAGAGGCTCCGGAGGTCAAATCTGGGGATCGGTTTATATGGGGGCTATATATAATTATGGACCAATATGGACCAATTTTTGCATGGTTGTTAAAAACCGTATACTAAGACCACGTACTAAATTTCAACCGGATCGGATGAATTTTGCTCCTCCAAGAGGCTCCGGTGGTCAAATCTGGGGATCGGTTTATATGGGAGCTATATATAATTATGGACCGATATGGACCAATTTTTGCATGGTTGTTAGAGGCCGTATACTAACATCAGGTACCAAATTTCAACCGGATCGGATGAATTTTGCCCCTCCAAAAGTCTCCGGAGGTCAAATCTGGGGATCGGTTTATATGGGGGCTATATATAATTATGGACCGATATGGACCAATTTTTGCATGGTTGTTAGAGACCATATACTAACATCAGGTACCAAATATCAATCGGATCGGATGAATTTTGCCCCTCCAAGAGGCTCCGGAGGTCAAATCTGGGGATCGGTTTATATGGGGGCTATATATAATTATGGACCGATATGGACCAATTTTTGCATGGTTGTTAGAGACCGTATACTAAGACCACGTACCAAATTTCAACCGGATCGGATGAATTTTGCTGCTCCGGGAGGCTCCCCAAACCAAATTTGGGGATCGGTTTATATGGGGGCTATACGTAAACGTGGTCCGATATGGCCCATTTTCAATACCATCCGACCTACATCAATAACAACTACTTGTGCCAAGTTTCAAGTCGATAGCTTGTTTCGTTCGGAAGTTAGCGTGATTTTCACAGACGGACGGACAGCCGGACAGACGGACAGACGGACAGACGGACGGACGGACGGACATGCTTAGATCGACTCAGAATTTCACCACGACCCAGAATATATATACTTTATGGGGTCTTAGAGCAATATTTCGATGTGTTACAAACGGAATGACAAAGTTAATATACCCCCATCCTATGGTGGAGGGTATAAAAAAATTTTGTAACAAACGAATTTTTTTGGTGATAAAAGTTTAAAATTTTTGAAGAAACAACTCTAACAAAAGAAATACGTTTTTTATACCCACCACCATAAGTTTGTCATTCCATTTGTAACACATCGAAATATCGATTTCCGACTATATAAAGTATATATATTCTTGATCAGGGAGAAATTCTAAGACGATATAACGTCTGTCTGTCTGTCTGGGTGTCTGTTGTAATCACGCTACGGTCTTCAATAATGAAGCAATCGTGCTGAAATTTTGCACAAACTCGCCTCTTGTCTGCAGGCAGGTCAAGTTCGAAGATGGGCTATATCGGTCCATGTTTTGGTATGGTACCCATATAAACCGACCTCCCTATTTGGGGCCTTGGGCTTATAGAAACCATAGTTTTTATCCAATTTGCCTGAAATTGAAAATCTAGAGGTATTTTATGACCATAAAGAGGTGTGCCGAAAATGATCCGTATCGTTCCATGACTTGGTATAGCCCCCATATAGACCGATCTCCCGATTTTACAATTTGCCTGAAATTGGAAATTTATAGATATTTTAGGACCATAAAGAGGTGTGCCACAAATGGTGACTATCGGTCCATGTTTTGCTATAGACCGATATCCCGATTTTACTTCTTAGGCTTCTAGAATCCGAGGTTTTTATCCAATTTGCCTGAAATTGGAAATCTAGTAGTATTGTCGGGCCATAAAGAGGTGTGCCGAAAACGGTGAGTATCGGTCCATATTTTAGTAGAGCCCCCATAAGAACGATCTCCCGATTTAGCTCCTTTGGTTTCTACAAACCGTAGTTTTTATCCGATTTGCCTGAAATTGTAAATATTCTGGTATTTTAGGCTCACAAAAACGTGTATCGGGTTAGGTTTTTATCGGTCCATTTGGTAATGCATCCATAAAGACCGACTTCACTTCTTGAGGGTATAGAAGGCGCACTGATCATGAAAATTGCTTGAAACTCTATGTAAAATTTCCAGATTTTACTTCGCGGGTGAAAATCTACAGATTTAAGATTTCAAATGAAGACGTTATTTTATAATTTTCTTGCACACTTACAAGAGATGTTAATGATTCCTCTAAAACTCAAACAAAAATGGTTCTTATAAATACAGAATCTGATATAGTCCTCATAGGTGAAATCTTTAAATTTATCTTCGGGAAGTGTCCTCAAGCCCTCCTGAAATTTTAAAGGAAACCCTAATATTTGGTTCATGGTGGTGGGTATTTAAGATTCGGCCCGGCCGAACTTACTGCTGTATATACTTGTTTTTCTTTGCGTGTACATAAGATTTGGCCTGACCGAACTTACGGCCGCATATACTTGTTGTTTTTTTCATATTCACTAATTTTATTACTTCACTTAAAACTTCCAACGTTTTATATTAAAAAAATCTCTTTTAAATAGGTTTCACTGTTTAAAAATTCCACAATCACGGGTTTATGAGTTTCGTAAGGACTTTGACCATGTGTGCCTTCACAGAAAGGAATTTTTGCAAAGTGTTAAACGGATTTCCGGTGTTCATATAAAGTTTGGCACTTGTTTTCCCACATCGAAGAAATAAAATTGCAGGCAGAAGGCACTCAATAATCGTATACAAAACGAAATGGGGTGAGAAAGGTTAAAACTATTTGTCTCTCAAAATAAATTTATAATAAATATGCTTAGCACTCAAGTGGAAGTAAAGAATAAAAGTACAAAGGTAGACAGCGGAGTAAACTGCAGTGCTCAAACTTTTTGAAAACAGGAAGTTGGCAGTAAAAAGCTATTATCCATAATATTAACAATAATGGGTTTCTTGTTTTTTTTTTTAAGAGAAAAACAAAACAATTCTTTTGGTGCCAAGGGTGCATTGTAAACAATGCATGGCATTCTCATTTCAAGTGCCCTACACTTTTAGAATAGTACACACAAAGAGCCAAAAATGTTCCATGTTCCACGTCCAAAGATATTTTGCTGTGAAACCTGATGACACTCTATTCGTAATTGATTGGATTGGTTCCACCAGAATGTCAGACGGGCATCGTCAGATCATCTGAATATTTCACACTTATTACAAAAATACATGGTTTTCGACAAAAAGTTTGAAACTTTAATTCCCAACAGTGAGGCACACAGACCCCAGGGAATAAATTATTCATAGACTTCAATATTAAGCTTCAATATTAAGCTTAAAGTTCAGCTTCCTGTCCAAAATAACGCCAAGGTATTTTGCACACACATCAAAGGGAATTTCAATACCCCCTAAGGAAATGGGCCTAACCGTGGGAGTTTTGCGATCTTTGCAGTACATGACTAGTACTGTATTTGCGGGATTTACCCCCAAGACCATTATCTTTCGCCCATTTCTGAGTCATCCGGAGGGCTCTCTGTATAATATCTCTGATTGTGGATGGGAATTTTCCCTGACTGCTAGCGCCACATCATCTGCTGAAGCCACCACTTTTATCCTTTCTTTTTCTAGGGTAACCAGAAGGTTATTTATAGCAACATTCCAAAGAAGAGGTGATAGAACTCCTCCTTGGGGAGTGCCTCTGTTCACATACCTTTGTATGTTTGCGTGTCCTAGTGTGACCGACATATGTCTCCTCATTAGCAGTTCGTCTAGCAGCCTAAGTATACCTGGATCAACATTCAGAGTTGCCAGTCCATTTAATATCGAGCTCGGATGGATGTTATTGAACGCCCCTTCGATGTCTAGAAATGCCACGATTGTGTATTCATTGACAGATAATGAGCTTTCAATAAAGAAGACTAGTTCATGTAATGCGGTCTCAGTAGACCTGCCCTTCGAGTATACATGCTGTCGTTTCGAAAGCAAACTTGAATCGACGCTAGTTCTAAGATAAATATCTATCATCCTCTCCAGAGTCTTAAGTAGGAATGAGGATAAGCTGATTGGTCGGAAATCCTTCGCACTCGAGTGAGAGCCTTTTCCTGCTCTAGTTATGAAAACGACTTTTGTTTCCCTCCACTTTTCTGGAATATATGCTAAGTTGATACATCCTATATAATATCGCCGACAACCAGGGGATGATTCTGTCAGTCACTGCTTGTAACTCCGCCAGAGTAATTCCAAAGCTACCCAGTAAAAAATTTTGGAAGTTCTTCCAAAGGCACAACTTTAAAAACACTTCCAGAAGATGTACTCCCAACGATGTTCTTTATTTTAACTACACAGGAAGTTCTTTTAATTCAATTTTTTATAACTTGCTTCTTTCATATTTTTAATGGGTAATGTTATTTTTTTTATTTCAAATAGGTTAAAAACAGAGTAAGAATTCATAAAATGGTACAAATTATTTAAATTTTGTCGAAAAAATGGTAAATCCAATCTGAAAAAATTGTGCATTTTTGAAAATATTTGAAGCTAAACGTTTCAGTGTTAGAATCCATTAAAAAATATAAAAAAATATAAAAATTATTTATTTTACAAAATATCTCAGAATTTTTTAATTTACATCCAAGACATTGAATTCGAAGCACACCTAAAGAAGTGATGCAAATTTAGTGCAAGGGCGTTTGCACTCCATTTCAAAGTAATGAAAATGTTCTTTTTGGATCCGGAAGTGGTGCAAAATTGACGCAGAGGCGATGAATTTAACATGGGCTTGTCATAGGATGGAAGTCCTTCATTTCAACAGCCGTTGCACTGAATTTGTTTCACTTCTTTAGGTGTGATCCGAATTCAATGTTTTGGATGTAAATTAAAAAATTCTGTGATATTTTGTCAAATAAATAATTTTTATAATTTTTTATAATTTTTAATGGTTTCTAACGCTTGTCGGAAACGTTTGACCACAAATATTTTTAAAAATTCACAACTTTTTAAATTGGCTTTAGCATTTTTTTCGACAAAATTTAAATGATTTGTACCATTTTATAAATTCTTACTCTGTTTTTAACCTATTTGAAACAAAAAAAGTTTAAATTACTTATTAAAAGTATGAAAAAATCAAGCCATAAAAAATTGATTTAAAAGAACTTCCTGGGTAGTTGAAATAAAGAACATCATTGGGAGTGCATCTTCTGGAAGTGCCTTTAAAGTTGTGCCTTTGGAAGAACTTCCAAATTTTTTTGCTGGGATGGCAAGCCCATGTTAAATTCATCGCTTCTGCATCAATTTGGCACCACTTCCGGATCCAAAAAGAACATTTTCATTACTTTTTTGGCGGCGCCTTTTTTGCTGGGTATTTAACGCCCATTTTAGTCTAGATTCCGATTCTTCGATAGGAAACGACCGCTGAGCACACGTGGCACCGCCAGAACATGGATCAACCGTCTGATTTCCAGGAAAATGTGTGTCCAATAGTACCTCCAGCGTCTCCTCACTGGACGTTGTCCGACGACTACTGTATCTTATTTGGCGTTTAAGCAAATTTAACAAAAGAAATACCAAGTGATAAAATATGTGTCTGGTTTTGCTTATCTCGACTAATCCCGGAATGACGAAGCAAAGTACCGGATTTCGGCAACCATCATTTGGCAACCCCAAACCCAGATATCCAACTAATTCGATTACCTTATAAGGTATAATAGAGTGCGAATTGAATTACCTAAAATAGTACACTCTTGTTTTTTTTTTTGGAAATTTACTTAAATATTATCAATTGTTCCCAAAGAAGTTGCCACATATGATATCATCAAACTCTCTCTCGCTGTCATAATCTTACCACAAAGATGAGCAACAAAAAAAAAAAAAAAAACAAAAAAAAAAAACAAAAAACTTTAGTTACTTTTCAATTTCGTTTTATTCCCACTTCTTGTCCCCTGGTGTAAAGTGTATGCTAGAAAACCAATTTAGTTTTATGGGAAAATATTTTTTAAAATGTTTTTTAATAAAAATGTCAACATAAAAATTCCACTTAACTATCATAAGGATTTCTTTTGGTGTCCCCAATGTACGTTGGGGGCATTGAAGGAGGGCTGGGGGCATAACTTACTATTAAATTGTCTCATAGACCCTTAGAGAGAGAGAGAGAAAAAAAAACACTTACGTAGGTATAAGAACGCCATAGCCCAAACTAAGTATGAGATGGCATCAAAAGGGACAATTTCATCGTTTTTAGTCAATTTTATTTTTCTTTCCCCCTACCACTCTATGGAGAATTCCTTATTTTTCTAAGAAAATGTAGACCTCATATGGGTTATTTCATATGTCACCACTTCAAATACACTAACGAACCTCACCCTGTTGCTCAAAATTTTTTGTGTGGTTGAATATCACACAAAGGGCAGTAAATTTACTCTAATAATAAAGGGTTTCCCAACAAGAGTTATTATTTGGAATCGCAAGGGTTTTTAGAAGCCGTCACTTTTTCAACAATGAATTACTCGTAAAATTACTAAAATTCACTACAAACTACAAATAAGTCACGGAACTCGCTAAGCATTCGGATATATGAAATTTGAAGAGATTGGTGATAAAACACCCCAATTATCACCAGATCGGTAATAAATTTATATAGAATTTATATCTAAATCAATATCTACATTAAAATCTATAGCAATTGACTTTGAGCCGAGATAAGATCCCTTGCAAAACTCAAACTGCGAGCTGTACTTTGCATACAAAAGTAAATGAACAGACAGACGGACATAGCTAAATCGACTCAGTATTTAATTCCAAGACGATCGATATACTAAACGATGGATCTCAGACTGGTACTTCTTGGCATTACATAGAAATGCATAATCTTATGCGAATCTAACAATCACAAAAGCCGAAAAATGAGCTGGACTGATTAGGCCAAAGCCACTTCCGTGACATAGCCACAAGTAGCAAAATTGTTCCATATGAGGCTTGGAAATCCGAAGCGATATTGTTGAAACGCCTCTCCATCGTCAATGTGTGACTGTTTGGTGCAGTCTATGATCCAGCAGGTTCATCTATGAGTGGATTTCTTTACACAGAGACGATTAATAATTTTTATGGTTGGAATCAGTGTTGCCGTTAGTCACAAATTTGCCACTTTTTCAATTTTTGTCAATTTTTTTTTATATGGAAAATTTTATCAAAATTTTATAACTATAGAACATTTTGTCAATATTTTATTTATATAGAAAATTTTTTCAAAATTTTATTTCTGTAGGAATTTTGTCAAAATTTTATTTCTATAGCAAATTTTGTCAAAATTTTATTTCTATAGAAAAGTTTGTTTCTATAGAGAAATTTGTCAAAATTTAATTTCTATTAAAAAATTTGTCAAAGTTTTAATTCTATAGAAAATTAATCAAAATTTTAGTCAAAATTTTATTTCTATAGATACTTTTGTGAAAATTTTGGTTCTTTAAACAATTTAGTCAAAATTTTATTTGTATATGAAATTTATTCAAAATTTTTTTTCTATAGGAAATTTAGTCAAAATTTGTTTTCTAAAGGAAATTTAGGTAAAATTCTATTTCTATAGGAAATTTAGCCAACATTTTATTTCTGTAGGGAATTTTATCAAAATTTTATTTCTATAGAAAATTTAGACAAAATTTTATTTCTTTAGGAAACTTCGCCAAAATTTTATTTTTATAGGAAATTTTATCAAAATTTTATTTCCATAGGAAATTTCGTCAAAATTTTATTTCTATAGGGAATTTTATCAAAATTTCATTTCTGTAGAAAATTTTGTCAAAATTTTACTTCTATAGGAAATTTCGTCAAAAGTTTATTTTTATAGGAAATTTTACCAAAATTTTCCAAAATTTTATTTCTATAGGAAATTTTGTCAAAATTTCACTTCTATAGACATTTTTATCAAAATGTTATTTCTATAGGAAGTTTTATCAAAATTTTATTTCTATAGGAAATTTCATCAAAATTGTATTTCTATAGAACATCTTGTAAAAATTTTTTTATAAGACTATTTGTCAAAATTTTATTTCTATAAAAAATTTTGTCAAAATTTTATTTCTATAGAATATTTTATCAAAATTTTGTTTCTATATAACATTTGTCAAAATTTTATTGTTATAGGAAATGTTGTCAATATTCAATTTTTAGAGAAAATTTTTGTTAACATTTTATTTCTACAGAAAAAAATTTTGTCAAAATTTTATTTCTATAGGAAATTTAGTCAAAATTCTATTTCTATAGGAAATTCCATCAAAATTTTATTTTTATAGGAAATTTTATCAAAATTTTATTTCAATAGAAAATTTTTCCATAATTTATGTCTATAGGAAATTTTGTCAAAATTGTGTTTCAATAACAAATTTTGTCAAATTTTTTTTATAAGAATATTTGTCAAAATTTTATTTCTAGAAAATTTTGTCAAAATTTTGTTTCTATAAAAACTTTTGTCAAAATTTTATTTCTATAGAATATTTTATCAAAATTTTGTTTCTATATAACATTTGTCAAAATTTTATTGTTATGGGAAATTTTGTCAATATTTAATTTTTAGAGAAAAATTTTGTTAACATTTTATTTCTACAGAAAAAAATTTTGTCAAAATTTTATTTCTATAAGAAATTTAGTCAAAATTTTATTTCTATAGGAAATTCTGTCAAAATTTTATTTTTATAGGAAATTTTATCAAAATTTTATTTCTATAGAATATTTTTCCAAAATTTATATCTATAGGAAATTTTGTCAAAATTGTGTTTCTATTACAAATTTTGTCAGAAATTTTATTTCTATAAGAAATTTTGTCAAAATTTTATTTCCGTAGAAAATGTTGTCAAAATTCTATATGTATAGGAAATTTTTTTCAAATTTTTGTTCCTATAGAAAATGTTTTCAAAATTTTATTTCTATAGACAATTTTATCAAAATTTTATTTCTAGGCAAATTTGAGAAGTACCTCTTAGTTGGGGAGGAATATTTTGCAAAGTCTATTATAACATCAAAATATCGACCATTTTTGGTAGAATTCAATTCAGTCAAAGTTTTATTTCTATATGAAATTTAGTCAAAATATTATTTCTATAGGAAATTCCGTCAAAATTTTATTTTTATAGGAAATTTTAGCAAAATTTTATTTCAATAGAAAATTTTTCCAAAATTTATTTCTATAAGAAATGTTGTCAAAATTGTATTTCTATTAAAAATTTTGTCAAAAATTTATTTCTATAAGAAATTTTGTCAAAATTTTATTTCCGTAGAAAAGTTTGTCACAATTTTATTTCTATAAAAAATTTTGTTAAAATATTATTTCTATAGAAAATTTTGTCAAAATGTTATTTCTAGACAAATTCGAGAAGTACCTCTTAGTTGGGGAGAAATATTTTGCAAAATCTACCATAACATCAAGATTTCAACCGATCTTGCAGACAGTAAAATATCGAGCATTTTTGGTAGAACTCAATTTAGTCAAAATTTTATTTCTTTATAAAATTTAGTCAAAATTTTATTCTTTAGGAAATTTAGTCAACATTTTATTTCTAAAGGAAATTTAGACAAAATTCTATTTCTATAGGAAATTTAGACAAAATTTTAATTCTATAGGGAATTTTATCAAAATTTTATTTCTAGAGAAACTTTTGTCAAAATTTTATTTCTATAAGAAATTTTGTCAAAATTTTATTTCTATAGTAAATTTTGTCACAATTTAATTTCTATAAAAAATTTTGTTAAAATTTTATTTCTATAAGAAATTTTGTCAAAATTTTATTTCTATAGAAAATTTTATCAAAATTCTATTTGTATAGGAAATGTAGACAAAATGTTATTTCTATAGAAAATGTTTGTTAAAATGTTATTTCTATAGAAAATTTAGTCAACATTTTATTTCTAAAGGAAATTTAGACAAAATTCTATTTCTATAGGAAATTTAGACAAAATTTTATTTCTATAGGGAATTTTATCAAAATTTTATTTCTATAGAAACTTTTGTCAAAATTTTATTTCTATAGGAAATTTCGTCAAAATTTTATTTTGATAGGAAATTTTATCAAAATTTTATTTCTATAGAAATTTTTTCCAAAATTTTATTTCTATAAGAAATTTTGTCACAATTTTATTTCTATAGAAATTTTGCCACAATTTCATTTCTATAGAAAATTTTGTCAAAATTTATACCTATAGAAAATTTTGTCAAAATTTATATCTATAGAAAATTTTGTCAAAATTTTATTTCTATTAAAAATTTTGTCAAAAGTTTATTTCTATAAGAAATTTTGTCAAAATTTTATTTCTATAGAAACTTTTGTCATAATTTTATTTCTATAAATTTTTTTTTAATTTTATTTCTATAGAAAGTTTTGTTAAAATTTTATTTCTGTAGAAAATTTTATCAAAATTTTGTTTCTGTATAACATTTTGTCAAAATTTTATTGTTGTCAATATTTTATTTTTATAGAAATTTTTGTCAACATTTTATTTCTACAGAAAAAATTTTTTCAAAATTTTATTTCCCTAGAAAATGTTTTCGAAATTTAATTTCTATAGAAAATGTTTGTCAAAAATTTATATCTATAGGATATTTTGTCAAAATTTTATTTCTATGGAAATTTTTGTTAAAATTTTATTTCTATAGAAAATTTGGTAAAATTTTATTTCTAGGCGAAATTTGAGAAGTACTTGTTAGTTGGGGAGGAATATTTTGCAAAATCTATCATAACATCAAGATTTCAACCGATCTTGCACACTGTAAAATATCAACCATTTTTGGTTGAATTCTACCAACTGTGACAATAGTGGATCGGAGCCTTAATAAATAGGGAGACTGCCCATCCAAATAAAAAAATTGTCTATAATGTATAAATCGTGTTACTCTTGCGAACTATCAATTTCAAAGACCAATTTTTCATGGTATGGAGATAAAGTGATTATTATGATAATTTAGATCAAATTAAAAAAATCGATTTTACAATTTTATTTTAAAATCCATATAAATGCATGTAATTCGTATTTATCGTCTATAAAAAAATGTGACTCTATTTTAAATCTGGTGTGCCAACTTTTGCTTGGGATGACACATTTTGGGATGCTATTGATAAAAATAATAAAAAATTTCCAAAAAAATATTTGAAAATATCAATATTTCGGCAGGCTTAGACTTTGTCGTAAATATTGCCTAGGATCATTAAAAAAAATACGTAGAGATAAAAGTCAAAAATGTTAAGAAAATTTTATTTTTGTTAGTTTTTATCCACATTTTTTTCGCAAAATCAATGCTGTGAATGCTTAAGAAGATGACTTTAACCCTATGACTAACCCATGCAAAGTTCATTGTTTCTGATCCAAATTTAGCACCACTTTGGGGTCCAAAAAGATCATTTACATTGCTTTTGTCGCTACGCTTTTTTGCTGGACTATTTTTCTTTGAAATATTTGCATATTTTCATGCGCCACTTAGAATAGTTTGCATAGTTTGCACATGTACACACGATTATGTTTTGAAGAACTAATTCACATCTTTAATCTTAACGTGATTCGGGGCCAAAGTTTAGAAAATCTATTGAAGTATAAATAGAATTGATTACAAAGTGGCACACCATTACAAAAAAAAGTGGTACAAAAATGAAAAATGTATGACATTTAGTGGCAAAACAAAAAAACATATAATAAAGTGGAAAGAAATTTGTACAACGGTAACCAGAGTTATTGTGAAATGTTTTAAATAAATGTTGGTCCAAAATCCGTCTAGAAATGTTCATGTGATTGGCGCCTTGTCAAAAAGCCAAGTTCAAACATCAAATAATAACATACATTTATGGGTACTTTTCCCTTCTCATATCATAATGTATTTAAGTGAACATATGTACCGCCTGAAAGTATGCCGAGAAATTTTTCTATATAAGGTGCATCGGGTCAGTGCCTTAAATTGTTAATTAAGAGGAGAGATTTTCGATGAAATGGAGATACAACGGCTGTTAGATAAATTAAGAAATATAAGTTTTCAAAATTCATATAAAAATAAATATCACTGACCTTTGAGACCAATTATTGTCGCAATATGGAATGACCCATATATATGTATCTACCATATGAATACTCGTATGACTGTTTATCATAAGCATTTCAGATATTGTTATTTTGCGATAAGCAACCAAAACCATAAACGTTAACGCCAATACCAAGGGCAAAATAGAAAAAGAATCAAGATTGGTATGAGAAGAAAAAGAATTTGTTTTTTTGCAATATTTTTAATATAATCATAATATGCAAAAATACCAAAAATTCAATAGCACATATTTTTCTCTTGTGCTGTTGCTATTCTGCGTGTGATAGTGCGGCCACCCTTTCTGACACCCACTATTCTTGCCTGCTAGAGAGAAAAAAAGAGTCCTTTGGCCATGGTCCTTTGTGCGATTATGTATAGCGATGTTGTTGTTGTTGTTTACACTACTGATGAAGACTATTCACTGAAATTCAATGTTATTTTTTAATATGATACGCATAATCTTGGAATATGTGAAAACAATTGTTGTGGTTTGTTTTTAATATGGGAATATCCTT
The DNA here is from genome assembly GCF_050003625.1 of Haematobia irritans. Taxonomy (NCBI): domain Eukaryota; kingdom Metazoa; phylum Arthropoda; class Insecta; order Diptera; family Muscidae; genus Haematobia; species Haematobia irritans. The sequence continues at coordinate 27,043,762 of NC_134401.1, forward strand.
GAACGCTGGCTTTACATCGTTGTTTGTGGTGTGTGTTTTAGTGCTTCATTTTGGACGTAAGTGTCCTGTAAGTGTGAATAGGTATAAGAGCATGAGATAGAGGGAAATTATTTGATAAAATATTTAGTGAAGATTTTGATTGGATTAAGTTGATTCGACTTAGCTGGAATATGAAAGAAAAACTGGTACACTAGTATGGATAGCAAGCCATTTTCAATACAGAGGGTTACAACTAAACATGTAATATTCGGCTTTTTAAGATTTTTCTAAAAAGTTATGAAGCCGTGCTTCCTTCAAATTAGACCTCCAAACTTCATGCAAAAATTGATTCATATCGATCCATAATTATGTAGAGACCCCATATAAACCGATTCCCAAATTTTACCTCGGGAACCTCTTGGAGGAGTAAATTTCAACTGACACGGTTGCCTCGTGAGCCATAAATAATTTAACAAAATATGGAAAAATTTTTACTAAAAAACTAACAAACAAAAAATCTTATTTTGCAAAATTCTTATTCTATAGAATATTTTCTCATAATTTTATTTCTAACGAAAAATTTGTCAAAATTTTATTTCTATAGAAAATTTTGTCAAAATTTTATTTCCATAGAAAATTTTGTAAATTTTTTTTCTATAGAATATTTTTGTCCATTCGATTTGTTTTGTTATTGTTTTTTTTTTTTTTGTTCTTTAATCATTGTTGTTGTTTTTTTGATTTCAGCTTAAAACCATCCATTGACTAAACTACAAGTGAAGCTTAACCAACAATAACAAAACACATCGAATGAAAGAAAGAAGAGGAAGCACGCCCAAAATAAAACCCAGCCAACTGCACTCAAATCGATGATTTGACAGTGGCATAGGAAAAGAGATATGTTTGTTTCGAATTTATTTCGACATAAGCCGGCTATCATACAAAACCTTTTTTCGGAAGGTTCAAGTGTGGTTCATTGTTGGGTTTAATGAACTGCCTGAATTTATTCTGATAATTGGTTGATAGTTTTGCTGCAAGTAGAGGATGCTGATGAGGAATGTGGTAATTCCGAAACGTGCGTCCATCCAACCATCTTGCAGTCTATAGGGCTTTGCCCAAATAAATTTGACAAACATTCTTTTGCTTTGTTGGTTAAGCTACACTTGTTAGTCAATGTATGGCTGAAATCAATAAACAACAACAATGATAGAATATTTTGTATAAATTTTATTTCTATAGAAAATGTTGTCAAAATTTTATTTTTATAAAAAATTTTGTCAAAAATTTATTTTGATAGCAAAATTTGTCAAAATTGTATTTTTGTAGAAAAAAAGTTTTATTTCTATGGAAAATTCTGTCAAAATTTTATTTTTATAGAAAATTTTGTCACAATTTTATTTCTAAAAAAAAATTTGCCAAATTTTATTTCTGTAGAAAATTTTGTCAAAATTTTATTTCCGTAGAACTTTGTAAAAATTTATTTCAATAGAAACTTTTGTCAAAATTTTATTTCTTTAGAAAATTTTGTCAAAATTTAATTTTTATAAGCAATTTTGAAAAAATTTTATTTTTATAGAAAATTTTGTCAAAATTTTATTTCTATAGAATATTTTGTCAAAATTTTATTACAATAGAAGATTTTGTCATAATTTTATTTCTATAGAAAATTTTGTCAATTTTTTTTCTATAGAAAATGTTGTCATAATTTGATTTCTATACAAAATTTTCTCATAATTTTATTCCTATAGAAAATTTTGTCAAAATTTTATTTTTATTGAAAATTTTGTCAAAACTTTAATTCCATAGAAAATTTTGTCAAAACTTTTTCTATAGAAAATGTAGTCATAATTTTATTTCTATAGAAAATGTTGTCAAAAATTTTTTTTATTAAAAATTTTGTCAAAATTTTATTTTGACAGAAAATTTTGTCAAAATTGTATTTCTGTAGAAAATTTTGTCCAAATTTTATTTCTATTGAAAAATCTGTCAAAATTTTATTTCTATAGAAAATTTTGTCAAAATTTTATTTCTATAGAAAATTTTGTCAAAATTTTATTTCTATAGAAAATTTTGTCAAAATTTTATTTCTATAGAAAAATTTTTAAAAGATTTATTTCAAAAGAAAATTTTGTCAAAATTTTATTTAAAAAAAAAAGTTGTCAAAATTTTATTTCTATAGAATATTTTATCAAAATTTAATTTCAATAGAAGATTTTGTCAAAATTTTATGTCTATAGAAACATTTGTCAATATTTTATTTCTATAGGAAATTTTTCAAAATTGTATATCCACACGAAATTTTGTCAATTTTTTTTTCTATAGAAAATGTTGTCATAATTTTATTTCTATAGAAAATTTTCTCATAAATTTATTTCTATAGAAAATGTTGTCAAAATTTTATTTTTATTAAAAATTTTGTCAAAATTTTATTTTGATAGAAAATTTTGTCAAAATTTTATTTCTGTAGGAAATTTTCTCAAAATTGTATTTCTATAGAAAATTTTGTCAAAATTTTACTCCTATAGAAAATTTTGTCAAAATTTAATTTTTATAAAAAATTTTGTAAAAATTTTATTTCTATAGAAAATGTTGTCAACATTTTATTTATTTCTATAGAAAATTCTGTCAAATTTTTTTTTCTATAGAAAATTCTGTCAAAATTTTATTTCTATAGAAAATTTTGTCAAGATTTTATTTCTATAGAAAATTTTGTCAAGATTTTACTTCTATAGAAAATGTTATTAAAATTTTATTTTTATTAAAAATTTTGTCAAAATTTTATTTTGATAGAAAATTTTGTCAAAATTTTATTTCTTTAGAAAATTCTGTCAAAATTGTATTTCTATAGAAAATTTTGTCAAAATTTTATATCTATAGAAAATTTTGTCAAAATTGTATTTCTATAGAAAATTTTGTCAAAATTGTATTTCTGTAGAAATTTTTTTTTCAGAATTTTATTTTTGTAGAAAGTTTTGTCAATTTTTTTTCCGTAGAACTTTCTCAAAAATTTTTTTTCTAGAAAATTTTGTCAAAATTCAATTTTTATAAGAAAAAATTTATTTCAATAGAAAATTTTGTCAAAATTTAATTTTAATAGAAGATTTCGTCAAAATTTTACAAAATTTTCAACATTTTATTTCTATAGAAAATTTTGTCTAAATTTTATTTCTATAGAAAATCTTCTCATAATTTTATTTCTATAGAAAATGTTGTCATAATTTTATTTTTAATAAAAATTTTGTCAAAATTTTATTTCTATAGAAAATTTTGTCAAAATTTATTTCTATAGAAAATTTTATCAAAATTTTATTTCTATAGAAAATTTTGTCAAAATTTTATTTCTATAGAAAATTTTGTCAAAATTTTATTTCTATAGAAAATTTCGTCAAAATTTTATTTCTATAGAAAATTTTGTCAAAATTGTATTTCCATAGAAAATTTTGTCAAAATTTTATTTCTATAGAAAGTTTTCTCATAATTTTATTTCTATAGAAAATGTTGTCAAATTTTATTTTTATTAAAAATTTTGTCAAAATTTTATTTTGATAGAAAATTTTGTCAAAATTTTATTTGTATAGAAAATTTTGTCAAAATTTTATTTCTTAAGATAATTTTGTCAAAATTTAATTATTATAAGAAATTTTGTAAAAATTTTATTTCTATAGAAAATTTTGTCAAAATTTATTTCTATAGAAACTTTTACAAAATTTTATTTCAATAGAAGATTTTGTCACAATTTTATTTCTATAGAAAATTTTGTGAAAATTTTATTTCTATAGAAAATTTTGTCAAAATTTTATTTCAATAGAAGATTTTGTCAAAATGTTATTTTTATAGAAAATTGTGTCAAAATTTATTTTTTATAAGAAATTTTGTAAAATTTTTATTTCTCAAAAGGATTTTTGTCGAAATTTTATTACTATATAAAATTTTGTTAATTTTTTATTTTGTTGGACAGCTATATGCTGTTTAATCTACCTAAATTTGGTAAAATTCTACCAACTGTGGTAAGCGTGCTTACCGAGCCTCCTGGAAGAACAAATCTAACCCGATCCAGTTGAAGTTCGGTTCGTGAAGTTAATATGTTATATGCCCTCCAGGTTAGGTTAAGGTTTGACCTAAGATTTAACTTCGGAAGCCTCATAAAGAAACAAATTTGATCTGACTGTTTGAAATCTTGCCTTCTCATTACTATGCGAAAATTGATGCATATCGGTTCATAATTCACATGTAGAGGAATCGCTATATAAAACGCTGAAAATGTAAAGGGGGCTTTAAAAGTATTTATTCTGTCTTTGTTATCCAACATAGTCTTCATATGGACTAACATACAATTTAGAAAACAATGTTACCATGCCATCGGTAATTGTTAGCATAAGCCAAAAAATTCTATTGTGGACGAAAGTTTTTAGTAGAGCTTTGGTAAAGGGTACATAAGATTCGGCCTAGCCGAACTTTCGCCCGTATTTACTTGTTTTAATTTTAGAAGGTCGAGACGATATATGTGGCATTGTCGCAGGGTAAATTCGAACGATTCGAATTTGACAAAGCGGAAGACCTATTCCTCTCGAAAGAGAGGAATAGGCTCAAAATTTTGTCTGTTTCCATTGTGGTCTTCTGCAGGTAGTCCCAGAATTCCAGGAAACTGTCGCCTTTCGAGCCATAAGACAGTCAGGAATAGGCTCAAAATTTTGTCTGTTTCCATTGTGGTCTTCTGCAGGTAGTCCCAGAATTCCAGGAAACTGTCGCCTTTCGAGCCATAAGACAGTCTCCGTCTTCAGTATATTGATCCCTTTTGTCTCCCCTATTGTGCAATAGATCCACATATGGGATATCAAATCGCTAACTTCAAATAGTCTATAATGTCCGGCTATTGGACCCTATATTTTATAGACTTAAGCTTATTTGTTTTCTTTGCCCTCTTGGACCATAGCTACAATAAAGAAAATTGTCCTTGGCACTACACACCAAAAAAAAAAATGGAAAGTTATCAAAGCCAAACAAGGTTGTTAATAAACATCTATAAAAATGTAAATGAGCTTCTTACGATTTGGATGCTCCTTTGTCCCAAACTTGTAGCGAAAACAACAAACTTCACATCTATTGTCTTGGGCTGAGTGTCTGGCAGACTGTAACAATTTCTTTGGTGGTATTATGCTGATTGTCATCGATATTGTTATGCTATTATTAAATTTTGTATTCAGTTTTTTTACGTCCTCAGCCTAAAATTCTTTTTTCTCCTCTCTGGAGGATATTTTTAGAGTTTTTGTGTGGTCGTAAATGATCCAGACATAAATTTAATTCGTTACGATGATAAAGGTTGGCACAAAATGTATGTATATACAAAAATTGCATGCTCTTATAATAAGGAAACGGAAATGATGCAAAAAAACACAATATAGGTTACAGCCAGCCTAAAAGTTGGCAATATTTTCTAATATTTTATGTATGATGTCAAGAATATATTTTCCATATATTTCTGCCGGTTGTAATGCCCTACATGAACAGAAAGCCACTTGAAAATTGTGTCAATTGATTATTTTTCTGCTGTAAGGACCATAAGGAAGGCAAGTGAGAGCCAATATGAGAATAACAGTAATTGGGGCATTTCCATAATTTTCCATATTTTGTTTTGTTTTTTTTTTTTTTTTCGAGTAAAGAAGGCAACCTACAACATTCATATTTATGTATGTCGCAATGAGCATAAAACGACATAATTTTACATGGTGTGAAATTAAGTTCTTTCTGTCTTGTTATAGTCCTCCGCATACATTTAAATAATCACTTTATGGTCAAGATATATTCGTTCAGGACGTGTGAATTTGAAGATCGGCTATAAATTTCCATAATATGGCCACATTTGTGAGAATCGGAAGCTTTACCCAATGACAAATCCAGTCTTTCTGTAGTCAGAATTTCATTCTAGGCGGTCATGATCAGCTCAGCTATAATACCATAGAGTCGGGCAGTATTCATTGATAAGAGAGAAATTCACCATAATTGTATGAATATTTGTTGTTAAGAAGGCAATCGGCCAGGTCTAGCAGCTTATACGGGGATTTTGAATAAAACACACCAGCTTAACAAGAGACTTGATTTATTACGGCAAAGTGTATTAACATATATATTAAAATTCCTACATGAAAATAGTGAAGTACTTTTTGGTATGGAAACCACTAAATGTATTTTGCAAATATTCGGACTATAAATCTACCTCCAGATCACGGCACATTGGCAGACACTGTAAAAAAGGCGAATACCAAGGGACGCTACTTGATAATTACTTTACAAAATTTCGATAATTAAAATTAGACAACAAATAAATATATTTAGACGATTAGTAATTAATTCTTATCTAAATATCCGATACAGCGTTGCCAGACGTAAATTAAAACAAGTATATACGGCCGTAAGTTCGGCCAGGCCGAAGCTTATGTACCCTTCACCATGGATTGCGTAGAAACTTCTACTGAAGACTGTGATCCACAATCGAATTACTTGGGTTGCGGTAACACTTGCCGATGGCAAGGTATCTTAAAACTTCCTAACACCGTAATATATACCACATAGTCATATTAAATACATATATAATTAAGTTTAAAGTTTCTATAGAAATAAAATTTTGACAACATCTTCTATAGAAGTAAAATTTGGAAAAAAATCTATAGAAATAAAATTTTGACAAAATCTTCTATAGAAATAAAATTTTGACAAAAGTTTCTACAGAAATAAAATGTTGACAAAATGTTCTATAGAAAAAACATTTTGACAATGTTTTCTATAAAAATAAAATTTTGGTAGATTGGCTCGAGTGGCAACCATGATCATGAACCGATATCATATGCTGACACCACGTACCAAATTTCAAACGGATCGGATGAAATTTGCTTCTCTTAGAGGCTCCGCAAGCCAAATCAGGGGATCGGTTTATATGGAGGCTATATATAATTATGGACCGATGTGGACCAATTTTCGCATGGTTGTTAGAGATCATATACTAACACCATGTGCCAAATTTCAGCCGGATCGGATGAAATTTGGTTTTCTTAGAGGCTCCGCAAGCCAAATCGGGGGATCGGTTTATATGGGGGCTATACGTAATTATGGACCTATATGGACCAATTTCTGCATGATTGTTAGAGACCATATACTAACACCATGTACCAAATTTCAGCCGGATCGGATGAAAGTTGCTTCTCTTAGAGCAATCACAAGCCAAATTTGGGGGTCCGTTTATATGGGGACTATACGTAAAAGGCGACCGATATGGACCAATTTCTGCATGATTGTTAGAGACCATATACTAACACCATGTACCAAATTTCAGCCGGGTCGAATGAAATTTGCTTCTCTTAGAGCAATCGCAAGCCAAAGTTGGGGGTCCGTTTATATGGGGGCTATACGTAAAAGTGGACCGATATGGCCCATGTACAATACCATCCGACCTACATCAATAACAACTACTTGTGCCAAGTTTCAAGTCGATAGCTTGTTTCGTTCGGAAGTTAGCGTGATTTCAACAGACGGACGGACGGACGGACATGCTCAGATCGACTCAGAATTTCACCACGACCCAGAATATATATACTTTATGGGGTCTTAGAGCAATATTTCGATGTATTACAAACGGAATGACAAAGTTCATATACCCCCATCCTATGGTGGAGGGTATAAAAAGGCCGATTAAATACGTATATAATCAGTTTGACAATATTTTCTATAGAAATAAAATTTTGACAAAATTTTCTAGAAAAATGAATTTTGACTAAATTTTCTAGAGAAATAAATTTTGACTAAATTTTCTATGGAAATAAAATTTTGACAAAATTTTCTATAGAAATAAAATTTTGACAAAATTTTGATAAAATTTTCTATAGAAATAAAATTTTGACAAAACTTATTATAGGAATAAAATTCTGACAAAATTTACTATAGAAATAAAATTCTGACAAAATTTACTATAGAAATAAAATTTTGACAAAATTTTCTAGAGAAATAAATTTTGACTAAATTTTCTATGGAAATAAAATTTTGACAAAATTTTGATAACATTTTCTATGGAAATAAAATTTTGACAAAATTTGTTATAGGAATAAAATTCTGACAAAATTTACTATAGAAATAAAATTTTGATAAAATTCTCTATAGAAATTAAATTTTTGTCAAAATTTTCTATAGAAATAAAATGTTGACAAAATTTTCTATGGAAATAAAATTTTTACAAAATTTTCTATGGAAATAAAATTTTTATAAAATTTTCTATAGAAATAAAATTTTGACAAAATTTTCCAAGAAATACAATTTTGACTAAAATTTTTATAGAAATAAAATCTTGATAAAATTGTCTATGGAAATAATATTTTGGTAGATTATTTTTGGAATATGGACCAATTTTTGTGTGATTGGAAGTCTGTTTTTCTGAAGGCTATATATAACTACAGACCGATTGTTTGACATAGTTCTTAGCGGACATATACTAGCACAATGTGCCAAATTCCAACAGAAACGGGTGAAATTTGCTCCTCCAAGAGAATCCAAAACCAAATCTGGGGATCGGTTTATATGGGGGCTATATAACGATATGGACCAATTTTGGAAAGACCATATATTAACACCACGTACCAAATTTCAACCGGATTGGATGAATTTTGCTCCTCCAAGAGGCTCCGGAGGTCAAATCTGGGGATCTGGATATGGACCAATTTTTGCATGGTTGTTAGAGACTATATACTTACACCACGTACCAAATTTAAACTGGATCGGATGAAATTTGCTTCTCTGAGAGGCTCCGCAATTCAATATATATAATTATGGACCGGCCTGAAACAATTTTTGCATGGTTGTTAGAGGTCACGTATCAAATTTCAATAGGATATGATGAAATTTGTTTCTCTAAGAGGCTCCGCAAGCCAAATCTGGGGGTCGGTTTATATGGAGGCTATACGTAAAAGTGGTCCAATATGGCCCATTTGCAATACCATCCGACCTACATCAATAACAACTACTTGTGCCAAGTTTCAAGTCGATAGCTTGTTTCGTTCGGAAGTTAGCGTGATTTCAACAGACGGACGGACGGACGGACATGCTCAGATCGACTTAGAATTTCACCACGACCCAGAATATATATACATTATGGGATCTTAGAGCAATATTTCGATGTGTTACAAACGGAATGACAAAGTTAATATACCCCCATCCTATGGTGGAGGGTATAAAAAGGCCGATTAAATACGTATATAATTCAGTTTGACAACATTTTCTATAGAAATAAAATTTTGACAAAATTTTCTATAGAAATAAAATGTTGACAAAATTTTCTTGAGAAATAAATTTTGACTAAATTTTCTATGGAAATAAAATGTTGACAAAATTTTCTATAGAAATAAAATTTTGACAAAATTTTGATAACATTTGCTATGGAAATAAAATTTTGACAAAATTTGTTATAGGAATAAAATTCTGACAAAATTTACTCTAAAAATAAAATTTTGACAAAATTTTCTATAGAAATTAAATTTTTGTCAAAATTTTCTATAGAAATAAAATGTTGACAAAATTTTCTATGGAAATAAAATTTTTACAAAATTTTCTATGGAAATAAAATTTTTATAAAATTTTCTATAGAAATAAAATTTTGACAAAATTTTCTATAGAAATAAAATTTTGACAAAATTTTCTATAGACATAAAATGTTGACAAAATTTTTTATAGAAATAATATTTTGGTAGATTATTTTTGGGGATATGGACCAATTTTTGTGTGATTGGAAGTCCATTTTTCTGAGGGCTATATATAACTACAGACCGATTGTTTGGCATAGTTCTTAGCGGACATATACTAGCAAAATGTGCCAAATACCAACTGAATCGGGTGAAATTTGCTCCAACAAGAGACTCCAAAACCAAATCTGGGGATCGGTGTATATGTGGGGCTATATAACGATATGGGCCAATTTTGGAATGGTTGTTAAAGGCCATATATTAACACCATGTACCAAATTTCAACCGGATCGGATGAATTTTGCTCCTCCAAGAGGCTCCGGAGGTCAAATCTGGGAAACGCTTTATATGGGGGCTATATATAATTATGAACAATTTTTGCATATACTTACACCACGTACCAAATTTAAACTGGATCGGATGAAATTTGCTTCTCTGAGAGGCTCCGCAATTCAAATCTGGGGATCGGTTTCTATGGGGCTATATATAATTATGGACCGGTCTGAACCAATTTTTGCATGGTTGTTAAAGACCATATACCAACACCACGTGTCAAATTTCAATCGGATATGATGAAATTTGTTTCTCTGAGAGGCTTAGCAAGCCAAATCTGGGGGTCGGTTTATATGGAGGCTATACGTAAAAGTGGTCCAATATGGCCCATTTGCAATATCATCCGACCTACATGAATAACAACTACTCATGCAAAATTTCAAGTCGATAGCTTGTTTCGTTCGGAAGTTAGACGGACGGACGGACATGCTTAGATCGACTCAGAATTTCACCACGACCCACAATATATATACTTTATGGGGTCTTAGAACAGTATTTCGATGTGTTACAAACGGAATGACAAAGTTAATATACCCCCCATCCTATGGTGGAGGGTATAAAAAAAGTTTACTTGGATCCAAAGATTTTGAGCTTCCTTTAAAGATTTTGGTATTGATTCCGAGCAAAAGATGTGACTTCTTTAAAATAAAAACATTTTGTAGCGACTTATCTGGTTTTAAATTTAGGATCAATAAAATTAAAATTAGGATACAGATCTCATTCATCGAATTTTCATTCTCTTTTCGCGGTATATTAACAAATTTATTCACATACAAACAAATGTGAATTTAAAAATCTAAATAATAACAAATACTTCAAAATAAAAAAGATTTTCTCAATGCCGAAAAAAAACTTTAAACCAAATATGCTAAATCCTTAAAACAATTCTTAGCCGATATTTGAATCGTTTTTATCTTAAATATAGAGATTCAATATTTCAGTTAATTTAAGGACAATTTCATTAAATCAAAAATGTGTTTCTGTACTTTAAGGAAAATTTGCTTTAATTCAAAGACATGCTGCTTTATTGGAGGGACGCAACTTTACAAAATTTGTATCCTAAATGTAATGAAACAAACATTTTTGCAGCAAAGATTAGAAACTTTATTTTAATTAAAATTTCATTATTTTAAAGAAATTTGTCCTTAATATTTTGTAAATTGCGCATCGTAAAATTTAGTTTGCGTAATCTTTAATATCACCAAAATATTTTTTTCAGTGTGTAATTTCTTTTATTTCATTATAAAAATTAAAAAAAAAGATATGTTCATCTATTACAACTATCATTAGCTTTGTCCACTTTTTATATAGGAAAGTGAATAAAGAAATAAAACAAACTGACTTCCTAAACTCAAGGCAAAATGCCAACAAAACTATTTGTAATTCTGGATCAAATTTATACTACTAAGTTTTTTTTTTTTTTTTGATATTATATATAGGTCGCATTTGTTTCATGAAAAATATATACAGGTTTTGCAACTGATTCAAACTACATCGAAAAACAAACAAATATTATTATTTACATAATTTTCTAGACGTTGGTTTTATTTTCGAAACTAGTGAGAACTATAACACTCACAGCTTTGTTTATCAATATTTGCATATGTGCAAAATTTATGAATATTTTATAGCCTGAACACAAAAACAAAAACAAATAGCAATTTACTATGGAATTAGAGTAGAAATATTGTTTGCAAAATATTGAAACATATAAAAAGCAAGAGCAGTGAAGCAAATGCATTTTATACCAACTGGTGCTACTGTACATTGTTTCAAAGTGACAACGAATACAAAGATTGGAGACAATTTTGTACATCTCCATGAAATAAGTCCCCATGAAATAATTCCCCAAAATTAAAAATGAAATGTATCCCCAATTTTCTCTACGGAGAACAAAGACAACGATTTTTGGGGACTTATTTCATATTTTGGGGAGCTATTTCATTTTGTGTGCAAAGTACAGCTCGCAGTTTAGAGTTGGCATAGAGTTTTACATTGGCTCAAAGACAATCGCTATTGATTTTGAAAAAAAAAACGGTTCAGATTTAGATATAGTTCTCTCTGAATAGTAATATTTACCGATGGCCAGGTATCTTAAAACTTCTTAACACAGTCTTCTAAATTAGTCCATACGTGGTGTATATTAAATAAAAATCACAATCTTTAGTAGAAGTACGCAATCCATTGTGGAGGGTACATAAGATTGGAGCTGGTCGAATTTACGGCCGTACATACTTGTTCTAAATGTTATTGACCCAGAATTTAAGCTTTGATACTTTACAAACCACAGTAACTAAATGTAAATGTATTGAAACATACAAGCATACCTACATATTTTTGTCGTTAGATATGTGATGAGATCGCGTAAATGGAAATTGAATATTTTAAACTTTTTATTTTTGCTCTACGATAACATTTTATTCTATACCATTCGGTTTGACTTTCCCTTAAAATAACTCTGGATATGGTATGGTAATCATATCAAGTTTTGGACACTGATGTTCCAGTTTAACTTGCTCACATTTTTTAATCCATATATTCTACAAAAAACGACGATGAGTGACAAACCAGATGAGCCTAAATATTTAGTATATGAATACATCAATATTTAAATATTAATATATCATACTGTTATATGGCCAACAAAAACTGTGACATTTCTGTACACGCCAAGGCTTAAAAAAAATACATTGTGTGTTGATAGTACACAGGGATAACAAGTATACACGGCCGTAAGTTCGGCCAGGCCGAATCTTATGTACCCTCCACCATGGATTGCATAGAAACTTGTACTAAAGACTGTCATCCACAATCGAATTACTTGTGTTGCGGTAACACTTGTCGAAGGCAAGGTATCTTAAAACTTCTTAACACCGTCTTCTCAATTGTAAGTTAGTCCATACGGGGTACGGCCAGGCCGAAGCTTATGTACCCTCCACCATGGATTGCGTAGAAACTTCTACTGATATAATTAAGTTTAAAGTTTCTATAGAAATAAAATTTTGACAACATTTTCTATAGAAGAAAAAATTTGGAAAAAAATTCTATAGAAATAGAATTTGGAAAAAATTTTCTATAGAAATAAAATTTTAACAAAATTTTCTATAGAAATAAAATTTTGACAAAATTTTCTTTAGAAATAAAATTTTGACAAAATTTTCTATAGAAATAAAATTTTGACAAAATTTTCTATAGAAAAAAACTTTGACAAAATTTTCTATAGAAATAAAATTTGGACAAAATTTTCTATAGAAATAACATTTTGACAATGTTTTCTATAAAAATAAAATTTTGGTACATTATTTTTGGCTCGAGTGGCAACCATGATTATGAACCGATATGGACCAATTTTTATGTGATTTGGGGATCGGCTATATATAACTATAGACCGAATCGGATGAAATTTGCTTCTCTTAGAGACTCCGCAAGGCAAATCGGGGGATCGGTTTATATGGGGGCTATATATAATTATGGAGCGATGTGGACCAATTTTTGCATTGTTGTTAGAGACCATATACTAACACCATGTACCAAATTTAAACCGAATCGGATGAATTTTGCTCATCCATGAGGCTCCGGAGGTCAAATCTGGGGATCGATTTATATGGGGGCTATATATAATTATGGAGCGATGTGGACCAATTTTTGTATGGTTGTTAAAGACCATAAACTAACACCATGTACCAAATTTCAGCCGGATCGGATGAAATTTGCTTCTCTTAGAGGCTCCGCAAGCCAAATAGGGGGATCGGTTTATATGGGGGCTATATATAACTATGGACCGATGTGGACCAATTTTTGCATGGTTGTTGGAGACCACATACTTACACCATGTACCAAATTTCAGCCAGATCGGATGAATTTTTCTTCTCCAAGAGGCTCCGCAAACCAAATCTGAGCGTCGGTTTTAATGGGGGCTATACGTAAAAGTGATCCGATATGACCCATTTGCAATACGAGCGGACCTACATCAATAACAACTAATTGTGCCAAGTTTCAAGTCGATAGCTTGTTTCGTTCAGACGGACGGACATGCTCAGATCTACTCACAATTTCACCACGACCCAGAATATATATACTTTATTGGTCTTAGAGCAATATTTCGAAGTATTACAAACGGAATGACAAAGTTAATATACCCCCATTCTATGGTGGAGGGTATAAAAATGTATGTGTGTGTGTGTGTTACAATCCATTAGGACCAATCGGGGGTTTGCTTATAGGTTGAAAGGCCTTTAAGCATTGTATTTGTAACATAAAAAGTCTGCTATAAAAACCATCAAACAATTTATATTATGTCCTTTTTCGGAAAAAATTATTTCTATGAACATATAGGGATGAAATATCCCTATATATTCTGGCGAATTCAAATTGGGAAAATCGGTCTATATAACTCCCATGTACCAAAATAAAGACCGATATAAACCAAATTTCACCCAGGACCTAAAATATCTCTAGGTTTCTAATTTCCAACAAATCTAATAAAAATTGCAATGTCTTGAGCATCTAGCACAAGAAATCAAATTTCATATAGCCCCCATCCGATCTCCATAGTGTATATGGGACTATATGAAAATCTGGACCGAACTTGTTCTGCCAGAAAATCAAAAACCGATATGTGTCAAATTTCATACCAATAGCTATATTCGTAAAAAATGTAGTTTGACTACAACAAGCAGATGGACTAATATGGTTGGATCGTCTTAGAATTATTTTCTAATCTAAAATGTATGTATTTTAGATAATTGGAAATCAATACAAACGAAATATCAAACTTATTATACCCACATCCTATGCCAGTGGATATAAAAATCGTTTCGGTTTTTTGGTTTTTCGTCATGATTTCATTTAGCTACCATTGGTAAGTAAAGTGTATATAGAGGACAGTTTGCTCAGGCCGATTTTTATGAATCCTCCATGGATTGCGTACACAGTTCGACAAAAGAATATCAAGTAGTTTGCTACTTGATATTCAACCTGATCGAATGAAATTTGCCCCTCCAAAAGGCTTCAAAAGCCAAATCCAGATCTGTTTATATGGGAGCTATAAGTAGATGGCATTGTAAAATGGCCATATCGACCATTTGCAATACCATCTAGATATACATCCGACCTACATCTATACCTACTACTTGTTCCAAGTTTCAAGCCGATAGCTTGTTGCATTGGAAAGTTAGCGTGATAAAAAAACGGATGGACGAACATCGCTAAATCGATTCAGAATTTCATCACCATTCATAATATTTGGGTTAAAAAAAATAAATACAGTAATTTTTATACCCTCCACCATAGGATTAGGGGTATATTAACTTTGTCATTCCGTTTGTAACACATCGAAATATTGCTCTAAGACCACATAAAGTATATATATATATATATATATATATATATATATATATATATATATATATATATATATATATATATATATATATATATATATATATATATATATATATATATATATATATATATATATATATATATATATATATATATATATATATATATATATATATATATATATATATATATATATATATATATATATATATATATATATATATATATATTCTGGGTCGTGGTGAAATTCTGAGTCGATCTGAGCATGTCCGTCCGTCTGTTGAAATCACGCTAACTTCCGAACAAAACAAGCTATTGACTTGAAACTTGGCACAAGTAGTTGTTATTGATGTAGGTCGGATGGTGTTGCAAATGGGCCATATCGGTCAACTTTTACGTATAGCCCTCATATAAACGGACCCCCAAATTTGGCTTGCAGACCCTCTAAGAGAAGGAAATTTCATCCGATCCGGCTGAAATTTGGTACATGGTGTTAGTATATGGTCTCTAACAACCATGCAAAAATTGGTCCACATCGGTCCATAATTATATATAGCCCTCATATAAACCGATCCCCCGATTTGGCTTTCGGAGTCTCTAAGAGAAGCAAATTTCATCCGATGCGGCTGAAATTTGGTACATGGTGTTAGTATATGGTCTCTAACAACCGTGCAAAAATTGGTCCACATCGGTCCATAATTATATATAGCCCCCATATAAATCGATCCCCAGATTTGGCTTGCGGAGCCTCTAAGAGAAGAGAATTTCATCCGATCCGACTGAAATTTGGTACATGGTGTTAGTATATGGCCTCAAACACCCATGTAAAAATTGGTCGAAATAGGTCCATAATTATATATAGCCCCCATATAAACCGATCCCAAGATTTGGCTTGCGGAGCCTCTAAGAGAAGAGAATTTCATCCGATCCGACTGAAATTTGGTACATGGTGTTAGTATATGGCACCCATGCAAAAATTGGTCGAAATAGGTCCATAATTATATATAGCCCCCATATAAACCGATCCCCAGATTTGACCTCCGGTGCTTTTTCATCCGATCTGATTGAAATTTGGTACGAGGTTTTACTATATGATATTTAACAACCATGCCAAAAGTGGTCCATATCAGTCCATAATCATATATAGCCCCCATATAAACCGATCCCGAGATTTGGTTTTGGAACCTCTTGGATGAGCAAATTTCATCCGAGTCAGTTGAAATTTGGTACATTGTGCTAGTATATGGCCGTTAACAACCATGTCTAACTAGGTCCATATCGGTTTATAGTTATATGTAGCCTTTAGATAAATCGATCCACAATCACACAAAAATTGGTCCATATCAAGTTCATAATTGTATATAGCCCCCATATAAGCGACACCCATATTTCAATTCTGGCTCCCTACGAACCGTCCAAAAGTCCATATCGATTCGTAATTATTTGTAGACTTACATACATTTTTGTCTAATATATACCACGTGTGGACTAACTCACAATTTAGAAAACGATTTAAGATACCACAACCCAAGTAATTCGATTGTGTCTAACAGTCTTTCGTAGAAGTTTCTACGCAATCCATGGTGGAGGGCACATAAGATTCGGCTTGGCCGAACTTACGGCCGTTTATACTTGTTTTTATTCTTCTTGAATCTGATATCCTATATGATCATATCATCAGATGTGACTTCTTTAGCGGCTTAGATTCTATGTGATTTACCATGCAAAATGATCCACCATGCAAAATAAAATAGAACTTTAGAAGGCCTATTAATTTTACCATCTGGGATTGGTATTATAAATTTTTTGCTTTTGCACACTCATACCCATTGAAAGCGACTTTGGCTTTCTATTTTCGAACAAAGCAAAAAAAAAACAAGAATGAAGGAAAACGAAAATTTACAGTATTTATTTATGAGAGTTTATTTCCCAAAAGGTTGGTATTTTGACATTCCTCTCGTTGCCCCCTTCTGTCATATTTTCCGCCCCTTACTTAGTATGCTTTTACTAGCTATGTGTGGGAATGTTGGGCAAATTTTTGCAAAATGTTATAAAATATAAATATTTGGTTCTTTCAGCATATACTCGATAATTTTACTATAAGGGTAGTAGCGATTGGGTTGTAATATATGACATATATTTTGGAGTGAAACATTTAAGTGTATGTGACCAAAACTAGTCTAGCAAATAAAGGGGGAAAAGGTGATCTTAAAATAAATCAAAGTGAAAAAATAGGGTCGATCTAGATATGTCCATCCGTCCGCCTGTGGAAAAATAAAGCAAATCATTTAAAAAATGTATTTATCTTTCAGGTGGTTGCCACTAATCTACAATAATTTAAAGAATTGCACACATCAAAAATCCAAGAAAGAACAAGTGTATCAAAACAGAACAAGTGTATAAGGCCGAAAGTTTGATCAAGCAGGGCGGATTGTGTAGAAAGTTCCACAACCATCACATGCTGTACGAATATAGGTCTGCGGTAGTTGGCGTGATTTCAAGGGACCGACGGACAGACATCACTAGATAGACTTGGCTAATTTTGGCACAAATTATGACCTTCCAACGGCCAATAAAGCCTTGAGAAGACACTTTAGAATTTTTTAGAATTAAGGCTATTCAGTCCATTGTGATACCACTGTGGTGAATTTCTCTCTTATCACTGAGTGCGGCCCGATTCTATGTTTAGCTCAATGTTGTCATTGAGGGACCTTCGTTTTATAGGCGAACAGCTTTCCACATTGCTTTGAAACACTCAGACTATTGAGAGGGAATAATACACCGCTGAAAAACGTCTTGGTGTTCGATCCAAACTGGGGTTGAACCCACGACCCTATGTATGCAAGGCAGGCGTGCTAACAATTGCACCACGTTGGCTTCCTTGTGTCTACCTTACTCTTCCAAATGTCGCAAAACACGAACGGATTGCGATCCGGAATTTTTGGTGGCTATTATGCAAGAGAAATGAAGGGAGGAAGTTAGATTGATTTCAACAGACGGACGGACGAACATAGCATGATCATCTTAGTTACCCTTCGCTCAAATGATGACCTTGGAAGGTTGACAACGCCATCACACGCTGCGCAAAAGTGTCTCTGGGGTATTTTGGCCTATTCCCGGCGAAGTGCCTTCTTAAAATGATCAACACTTGTATTTTTTTAGTGTCAAACTAACTCTCCAAAATTTCCCAGGCGCAAAAGTCCTACCGATTGTACTTCGGAGATTCAGGTGGCCTTTGAGCTGTAAAAATGAAGCTAGGAAGTTGGTGTGATTTAAACAGACGCTCTGGTGGACATCACAAGATCGTCTTGAATACCATTCACACAAATTATGGTCTTCAAACTGCTAACAAAGCTACACGAAAATGGCTCTGCAGTAATTTGGCCCATTTCCGGAGAAGTGTTGCTTTAATATGATCGACACTTTTGTAGTTTTTAGTGCCAACCTTACACTCCTAAATGTACCTGGGGAAAAACTCCGACTGATTGAAGAGATTTTGGTAGCCATTGGACAGTAGCGCAGAACCTCCTTTCTAAGCCATTCTTGGTTCGACACGTTCTGAGTGCGATGGTGCAAAGTCCTGTTTGAATGTCCATGGTCTGCAGTCGAAATGTTTGCTTGCCCAAAAATGTCATTGAGACATTTTCGAAATAGTAATCGACATTTGTTTTGACCTCACGGTTGATGAATACGAGCAGAGAACGACCATCTGTCGTTACCGCGACCCACACCATTACCATGAGCGGCACGGTTGCCAAAGTTGGTAGAATTCTACCCAAAATAGTAGATATTTTACTGTTTGGTAGATTGGTAGAATTCTTGATGTTTTGGTAGATTTTGCAAAATATTACTCCCCTACTAAGAAGTTGCCTCAAGAAATAAAATTTTGACAAAATTATCTATAGAAATAAAATTTTGACAAAATTTTCTATAAAAATAATATTTTGACAAAATTTTCTATATAAAAAAAAATTTGAAAAAAAATTTTATAGATATAAAATTTTGACAAAGAATTTCTAAGAAATAAAATTTTGACAAAATTTTCTATAGAAATAAAATTTTGACAAAATTTTCTATAAAAATAGAATTTTGACAAAATTTACTATAGAAATAAAAATTTGCCTCAAGTTGCCTCAAAAAATAAAATTTTGACAAAATTTTCTATTGAAAAAAATTTTAACAATTTTTTTTTTGCAAAATATTCTATAGATATAAAATTGTGACAAAATTTTCTATAGAAATAAAATTTTTTATACAAATAAAATTTTGACAACATTTTCTATAGATATAAAATTTTGACAAAGAATTTCTATAGAAATAAAATTTTGACAAAATTTTCTATAGAAATAAAATTTTGACAAAATTTTCTATAGAAATAAAATTTTGACAAAATTTTCTATAGATATAAAATTTTGACAAAATTTTCTATAGAAATAAAATTTTGCCAAAATTTTCTATCTGGTTTGGCAAGCCATCTGTACCTGTGGCTTGAAAAGCAGCATTTTCATAGCTTCCGGGACTGTCAACCAAGAAATTTACGTGAAAGAGTGTTTGAATAAACGTCTGCTGTCTTTCCTGAAGAAACACGGTTGTTCCGTACTGTTTTGGCCGGATTTGGCATCTTGCCATTACGGTAAAAAGGCCATGGAGTGGTACGCCGCCAACAACGTGCAGGTGGTTCCCAAGGACAAGTACCCTCCCAACACGCCAGAGCTCCGCCCAATTGAGAAATACTGGGCTATTGTCAAGCGGAACCTAAAGAAGACCAAAAAACTGCTGAGGACGAGCATCAGTTCAAGCAAACTGGCTTTCTGCGGCGAAGAAGGTGGACAAGGTGGCTGTACAAAATCTGATGGCAGGTGTCAAGCGTGAGGCCCGGCAATTCGGGTTTCCTGAATTTTATACTAATTGAACTTGAAAAAGAAATGTAATTTGATTTTTTAAATAAACCGATCACCGATTTACACGCGTTTTCCCTTGACCAAATTTTGACCGTATCACCCTTTATAAAAGTTTGACAAAAACTTTCTATAGAAGTAAAATTTTCACAAAATTTTCTATAGAAATAGAATTTTGACAAAATTTCCATAGAAATAAAATTTTGACAAAATTTTCTATAGGAATAAAATTTTCACATAATTCGCCATAGGAATAAAGTTTTCACAAATTTTTCTACAGAAATAAAATTTTGTGACAATTTTCTATAGAAATAAAATTTTGACAAAATTTTCTATAGAAATAAAATTTTGACAAAATTGTCTATAGAAATAAAATTTTGACAGAATTTTCTATAGAAATAAAATTTTGACAAAATTTTCCATAGAAATAATTTTTTTTTTTTTTTATTTCAGCTTAAAACCAACCAACCAACAGAGGAAAAACAACAACAATGATTAAAGAACAAAACTAACAATAACAAAACAAAACGAATGAAAGAAGAGGAAGAACGCTTAAAATAAACCCAGCCAACTGCACTCAAATCGATGATTTGACGGTGGCAACGGAAAAGAGATATGTTTCCGAATTTATTTCGGCATAAGCCGGCTATTATGTAAAACCTTTTTCTCGGAAGGTTCAAGTGTGGTTCATAGTTGGGTTTAATGAACTGCCTGAATTTATTCTGATAATTGGTTGATAGTTTTGTTGCAAGTAGAGGATGCTGATGAGGAATGTGGTAATTCCGAAACGTGCGTCCATCCAACAATCTTGCAGTCTATAGGGCTTTGCCCAAATAAATTTGACAAACATTCTTTTCCTCTGTTGGTTAAGCTACACTTGTAGTTTAGTCAATGCATGGTTTTAAGCTGAAATCAAAAAAAAACAACCACAATGATTAAAGAACAAAACCAACAATAACAGAACAACACAAATAAAATTTTGACAAAATTTTCTATAGAAAAAAATGTTGGCAATATATTCTATCTATTTTGTTTTTATAAAAAATTTTGTGAAAATTCTATTTCTATAGAAAATTTTGACAAAATTTTATTTTCTATATTTTTTTCTATAGAAATAAAATTTTGACAAAATTTTTAATAGAAATAAAATTTTGACAAAATTTTCTATAGATATAAAATTTTGACAAAATTTTCTATAGAAATAAAATTTTGACAAAAATTTTAAATAAATATAAAATTTTTGACAAAATTTTCTATAGAAATAAAAGTTTGACAAAATTTTCTATAGATATAAAATGTTGACAAAGAATTTCTATAGAAATAAAATTTTTGCAAAATTTTCTATAGATATCAAAATTTTGACAAAATTTTCTATAGAAATAAAATTTTGACAAAATTTTTTATAGAAATAAAATTTTGACAAAATTTTTTATAGAAATAAAATTTTGACAAAATTTTCTATGGAAATAAAATTTTGACAAACTTTTCTATAGAAATAAAATTTTGACAAACTTTTCTATAGAAATAAAATTTTGACAAAATTTTCTAAGGAAATAAAATGTTGACAAAATTTTCTATGGAAATAAAATTTCGGCAATATTTTCTATGGGAATAAAATGTTGGCAAAAATTTTCTATAGAAATAAAATTTGGACAAAATTTTCCATAAATATACACATATTTTATAAAGAACTTTAAAATTTTTAATTTTTGTTTTAGACCATACTATCAAAGTCCCCAGGGATATTTATACACTCAAATAAATTGTCGCTATTGGGAGGGATCAAAAAATAATAAATAAACTTTCAAAATAAAATAATAAAACACTTCTTTTGAAGAAACATTTGTTTTCATAATAACTAATAAAATTTGATCAAACTCAGAAAAATAAAATTTTTTATTTGATAGTTTTTTTTTTGTAAAATTTGCTCCAAATTGTGGAAGATTATTTCTGGCTCGAGTAGCATCCGTGATCGGCGGCCAATCGAAGGTTTAAATATTCAGCTGAACTCGTAAACCTTATCGGTTTGGTTTGTTTACAAACTGCTCAATTTGGAATGGCTTTTCATGGGAGGATCCCAAATTTGGTAATTGGCCACTTCGTGCAAGCGAATTACCTCCTTGGCTGTTTCCAGTTTAACCTTTTTCTGCATCGGTGAACACTTGCACTTTTTATAGCTTCAATGGATTTAGTCAATATGTCATTTTTCAATATGTATTGCTATCCGTTATCATAATATGTTTAGCTTGTGAACAAGTTTTTTCCGGCTTTGATTTCGATCAAATCTGGCCTTCACTTTTCGGATCATTAAGGGTGTTTTTACAGTTTTTGGTTCATCTTTTGGATTTTTGGATGAAACATTGCCAGTATCAGGATAATGAGTAATGGTACATGAAAGATTGATTCATATTTAAATGCTGGAGGGCTCTAATAATAACCACTTGTGGTTTGCCAACAAATATAAGGCAATAACACTATCACGTTTAAATTCCATCACGAATAACTTAATTTATGAATGGAATAGATCAAAATGCTTTTGTTAGCTGGTAAGAAATAAAATGAAATGTCACTGGAATAAGTCTGTCTGCTATTAGAGGAGTAGAAATTATAGCAACTTGAAATTGGTTGCAATACATATTAGCCACATTGTATGCCTATGTTTCAATATTTCCATCTAAACATACATTTTCAAACTCCTATTTGATAACCCTCAATACTGTTATTGATATTAGCACTTTGCTGCTTAAGATGTATGAAGATAAGCCCATATATCCTTCATATCATTACGCTTTATATGTCCCTAAAGAGCTGTTTTTAAATTTTTAATATTCACATGAAAGAAAAAAAAAACCAACCAACAAACAGATTTCTTAACATTTTATACTCAATGACAGTTTCTTGAAAGAAGCAAATTTTCACTTTTGTTGGGAGAAAGAAAAAATGTCGAAGCTAAATTGAAATAATGGCAGAGAAATTGCATAACCAAGATCCATTGGGAAAATAAAGAATAGAATAAGCTTATAAAAATTTCAAAATTTTGTGAGACTTTAAATTGACAACATTTCACATGACATTTACTTTAAGGTCACATTGAAATAAAAGGATGGGGTTAGAGAATTGCTCTAAGTAGAAATTTTGTTTTAACCACAAAAAATCCCTATTGAATTGTCTTGTCAGCATAAACGAAGATTGACATTTACAAGTGTTGGTCAAAATTATAATAAATTTAACAATTATCTATTAATTTAACCTTGGATTTGAATAATCAAAGGAATAAACTTTGCCATAATAGTACTGTACTTTAATTAATTAGGGATAAATTGAACTAAGAAATTTTATATTGTATTATACGACGTTCTTGAGACCAGCATTATTGTTTATAACATACTTCAAGATAAACAAATTTTGTCAAAAATATTTGTTATACTTATATAAAGAATTTTATATTAAAAATCCCATTTAATTACATATTCCTTCATAATAATATATCTTATTGTGTTAGCAATGCTTAACGACATGCTGATATCATGTATTCCCGCAAAATTTCTGAATTACTATAGACTTAATCCGTTTTGTCAACATTTTGTAACTTATCAGAGCGGAAACTTGATTACTGACACCAAACATCGCAACAAAGTTAATGTATAATTTAATTTATTGCACGTTTTATTAACGTTTTAATCTTCAACAAATAACGCAAATCATCCACATGAAAAACCAAAAACAAAATAAATAAATAAATGGTTTTATCCGAGGTTTATGTTACCCCGAAAATAAGAGAAATTCTCATTTAACCGTAAAGCCTAAAATTATGCTGTATTTGTTTTTTTTTCACGTATGCATTTACTTTGGTGTTTTTTTTTAGGATATTGTGGTAAAATTACTTGGTTTTATTTGAGGAAAACAAAAGAATCTGCACATTGGTGTTAAGCTGACACAATGGTGTAGAAATTCAAAATTGAGAAAGATTGAATTCGGTGGGCTAGATTTGGAAGAAGCCAACTATTACGGAAACAAACGACATTGGGAAATTTAAGGATACCAAATCGAGAATAGTGGGATCATGTGGTCATATACAGTATGTCAAGAAAGTCTTTTCACGTTGCCAAATATTTCAAATTCCAGAAATAATTGCATTTGAAATATTTTATTTTTGTGCAGCAATGCTGTTTACGTATGTATACTTTCCAAAATACATAATAACATATTTTTTAAAATTTCATTATATTTAACTTTGGAACAAAACATAATTTTTATCCTTATGTCAAAAAACTTTCTTGATATACGGTATGCCCTTATATTAGAAGGATACGCACTAGATCTCGAAGAAATCTATAGCAAATTATGGGTTTTGTTATTCCAACCAACTTCAGGTTTCTACAAATTCTAAGCCGCTCGTCTAATAGCTGACTGATTTATTCCGGTAACAGTTCATTTTATTGTTTACAAGCTTACATGATCTATTGAAATTCAGAATTTCTATAAAAATAAAATTTTGGTAGATTATTTTTGGCTCGAGTGGCAACCATGATTATGAACCGATATGGACCAATTTTTGTGTGATTGGGGATCGGCTATATATAACTGTAGACCGATATGGACCAATTTTGGCATGGTTATTAGCGGCCTTATACTAACACCACGTTCCAAATTTCAACCGGATCGTACGAATTTTCCTCCTTCAATAGGATCCGGAAGTCAAATCTGGGGAACGGTTTATATGGGGGCTATATATAATTATGGACTGATATGGACCAATTCTTGCTTGTTTGTTAGAGACCACATTCTAACACCATGTTCCAAAATTCAACCGGATCGGATGAATTTTACTCCTCCAAGAGGCTCCGGAGGACAAATCTGAGGATCGATTTATATGGGGGCTATATAAAATTATGGACCGATCTGGACCAATTTTTGCATGGTTATTAGAGACCATATACTAACACCATGGTCCAAAATTCAGCCGGATCGGATGAAATTGTCTTCTCTTAGAGGCTACGCAAGCCAAATCGGGGGATCGGTTTATGTGGGGGCTATATATAATTATGGACCGATGTGGACCAATTTTTGCATGGTTATTAGAGACCATATACTAACACCATGTACCAAATTTCAGCCGGATCGGATGAAATTTGCTTCTCTTAGAGCAATCGCAAGCCAAAAAATTTGGGGGGTCTGTTTATATGGGGGCTATACGTAAAAGTTGACCGATATGGCCCATTTGCAATACCATCCGACCTACATCAATAACAACTACTTGCGCGAAGTTTCAAGTCGGTAGCTTGTTTCGTTCGGAAGTTAGCGTGATTTCAACGGACGGACGAACGGACGGACGGACGGACATGCTCAGATCGACTCAGAATTTCACCTCGACCAAGAATATATATAGTTTATGGGGTCTTAGAGCAATATTTCGATGTGTTACAAACGGAATGACAAAGTTAATATACCCCCCCCCCCCCCCCCCCAAAATCCTATGGTGGAGGGTATAAAAAGGCCAATTAAATACGTGAATAATTCAGTTTGACCAAAATTTTCTATAGAAATGAAATTTTGACAAAAATTTCTATAGAAATAAAATTTGGACAAAAATTTCTATAGAAATAAAATTTGGACAAAATTTTCTATAGAAATAAAATTTAGACAAAATTTCCTATATAAATAAAATTTTGACAAAATTTCCTATATAATTAAAATTTTGACAAAATTTTCTATGGAAATAAAATTTGGACAAAATTTTCTATAGAAATAAAATTTTGACAAAATTTCCTATATAAATAAAATTTTGACAAAATTTCCTATATAATTAAAATTTTGACAAAATTTTCTATGGAAATAAAATTTTGACAAAATTTCCTATATAAATAAAATTTTGACAAAATTTTCTATAGAAATAAAATTTTGACAAAATTTTCTATAGATATAAAATTTTAACAAAATTTTCTATAGAAATAAAATTATGACAAAATTTTCTATACAAATAAAACAAAAAATAAATAAAATTTTGACAAAATTTTCTATAGAACAAAAATTTTGACAAAATTTTCTATAGAAATAAAATTTTGACAACATTTTCTATAGAAATAAAATTTTGGTATATTATTTTTGGCTCGAGTGGCAACCACGATTATGAACCGATATGGACCAATTTTTGTGTGATTGGGGATCGGCTTTACATAACTATAGACCAATATGGATCAATTTTGGTATGGTTGTTAGCGGCCATATACTAACACCACGTTCCAAATTTCAACCGCATCGGAATGAATTTTTCTCCTCCAAGAGTATCCGGAGGTTAAATCTGGGGAACGGTTTATATGGAGGCTATATGGACCAATTGTTGTATGGTTATTAGAGACCATATACTTACACGAGGTACCAAATTTCAACCAGATCCGTTGAATTTTGCTCCTCCAAGAACTCCGGAGATCAAATTTGGGGAACGGTTTATATGGGGGCTATATATAATTATGGACCGATATGGACAAATTTTTGCATGGTTGTTAGAGACCATATACTAACACCACGTACCAAATTTCAACCGAATCGGATGAATTTTGCTCCTCTAAGAGGCTCCGCAAATCAAATCTGAGGATCGGTTTATATGGGGGCTATATATAATTATGGACCGATCTGGACCAATTTTTGCATGGTTATTAGAGACCATATACTAACATCATGTACCATATTTCAGCCGGATCGAATGAAATTTGCTTCTCTTAGAGGCTCCGCAAGCCAAATCGGGGGATCGGTTTATATGGGGGCTATATATAATAATGGACCGATGTGGACCAATTTTTGCATGGTTATTAGAGACCATATACTAACACCATGTACCAAATTTCAGCCGGATCGGATGAAATTTGCTTCTCTAAGAGGCTCCGGAGGTCAAATCTGGGGATCGGCTTATATTGGGGCTATATATAATTATGGGTCGATGTAGACCAATTTTTGCATGGTCATTAGAGAACGTATACCAACACCATGTACCAAATTTCAGCCGGATCGGATGAAATTGTCTTCTCTTAGAGGCTCCGCAAGCCAAATCAGGGGATCGGTTTATATGGGGGCTATATATAATTATGGACCGATGTGGACCAATTTTTGCATAGTTATTAGAGACCATATACTAACACCATGTACCAAATTTCAGCCGGATCGGATGAATTTTGCTTCTCTTAGAGCAATCGCAAGCCAAATTTGGGGATCCGTTTATATGGGGGCTATACGTAAAAGTGGACCGATATGGTCCATTTGCAATTCCATCCGACCTACATCAATAGCAACTACTTGTGCGAAGTTTCAAGTCGGTAGCTTGTTTCGTTCGGAAGTTAGCGTGATTTCAACGGACATGCTCAGATCGACTCAGAATTTCACCTCGACCCAGAATATATATAGTTTATGGGGTCTTAGAGTAATATTTCGATGTGTTACAAACGGAATGTTAAAGTTTATATACCCCCAGCCTATGGTGGAGGGTATAAAAAGGCCGATTAAATACGTGAATAATTCAGTTTGACCAAAATTTTCTATAGAAATGAAATTTTGACAAAATTTCCTATAAATAAAATTTTGACAAAATTTTCTATAGAAATAAAATTTTGACAAAATTTTCTATAGATATAAACTTTTGACAAAATTTTCTATAGAAATAAAATTACGACAAAATTTTCTATACAAATAAAACAAAAAATAAATAAATAAAATTTTGACAAAATTTTCTATAGAACAAAAATTTTGACAAAATTTTCTATAGAAATAAAATTTTGACAACATTTTCTATAGAAATAAAATTTTGGTTGATTATTTTTGGCTCGAGTGGCAACCACGATTATGAACCGATATGGACCAATTTTTGTGTGATTGGGGATCGGCTATACATAACTAAAGACCAATATGGATCAATTTTGGTATGGTTGTTAGCGGCCATATACTAACACCACGTTCCAAATTTCAACCGCATCGGAATGAATTTTTCTCCTCCAAGAGTATCCGGAGGTTAAATCTGGGGAACGGTTTATATGGAGGCTATATGGACCAATTGTTGTATGGTTATTAGAGACCATATACTTACACGAGGTACCAAATTTCAACCAGATCCGTTGAATTTTGCTCCTCCAAGAACTCCGGAGATCAAATTTGGGGAACGGTTTATATGGGGGCTACATATAATTATGGACCGATATGGACAAATTTTTGCATGGTTGTTAGAGACCATATACTAACACCACGTACCAAATTTCAACCGAATCGGATGAATTTTGCTCCTCTAAGAGGCTCCGCAAATCAAATCTGAGGATCGGTTTATATGGGGGCTATATATAATTATGGACCGATCTGGACCAATTTTTGCATGGTTATTAGAGACCATATACTAACATCATGTACCATATTTCAGCCGGATCGAATGAAATTTGCTTCTCTTAGAGGCTCCGCAAGCCAAATCGGGGGATCGGTTTATATGGGGGCTATATATAATTATGGACCGATGTGGACCAATTTTTGCATAGTTGTTAGAGACCATTTATTAAATTTCAGCCGAATCCGACCTATAAATGACAAAGTTATTAGCAATTGAGTGAACAAATCCGATGTCAAATCATGCAAATATGAGCAATTCACCCACACAAAAATGCATTTTTGTGTGACCGAGTGTCATTTTTGTCTGGGTGAGTTGCTCATATTTGAATGTATTGACATCGGATTTGTTCACTTAATTGCTTATAACTTTGTCATTTTTGGGCGGTTTTCTTCTAGTTGGTCTTATTACTTACGTTAGAGTATCAGTTATACGACCATGAAGAGAAAGAATTTAGTTTTTCAATGGTTTGTACTTTTCCGGCGGAAAAGGGTCACTGTAAAAGAAGATTTTTTTTAATTTGTCCTTTTTTATCGATATTTTACTTAACTTATCACAAATCCAATTATATACTATTATTCGTCATCTCAATAACTTTCATTTAAGTGCCAACAACGATATAATCGGACATTTCTAATTCGAGATATAATTTGTTTACTGAAAAAAGAGCGAAAAATAATAATAACAGGATATCTCAAAAACTGTTCCATAAAAAAAATTTTGATTTTTTTTTCGAACTCAGCGGTCAAAATACATACGAGTCACATCTCATCAAATGTACATGATTTTTTTTTTTTTTTTTTTGTAAACTAGTGTTATGAACCGCAATGGACCATGATTAGAAACAAATTTTAGCCGGATCAGATGAAATTTGCTTTTGTAGAATACTCAAGAAATAAAATCTACGGATCGGTTTATATGGGGTCTGTATAGAATAATGGACCGATATGGACCAAGGACCACTGACATCACGGACCAAATTACCACCAGATCGGATGAATTTTGCCCTTCCAAGAGGCTTTGCAAGCCAAAACTGGGGGTCGGTTTATATGGGGGCTATACATAAAAGTTGTCCGATATGTCCCATTTGCAATACCATCGGACCTATACCAATAACATCTAATTATAGTAAGTTTCAAGTCAAATGCTTATGTCGTGGTTTTGACGGACGGACGGAATACAATTTCATTAAAAGTAATAACTTATAGAAATTTAAAAAATGGTCAAATAAATTATTCTTCTATGTGGAACTTTAAGGACCATCTCTCGCAAATACACTCAGTCAAACCACTGTTAACCTTCTATGAGCACATACTCTTCTACAGTTACCGTTTTAATGTGAAATTCACTTATTTTTAGTACACCTCTGCAGTGGTGGTGCCAGAGTTATAAAGATAACAATTTGTTTGGTAATTAAAACATATACATTAGCCGCCTTACACTTTCGTTTCTTTATTTGTGGTTGGCTGACTGGTAGCTTTGTAGGTTAGCGGGCTCTTAGCGGTTCAGTACTTAGTAACATTCAGTTAATTAAAATTAACTCCATCCAAAGAGAGGGGGTTCCTCCACATCCTCCTTCTCGTCCACCACATGCTTAAATTGCTTGAGAGACTACTCAACAAACATAAAATGTGAAATTATTACCTTTCAAGTTTCAACACTCACTTTGTATTGTGGATTGTGGGCGTTATTCAATCCAACCCATCCACCGCCACCAGAAGGCAATAATTCAAAAGCCCAGTGAATGAAAACGAAACACGGTAGCTAAACAAATTATGCAATTTTTAACTTTTTAGATGTCATAAAGCTTATCTTTTCATTAGCACTTGCTTTTTACCCACTCACAATACTCAGCACACACCTCGCGTATAATGGGACCTCGTTTCGTTCTTGTTGTTGTTATGACATTGCAATGGCAAACGGAACGGAAAAGCCACATTGTCGACCACCAAATAAATGTTAAAGGAAGATGATGAGTGCTCTTCAAGGTGGAGTGGATGGATGAAGGTGGTAAGTTAGTGCCAAAAAGGAAACTAGCACTGATAAGACGGATTCATAAAAACAAACAAACAAATGAAAGGTTTTTGAAGTGTGCTTTTAGGCAGCCACAAACGGAAATGAAATAAAAAGACGTAAAGTCATGATTTCTTTTGGCTGTTAAGTGAATTGTGATTTGTGTTGAAATATTTTAAATACGAGGGCTAAGTAAGCCCAGTTAGGCACTAGTTTTATAAACAACACCGCAAAATTATCTTCTTGAAGACATAAACCCAGCAAAAAATTTTAGAAGTTCTGCTAAAGGTACAACTTTAAAAGCACTACTAAAAATGTCCTCACAAAGATGTTTTTATACCCTCCTTTGTCCTTTCCTTTGTAACACATCGAAATATTGGTCTAAGACCCCATCAAGTATACATATTGTGGGTCGTAGTGAAATTCTGAGTCCATCTAGCTATGTCCGTCCGAACGAAACAAGCTATAGACTTGAATCTTGGCATAAGTAGTTGTTATTGATGTAGGTCAAATGGCATTGCAAATGGGCCATATTGGACCAATTTTACGTATAGCCCTCATATAAACCGAACTCCAGGTTTGACCTCCGAAGCCTCTTGGAGGAGATTCGGTTGAAATTTGGAATGTGGTGTTGGTATATGGTCTCTGACAACCATGGAAAAATTGATCCATATCGGTCCATAATTATCTATATACCCCATATAAACCGATCTCCAGATTTGAACTCCGGAGCCTCTTGGAGGAGCACAATTCATCCGATCCGAATGAAACTTGGTACGTGGTGTAAGTATATGGTCTCTAATAACCATGCAAAAATTGGTCCATATCGGTCCATAATTATATATAGAGCCCATATAAATCGATCCCCAGATTTGACTTCCGGAACCTCTTGGAGGAGCAAAATTCATCCGATTAGGTTGAAATTTGGTACATGGTGTTGGTATATGGTCTCAAACAACCATGCAAAAATTGGTCCATAGCGGTCCATAATTATATATAGCCCCCATATAAACCGTTCCCCAGATTTGACTTCCGGATCCTATTGAAGGAGCAAGATTCATACGATCCGGTTGAAATTTGGAACGTGGAAAATTGGCCCATATCGATCTATAGTTATATATAGTCGATCCCCAATCGCACAAAAATTGGTCCATATCGGTTCATAATCATGGTTGCCACTCGTGCCAAAAATAATCTACCAAAATTTTATTTCTAAAGAAAATTTTGTCAAAATTACATTTCTATAAAAAATTTTGTCCAAATTTTATTTCTATAAAAAATTTTGTCCAAATTTTATTTCTGTAGAAAATTTTGTCAAAATTTTATTTCTAAAGAAAATTTTGTCAAAATTTCATTTCTATAGAAAATTTTGTCAAAATGTTATTTCTACAGAAAATTTTGTCAAAATTGTATTCCTATAGAAAATTTTGTCAAGATTTTATTTCTAAAAAAATTTTGTTAAAATCGTATTTCAATAGAAAATTTTGTCAAAATCGTATTTCAATAGAAAATTTTGTCAAAATTTTATTTCGATAGAAAATTTTGTCAAAATTTTATTTCCATAGAAAATTTTGTCAAAATTTTATTTCCATAGAAAATTTCGTCAAAATTTTATTTCTAAAGAAATTTTTGTTAAATTTTTAATTGTATAGAAAATTTTGTCAAAATTTTATTTCCATAGAAAATTTCGTCAAAATTTTATTTCTATAGAAATTTTTGTCAAAAATTTATGTATATAAAAACTTTTGTCAAAACTTTATTTCTATATAAAAAATGTATCAAACTGATTTATATACGTATTTAATCGGCCTTTTTTGTCTAATATATACCCCGTATGGACTAATTTACAATACCGCAACCCAAGTAATTCGATTGTAGATGACAGTCTTTAGGAGAAGTTTCTCCCAATCGCACAAAAATTGGTCCATATCGGTTCATAATGATAGTTGCCACTCGTGACAAAAATAATCTAACAAAATTTTATTCCTATAGAAAATTTTGTCAAAATTTTATTTCTGTAAAAAAATTTGTAAAAATTTTATTTCTATAGAAATTTGATTTCTATAAAAAATTTTGTCAAAATTTTATTTCTGTAAAAAAATTTGTCAAAAATTTTATTTCTGTAAAAAATTTTGTCAAAATTTTATTTTTATAGAAAATTTTGTCAAAATTTTATTTCCATAGAAAATTTCGTTAAAAATTTATTTATATAGAAAATTTTGTCACAAATTTGTTTCTATAGAAAATTTTGTCAAACTGATTTATATACGTATTTTATCGGCCTTCTTTTTTGTTTAATATGGACTAATTTACAATACCGCAACCCAAGTAATTCGATTGTAGATGACAGTCTTTAGGAGAAGTTTCCCCCAATCGCACAAAAATTGGTCCATATCAGTTCATAATCATAGTTGCCGCTCGTGCCAAAAATAATCTAACAAAATTTTATTTCTATAGAAAATTTTGTCAAAATTTTATTTCTGTAAAAAATTTTGTCAAAATTTTATTTCTATAGAAAATTTCGTTAAAATTTTATTTCTGTAGAAAATTTTGTCAAAATTTTATTTCTATAGAAAATTTTGTCAAAATTTATTTCTACAGAAAATTTTGTCAAAATTTGATTTTATAGAAAATTGTGAAAAATTTTATTTCTACAGAAAATTTTGTCGAAATTTGATTTCTATAGAAAATTTTGTCAAAATTTTATTTTGTTTTGTTATTGTTGATTTTGTTCTTTAAGCTTTGTTGTTGTTTTTTATTGCAGCTTAAAACCATACATTGACTAAGCTACAAGTGTAGCTTAACCAACAGAGGAAAGGAATGTTTGTCAAATTTATTTGGGCAAAGCCCTATAGACTGCAAGATGGTTGGATGGACGCACGTTTCGGAATTACCACATTCCTCATCAGCATCCTCTACTTGCAGCTGCAAGTTAAAAATTTATTTATATAGAAAATTTTGTCACAAATTTATTTCTATAGAAAATTTTATCAAACTGATTTATATACGTATTTTATCGGCCTTTTTTTTGTTTGTTTAATATATACCCCGTATGGACTAATTTACAATACCGCAACCCAAGTAATTCGATTGTAGATGAAAGTCTTTAGAAGAAGTTTCCCCCAATCACACAAAAATTGGTCCATATCGGTTCATAATCATAGTTGCCACTCGTGACAAAAATAATCTAAAAAAATTTTATTTCTATAGAAAATTTTGTCAAAATTTCATTCTATAGGAACATTTTTCAAAATTTTTTTTTCTATAGAAAATTTTGTCAAAATTTTATTTCGATAGAAAAAATTGTCAAAATTCTATTTCTATAGAAAATTTTGTCAAAATTTTACTTCTATAGAAAATGTTGTCAACATTTTATTTCTGTAGAAAATTTTGTTTAAATTTTATTTCTATAGAAAAATTTTATCAAAATTTTATTTCTATAGAAAATTTTGTCAAAATTTTATTTCTATAGAAAATTTTGTCAAAATTTTGTTTCTGTAGAAAATTTTGTCAAAATTTTATTTCTACAGAAAATTTTGTCAAAATTTGATTTCTATAGACAATATTGTCAAAATTTTATTTCTGTAAAAAATTTTGTCAAAATTTTATTTCTATAGAAAATTTTGTTAAAATTTTATTTCTATAGAACAATTTTATCAAAATTTTATTTCTATAGAAAATTTTGTCAAAATTTTATTTCTATAGAAAATGTTGTCATAATTTTATTTCTACAGAAAATTTTGCCAGAATTTTATTTCTGTAAAAAATTTTGTCAAAATTTTATTTCTATAGAAAATTTTGTTAAAATTTTATTTCTATAGAAAATTTTGTCAAAATTTTATTTCTATAGAAAATTAAGTCAAAATTTTATTTCTACAGAAAATTTTTTCAAAAATTTACTTCTATAGAAAATTTTGTAAAAATTTTATTTCTATTGAAAATTTTGTCAAAATTTTTTTTCTATAGAAATTTTGTCAAAAATTTATTTCTATAGAAATTTTGTCAAAATTTTATTTCTATAGAAATTTTGTCAAAATTTTATTTCTATAGAAATTTTGTCAAAATTTTATTTCTATAGAAATTTTGTCAAAATTTTATTTCTATAGAAATTTTGTCAAAATTTTATTTCTACAGAAATTTTTGAATTTCGTCAAAATTTTATTTCTATAGAAAATTTCGTCAAAATTTGTCAAAAAAATGCAATATCCATTCTAGAAAAATTGCGAATTATGGAAAATTTTTGATAAGTGTTAGAATGCATAAAAAATCGTAAAAAAATTATAACAGTTATTTATATAGCAAAATATCACAGGATTTTTTTAATTCACATCAAAAACACTGAATACGGATCACACCTTAAGAAGTGAAACAAATTCAGTTCAACGGCTGTTGAAATGGTGGACATCCGTCCTATGACAAGCCCATGTTAAATTCATCATTACGGCGTCGATTTTGTACCATTTCAGCATCCAAAAAAAATATTCACTTCTTTTTTAGAGACGCTTTTTTTTGGCTGGGAAATGTAACTATATTCATGAGATTTGTTTTACATTAGGCTGATATTTTAGACGTTTAAGTGAAATATTTAAAGGCATTGGGTTTCTTAGTTCGGATAATACGTCCATATCCTTGAAACCGCAAATAAAATAACAGACGAACCACATAGCAATAGATCAGCTAAACTCGATTTGCTTAACTTAAAGCCTACCTTCACATTAAATTCTTTAAACTTTTTCATATTAGTTCTTGCTTTATAAAAATGACTTTAAAAGTCAATATTCTTTTGGGATGACTAGTCTTCTAAAGTGTCAGGGTCAATTGTCTTATTAGCTTTTCTTGTAGACAAATGTTTGTATGTTTATTCCACAAACACCTAAAACTCTCTTTAATATTCACTTTATCCCAAGAAATTCATTCTTTGTGTGAAGCGATGAAACGGAAATAAAAACCTAACTTTAACACTTCCTAAACCATTTTCAGAGTAAAGCAGAAAAATCACTAAATTATTAATGAACTTTATGGAAAACATCCTCCAAAAAAATAACCTACCTTTTCTTTAGAACTCATAAAGGTACATATTTAAATAGATCCTCGAGACAGGCATACACGCACACATGGCTACTATACCAAGAGGTCTTTGAAGTCTGCGTGTATTTGTGTTTGTGTTGTCGTTCATTTATTTCATGACCCGAAATGTGAAAATTTGTTGATGTTTTTGTGTTCCCTTGTATCTTTTTTGGCCATTATGGCATTTCTTGTAACCGGTTTAATGTTGTAATCTTTCTTCAATGCCAGCGCCAACAATATGAATGGAAAACTCCTACAGAGGCAGGAAATTCATTGTTTGTACAACAAAGGGCCTTTACTTTTAAGTGTGGCGCTTAATTTTTGGAATCCTTAGAGATTCTGATTGTTGCTATTGCGGCAATTAGTGATTCTATGATCCTTGCCAGGAAAGATGTTAGAGTCGTGTAATTTTCATGTCTAGATACTTTCAGCAAGACTAACCCAGTAAAAGCTCTCACTACCAAATAATCTTGGAGGTAAGCATTACAAGTTAAATTTTAATTGTGGTCGAGATATGACTGATAAAATGAAACAAAAAGTGGAAAAAGAAAAACGAATGCCGTGAACGCCCGTGGACAAAATCGTGAACATTCCATTTTGATTTTTTGTGAACGTTTCCGTTTCATTTTGTCACCGTCCGTTCACGATTGTGGAACGCAATTTTTCTCTTAGTGTAATGTGGTTAAAACAGAGGAATGTACGAACCAAAGGCAATACATTAAAAAAGTTCATATTAATGTCTTTGATATGGAGATACATACATATGTAGATCAACTAATAGCTACAAAAAAAAACAAGTATATACAGCACTAAGTTCGGCCGGGCCGAATCTTAAATACCCACCACCATGAACCAAATATTAGGGTTTCCTTTGTAATTTCAGGAGGGCTTGAGGACACTTCCCCAAGATAAATTTAAAGATTTCACCTATGAGGACTATATCGGATCCTGGATTTATAAGAACCATTTTTGTTTGAGTTTTAGAGGAATCATTAACATCTCTTGTAAGTGTGCAAGAAAATTATAAAATAACGTCTTGATTTGAAATTTTAAATCTGTAGAAGTAAAATCTGGAAATTTTACCTTGAGTTTCAAGCAATTTTCATGATCAGTGCGCCTTCTGCACCCTCAAGAAGTGAAGTCGGTCTATACGGAGGCATTACCAAATGGACCGATAAAAACTTAATCCGATACACGTTTTTGTGAGCCTAAAATACCAGAATATTTACAATTTCAGGCAAATCAGATAAAAACTACGGTTTCTAGAAACCCAAGGAGTTAAATCGGGAGATCGTTCTTATGGGGGCTATGCTAAAATATGGACCGATACTCACCTTTTTCGGCACACCTCTTTATGACCCGAAAATACCTCTAGATTTCCAATTTCAGGCAAATAGGATAAAAACTTCGGATTCTAGAAGCCCAAGAAGTAAAATCGGGAAATCGGTCTATACCAAAATATGGACCGATACTCACCATATTCGGCACACCTCTTTATGGTCAAAAAATACCTCTAGATTTCAAGTTTCAGGCAAATTGGATAAAAACTACGGTTTCTATAAACCCAAGAAGTAAAATCGGGAGGTCGTTTTATATGGGGACCATACCAAAACATGGACCGATACTCACAATTTTTTGCACAAGTAGTTGTATTCCTACAATACCTCTAGATTACCAATTTGAGGTAAATTGAATAAAAACTGCGGTTTCTATAAGCCCAAGAAGTAAAATCGGGAGATCGGTCGATATGGGGGCTATACCAAAATATGGACCGATACTCACAATTTTTGGCACACCTCTTTATGGTCATAAAATACCTCTAGATTTCAAATTTCAGGCAAATTGGATAAAAACTACGATTTCTATAAGCCCAAGACCCAAAATCGGGAAGTCGTTTTATATGGGGACCATACCAACACATGGACCGATACTCACAATTTTTGGCACACGTATTTGTGGTCCTACAATACCTCTAGATTTCCAATTTCAAGTGAATTGAATAAAAACTGCGGTTTCTATAAGCCCAAGAAGTAAAATCGGGAGATCGGTCTATATGGGGGCTATACCAAAACATGGACCGATACTCACCATTTTTGGCACACCTCTTTATAGTCATAAAATACCTCTAGATTTCAAATTTCAGGCAAATTGGATAAAAACTACGATTTCTATAAGCCCAAGACCCCAAATCGGGAGGTAGGTTTATATGGGGACTATATCAAAACCTGGACCGATATAGCTCATCTTCGAACTTGACCTGCCTGCAGACAAAAGACGAGTTTGTGCAAAATTTCAGCACGATTGCTTCATTATTGAAGACTGTAGCGTGATTACAACAGACAGACAGACAGACAGACAGACAGACAGACAGACGGACAGACGGACATCGTTATATCGTCTTAGAATTTCTCCCTGATCAAGAATATATATACTTTATATAGTCGGAAATCGATATTTCGATGCGTTACAAACGGAATGACAAACTTATTATACCCCCGTCACCATTCTATGGTGGTGGGTATAAAAATATGTACAGTCAGCAAAAAAAAGTTGTACACCAATCAATTTGAAATAAATTGTGAAACGATATGAAAAATATGAAGTACATATATACATATGTATTATACCTTAAATTAAAGCCTACGATCCGAACTAATAATATTTATGGAAGGAAATATACACAAAGTAGATAATTCAAATATTCTGAAAAGTAATTTGGCCGAATCTGATCAGAAATGGGTCTGGAAAATGGATTTGTGTTTGTACAAGATAATGACCCCATGCATTTGTCCCATATTGTTAATGAATACTTACTATAACATACAACTCCAAAAAAGTATTACCTCACCCTCCGCAGAGCCCTGAAATGAATTCAATTGAACACCCGTGACATATGAAAACAAATCTGAGAAACTTTAACATTTTTAGCAAAGAAACTCTCAAAAACGTCCTCATGGATATATGGAGTTCAATTCTCTCAGACTTGACGAAAACTCTCATAAAGTATATATATTCCGGGTCGTGGTGAAATTCTGAGTTGATCTAAGCATGTCCGTCCGTCCATCTGTTGAAATTACGCTAACTTCCGAACGAAACAAGCTATCGACTTGAAACTTGGCACAAGTAGTTGTTATCGATGTAGGTCGGATGGTATTGCAAATGGGCCATTATCGGACCACTTTTACGTATAGCCCCCATATAAACCGACGCTCAGATTTGGCTTGCGGAGCCTCTTGGAGGAGTAAAATTCATCCGATCCGCTTGAAATTTGGTACATGATGTAAGTATATGCTCTCTAACAACCATTCAAAAATTGGTCCATATCGGTCCATACACCGAAAGAAAAAGCGTTCGTCACCTTGACGATTGAGTTTCATCAATGCGTTTTCGTCTATGCGATGAAAAGTTTCGTCCATGGGAGTATTTCGGTAGTCCACGTGACGAAATCAATCATTAAAGTCAATTTTTGTTCTTTTCATAGTTCGTCACATTGATGATCTAGTTTCGTCTATGAGACGAAATTATTTTCTTTCCGATTCAGCGAAAGTTAACCAAAATTAACATTTGATTTGAATTAATTTCGTTTATATGAAGTCCCAATATATGAATTACACATATTCATAGAAGTTGGACAAAAGTTTTAAGTGTTTTATTTTCATGATGTATCAAGGATGCTGGTTTTCGTCAATGCGATGAAAGAATCTTCAAATTGATGAAACTCACTTTTCTCTGAAATGTGTATCAAAAAATCTCAATGCTAACCAAAACATAAAACGATATACGGTGTATGTAGTATATAGATGTTTGTAATTTACATTTTTCCATAAGTACTAATCTGAATCACCTAAAAGTCGAATCAATAGTCAATGTGACGAAACAGTGTTCAATGTGATGATAAAATTCATACGGTCTGTAGATGTGTGTTTATTTCTCTACCTAAAAAAACACACACAACCAAATGCGCTTGGTACGTTTTGATTGTAAAATAACTGTACACAGCTTTTATTTATGAGAGCTAAGTTATTTTTGTTGGGTATTTCATGCTCTCTCCACATTTAACTTAACTCAAACGAGTATTTGAGCAAACATTTGTTCACATGTTTGTCTTTAAATTGGCTTACAAGACATATGAGAACAATAAAAGTCGTCAAATTGACGAAAATAGTAATCAAATAGACGAAAAGTTTCATCTACTCCGTTGACATGTATTCAAATACTAATGCAATAAATATGGTAGAAATATTGTTTTTTTTTTCTCTGTGCGGTAAGAACATTTCAAATGGTTCCTCTCAGTTGTTGAGTTTAGTCCAAAGTGTAAAGGTGGTCGCGCGTGCCGAAAATAAAGAGCTAGTGCTTAAAGATTTGAAAGTGAAAATAAAAACAAAAATGTGAATAAAATAAAAAAGAACATGAAGTGTTATATATGAAAAAAAAATTAACCAAAATGACATTTTTTTTTATTTTTTTGGTCAATTTTTTTTTTAACATTTATATGTTTATGGAAGTATTTCTAAATTTACAGATAAATGCCGCAACATTTTTCGTTCTGTGAAAACTGAATACGGATAAAGAAATTAAAGAATAAAGATGAATTCGATGAGCAAACAATTCAAAACGAAAATGAACAGTTGGGCACAAAAAGGGTGAGTTAAATAAATAAATATATTTTACAATAATTGAAAATTTCAATTTTTAAATTCTTCTTTATACTTTTTTTACTCCACAGGATGGACCCATAAAACTTTTCATCCTTGGTGATCTAAACACTAATTAAGGTAACAGAATGTTTGTGTATCTAGATGGTCAATTTATCAAAATCAACAGCTTTGGTAGATGTGTATGAAAAATTTTGTATACGTTTTTACTTCGTTAATTGTACATATTTTAAATAAATAAAATTTAAACTTAATTAAAATAAAAAACAATATGGTTCTTTATTAAAAGTGTCGTAGAAAATATTTCTAATAATCAATTTATCAATTTGATGTTTACATCGTATTGATGAATCGATTACATCAAATTGATGAATCTATTACATCATATTGATGAATGGACTACGTCACATTTATGGAAAAAGTTCAATGCTATGACGAAGGCGTTTGTAGCGATGACGAACGAGAATCGTACTTTTGAAGAATTGCATCATCGCATGGATGAAAGAGAATAATCGCAGATACGAAAAATATCATCACATAGATGAAATACATTCATCATCTGGACGTAACATAGTCGTATATGGGATGTAAATAAGTTCATCACAGGGATGAATTCAATTCATCGCTATGACGAAAAAATCGTCAATGGGATGAAATGTTACGTTAGCTCATTTTTGACGAAAAATTCGTCACCGTGATGTAAAGATTCATCCTCATGACGTACTTTTTCCTTTCAGTGTAATTATCTATAGCCCCCATATAAACCAATTCTCAAAAAAAAGAAGCAAATTTCTTTCGATCCGGCCGAAATTTGGTCCATGGTGTTAATATATGGTCTCTAACAACCATGCAAAAATTGGTCCGCACTGGTCCATAATTATATATAGCCCCCATATAAACCGATCCCCCGAATTGACTTGCGGAGCCTCTAAAAGAAACAAATTTCATCCGATCCGGCTGTTAGTATATGGTCTCTAACAAACATGCAAAAATTGGTCCGCAATGGTCCATAATTATATATAGCCCCATATAAACCGATCCCCAGAATTTACCTCCGAAGCCTCATGGATGAGCAAAATTCATCCGATTTAGTTGAAATTTGGTACGTGGTGTTAGTATATGGTCTCTAACAACCATGCAGGAATTTGTCCATATCGGTCCATAATTATATGTAGCACCCATATAAACCGATACCCAGATTTGACCTCCGGAGCCCCTCGGAACAGCAAAATTCACCCGATCCGCTTGAAATTTGGTACGTGCTGTTAGTATATGGTCTCTAACAACCATGCGAAACTTGGTCCATAGCGGTCTTAATTATATATATACCCCCATTTAAACAGATCCCCAGATTTGACCTCCGGAGCTCTTGGAGGAGCAAAATTCATCCGATTCGGTTGAAATTTGGTACATGATGTAAGTATATGCTCTCTAACAACCAAGCAAAAATTGGTCCATATTGGTCCATAATTATATATAGCCCCCATATAAACCAATCCCCCGATTTGACTTGCGGAGCCTCCAAAAGAAGCAAATTTCTTTCGATCCGGTCGAAATTTGGTACATGGTGTTAACAAGTATGCCAAAAATTGGTCCATATCGGTCTATAGAAAATTTTACCAAATTTTTATTACTATAGAAAATTTTGTCAAAATTATGTTACAAACAAGTATATACAGCAGTAAGTTCGGCCGGGCCGAATCTTAAATACCCACCACCATGAACCAGATATTAGGGTTTCCTTTGAAATTTCAGGAGGGCTAGAGGACTTGAGGACACTTCCCGAAGATAAATTTAAAGATTTCACCTATGAGGACTATATCAGATTCTGGATTTATAAGAACCATTTTTGCTTGAGTTTTAGAGGAATCATTAACATCTCTTGTAAGTGTGCAAGAAAAATATAAAATAACGCCTTGATTTGAAATCTTAAATCTGTAGAAGTAAAATCTGGAAATTTTACATTGAGTTTCAAACAATTTTCATGATCAGTATTTACAATTTCTGGCAAATCAGATAAAAACTACGGTTTCTAGAAACCCAAGGAGTTTAATCGGGAGATCGTTCTGATGGGGGCTATACTAAAATATGGACCGATACTCACCGCTTTCGGCACACCTCTTTATGACCCGAAAATACCTATAGATTTCCAATTTCAGGCAAATAGGATAAAAACTTCGGATTCTAGAAGCCCAAGAAGTAAAATCGGGAAATCGGTCTATATGGGGGCTATACAAAAATATGGACCGATACTCACCATTTTCGGCACACCTCTTTATGGTCCCAAAATACCTCTAGATTTCCAATTTCAGACAAATTGGATAAAAACTACGGTTTCTATAAACCCAAGACCCCAAATCGGGAGGTCGTTTTATATGGGGACCATAAGCGTAGGAAGGCCTCTGGGGAGGGGGCTTAGACCCCCCAGAAAAATTTTACCCCCCCAGAATTTGAAAACCTATTTACGATTTTACATTTTTCTAAAAATTAAACAAGTATATACACAGCAGAAAGTTCCGCTAAAGATTTTCATGCACAATCGAATTACTTTGGTTGTGGTAGCAGTTGCCGATGGCAATGTTTTTAATCTGGTATTTATAAAATAAATCTGTGGTTGAACTTTTGATTTAGTTGAATAACTAAAGCTCCTTTATTATTTTGTTTAGTCTGGTTTAGTCAATTTAATTTAAAAAATAGTAATTGATACTATTTGGGGGCTACACCAAAATATGGACCGATACTCACCATTCTCGGCACACCTCTTTATGGTCCTAAAAT
The DNA here is from genome assembly GCF_050003625.1 of Haematobia irritans. Lineage (NCBI taxonomy): Eukaryota > Metazoa > Arthropoda > Insecta > Diptera > Muscidae > Haematobia > Haematobia irritans. The sequence continues at coordinate 27,086,903 of NC_134401.1, forward strand.
ACCTCTAGATTTCCAATTTCAGACAAATTGGATAAAAACTACGGTTTCTATAAGCCCAAGACCCCAAATCGGGAGATCGCTCTATATGGTGGCTATACCAAAATATGGACGGATACTCACAATTTTTGGCACACGTATTTGTGGTCCTACAATACCTCTAGATTTCCAATTTCAGGTAAATTGAATAAAAACTGCGGTTTCTATAAGCCCAAGAAGTAAAATCGGGAGATCGGTCTATATGGGGGCTATACCAAAACATGGACCGACACTCACCATTTTTGGCACACCTCTTTATGGTCATAAAATACCTCTAGATTTTCAATTTCGCGCAAATTGGATGACAACTACGGTTTCTATAAGCGAAAGACCCCAAATCGGGAGGTCGGTTTATATGGGGGCTATACCAAACCATGGACCGACACTCACCATTTTTGGCACACCTCTTCAAGGTCCCAAAATACCTCTAGATTTTCAATTTCGCGCAAATTGGATGAAAACTACGGTTTCTATAAGCGAAAGACCCCAAATCGGGAGGTCGGTTTATATGGGGGCTATACCAAAACATGGACCGACACTCACCATTTTTGGCACACCTCTTCAAGGTCCCAAAATATCTCTAGATTTTCAATTTCGCGCAAATTGGATGAAAACTACGATTTCTATAAGCGAAAGACCCCAAATCGGGAGGTCGGTTTATATGGGGGCTATACCAAAACATTGCCCGATATAGCCCATCTTCGAACTTGACCTGCGCGCAGACAAAAGACGATTCTGTGCCAAATTTCAGGACGATAGCTCCATTATTGAATGCTGTAGCGTGATTACAACAGACAGCCAGACAGACAGACAGACAGACAGACGGACAGACGGACATGCTTATATCGTCTTAGAATTTCTCCCTGATCAAGAATATATATACTTTATATAGTCGGAAATCGATATTTCGATGCGTTACAAACGGAATGACAAACGTCACCATTCTATGGTGGTGGGTATAAAAAAAATTTTGCCAAAATGTTATTTTTATAGAAAATTTTGTCAAAATTTTATTTCTATAGAAAATTTTGTCAAAACTTATTTCTATAGAAAATTTTGTCAAAATTTTGAGAAGACGGTGTTAAGAAGTTTTGAGATATCGGCAAGTGTTACCGCAACCCAAGTAATTCGATTGTGGATGACAGTCTTTAGTACGAGTTTCTATGGTGGAGGGTACATAAGTTTCGGCCTGGCCGAACTTACGGCCATATAAACTTGTTTTTTTTTTTGGCTAAGCGAAAGTAACAATTTTAAGTTTTTGTTATTTATTACCCTAATTTTCTTTTTATTTTGCAGCTCGGACTAAAGCTTTAATTTAAGTTATAATACATATATATTTACTTCATATTTCTCATATCATTTCACAATATAGTTTTTTTTTTTGTTGACCGTAAATACATTCTATGCATTTCAGTTAGTTTTTGGATGAATGCACTTTTAGAAAGTGTAATTTGTCTCCATCTTATTTAGCGGGTAATGGTCTCTCGGCCAACAGCCAGAACAACAACAACAACATGGGATCGATTGAGTATAGAAAATGATTAAAGAGATTGAGAGAGAAGGGAGTAAAATTGAGAAAATATAATGATTTTGGCTTTTGCTCATTTAATGGAAAATGTGAGTAACTTGAATGTACTCTCATAAAAAGTCTACGGTCACACAACCACACAGTAAACATGTCAAATTAAATGGGGACGTTATTTAAGCAAATTGAAAAACAAACATTTTGCACATTGCCAATACCTATAAAACTATAACTGTACCTGTGTTTAACATGAATCTCAAATAACACATAACAAACAGTCCACATTTACTCGATAACTTGGTAAGGAAATAGAATTGCAAACACTCGGCATGAAATCAAATTGCAAACTCATACGACAACAAAGCAATTTCATTGCTTACAAACACTCTATTCAATAATGTAAATACCATACATACCTTATTGTATCCGCTTGTGTATTTAAGTTTACTAAAATTAATCTTGAATTTAGCATTATCACTATCTTTTGCGTTTATACGTTTGTTCGTAATTATTAACAAAATGAAATACATACATATACATAACACACAGATTTCACACAAATAAATAAATAAGGTGATCAAGGTCACAGTAGTGAAACAAACAATCAAATGCACAGCACAAGATCAAAACCAGAACTAACTATGTCGATGTGTATGCATCAAATTAAAAACTTACCAATTGGAAACGGAAGCTCAATCTCCAAAATTGCAAGAAACTCTTTCATTCAAATTGTAAGAAACTCTCTCAATGGAGAACGCAAAATAAATAACTCTCCAAACTCTACAAAGATTTTGCAAATTCACTGAGAACTCAAAATCTTACCTTCTCTGAGTTTTTTTTTATAGTTCTAATGGTTCTGGCTTAATATGTGGTAGTGTGGTATACACACTGACCCAGTGGTGTTTGTCTGCAAGACATCCTCAACGAATCGTGCACGACCGTTTTAAATCCTTGAAGACATACTGTGGACACTTCACACAAATCGTTGACGACATTTTCATACAAATGTCGCAAATTTCCAGCACGAAATTCTAAGCGACAATGTGAACGATCATGTCATTGACGACAACATCGCTTACAGTGTCGTCTACATTGTCGTCAATGATAAAGTGGCAGACACTGTCGTCTACATTGTCGTCAACGATAAAGTGGGAGACACTGTCTTCTACAGTTTCGTCGATGAAACTATAAGAGACTCCATCCTTTAGATTTTCGTCAATGACATAGTGGGAGATACTGTCTTCTACATTTTCGTTGAAGAATTAGTAGTAGACACTGTCTACCTCGTTTTCGTTAATGACAATATTAACGACACTGTCCTGCATTTTGTCTTTAAAGATTCCTCTATAATTACAAAGAAAC